>NW_027526407.1:208926982-209526982 GCF_048455015.1 Haemaphysalis longicornis | reverse complement strand
TAATGAAGGAGCATTCCGGATGCAACAGAACTATGATATTTTGTATCCGACCTGTGGAATCCGGTCTTGAAGTTTGGCTTGTTTCACTTGATATTGCCGGTGACAGGAAACCGACGTTGGCTTTTGCTTAATGGGGCTTATGATGCCGGCTTCATTTACCGGCTCACTGCTTTGCACAACTGGATTGGTAAAAATGCATTTGATAAGATGCGATGACAGAACTCAGAGTATGAAGCCGTGTGCATCTCTTGAGGCCATAAACACCCAGGTCTGTAAGGTAGGCCTCACTAGTGAGCGCAAAAGTTTGTTTTTTTCTCAATTTTTCGCCAATCTATTCGAAGGTACCAATCAGCCTCAGAGAGAGGGAGAATAAATATTTTTATTTATCGAGCAGAGGGTGGTGTGTGGGCCTCGCCCCGTGGAAGGGGATGCCTGTACCTCGGCTGGCTGTCCATGCACGGGTCACCAGGCTGAGCTGGATATGTGGGTCTGCGCTGGCCAGAGAAGCCCTCCACTGCTCGCAAAGGGGGTTGATAAGTGGGGGCAAGTGTGGAGTACGTCGGCACTCCCGTACTATATGGTAGAGGGCGCCAGGCTGGGGACAGCAAGCGCAGAGGGAAGGTTGTTGCGTGGGGAGGCTGGTGGGATGTGGGTAGGTATTCGTCTGGAGCCGCCGCCAAGCTGTAGCTTCCTCTCTTGAGAAGTGCCAGTGCGGCAGTGCGAGGCTGCGGCGAGTTTGCCTGTAATGGGGAAGAGTCTTTGTGCAGCCAGTCGGTGGGTGGGGTTGATCTTGAGGGGGTGACATTGGCCACCGTCGGTAATGGCTCGGTGTATCAAATCGCAAGACGCGTCATTGCCAGGGATGGCGGCGTGTCCAGGAGCGCAGATGATGTGGATGTCAGGTGTTGTCGAGCAGTTTTTGAGGAGAGTAGGGCTGATAAAGAAATGCGGCCAATCTGGTAGTTTCGGCAGGCTGTCTGCGAATCGGTGAAGACAATAACCGGTTCAGGGCGGGAAGTGGTGTCCAGGGCAATGGCTATTTCTTCAGCGGCATCGATTGAGGTTGTGGTAATAGTGGCGGAATTGATTCATTGGCCATTAAGCGTAACTAGGCAGGCTACGTGGCCGGCGCGCCCACGCGCCCACTATTATAATGATTACGTGTGTTACCTCAACCAATCACGAGCCGTGTTTCGCAGATCTATACATCCTTAAGTTTCTCGCTCAAAATTCCGCCCGGCTAGGAACCTAGAGAAAGGATGGCCTGGTGGGCTAGTCGGTGATGCATATAACAGGATTACTAGCGCACGCAGACGGAGACACAGATAAAGGAACGACAGCACAGGCCTTGTCCTGTCGTCCCTCCATCTGTCTTCGTGCGCTAGTGGCCCTATTAACTACAGAAAGCATTGCAGGAAAGTGGCATTTCGCGTAATGCAGCGAGTCGACTTGGATATGAACACTGTAAAATCATTTTGCAGAACTATGAGCGGGTTTTGTGTGATCGCCTGTCAACAGTCACTGCTCAGTTTCCATGCCTCGTGAACGTTGTAGAGGACATGCTAAACAGGAAATTGTTCCCAAAGCATGCTCTCGGCCTCAGCATTAGTTATGCGGAAACACTTTACACTGAAGTGAGTAACTGCACATTTGAAAGGGCCGCGACGAGGCAAAGTGCTGCAGTTTTAGTAGGGCGTTCTCGGTAGTGTGCTCTCTATGGAGTGCTTGAAGATATTTAAATTGCCCGCTTTTCGTGTTTCAGAACTTCACCTACCACATGAACACATGTGTGCTAAAGTACTGCGAGATGTACGACATCTTGCTTCCGGTGAGTACCTGGATCACGTCACGCTCGCGCTTGGAGCTACATGTAAAGTGCAGCTAGCACCAGCTGGAAAACATTTGCGTCCTTTGATATCTAATGCTTCTAGAGAAGAATCTCCGCTAGGCTATATATCGCAAGGTCATCCATGGCATTGCAAGTGACCTTGAGCCACCGGCGTGCAAGGCGCGCCTTTCTTTCTTATCGCTTCACTCGCTGGAAGCCTCCGTGTTGCAGTACCATGCGGCTAGCCGATGTTAAAACGGCTACTTCGCCCGCGTCTCATCGCTCAGCGGCGGATGGGCCGTCTGTGCAAGCCCTTCAGCGGAGGCAAAGAATGAATTGAGTCATTTAGTCAATAGAGAGTTTTAGCTGACCGTTTTTCCCGGTCCGGTCCGCTCCGACAGCAAGCGGGAACGCCATTGCGCATGCGTGCCGCGCTCCTGCGCAAGCCGCGTAACCTGAGTCGCGCCCCGCTTCGCTCGGCGGGAACGCCGATCGGACCGCGGCGGCAGCTCACCCTACCGCGCGGAATTCCAAGATGGCTGCCCCCAGTGGGGCGATCGCGCTACTGCCAACTCCGTTTCTTTAGTTGAGACGTGAGACCGCGAAAGCGCTTCCGAATTGGCAAAGATGGCACGCCCCAACGAGGTTTCGAACGGAAGCGGAAACCGTCGAGCGAAGCGCGAGCCTACTTCTGTGCCGCTCCCAGAAAAACAGTCTTGCCTTGGCTATTCAATGATTTAACGGCGTCTTCTAAATTATATAGGAAACTAAATAATTGTGTGAGCGAATAAATTATACAAAAAAGGTGAAATACGGCATTAAACACGGCATTTTACTTCATTTTTTTAGTGACCAAAATAGCAATCATCATATTTACTTTGGGATGATGTTTTCATTTACACACGCACAGGGCACGAACGGTGACGCGTCGAGAGAGATACGGTTATTTATTTATTTATTTATTTATTTATTTATTTATTTATTTATTTATTTATTTATTTATTTATTTTTTTCTATAATTTGGGGCTATGGCACGAGTGAGCATTCACGGAACAAAAAATAGCAATTAAACAGATCAACAGAGCAATAAAACAAAGGAACAGTTAACGCAAATCAGCACGGGCAAGTAAAAAATTTTCCCGCGGAAGGGAGTGAGTATCACCGGACAATCCATTCCAGAGTACGGCAGTGAAAGAAAAAAAAAAACTAAATTTGAATGCGTTGGTTCGACAATGGTAAGGCTTGATATTAAGGTGGTGATTACTTCTAGTTATGGACGGCGAGGAAAATGAGATGTAGGTATTGTCAGACATGCGATATACTGAGTTAATAAAACAGTAAAGAAATTTCATAGAATCCTTTAGTCGGTGCATGCGTAGTGTGGTGAGTTCAAGAGAAGACAGGGCAAGGGAAGGTGAAAAGTAGCGATCATAGCGATTACAAATAAATCTTATAGCTTTTTTTTTAATGGCCTCAATTCTATCGATTTCACCCTGCTTGTGTGGGTTCCATACAGGGCATGCGTAGTCAAGTACAGGACGAATCAGTGTTTATACATTAGTAATTTAGTGCTTTTTGGGGATTGGGACAGTGTTCGTCTTAAATAACCTAATTTTTTTTAAGATTTTGTGCAGATAAAGTTAATATGCTGAGACCAAGATAGATTGCTGGAAATAACAACACCAAGATATTTGTATTCTGTTACTTTTTTTAAGGTGGATCCGTTAAACGAGTACGTGAAGCAGGAAGGGGACTTACTATTCGTGAAAGACATAAGCACGGATTTGTTAAAATTAATACTCATTTGCCAGGCTGCACACCATTCACAAAATTTAGTAAATGAGTAAAAAATTACGCCCACCTCCCCTCGCGGGAACCCTGTGTAGATGCGACGCATCGTGGGTTTCCCTCGGCGTTTCCGTTGGGTTGATTCTCCCATCGCGTGAAACGGGCCATAAACGCGTACGAAGCATTTACGTCTACTACGGGGTTCCCGCATCCCGTGCACGTCGCTTTGCAGCCTCATCGTCGGTGGTGCTAGCAGTTCTGTTATTGGGCTGGCCGGTGCTTGTTGCGGTTGCGCAGACCATCGCGATAGCAGGCTTGTTAGTCTCCACTCAAAGCAGCGTTGGACATCGGAGCACCGGCGCTGGAACGACGGAGCGGAGCGGCGCAGGTACTGCGTTGTAACCAAGGGGGTAAAAAAAAAATTGTAACGGTGAGGGGAATGAGAGAGAGCAGCGCATGCGCATGCGTTAACCGAGCGCTAGCGCGCGCCGACGCACAGCTGGCATTGCGAGGAGCGAGCGCTAACCCGCAGATAACGCTGCGGTGAGAGCGGCGGAGAGCGCATGCGCAGCTGGCGCGGACAACGACGACGACGCCGGATGGATGGAGGGATGCATGCATGCATGGACAAGGCGAGTGAATGAGATGCAGTCGCATCTAAAAATCTCCTGACTTCCCGGTTGTGCTAAGCCGGCCTTCGAAAGCGGAGCGGACCGTCAAAACGGTCAGCTAAAGCCTCTAACAAGGGCGGCCAGCAGACTGACAATCTCAAGCAGGGGCAAACTTTCCCGTAACACTGTGTGCTTAGTCTGCGTTCGCTAGCGGTGACTAGGTTTAGAAGTGCTAAACCTGAGCCATTTCTTTTTCACTGCGACCTTGCTTTGCTGCATCTGTCCTGTGCTGCCCTGGCTGGCTAACAACCATTGGCAACGAACTTTCGGGAACCCCATTGAAGCACTGGAAGAAAGACTACAACCTGGTCATGATGGAAACGATTCCACGGTTTATGGTAAGTTTCCGACAGAACTGCAAGAACGTTCCTTTAGAAAAGCGGAAGCCTTGACGGGCGCATGTTATATTATGATGAAAAGCACGGATCGCTAAAATGGCCAAGTAACCCAAATACCTTACATATTGGATACGATGTGCCGGATCATTTGGACGATATATATCTGGAGTAGAATTAAGTGACATATTTTAGATGGAAAGAGAAGGTTACGGCGTAGTGGGTATGTTGCGTGGGTTTTACAAGATCACCAAAGTACTGACCCCGAGTATTGACCCAATCAGTACTTTGGAAGGAGACATAGCCGCGACGTGCACCCAGGGGCGATTGCGGATCCACAGGATTCGAGTGCTGTATAGTCAGGTGAAAAGAATTCAGTGCCCTTGCATTCTATGAACGAAGATCATAGCGAAGCTGGGCGCAGTCCATTTACTGGAAGAAACTAAACACCTTTGTAATTTGTGATTGAGCCTACTTTCAGCCAATCAGCTGAATGAAACATGGGAGGACCACACCTTTATACTCGCAGACATGCATGGGGCTGTCCGTTCCCCTTCCGCGTCCTAGGCGTCTTACCGTCTGTGTCAGATGTCTCCAACCCAAACCGCTCGACCTTGTAGGACAACATTCAGGCCGCATCGAACCTTGAGATGTCCAGGTTGGTGACCAAAGCCAAGGCACGGATTGTGTTTAAGCGTAATAAATACATATCACAACACCAACAACAATCTCCCGCCAGCACAACGGGCGTGTCATTGGTGAGGGCGCGAAGCCTGGCTGCTCGTGTGCGCCTCGTGCCCCATCCGTGCACGCATAAATGGGCAACCAGTGGTGTGCGCGTGCTTAGACGTGGGTCACACCGGCCAAAATGCCTCTCCGGAAGCCGTGCAAGCTGTATTGGAGAAACACTGGCTGAAACGTTACGCCAGGAGCCCTTCAAGAAAAAAAACCCGAAGACACTCGGTATTGGGTGCACAAAATTTCCGCTCTACGCCGATTTATCGACGCACGCCGTACGTGTGTAAGCACGCGTATGCAGCTTCGCTTTAAAAGTCCGGGAACACCTAAGCACTTCTAATGGTTTATGAATGCGACGGCATGGATGTCCAGTTGAATGCCTTAGGCGCGTTATCTGGCGCCCCCGGTTTTTCAAAGGGCTTTGTAATTTTGTCGCTTTCGAACGCCTACGCCCTATGCCGCTCCTCGCTGCGGTCACCGTACAAAGTAACAGTTTTCTTTTCCTTTATTGCCTGCTTTGGCACATACAGAACACAGACATTCATTCACAGACAGCCGTCAACCTGACTTTGGTTGACGTCATGTGTTTAAAAGTCCCTTAGGTGTACCAACGATTCCATGTCTGCAAGACATTCGGGCGGATTCGACACATATTTTTGATTTTCCACGTATTCACTCATTGCCTCTCTAAAATACTGTCTCGCGCTTCGCGCATCGATGTCAGAGTACCTTGCGGCCATTCTTGCTTTCCAAATAGAGCTCAATCCAACAAGCATGATCAGGTCGTAAGGCATACCATCCTCGTTTTCAACAGGCAAGTACCGTATGCCTTGGGCATCCACAGGCAGATCCTTTTTGAGAGTTCGTTGGAGCACATCCCACAGGAACACAGCATCCCAACAATCGATGAATACATGCTCAATAGTTTCAGCTTTTTTGCATATGATACAGTCAATTCCCCATGGAACGAACAAGTCTTTTTCTGCCATCCACGTCTTAACAGAGAGGGTTCCAGTATGCAGTTTGAAGAAAAAAGTCTTTACGATAGGGGGTACCTGCATACGCTTAACTCTTTTAAGCGCATCTTTACCCCTACCTACTCTATAAATCAACCGGTACATTGGTTCAGGGAGGACTACATCACACACGTCTTTATACGACTTTTTCCTATTTACTTGACACAAGTATTCCCAAGAAAATCGAACAGCCAAGAAACGGCATGACAGTACAACTTCTCTCATAAAACCATGCAGGCCGCCAGGTATAACATTGGACGTGACTATAATATCCGGCAACGCTCTACCCAAGCGCAATTGACAGATAGTTCTTAACGTTGGGTCCTTAACATCGCGGAGAAACAAGAAACGGTTTACAATTTGACGTAAAAACAAGTGTGCTAGTCCCAAACCTCCGTCCCTGACCCTACGAAACAGGTTTGTCCGGCTTGTCCGTTCCCAGTTTGACCCCCATATAAACACAGCGAATACACGATGCAGTCTTTGAACATTTGCTCGGGAACAGTGAAGAACCTGAAGGACATACCACAGTCTGCTTACAAAAAATAAGTTGCACACAGTCGTTCTTGAAAATGTTGATAAGCTCCACCCTTTCCACTTTTCTGCCCTTTCTTTCATTACTTCGGCTTCCTTCCTCCAATACGGATCGCTGTCTTTATAAAACTCCAAAGGCACACCTAAGTACTTTGCCGGTGTGCTGACCCATTTCATGTTAGCGAAGATGCTTGGGGTTGATGGCCAATTTCCATGCCAAAAGCCGAGGCATTGTTTCCAGTTTACGGCACTCCCATTCACCTCACAGGATCGTTTGACGATTTGCACTACCGCATTGATGATTTCGACATTTGAACAAAAAACAGCAATATCGTCCGCATAGGCTAAGAGTTTAACTTCTGCCCCATGCAGCCGAAATCCGTGTACGCTGTCGCTGCGTATAATACTTAAACAAAGTGATTCAATGTATAAACAAAAAAGTAACGGGCTAAGTGGGCATCCCTGGCGTACAGAGCGCTGTACTTCTATGCTTTCTCCCACAACCTTATTTACTATTAACCGCGTCTTGCAACACCTGCACGTCATGGCCACACCTTCCCGAATAACAGAGCCAACATTCATATAGTCTAAAATGCACAGCAATATTTCATGGGGAACTCTGTCGAATGCTTTTTCTAAGTCTAGTTGAAGCATCGCTACGTTAGTTCCTGTTGCATCGCAGCATTTCAAAACACAACGGGCTGTGTGGATATTCGTGGAGATTGTGCGTCCCCTAATACCACACGTTTGGTGTGGTCCCACAAGTTCTGTCATTACTGTTTGGAGCCTTTTAGCTAGTATCTTCATGAATATTTTATAGTCAACATTGGTTAAACTGATTGGCCTATATGATGTGGACTGACGCAGCATTGCGGAGTCCGTCCTCGGTTTTAGGAATAAGAACTGTGTGCGAAACGGTAAAGGACGTTGGCACAACATTAATATCGTAAGCCTCATTATACACATCTGTCAAAATTGGCGCTAATTCATTTCTTAAGGCCTTGTAAAAGGCTGCACTGAGGCCGTCAGGCCCAGGTGACTTTCCAGGGTTCAGATCTTTAATTGCATTCGTAACCTCCTCTATTGAAATTGGGAGTTCCAACAGTTCTTTTGTTTCATCCCTAAGTCTGGGCAAAAGATGAAGGTAATCATTTTTGAAGCGCTCAACATCAACAGGGCTATATGCGAACAAATTTTTGTAGTGTTGGAGAAAGCAGTTCTCTATTTCGTATTTATCACTTGTAACAACACCTTGCCATTCAACTTCAGCAATGTGATTTCGACACGCATGCCACTTTTCGGTGCCAAGCGCTCTCTTTGTCGGCGCTTCATCGGCGATAATTCTTTCGGCCCTTGCCCGTACCATCGCTCCGCGATAGCGCTCAGTCTCGAGTGCATCTAGCTTCTGTTTCACTGTTCGTATCTCGGCAGTGAACTCGCCTGGCATTCGGCACTTTTCCCGCATTAATTTTCTTAGATTCTCGCGCAAAATAGTTTCTTTCTTTCTCTCCTCTCTTTTTATTGCTACCGATCGTTCTACCGCGTCGATTTTAGTTTGCTCTTTGAACATTTCCCATTTCACACCGGTCCTTATTTTGTTGTCAGCGTTATGTTTTTCTATACGCATCATGAAGTTGCTACTGAACACTTTATCGTCTAATAATTTAGAATTCATCTTCCACAGATCCAAAGGGACAGTTGACGGCGATAAAGAACTGGTCGCTGCACGTGGTGGTTACGGTCTAAAACATTGTTACTAGTGCAAATAAACAGAAGGCAAAAAAGGGTAGACGTAAGAAGCGGCTTGCGTTCTTACCGTTTCTTGCTATCTGTTCATTCGCGCAAGTGACGATGTTTTTAAACGACGAAGAATTTCGCTTTTTTTTCTCTGCGCTTGTTAGTCTACGTTTCGTGTAAATGCTGTACTGGCGTGATCACCCACTTCTCGCTACCGCCGAGGTCAAACAGGCGGTGTGGAACGCTTCGTAGGGCGGAACTTTCCGGACGGGCCATCTCTCGCCACTGCTGAGTTTAAGCTCTTATGGAATGCCGAACTTGAGGCCAGGTGGCAGAGAACGCTCCTTCCGAAGGAGCGTATAGTGAACCTCTCTGTTTCCACACGTCAGCAAACTCGCGTAGAGCGGACATTTTCCGTATTTTTTTTTTGCCTTCTTGAATTGCTTTTGGAGTGACGTATCGGCCGGTGTTTTTTTTTTTTTTTTTTCGTTCACACACAACCGCTTGAAGGGATTCAGGGGCGATGTTTTGGCCGTTGTCTTTTTTTGTCGTGGGTGACAGGGATAAGACGAAGAGCAAATAACGCCAGCGCTGTTGGCCTTGACCCGTTACCCGCGGTTTTTTCAAAGGCAATAGCCTGTCTTGGGCTACTTTACACCCGAAAATTTGGTCTGCCGGTCTGTCGATCCCTCGATTCAGCCACTCCTCTAAACCTTGGCAGGATTCTTGTACGACAAGTTTATATTGGCAAAACGTTTCCATATCACTGAATCTGAAAACACACTCCGTACTTGTCAACATATTCGAGGTAACTCTGAAGTTTCTCGAAATGCATGTTCATTTAAGTTCCCGCATCCGCCCCGCTAGCACCAAGTTTCCTCGTTCAAAGCTCGTTAACTGCTCAAACGCTAGAGCAGCTTTGTACGCCACTGACACGCGTCATCTGTCCATAGGCATGTGAAGTACTGTAATATATTCAGCGATATACCCACACAGTAAAGAGATCGTACGCACCGATGACCATCCACATGTTGACCCTGTCTTTATATTACAAGCGTTGCACGTTATTCAACCACTGGCGCCTAAACAAACGCATTGTGACTCTCCACTCAAGAATCGTAGCACTAGAGCAGGAATGCCGGGAAAAAGCCGACAAAATGGGCACACAGCACTGGCTTGACTTTTGCAATGCCGTGAATTGCCATCTTCACATCTCCCGTGCCTGGAACGTATTCAGATTCTTGTAGGACGTAATACGGATTCTTGAAGGGACACACCCTTGAAGGGATTCTTGAAGGGACACACACAACGTGGACACACCCTTCAAAAACTACTCCTGGCACACTACCTTAATCAACCCGCCCTCGTAGAAGAAATTCGAAACACTTTCTACCCCCCCCCCCATGCACCCGTCCAAAACTCACTGTCGAGTATATTATATCCTACTAACCAGAAGATATGAATACCGGAATTAACTCTGAATTTTATATGGCGGGACTCTGGATGTCTCTATTTCAACTAAACCGATGCGCATCCCCTGGATCGGAAGGAATAACGTATAAAATGCTCCACAACCTTCCTGACTCCATATTAGAAAGCTTCTGACGCACATATATCAGGTGTGTATTTCTGGAAGTCTGCTGCCAGAATGGAAAGAGGTCCACGTTGCCCTCATGGGGGACAACGCCAACTGGAAGGGATATTTCTTCGCTCCTGCGTTTGAAGTGAAACTGCCATGTCCGCCTTTTGAGAGCAGGGGACAAGGAGAGGGGGGTGGGTGGGGGTGCCGACCCCTGGTTTAGCTTGTCGAGATTACCGATTAAATAGACGAGGCGGGACACGTCGGAACGCCTTCGCAAGACTTCACCCAAACTGGGGACCCCGCTTACTCTCCGCTCACGCCTGCCGCCATACTAGCGGCGCGTGGCCAGCACTCATCAATAGTGTCTGAGCCCCTTGGGGCTTGCCTGTTGCAGCGGCAAACGACTGTACTTGCTGGCTGCCTTCCAGCAAGTGCGACTGCAGTTGCTGGAACGGCACTGGAATTGTTAAAAGTGGAGCGGTTTACGGGCTCGCAGTGTCCGTTGATGCCCGTTAGGCCAGACAAATGCTGGGCCGACAGATGGCGCCCCCGCTTCGATGGCCATTCAGCGCGCGATCTCGGCTCATGCGCCGGGGCAAGCGACGCACGTCCACCTCTTGGTGGACGTGCCAGGTCTTGGCACGTCCAGGCCTTAACTACAGGCCTTGGTGTGTGAGCTTCGAGTACGTACAGACCACGGCGAGTGGCGTTGTGAGCGACCTTTCGCCACTGCGCGAGGTGGCCGCCAGCCAGCGAATAATGTTACGGACACACGCACGTACCAGATAAAAATACGAAATACACACGTACCAAATAAGAAGTCGCCAAATACCACTGACGTGATCAAAGGAAAGTTTGCCGTACGCTATCGTGAGAGGTCGTACTCCTTTGGCTGTACGCGCCCAGCGCCGGCCCGCCACCTTCAAAACCTGTGTTGTGTAAGAAGTGCTCTTCCGCTGTCGTGTCCAGACAATCATCATCAGGAGTTCATACGATTAAAGGATTCATCAGGAGCGGTCTCGGCGGCTCGTCCCTTTGTGGTACCGTGAAACCCGGCGCAAGGACCCTCTAGAGGTGTGCACAGTAAGCGGATCTCTCCGGCTGCCCTCTCACCTCCCGGGAAGCCGCGGATGGAAGAAGCCCAATCGAGGATCATCGGATCAGCCTAACAAGAACATGGAACAAGCCGAGCCTCAGAAGATATCTGCACGATACAATACATGATGATCCAATACGGGGGCAATACTGACGCAGAGAGAGAGAGAGAAAGAGAGAGAGAGAGAGAGAGAGTAAACATGTTTATTGCGAAAAGCAATGAGGAGGAGTCCTCAGTCTCAGACCCCTTGAGCTTTCCCCGCCTCAACAGCCCTCAACACCAGCAGGCGCTGGTCATTGAGGTCGGAGCTGGTCAGAGCTCTCTCCCAAAGCTCGCGAGAAGGAATGGAGGGATTTCGCGAATGTAGTGGGGCGTGCGCGCAGCCCCCTACCATATGAAAGAGCGTCCCGGGGGCTCCGCAGAAGCGGCATAGCGGGGAATATACGGTGGGGTGCAAGATATGGCATTTAGTGGGATGGGGGAAAGTATTCGTCTGGAGTGCACGGAGCTGCCGTTCCTCTTCTTTCGTTAGGTGTTTATGCGGTGCTGGGTAGGTGATTTCGTCCCAACTTGTAGTGATGTGTTATTTCGTGATCAGCGGGGTTGGCCTCTCCTGCTCTCTTCCCGGGACCCGGCGGGATAACTCTCGGGCCAACAGGTGGGCGGTTTCGTTGCCCGGGACGGCAGAGTGGGCGGGTGCCCATGTGATCATGATCGATGTCTGGTGGACGTTGGCAGATGATTTGGTGGGTTGTCCGGTGAATTCGTCCACATGAGAAGTTGCGGCACGCTTGCTGCGAATCTGTGATGATTACGCTGGCGGTTGTTTGCGTTATGGCGAGAGCGATGGCCGCTTCTTCCGCTTGTACGGGGTCGTATCCGGGTAGGGTTAGGCTGGGGACGTGCTTATTGTTCTGGACAACTACGGCTGTCATTGCTCTTATGCCGGGATAGGAAGACGCGTCCGTGTATACTGTGGTTGGTTCCCTCCCGTAGTATGTGTGGATGGCCTTGGCTCTTGCTTCCCTGCGCCCAGTGTGATGCACAGGGTGCATGTTTCTACGGAGCGGTGAGACGTACACCTGTTTCCTGATATTGTGGTCGAGAATTTTCATTTGAGATGTCTGACGCTGCAAAGGGATTGTGAGCCCCAGACGAGAGAGAAGAGCCCTCCCTGTGCTTGTAACTCCCAGCCTCAATCTTTGGCTCGAAAGATGGGCTTCTATAAGCTCGTCGGCTGTATTGTGCAGGCCCAGCTTCAATAGCTTGTCGGTGGCCGTGCTGACGGGAGGTCCGAGTGCCTGTTTGTAGGTTTTCCGAATGATGACATCCAGCCGTTCCATTTCTGACTTGGAGAGAAAAGCGTAGGGTATGGCGTATGTAATTCTTGAGAGTATGAATGCTTGTACGAGGCCGAGGGTGTCCTCCTCGCGCATTCCCCGTGTTTTGGTGGTCACACGCCTGATCATATGTGTGACTTGGTCCGACGTATGTTTCAGCCTATTTATTAGGATGGAGTTTGTTCGATCGGCTTGAAAGATCATACCAAGGATCTTGATATGCGAGGAGGGAACGATGGTGTGGCCCTCCATGCGGCTAGTGACAGTGGGTGGCCTCTGGAGGAGTTTCTTTCTTGTACAAACAAGGAGGAGCTCCGATTTTTGTGGGGCACATTGGAGGCCGCAAGACTTGGCGTAATGAGTGACCGTGTTGTTGGCTGCAGTTTGTAGGCGCTCCTCTATCTCGCCTAGGGGTCCTGTCTTCGATCAGATGGTAATATCATCTGCATACAAGCCGTGATGTAGGCCCGGAATAGAATCCAATAAGGGAGGGAGACCGATGAGTGCAATATTGAACAACAAAGGGGAGAGCACTGCCCCTTGTGGTGTGCCGCGGCTGCCCAGCAGGATGGGATCTGTGGCTAGGTCTCCCACTTTAAATATTTCCCTACGATCTGTGAGAAAATCTCTTATGTACTGATACATTCTAGGCCGGCAGTCGAGAGCATTTAGTTGCGAGAGGATGGCGGCGTGTTTAACATTGTCAAACGCCCTCTTGAGGTCCAGCGCAAGGATGGCTGTGGGTGAGTTGCGGGTGGCAGGCAGCATAAACTCTTCCTTGAGCTGGAGTAAGATGTCTTGCGTAGACAGACGAGGGCGAAAGCCAAACATGGTCGTAGGTAGCTTATCGTGATCTTCTAGGTACGTTTGTAGCCTGTTTAAAACTATGTGCTCCAACAATTTGCCTACACATGATGTGAGGGTCGAAGGTTATCAGTGCTCGGTGGTTTGCCCGGCTTAGGTATGAGCCTGACTTCCACTGTTTTCCCTTCATCTGGGAGTAAGCCCGTCTGCCAGATGTGATTGAAATAATCCGTTAGCTCAAGCAGGCAAGGGGTGTCCAGATTAGCGAGGGCCTTGTTGGTTATTTGGTCTATTCCGCGCGCCGTATTGCGGCAAAGCTTGTCCAGAGCGGCCGTAACCTCATGCAGATGAGGTTACGGGTTGGGGCTTCCAGAGTAGGAGCGGGTTGGGGCTTCCAGAGTAGGGGGGGAGGGGCTCCGTAGGGTGAGTGGGAAGATAGCGGGCCGTAAGAGTGGCGAGCAGGTTTCGTGTGCTTCCCGAGTGTTGATGAAGGATTCTGGCCATTGTGCGTTGGGATTCCGTCTTGCTCTTTCCGGGGTCTATAAGAAAGCGCAGCAACTTCCACGTTTTGGAAGTGCTAAGGGAGTTACGCAAACCGTCCCAGAGTGCGAGCCAGTTTTCTTTGCACAATGAGGCGGCATAGCGTGCCGCTTCCTCTGTAAGCTGAGCAATGCGTTTTTTTAACTTGCGGTGGAGTTTTTGTTTGCGCCAGCGTTTAATTAGACTGCGACGAGCTTCCCACATGTGGAGGAGCCACGCGTCCACGTATGGGGCGGTGGTCGACGTCTCAATTACTTTTGTGTGATTTTGGACGTCCTGGTGGAGACGGGATATCCACTCTTGAAGAGTGAGTGGTGGATGATTTGTCGGTTTTTCTCTTGTTTGTCGTTCTTCCCGGAGTTTCGTCCGGTCAGTGAGACGTGCCGTGCCGAATTTGACTCGGTACTCTGTGCCGTGTATGGTGATGGCCAAGATGGCGTGGTCACTTCCTAAATATTCTCCGAGGTGCGCCCAGTCCGCATGAGATATGTGACCAATGATAGCCAAATATGGTGAAGTGTCCTTGGTGACGCTGTTGCCCATGCGCGTATGAGAGGCGGAATTAGTCAGGAGAGTTCGGTCGTAGTTTTCGATGATAACATGCAAAGCATTACCACGTGTATTAGAGTACGTATAAACCCAGAGCTGGTGGGCCGCGTTGAAACCACCCGTCATGAGAAGAGAATGACTTCCCGCTTTGCGGATGGCCTGAGTGATCACATCGTGGAGGCTTCCGGCTTTACATTTGGGTCTGCAATACATGTTCAAAAGGAAGAGGCTGTGTATCGGTTCTGTAGCGCGTGGGATGAGCTCTACCAGGATTCCCAAGTTCTCTGCTTGTTGGAGAGCGTGTGGGATAGCAGTGATTCGTTTGCTCACCAACGTGTGAAGTCTATTGCCAGTGTCTTCTGCGTACGTCACGTAGCCGGGAAGGCGAGGGGGGCGGGGGGGGAATTGGTCTCTTGAAGTGCTGTGACATCCGGGGGTGAGGTAGACGCCGCGACGAATTGAGAGAGTGAGCCGCACTTGTTTTTGAATCCGCGGCAATTCCATTGCCATATGGTGGTTTTGTGGTTGAGGGTTTGTTTATTGTTGTGCACTGCCATCTTCGGTCGGATGATCCTCTTGTGGGGGAGTAGGTCTGCTGTAGGGCTTCATGTCGCGCCGTGCTAGGCGAGCGGGGTGAGTTTGAATGTGAGCTTCAAGCTTTTCAAAGCGGATGTTAGTTTGTGGCATATAGTTCAGAATAGTTGCCAGTTGCTGTGAGATTTCTGCGAGATTCGGTGCGGGTGTGAGCGGTGCTGGCGGGGGTTCGACCGGGGTTGGTGGTGAGCGTTCTGTCTTTCTGCGTTTCTCTGGAGTTAATTGCGGTTGCGCCTGATGCCTGAGTTCGTTGCGAAGGGCATGTAGTTCTTCTCTCAGATTGGTCATTTCCGCTTTAAGCTGTGCATTATCCTCCATTAGTCGCGTGTTCGCAGCTTGGATTTGTGTAAGCTCAGCACCAAGAGGTGATGGGGAACGAGCTTTAGGAGAGAGCATCTGTGCCCAGCTCACCTACGCCGATGACGGTTCTCTTCGCCTTGGGGTGCTCCGACGCCTTCCTCGGGACTTTGAGCGTGACCGAGACCTCGAATGGCGACGCCCGTTGCCCTGGGAAAGGTGGCGACAGCTCCGAGATCTGGTTCTGGATCGGGATGGGGATGAGTGGTCACCCTTCTGGCGAGAGAGCGTTCTCGACCACCGCTCGGTGTTAGGCTTCCCCTGTTTCCTCTGGTTGACTGGTGGCAAGAAGCGCTTGGGGCAAGCCTTGCTAGCCGTCGGGTGGTCGCCGCCGCAGAGGGCGCATTTTGGTTTGCACCCGTGAGGCTCCGAGGTGAGTCGGGTTCCACAGTCCTTGAAAGTCGGCACAGCAGGTGGGTGAGGGCGTTCGTCCATGCGGTGGCCGATTTTGTGATATACGGTGCAGTGCGCCACGGTGCGTTTGTAGAGATAACATCTCGTCTCCACTCCACCAACGTATATTGTGAAAGGCACTTTCTTGCCCATGAAGGTGATGAGGATGGTGCTTGAGTCCCCGATACGGCGGCACGTGAGGGGTTCGTATCCCGGTGCTGAGATCGCCTCCATGATTTCTTCAGGGGTGGCTTCCTTGTGAATATTGTGTATCACGCCCTTACAGAAGTTGTCGCGGGAAATTCCATACGACGCAATAACGTAGGTGGTTTCACCAATAGTCAGCTTCTTTATCTTGCTCAGCGCCGAGGCTGCGGACTGGTAGGGTGTGCTTGCTACAGGGATGTCCTGGTCCTCATTGATGCGAATTTTCATGCCTACATCTTGGGAGCGTAGCTTGGCTTCTCGCAGTATGCAAGTAGAAAGAACCATCGGGCTCACCTTGCTCAGCACGAGACCATTGCGGGGACGGATAGCCAGTTTGAAGTCGTCAGGCGGGAGAGGTGGAGGTTTCGGCTTGCGCGCCTAGCGGCTTGGTTGTAGAGCCGACGTTGGCGGCGTTACGTTTCGAGCTTGGGTTGCGACTGTTGCTTGCCTCTTGCGGCGAATGGCTCGGTTGGTGTATTGAATCCAAGGTGCCGTGTCGCCTTCGTCCTCTTCTGTGGCATTTGGAAGATGGTGGTGGTGGTGTTGGGGTGGTGGTTCCAGTTCAATGGCGCGTACCCACTCAGGGGGATTGGCCAGGAAATGGGCGCCTTACCGAAAGAAATTAGGTAATTTTTGAAGGGAAAGAAAAAAAATTCCCCCGCATTTCCCCGAGGGGAGAATGTGAAAGTGCGAATGCACGGTTGTCGGCCCGCTTGCGGCGCTTGCGCTCGGCCCCCGCAGCCCACCGCCTCGCCGCCTTCTCTTCCATCTCTTCCATCGGGTTTGTAGTATCACGTGTACACCACGCAGTTATCAAGCCGCTATAACGCCGCTGAGTCGCCAACGCACGCCGCTGACGACGTAGTTTGAATGCGTTAAAGATATAAGGCGCGGCACTAACGCTGATATCACGTCGCGTCCGTGGCTTGGTAGGTAGAACGTCGCGCTGCGGCCGTAAAGTCCGCGGATCGAAACCTGGCGCCGGATGCTGTTTCTTTATAGAGGAGCACTGCGAACGCCGACGCCGCCGCCGCCGCCGACGCCGGCAGTGGATGGTTTGGGGTCGCTTATAAAGTGCATTCGCACTTAAAATTTTAATTTGGCCCCCTGCGACGTGCGCACGTCCATTTCTTCGTCGTCAGCGTTGCTGGGTAGCGGCTGGTGGGGTTGAACGATGCTTGACAGAGTAGCCGCGGACGCCATAACCGATGGCTTGGCCGCCTGATTCGTGGCTAGGCCGTTCCAGCGGCGTTAGGGTTAGCGGGGCATCTCCGCCTCGAAACTCACAGTGGCCGCAAACAGAAAGTTTTTGCACTTACGGCCCAAAATTTGGTATCTTCGTGCTCCTGGAAGCTTCAGGCACGTGATGAAAACGTTCCTCGCGGTCTCTAAATGAGAATTCAGCAGATATTGGTCTTTGTTCGGAGAGCTGATGTATCTACCATCTCAAAGCCTCAAATGCTGATGATGATTCCAATACTGACGCAGAGACGACGCCGACTTCTGCACCAGCCTTTCCGGTCGTCAGCCTTTACGGAATTCGCGACGCTATGGAGGCCATACTTGAAAAGCGGCACATCGTCCGACAAGGTATGACGTCCATCATTGTCAAGGGAGAAGACCTCCTTCCAATCGAAAGACCACCAATAGGGGAGTTGAAAAAGCTTCTTGGTAATTTGAATATCGGACGCACTGAAAGCGATCAACCAGGAAGTTCAAGACACCGTGGACATTGATGAATTAGAAGCCAAGGTCGAAGACGCATTCGAGTTCGAAGCTTTAGTTTATATGGCAAAGGTCATGGCTGTGTTTAGGCGCTCTAAAGAGCCCGACAGAACCTAATTGCTTGTTATAGAGGTCGAATCTACGCAGAACTGAATGAACACCGACACATGGAAGAAGACCGAAAGAATACTGATACTTAAGGCACAGAGCAGAATGCTTCAGCAATGAATGGTAAGGGTGAAGTTATGACGAAAGCGACCATAAATTTGCGAGGTGTAACGCTATTGGGAACCGGCCGTCTCGTGTAGAATCCCGAAGAGACTATATGCAACGAGGTTATAACCAGCAAAAAAGTATCACATCAGCAAGAAAGTATCAGATCAAAGCGCACTGATGCCTACCACGTTTGAACCAGCGCAAGCAAATGAGATAACGACTCGACCATGGACAACTTGACGCCGCCTGTAATACCCAAGAACACCCCAAGTCTTGGAGCACCTCAAGTGAATAGCGAAGGAAACTGCAAGAGCAGAGAACCCAAGGTGCTTTCGAGCGATTCGCCAGTCGAAGACAGGAAGAGATCCTTGTTACGACGTGACCTAATTTGTCCTCCACAGTTAGCATGTATGGTCCACGGGAAGAAGCGCTGCAAGCGAAGCAGAGTAAAAACTACTCAGAGGAAACGTCCGAAGACAGAGGAGCTGGAAACTGGGTTGGATTACAATTCACTCCTATTCCCAAAGAATCGGCGCCGCAAACTAAAGGTTGCGGAGTAGAAGCAGATCCGTGGGCGCCGACCGTCTTCAGCGAACGGGCGTACAGGACGCCGCGATCCAAGGCACAGAGCTGACATAGCCCCCCGGACATCATCATGTGCTGTGAAAACAAGACATCTATTAAGTTCCACGTGTATCTGGCCGCCACTAAGAAATACGACATGAGGCGGTCACAGCAAGCAATACGTGCTACCAAGACATAGAAAAGGAGCTCAACCTGTCTCCTCGTAAGCCCACATCTAGGGCCGTAGTGGCTCGGTTCATGGGTCCACCAGCGCCAAGACATCGATACATCGGTGAAGATGAAAGGTGCAGGGTGCGGAACTCTTTTGTTGACATACATGGACTTGAAATCAGCTCTCCAAGGACTAAACAATTATTTGACCATGGACCATGCTCATTCATTGTCGCGCGGAGTAAGATGTTGTTAAGAAGTACCTTTGCTCCTCTCGTGCTCAGACAATCATCATCAGGAGTTCATAGGATTAAAGGAATCATCGGGAGGAGTCTCGGCGGCTCGTCCCTTTGTCTACACCCTTATCGCGGGCCCGGAAGTGCTCCCGAGATGATGCGACGGCCGTCCAGTGCACGACCAAATTTCTTGCGCCGGGGCACGCGGCGCCCAGTTAACCGATAAATTACCAGGCCTTGGTGGGTGAGCTTCGAGTACGTACTGTATACATACCACGGCGAGTGGCGTTGTGAGTGACCCCTTGCCCTGGGGGAGGCGCCCGCCAGCGTGCAGAGGTCAGCTTCGCTGTTTGAACAGATTTCACAGGCGTGGATTTGCCTTTGTGAACGGCGAAGCTGTTTTTGGTAGGGAAATGTGGTAACGCGGTCGCAGCGCTGTGGAGAGGGCATAGCGTAGCGAGGAGGGGAGCAAGCGCAGGCACACATGTAGCAAGTTAAAAGAAAGCTGGAACGAGGCAGGCAAAGTGACTGCGAAATCTGGTCGTAATGGTTATACCTGACGAAATTGTTGAGCAAAGAGAAAATACAGCATATTTGCGGTAAGACAGCAGTACACAAGTCATAACTGCATTGTTCTGCTCATTAAAAAAATTGGCTGCTTGATTTTCGCGATAGAAAACGAAATTACGCCGTGAAAAGAAAGCGCTTGCAGCACCTCCTCTTGCCAGTGTTCCAAGTTCAAAAGTAAAAAAAAAAAAGATTTCTGTAGATGGCGCGACCAATAGAGCCCGACAAAAATGAACTGGCGCGTACGGGAGTCGATCTGCTGGCTTTGAAAAGTTCTATGAAGCTTAGCCTGGCGATTAGTGGAATCCATCTAGCGTCGTTTTGTTTACGTATTGCCCCCCAATAATGGCGGATCGGTTGCTGGGAGTGAGAATAGCGCATGCGCAGAGCGGTCCAGAAGGGTCCATTGTGTACAGAAGATCCGTGGCTCAGAAAATCGAACTGCGAGCCAGGGGGTTCGCGCCGAGAAAGGGAGACATCTTCGCAAGCTGTTCCAAACACCATTTCGACGACCAACGTATGCGTCTCGTCACCTGGATGCGCATTTGGAGTGGACTAGTTATCATCAACAGGCTCCATTTTCAAGACCAGAAGCGTCAAGATAACAATGCCCGCGTGTATATGTGCGTCTTTCCCAAGGATAACAGGGGTGAACGCTCCAGAGAAAGCAAATGCCCTCGCACCTATCACCTCAATTCTATGTACCATCACCACAGGTTGCGCGTTTGTGGTATTTTCTTTCGTTCCCACTCCCGCCGTCCAAAATCATGATCGGCCTGCTCCTCGGACGTGCGTATGACGCGTGGCCTGCATAGTTCCAAGTAACGCGAAACCGGGGTTTGCGGCCTTCTACGAAGATATGCACCAACCAGATCGAGTTTCAACTCCTGACTTTGCCACGTGGGCGCTGCTCTTCCCGCACCACCACCGGATCCGCCCGCCGTTGTTGTCGCTTCATCTGTACTTCACGCAGTAGATCGCGGCGCGTGCTCTCGGCTGCAAGAGATATACTTTCTCCCCTTCCTCTCTCACACATGAGTCGCTGGAGGGTTTCCTGCCTACGCACGCCTGGCGGTTTTGGTTTTGACACGAAAACATCCTTTTCCCTGAAATATACAGCCCAAAAAGCATAGCTTGTTGCTAGGTGTCAACAATTTGCAGGTTATCCCTAAATAATGGTTTACACGCCCCACATTTTTAGCCTTTACGCCCTGCAGAAAGGTTTTTGTGTCGCTGCCGCAAATACTCATCGGCGAGAAGCGCGCTTGCCACCGCGCTCAGTCGATCTGACATGCGACCATCTGCGGTAGAGACTGGCTTAGGTCATCGGTCTTTACCATCGGCTTCGCAGAAGGCGACAAAAGCCGTTTTACACTTCCTGAGCGATACAAAATTACCCGACCGACTGTAGTTCCCAAAACGGAACTAGAGGAGTGTCCGCCGCCCTTTTCCTCTCCTCCCTCCCTCTCTTTCATCCCCTCAGTGCAGGATAGCAAAACAGGCTCTACACCTGCCTAACCTCCCGGCATTTCGGTTCTGTTTAGCGCGGAACACTCCGGATGGTACGTACTGTGGTTTCGCGGGGGCGGTGGTGACGGTGTTGTAACCTAGCGAGCGAAGACTGCAAGAAAACGGCCGAGTAAAGTGTGACGAAAGTGTGAGGGGTGCCACTGGCTGCTATAGCGCCGTCTCTCTCACTACCTTCCCCTCATTTTTTCTGCCATGTATGGCTGCGCCCCCCCCCCCCTTTCACCAGACGCTCCCCCGTTCGCGGCTCTTCCGAACAGCGCGACATTGGGGCGGGAGATTCAGACACGATTTGCAGCAGCATGCTCGGCGGCGGTGACGCACTGCGAGATAACGGCAGAGTAGCGCGCGCCGCCCCGCGTTCGCTGATCACGCGATCGCTTCCTGAGACACAGCGAGTATACTGCAGTTCGTGCTGCGCAATAATTTCCCATTAAGGAGTACAGGTCTCCTCAGTGCGTTTTATCCTCCTCCCGCTTTAGTGAGCATTTTCATCGACTCCACGCATTTATTATACAACTCTTTCTCAAACATCCATCGTAAGTAGCGCTAGATACGGGACACAGAAGAGAATACACACACGACGGCGCTAACTCGCAACTGACTTTATTAGGCGTAAACACAAATATATACTCAGAAAGAAAGAACACGTGCCCAGGTCAACCCCGAAAATGCAGATTTGACAAACACAAAGGTCACAGGATTACGATTCGAAAAAGTACGCAAGATTACACTGCACATAGTCAACAACCAACCAGCAAAACATCTAAGTTTATGCATTTGACAAGAACAGAAATTCCTTTTCATGAAGTGCCACCGACGCGTGGCTGATACACTTATCATCGTGCTTCCTTTTTTAAAAGCTTCGATTACCTCGCGTGTCAATTGGTGCTTGTGTCGCCACAACACGCTGGTGTTTTCAAAAAGTGGACAGCATTGCGACTGGGTCTTATCTTTGTGGGTCGCGCAATGTCGAGTGATATGTGCATGAGGGTTGTTTTTGAGCGAACTCCGGTGTTCCATCAGACGAACATTGATGCATCTGCCTGATTGGCCGATATAAACGTTGTCACATGATAATGGCAATGAGTACACAATTTCTGTCTTGCGGGGGACAAAAGGCGAAGCATGCTTAACATTGCAATATCTGTCAGACTTCTGACCGGACAACCTTCTTTCCACCATGTTACACAACTTACCAAGCTTGTTCGGAAACGGGCGTTTCGGGGTTTGAGTCCTTTTTTCCGCTCCGAACAAGCTTGGTAAGTTGTGTAACATGGTGGAAAGAAGGTTGTCCGGTCAGAAGTCTGACAGATATTGCAATGCTAAGCATGCTTCGCCTTTTGTCCCGTGCAAGACAGAAATTGTGTACTCATTGCCATTATCATGTGGCAACGTTTATATCGGCCAATTAGGCAGATGCATCAATGTTCGTCTGATGGAACACCGGAGTTCGCTCAAAAACAACCCTCATGCACATATCACTCGACATTGCGCGACCCACAAAGATAAGACCCAGTCGCAATGCTGTCCACTTTTCGAGAACACCAGCGTGTTGTGGCGACACAAGCACCAATTGACACGCGAGGTAATCGAAGCTTTTAAAAAAGGAAGCACGATGATAAGTGTATCAGCCACGCGTCGGTGGCACTTCATGAAAAGGAATTTCTGTTCTTGTCAAATGCATAAACTTAGATGTTTTGCTGGTTGGTTGTTGACTATGTGCAGTGTAATCTTGTGTGTTTTTTCGAATCGTAATCATGTAACCTTTGTGTTTGTCAAATCTGCATTTTCGGGGTTGACCTGGGCACGTGTTCTTTCTTTCTGAGTATATATTTGTGTTTATGCCTAATAAAGTTGCGAGTTAGCGCCGTCGTGTGTGTCTTCTCTTCTGTGTCCCGTATCTAGCGCTACTTACGATCAAAACCAACTAGCCCAACTGTCAATTTTATTGAACTCTTTCTCAAACGATTTCTTTGTTGAAACCGAGTGAGGTCTCTTTCCCCTCTCCTTTGGTTGCGAAGAATAGCGCCTTCATGTAAACACTGAATCGCTACGCAACGTACCAAATTATTGATTGCATATTGCTGTGTTTGTTCCAGGTGTGTTCGCAATGCTTGGGAAGCCCTGTGCGATGGTCCATGAACTTGATCCGTTTTTGTTTCTCTTCCAGAATTGCATTTCGTTCCCGCGGGATGTGAGGTACACACTGTTCGCGCTCAAATGGCTCCAAGATCTCATGTCCGGCTAATAAGTGGACAGAAGAAAAAGAACAGAAATCAAGGAGCGAAGGTTTTGTAACCAATTATTCTTAATAACTAACATTCAAGAAATGTTTGGCCAGTGATTTTCACCAGCCCACTGTAGCGCGTTAGACTGATGTTTTGCCTTGTCATCGCCAATCATGCCTACGTACAAACGCCGCGAAGTTATTTCCTCAGCTAATCGACCAGCGCTAAATGATCAGAGAAAATAATTTTTTTTTTTGGGGGGGGGGGGAATTTTCGGCTGCAATTTTGGCAGAAAGAAAAATAAAGTGAAGCCTTGATAGATGCAGAGGCAATTGAGGGCAACAATAAAATATGCCAGTACACTGGACCTCACATCAGTAATGGTATCTGCATTTTCAGAGCCTGGTATTAACTAATGTTATGATAAAAAGTTCAGGGAATCTTGCACTCAGGCGAAATACTTGAATGGCGAAGCTGCTGTAGGTGAGCACTGCCGAACACACATTTAAGTTTCAGCATCATTGTTTATTTGCATAGTTGCGGTGGTAGTAATGATTATGATGATGGCAATGATAATCATGCCCTCAAAGGCTCTCGCACGTACCCACAACGGGGGATTGGCCAGGGCTAATTCACTTGTTGAAATTCGCGAGGGCCTCAAAATACATCGTCGCCATTTGCATCGCAGAAGTCGCCGTCTTCGCGGCGAGTGGTGGATGCAGAGTCATCCTCAGCACTGTAGCTCAACCCATTGTAGCATTGTAGCTAACCACCAGCTCAACTGGCGAAGCTGGCATTTAAGTCGCGCAAGGCTTGAACCATATCGAAGCTGCATGGTTCCAGTGTTCACGTGCGAAGCTGCACGGGAGCACTTAATCACACATGACCACGCATCTGTACGAGTTTGCAGTCGCTTATTTACATGGTCCGTCGTTGCTTTGCACTGTGCTAATAGTAGACATCGTCATATGCATCGATATCGTCATGTGCCCCGTGCCAAGCATTACTTGCGCGGTAGCGCTTGACGACAGCGCTGGAGTTCTTTTTTCTTCTTTAAGTACAATGCACTTCTTAAGCGACCCTGAACCTGCGTCCACCGGCGATGTCCGCGCTCATGCGAATGCACATGGCACATACCCACGTGGGGGATTGGCCAGGAATCTCCTCGTCTTCCTTGGCAACGGGGGGAGATGGGCGCGCGCTGCCTGGCCGCTGACATGGCACATACCCACGTGGGGAATTGGCCAAGAATCGGACGTGAGAAGGGCTAATGCACCTGCTTAAAGGAGTACTGACACGACATTTCAAAGCTGAGATCCGCTCTAGCAATCAAGTACAACGACAACACAAATAGGTGTCTGTGAATAAATGCATCTTTCTTTCTTTGTAGTTGTGTGTGTGTGTGTGATCTCTCTTTCGCGAACATTACCGAACCGCGCAAATTCAACTCGTGCATTCGCACTTTCACATTCTTCCCCTCGGGGAAATGCGGGGAATTTTTTGATAAAGCCACCGCGCAATCCCGAAATTCGGCGGGTTGCCGCGACGGACGCGCGCACGAGCGCTCTGCATTTTCTTTGTGTTTTCCCCTGCAACATCGAACTTACGGCTTGTACAACCGCTCCGCTGTAAAAAGTCTCAATTGCGGAAAGATATCGTCATCTCTTCTCATACGGACAGTGCCAGCGTAGAGCGTGCAGGGTAAGCATGTTGTTTGGTACAAAACGGGAAATGCGTGGCATCACAGCACTGCCCTGTAAGAATTCGTCAAGTGCAAATGGTTTCACGCTAAAACTCTAAGCTGCGTCGGCTTTCGCAACTCTAAGTAAGTAGACATAGGCGGCGCTAGGCGCAAGCACACGTAAAAAGTCTCTTCTGAGTATATGATGACGGAATAGGCCCACGTACGTACTCCATCGGAGTCGTAGTTTGCACATGGATGGATGTCTCCTCTACCGTACACATGTGGAATGCCGTTACTGCGACGCTTATGTCAAGGTCATGAATGTGCATTAGGTAACCCCCCGTTAAAGCTGCATAGAGGCAACGCGCCCATTCAGGTGGATTTATCAGTGACAACCACTGCTTCCGTCAGGAGATAAGGGCAGTTTCCCCAATTCCCATTTGGTTGCGACGTCAGTTTGCCCACCCATAGTTCTCCCACAGGCACTGAAAAGGATTTGCCGATGTTCACGGCTGATTCACCAACTCCCATTCAGCTTCTACGTCAGCATAACCAACCGGAATTTCTGCGGACTTAACTCACGTACACATTGACCACGAGCCACAGCAAAGACCAGTGAGGGGCCCTCGCCGACGCCCGAAGCCAGCGCACAACACTAAGGACCATGCACTGCCGGCCGATGCGTGGCCGTGCGCACTGGCAGTGACTCATAACATCGCGCACGCTCTGCATTCTGCCGCCAAGAGTCACCAGCAAGCGAGGCCTCTCTGCACGCCGCTACGTGTACCACTACGGAATGCAAACATCTGTTTGTGGAATGATCCATCGTGGCCACAAAAGGAAGTATCGGAGGAGTGGGCCTCTCCGCTAATGTTGCCGACCACACTGCGTGAGAACAAAAGTGGTTTGTCGGGGGGTGCAATTGGATCGGGCGGTGCCAGCCTCGCACGATGTGCGTGCACGTTCTTCACCCCAGTGGCACCCGAGGCGTCGAAGATGTGTCTGCTTAACCGGGAGTTTGCGAGGTGCAGAAGCATGGGCGTCCGGAAGGGGGGGGCAAGGGGGGGGGGCGACTGCCCCTCCTGGAGATTCGGATATTTTTATGCACTACGAAAAGGCTGCGCAGCTTGGTTGGCCCATAATTAAAATAACTTTGCCCTGAAGCACGGCAGAGACGACAGAACGACACCGACGTTCTCGCCTTTGCCCCGTCCTTTACCGCAAAGTTTTTTTTTAATTATGTACGTGAACCAACTAGCCCGCAATCCACGCTGCTGAAATGATTAGCACACTTAGGTCCTGCGTATCCGTATGGAACGCCCTTGAGGACTGCGATCAACATTGCTCTTTAGACAGTGACTAACATTGCCGGTCATGTGACGGCAGTGAAACAGACTGCCTGTGCTGGCTATTGAAGATAGCTAACAATTCTGAAAGGCTTGACGTTTTTTTTAAACTCTAGATTTATGCAGTCTTACAGCAAAAACTTCAGTTTTCGGACAAATCTGCAGCTATATCTAGCAAAAAATCTTCACCGCTACACTTAGTAGGCAGAGTGTAACATCTTCCCGTTGCGTCCCAACACTTTGTACACCCTTTCCTTCGAAATTGCGAAATGTCGGCACCACCCAAGCCCAGAACCAAAACCTATAAATCAGCCCCTCAAAACGCTTGTGCATGTACTGCATTGAAAGTCAGGGAAGCCAGTAGTATCTTTATTGTGAGAGTCATTTCAACAGACTTCATCGCACATGTAATCACGTAATTTGCCCAGAAAAACCCGAGGCGTCTGCAGCTGCTATTCAAGGAAGATTGACTGAGTGCAGTTGTATGTATCTAAACGTATTGTGCTGTGCGCTAGTGATCAGTTGGCGTGAGTCGAGAACCCTCACGCAGCGAGACTTACTACTTTTCTTTACAAAGTGATAGCAACTTTTCTCATGTTCTCATTTTATTTTCTTTATTAACTTTATTTCTTTGTTCGGTAATAAAATCCAATGCATATTCTCCTAGTCTGGTTCTAATTCGCTGTTTGTAATTTTTGTACCGCAAATAGCGCCTTTTTGGTGCTATCCTACCGTCCCCCCCCCCTTGCTAATTGATGCCCCCCCTTGCAAAAAGTTCTGCGGACGCCCTTGTGCAGAAGGAAGATAAATGAGTAGGCGTGATACCTCTCTATAAAGCGACTAATGTCCAACTGGGAAGACGACGAGGTCCAGAGGGATGTATGGGACTGTTAACTTCACTTCAAGGCAATACCCTTCGGGTATACAGCGGGCATGCTACCGTAGAGACTCTGGAAAAAGCGAACCGAATCAATTCAATCACAACACAGGAAATCTCTAAAGCCTTGCTCCAGCAAAAAGCATCAAAATGAGCGCGTAGTTGCCTTCGAAGTCTTTTCTGCACAAATTTTCCGTGGCTCTTCATTCTACCTTTATGGTCGACGTTGTGTCACCGCCAGCGCATATAGATGAATAAAGTGTTTAAGGAGAAATTGAGTGAAATGTTGAGCAGTGGGTTTATTTGCCTCATGACACAAATTCTTGTGTACACCATATCGAATCTTCAAGGTTTTCTTGTTCAGGCACCTGAAATGCAAAATACATTGTTTTTTAATCAAAATACTACGCTCACTTACTGAACCTTATGCTTACAAGCAGCTTAAGAAAAGCCTTGACTCACGTTTCGCTCAGCAACTCGTAAAATTGTCAAGCTTTGGTTTCAGCATCGAGCATTTATTGTCACCAAAGCAATCTTAACTTCCAGTTGGGCTGGGCGCTAAAAGAAAATGCAAAAAATGGCTGAATGCCACCTGACGTTCTGAAACGGTGGACGAGCCTTACTGTGCATGTGCCAACTAGACATAAAAAAAAACAAATAAAGCGACCTTTTTTGCAGGATGTGACGTCATGGTTCAAGAAAAATAGCAGCTGTTGTGCGGTCACCTCGCTGCACCATAGCGAAAGAAATACCTGCGCTCTTTTCATGGTGATTTTCGAAGAACTCCTGGAGGGCACTTACGGGAGTGTCCAGCGTGTGATTGGGACGCCGAGTGTGTGCGACGGCTTAATTTGCACGTAGTACATTGTGACGGAGACCGCGGGCGCTCTGCACCAGTTCTGCCACAACTTTCATCTTAAGCGCACAAAAAAACAGGGACACAGTAGGCAAGGACAAGCGCTACCTCGATTTACGACAGTGATGAGTGTGTTCCCGACGAACTTCTGCGCTGTGTTTTATTAGTGCGCCGTGTTGAGCGTTTCGTCGCCTACGCGCCTTGGCGAGAGGCAGCAACGCCGGTCACACGAGGGCACTGGGACGTACATGACCACTGCCATTGTAACCAAGCTAGCCACTGCAAATGATTCTGTGCGCATAATTTATTTCGCACCGCACTGCTACATAGACCACAGGGCTGTGTTTTTGTCCCAGTACAACGGAGTTAACCTGGGCGACGTAAGGTAAAATTGCGTGTTCGGAGTCGCGAGGCAGGCAGGTAATGTTCACCATTGCGAAGATGTAGTAACGACTATGCTGAATAATCTGTCTGCTAATCACTTCGTTGGTCTGAAACCTTAAGCCAGCTGATAATAGGATATGCAGCTAGGTGGGAGGTATAGCTGCGCACAGGACAAAGTTTTTTTTGTTGTTGTTGCTGTTGGTACCAGCTGTAGGAACCAAGCCATAATGCACATCCAGGCTTAGCCCTGGTGCCAAGCATTTTTCTTTATGTGGGCCCTTTTAAGTTACCGTTTTTATAATTATCTGTTATGGGGCACGTTCGAGCTGGTATAATGTCATGCATTCAACAGATGCTGAACAGTTCACTTAATATGTCGTTACTGTGTGTTGTCACATGCCGCAGAACAATATTGTACTTCAGTTGGTACTTTTAGCAACAGATCTTTCAAGTTCATTTGTTCTGTGTTTAGCACGACTGAGGACTTGTCTGCAGCAATCTTACCGCAAATCGCTTGTAAAACAGCACAAAAGTACCACTACAACTTATAACTGAAGTTAGTAAGGGTTGAGATTTGCTTGTCAATTTTCTTTCTTCAGCAGTGATGCCAATGGCAGCTGAGTGTTTTCTGCCTGTACAAGGACAACTTACCTTTTGTATATATATTTAGACGTGTGTGATTATCAACTTTGGGTCTGTGAGTTGAATACAAGAAGTTAAACTTGCCTGTGTGTTGAATAAAATATTTTTGAATACGAATAGTAAAAGCTGGCTGCGAATTGAATATTTTCCAACCAGACTATCTTTGTTTTGGTGTTCCTATAGTGTATAAAACATAACTACATAAAAAAGACAGCTTAGGCAGTCAAAACTAGACACATCTCTGTTCAGGTACTTGTGCTTGATATGCAAAAAATGTAATGTAACAGAGAAAATAAAAATTATACATGCAAAGCAGTGCAACAAGAATTTTTATACGTTGTTATGGCGAAATATGGGTTCTCCAATATGCTGTGAACACAGAAAGCACATTAAGTATATTTAATATGATTGGCAGCAGTCCCTCCCTCTTCAATCATTGAAAGGAGGCTGGGCATGCTAGTTGCTGGTGAGAGCTTACCAACAAGCCAGCAAGGACGCTTTATTTCTCACTCGTGACATTATATTTACAGGAAACCTATTTTAGATTACAAATTTCGCTCTCGTAGTGTTGCACTTGACCGAACATACACCACAGTTAGCGAATACTTGTTTGGTGCCGCCTCGTTCCCGCCTCGTTCCTTTGCAGCCACATTGGGCTTTTGGCACGGCTTCAGTGTCATGCAAAAAAACCAACCCATAAGGTCTTACCATGTAGTGAAGCTGGAAAGTTTGCAAGTCTTGAGAAAGAGCAAACATTCGTTGCTCTACTAATAGTAAATTTTAAATATTTCAAACAGAGCTGCAAATCGAATATGAAAAACTATTCGCAAAGTATTTTAAGTTGCGAATGTCAACACACCTTCAAATATACTGCCTGGTCATTGCAGTGTAAGTTTATACAAATGATTTCATGAATGAAAGTTAAAAATGCCGTAAGGTGTTCATTATGCCAGTTTTTTAAAATCGCATTTATTTGAAATAGTTGATAAGCATTGGGTGCAGTTGATTGGATGGTTAACCTCTCTGCCTTCCCTGTACTATCTCCTTCCTTTACAGGGCGGGCATTGATAGGGGCACGTGTTGGGTAATGTGTTGTGTTGTGTTGTAGTATGTGTCGGTTTGGGCATCTGTACAACGGCTTTGCACTTAGAGGTCGGTGAGGAAATCTGGCGGGTCTTTTCTGCATTCTACGAATCCCTGGCTACTAAATTTGAGGGCAGCAGTGCGTGCCGCCTCGTTCCCTTGTAGTTTAATAAGGCGTGATGTCCAGATGAGGTAGATGATCGCTAGCTTTTGTATGCGTCATGTGTATTTCAGGTGTGATGCATCCTTCTTGATACAGGCGACATGGTTACTGGGAAGCGTGGTGGAATCTGTCATTGGCTCTGCTTGCATCTGCTTTTCGCAAAGTTGTGGAAGTGGTCTTGGTGAGTGTGGCGGGCATCAAGGGTTTCTTATGAGTCAATAATGGCAGACGTCCGAGGGATTTCTGCTTCAATATACATCAAAACGGTGAACTGAATGAAGGTGGCTAAGCAGGCTAGTTGGGACTACATCGTGGAAATTTTGGTCAAATGTCAAGCATGACTCAAGGAAAGGATAGAGACAGGAAAGAACCTCAACGAAGCTTCATTTCCCTCTGAGAGTGATTACAAAGTAAACAACACCCTCATGTGACACTGGTTTAACACCACATTTAAAAAGCAATTGAAGCTGCTGCTCACTTGACACTAATCCTTCAGTAATCTATAGTGCATCTGTCTCCCACCTTTATCACGTAGGCCTCAAAAATTTCTCGCTCCTGTTTTGTGCCATACAACTTCAGCACTATCGTAATATCTAATTCTGGCATGCAGCCACCTGGCGTGCGCTGTGTCTTGCAGCGGAGCACCAAATAGGTTTCTGTTCCAGTCGACAGCAATGCGGCATGCTCCCACCACCGCCTGTTAGGGCAGTGCCTTGTCTGTACCATCAAAATACATTGAAATACGAACAACAAAGCATGTGACTTTCAGTACATGCTGTGCATCATGGCGACGGGCTGTGTAGCCACAGTAGGAACAAGTTACAAGAAATAATGTCCAACGCTTCTATGTAAACCGCACCCGCCGCGGTGGCTCAGTGGCTAAGGCGTTGCGCTGCTAAGCACGAGGTCGCGGGTTCGATTCCCGGCCGCGGCGGCCGCTTTTCTGATGGAGGCGAAAAGCAAAAATGCCCGTGTGTACGAAATTTCGGCGCACGTTAAAGATCCCCAGGTGGTCAAAATTAATCCGGAGCCCTCCACTACGGCGCGCCTCATCGCCTGCGTGGCGTCGGCGTGTTAAACCCCACAATCAATCAATCAAATTCTATGTAAACCGCACTTGAGAATGTTAATTTGGCCCACTGCCGCATTTGGTGCGGGGTCCCGCTACTGTTATCCAACTTTGTCGCTGTGTAGGGTGAAGCAGAACACGACGAAGGCTGATGGCAGAAGCACAAACGGGCACCAAATATGGTGGTTGGAGAAATCAATATTTTCACAGACCGAACGGTGCCCTCTCAACACCCACGTGCAAGTTGGTCTAACTGGGAGTACACAATACCTTAGATAAACTGCACGAAGCTTATCATCATTCCCAAACTTCCCGCCTCAACCACCTACCAGACGAGACACCCTTGAACTCCTCAGATATCCAGTACCGCTCCATGTGCCCCTCCACATCCGTCAACACATTTGTGCAGCTCCCATACCGCGATATATGAATCAATACGCTCGTCAGGAAAGCAACCCCCTGGAGACCAACGAAACTATCGTGGATAATTACAAAGTTTTCAATTCTGCACGCCAAGAACCCTCTTCAATGATTTAACAAGAATATGCAGCAAGACCATGACCTCCTGAATATAATGTTCCGCAGCGATTACAAGACAGGGGTTTCGACGAACCAAAGCGACGCGCAGGAATCACCTTTGTAGGTCGCAATAGTCTTGCCTTGTTATTTCTTAGCCAACGACCGTGTGGTGTGATACAACACTTCGTGCGAATGATCGTTCATGGTTGGCCACGATAGCACCACCGTTTGAAGTTGAAGGCATACGCGCACTCGCACGTTGGAGACGAAACGCCCAGCGGCCTCAACACGGTGCTCTAATAAAACGCAGAGCAGAAGTTTGTCGCGCGCGCACTGATCACTCTCGCAAATCGAGGCGGCCCAACTGATACAGAACGCCCGTGTGCACCATCGTAACGCACTACGCGCAAATTAGGCGGCCGCACACACTCAACGTCACAATCACACGCTGCACACCACCGTGAGTGCTCTCCAGAAGTTCTTCGAGAGCGCCCTTATCACAATCGCAAGTCAAACACATATGCACCGCTGAAACGGCAGACAAAAATCACGGCGAGAAGAGCGCAGCAAGGTAGCCATACATTCTTTCCTCCATGTAACTGTACAACAGCTGCCATTTTTCTTAAACCATGATGTCACATCCGGCAGAAAAAAATTACACCATCTTCCCGTGGGGAACCCTGATGAGGATGCGAAGCATCGTGGCGGTTCCGTGTGGTTCCATTGTGTTGCCGTTATGCTGAGTGATCTGGTTTTTACTAGCGCCAGAGGGAATTCCGCGTCCGGGTCCACACCGGTGGCAAAGGCACGCAAGTGCTGTTGTGTTACGGTGAGTAGGTGGTGGTTCTCGAGGCGCCGAAACTCGTCCATCATGTTCTTGTCCATGTTGTCTCTGTAGTAGAATCGGTAGTCTCCGTCAGCTTTGGTCAGGTAAAGGTTGTTGACATTGGTGCACCGGCTGAGAGCAATGTACACGCCCTCCTCTTCGCAGCTTTGTCTTCTCGTTCTTCTTCGGCGGTTCCCCTAAGGGAAGATGACGACGGTGGTTGAACGCGAACCTATCTCGTGATGGATTCTTTGGTTGGCCAATCCCTAGGGGCATGCTGCCACAATCAGCATCACAGGCGCTGCGGACGGGGCTGGTTGAGCTGCAAGGCGCGTGGCGCTTCCCGCCACAGCTTTCCCATGGGAAATTCAGCATCCCCCTCCAAAGTTTTCAGTTCGTCGTTTCCGTTGACGTTCAGCTTCGCGTGCCTTCGTTGTATCAGTAGCTTCTTGACGTAGTTTGAATGAGTCAAGGACATAAGACGCGTTGGTAGCACTTGCTCCTGTCCCGGATTTGTAGCGTAGTGGGAAGAGCACCGCGTACCTCCCGTTGCGGCCAGAGAGTCATGGGATCGAAACCGGGCGCTGCTATTTCTTTTTTTATAGCGTAGTATCGCGGGGCTGTGGGTGTAAGGAGGAGAGTTGCGCATGCGCAGTGAGCGTGTGGACGGCGCCACCATCAACGACGCATGACAAGGCGAGCCTAAGAAATGCTCCACATTTAAAAAAAGGTCGCTTTCTTTGTTTTTTGATGTCTAGTTGGCGCATGCGTAGTAGGGCTCGTCCACCGTTCCTGAACGTCAGGTCTGAATGCCTTGGCTGGCTCAACGGCGAAGTAATGGACGCCAGCAAAATGGTCGCATTTTGGTCGCCAGCAAAAATCCGCATTTCTTTGTAGCAATCTTGATGGGGTGTGAGAGGCTGCGGGAAGCTTGCTAATTGCGGTGAACTTATTGTCCTGTTTCAAACGTGACGAAATGATAGTATATACGCGCATCAAAAATTGTCCAGGTTTAGCGCTTTGTAAACCTAGTTATTACAAGTGATAGGTCTGTTCGGCTTGGTATTGACTAGATTGTCGCTCGTCAGCCTGTCGCTTGCGCTGAAATGCACGCACCGACAGCCCAGCCGGCACCCCGTCTAAGGCGAGGCCGTGCAAACGTTTTCCCGTGCGTTTCCACCGTGGCGAGGCTCTGCGCGAGAGCAGCTGTGGCGCCTCTCCACAGCGGATCCCGTGATGCTATGTCACACCAACCACACTTGCGCTCCGTCGCTCAAGCCCAATAAGCGCGTTTACATGGATGCGACAGTAGCGTATCGCATTTGATTTGTCGCATTACTATACCGTATTGCAGCGCACGTAAGCAGGACAATTCGCGTCGCATCCGATGCGCTAAACCAGGGTAGAGCGAGAACGCAAATGCGACTTCCCGAACGCATGTAGCGGCAGTCTCATCGCATTACTCGGCTCGGCTCGGGTGTTGGGAACTTCAGCCTTAGCATCATGGCGCATATGTGATCGCCACTGTCTGTACAACTGCGGATGACGATCCTTAACACGACTTTTCACCATACTATCTCCCCCTTCTCGCATTTGGCACTTTATTTCCGCGATAATTGCCGTTTCGGCGATCGATGACGCAGACATCTGCCGTGGCCAGTTTTGATTCTGAATAAAAGGGGGAAGGGGAGAAAAAGACGGGAGAATCATAGGTGGAACTTTTGTCCAGTGCTCCAGTGGCTTCTGCTCCCGTCTTCACCCGGCTGATTAGGTCCTTTTGGATCTGTAAGTCCGGGCTGGCGATGGCGGCCTCCCATGATTCACAGGAAGTCAGTGGCGGGTTCTTTTGGTGTTCGGCCCCTGCCCAGAGGTGTGGGCAGGCCCACGTGGCAGGAAAAGAGGGTAGCAGTCTCTCCGCATGGCCTGCAGTCTTCTGTGTAGTCGGGATGCCGTTGTTCGAAAATCTTCGTCCAGCGAGCTTTGTGTATGAAGGTCTTCTGCGCAGGTAGCGCCATATTTCGGCTGCTCCCCGCACCGCGCGCTGCGGTGCCGGATCTCAAACCTCCGCCACCGTGCTAAGCATCGCGGCAGACATGATCGCCGCTTTCAAAATTAGCGCTGTTGTTCTGATCTGATCCCTAGCACAATTGTTCACCACACTAGCATCTACTTTCTCGCATGTGAAGCTTCTTTTTCGCGATCAGGTTGATTTGGAAGAGTGGCTACAAGCTGTTGCTACCGTAGCCTGCGCTGGTTCGAGCCGCTTTGCGGGCCCTGCAGGCAGGCGCGGCCGGCGTGTGCGCGGACCGTTTCCGAGGGCAGTAAACGCTTCGCGATTGCCTGCTGTATCAATGTCTTGCGAACGACGCGCGAAACTCAGCGATCGTCGTAGTTGATCGGGTGAATCGGGGAACCAGCCGCAGGTTTCGCTTCAGCCGCGATAGATAGACGTCTTGTCTATGTTGTTCTCTTCTCTGTCCTCGTGCTAATTTGCGCTTTCCGCCAATGAAATTTAGAATGTGACCGCAAAACATCAGTCAAGCGGGTTTGATTCGTCAAGATTCCACAGGAAGCTTACGAGCCGAAACACCCGGGATATGCAACGCGCCGTGTGGTATCCACGGAATAGTGTACAGCACCTCGAAATATTTACCCTCCATCGAAAAGCTGCCCAATCGCGCGATTCAGTTTTGCCCCTCTATCAGACAAACAGGTCTTTAAGGACTTGGAACTGTTACCGCGACTCCACACTGAGAAGGACAAAGCCACCGTAAATTTCTGCTCCTCCTCCTTCCACCGTCGCCGTTGGTGTCGAAACTACGTGCGCTTCATATACAAATTTACGAACAGGATACTTGCAGGAGAACTGGAACAGCCCACCGTGGGGCTTAGAAAATGTTTGCCGGTGTCCAGCCGACATCACGGGGTCCAACCGACATCACCCGCCACCAGAGCGAGGTGGGCAGCAAAAGACCCCCTACTCTCGCCAGGCAGCACACATACACCCTCAGCGAAGGGAGGGAAAATATTAAAGATAAAAAGCTCAGGATTACGATACTCGCTTTTGCGAAATTTATGCTCACGGCAAACTTAAGTCTTATGGGTGAGGGTGCACACCTGCTGCATCTCACGACGTGATCGCTGCATCAGTGAACGCACGAAAGCGCGCGATATTGGGGGTGAGCGCGAACACAGGCGGCGCTGCGAAGCGCGCCTCCGTGACGTCAGCTTAGGGATTCGCGCGTTTGTCGTCTGCTTCACTCAGGATCGCTCTCCCTGCTGTTTCTGTGCGCTCGGTCAACGTCTGATGTTTGTCCGCACCAGAATTGGCGTGTGGGTAACTTTTTATCATAATAATAGGCTGAAAATCGCACCGCGCTCATGGTGTCAATTAAGGTATAGTTTTGGATACCGCTACGGGAGAAACATTGCCGGCGCCACCCCATTCCTTGCGAAGCCGGTCCTGTGCGGAGCGCGAAGAGTCGGAGCTAGGCGTCAGCTTCTTATGTAAGCATTCGAACAAAAGGAACAGTCAGCTGCTAATAACCGACAACAGAAAATGGAAGACCAAAACAAATTCTAGGCCTTCAGGGCTGTCGGCTTTGGCAGAAGGCATCACGATTCCCGGTAATCATATGTAAGGTAAAACAGTTTTTGCAACCTTGCCGAACACTCGAACGCGTTTTGTCACATCACTTTACGTTGTCAAGGCATGAAAGTTTGCCGACATGCACTATAGACTGCAAAAACTGTAGGTTGAGTTCCAAATAACCCAGTGTGTATATACGCGCGTGCTGATTCTGTACCAGGCATCTAACCACTATAGAGGTTTATTTAGCAAAACGAGTCACGTCTTCGTTAAATTTATAGTAACACATACAGTATATGTTTGTTAAGACCTGGAGGGATATTTCGGAACATTTTGCACAGCCATTTCTTCCCGATATTCGGATATGCGTTATAGGAAAACTGCACCCAAGAGGAGGAGGAGGAGTAAGAGGAGGAGGGGAAAACTTTGTTTAACAATTAAATCGATCTGGTTAGTGGGCCGGGTCCTCAGTCCAGGACAAGAGAGTAAAAGTAATTTTCTTCAAATCATAGAACGCCATCCCGAATAGAATAGGATTTGTTCTTCGCGCCTGGAAGGGTTGAAAAGCAATAAAGAGCTACTTGGAATTATTCTTCGGTTTCGAGTCTTGTAATATATGCAGGTATACTATTTATTACGTTAGTTAGTGAGTATATCATGCCTTCAACACCGTAATCATGTTACCATTGTTCGAGTTGAGAGTCAGTTCGTTATGATAACGATATAATTACGATAGAAATTCGGAGCACAAAAGCCGCCTTCGAGTACTGTGGACCACGTTGTTTAGGGCGCGATCGCGGTGGCGTAGCACAAACCTTCTCATTGTATTTGCATGTGAATAAACAAAGCACGCTGCGGATATGCACCTCCTTGCACGCAGCCGTAATGAAAGCCAATTTGTGAAGAAGGGAATGTATGCCATACAAAATGAAGGAAATATCACACGACCTTTGTGAGGCTCCCAAACATCCCGAAACCTCCTAATAAGAAGTTGGTGACGGCGCAGAAAAATTAATGCGCTGGGCAGAAAAAAAAGCAAGAAACATTAATCCGATACAAGACAACAACGAAAGAAACAGAAGAAAGCCGCTTTATTTCCTGCTGTGCGATGAGCGTGTAGAGGCCGCTGCTTGGTACGTAGTATTAGATTGTTGAGTCTTCATAGGAGCATCTCAAAAATACTGCAGGGAAGCCTGCGCATTTTGAATACTTATCGAGAAGCTCTGATCGCCGATCCTCGCGAATAAGGAGAAAGGACGAGTTACACACGATCTTCTGACCGATACTCTGAAGAAAGTTGTTCTCTATCTCTTCGTGTGTTGCAAACTAGTGGGGGATAGAGCTTCAAATTATTCAGATGCGTCAGAAGCTGGCAAAATAACTGAGTCGCTAGAAATACGCTTTTTAACGCACTACAGCAACGAAGCGGGCAATTTCTAGTCTAGCCCAGGCACTGTTGCCCCTCACAAGCAGACTGTAGCAGACGACAGCGGCGCGAATCCCTAAGCCGACGTCAGAGCCAGGGGGCGCCACTCAAAGATCTGGCGTTACCTACCCTTCACAATACCGCCCTCCCCTTCACAATTTCGCCATCATTTCCTCCATAGAGTTTCTCACTAGTTATGTATGAAACTCTATGATTTCCTCCCCCGCTTTCCTGCTCGCTCTATCTCGTTTGTGTTCGGAGTACCCTTCGTTCGCGCCGTTACAACGAGGGACGACAGGAGCGGCCGCTCAAGTGCTGCGGGATGCGTGCCTTGCGCGCTAGACGAGCAAGGGGTGTCTGGAGGACGTTACGTGCGGCCGGCACGCCACTCACTGCAGTGAGAGGAAGTCGCCACTTCTGCCCGGGCCGGGCGCAGCCCCGCTCGTTTCGCTGGCCGCCTCGCGTCATTGTCGGCACTCCCTCAGGCGGGCGACAACCTCTCCGCGGGGGGGGGGCGCAAAACGCAACCAACGGCCTCCGCGACCGAAGCTTGCAAAGAATACTTATCATATTTGTTTCCCCGTTATTGCAGCGCTAGAGTCTAGTATTGCATGCTTTGAGGCTGCTCTCCTTGTTGCGCAACAAAGCTCCATGGCAAAAGAGACGAGAACAGAGACCAATGATGCGGGCGCCTGCGCCGTCTGAATTCTTTGATGTTCTCACCTATTTAGCGCTATGAAGTACGCATAAGGTACCCCTTTAACCGCCTGATCGCCGAACTGCATGACTGTAATACAGCGTGACGAAGTTTATCACTCTACCCTCCGAGGTGGCTCAGTGGCTAAGGCCTCGTGCAGCTGAGCCCAAGAACGCGGGTTCAATCCCGGCTGCTGTGGCCGCTTTTCTGACGGAGGAGAAAAGAGAGTTGGGCGTGGTTGAAATCAGTCCGGTGCCCTCCCCTACTACGTTGTGCCGCATAGCCGAGGTGTGGCTTCGGCGCTTCCAACCCCGCAAAGCCCATCGCTGTTTTTCTTTTCGCAACGTCAAACATCTATGCTCGCAAGAAATCGCGACGGAACGCCACTGTCTTAATTAGAATTCCTGACGGGACCCACTTAATGTAGACTGCACACATCGCCACAAGAGTACCGCAACGGCAACCACGTACACAGGGCACCGCAAGGGAGAATGCAACAATCCCCTGAGTTATCTAGAAAGTTCGAACAACTTGTAAAAGGTGGCCCGAAAGCTGGCGACATGGCTAAATTAAAGTTGCAGCAATTGGCCGTGATACAACGTTTACATACTTGGACGGGCCCTCGGCATCGCCTGGCGAAAGAGTGGAGAAAAGGAAGGCAGGGTAGGGTAGGCGAGACCTGAAATAAGCACGCCGGAGCGCAGTGTGGAAGGAGGAGGGAGAGCATGGGAGAAGGAAAGGCCCTAATGGTCGGCAGGTGGGGGGCAAGCGAGACCTAGAAACAAGCCACGCGAGCGATTGTGGAGAGAGTCGTGGAACGAAAGCGGCAAAAAGCAAAAGACGAAAACAAAACACAATAAATTCTGTAGCATACCCCAACAAACGGAAACACATTTCCGCGAAGCAGCACCTTAACTGAATGCGAACGTTTCACAAAACTCTCCACAATCGCTGGGGCGGAATATGGATGGCGAATAACGGTTATTAAGGCAAGTGTCATTGCTCACATCAGCTGGTATGCCCTCATTCATCCTCATTCATTCATTTATGCCCTCAAAGAACGCCCTCGTTCATCATGATGATTGAATGAATGAATAAGTGAATGAATAGATTATTAATCACAGTATTGCTGTCTCCTCACAGACTGAGTGAGTGAGTGAGTGAGTGAGCCAGTGAGTGAGCGGGTGAGTGAATGAGTGAGTGTGTACTTGATTAAGTGTGTGCTTTAGAGAGTGAGTGAGTTGGTGTGTGACTGTGAGTGAGCATTTGCTGAGGTATACGTAGCCTTGTATTAAAGTACTGAAAATATCTCCACTAGAGGAATTAGGGTAATTTGTTAAACTCGACTGTTTATCCCCCTACCCGTATCGTAAGCATGCGGTATGGTTTACACTAATTACCCTCGTTGCCTTTCGTACTTCGTCGTTTGTTCTCTGTTTCTACATACTGGGAAGTGGATATCACATTCACAAACGCTCGTGCAACTGCGTACTGAATTCTGGTGATCCTAATAATTGAAAGTTTCCAAGGCTACGCAGTCATTCTTCTGTTGCTTATATGTTACACGGCGATACAATGCCTTTATCGCAGCGCGAGTTACGGAAATTCATTGGCATTAATTTACCGCGGTTACAACTACGGCCGTTTGGTATATGGCGCATTTCAAATGAAATTTCAGTTCTCCCTTTTTACTCAGTATTTAAAAGTTAGGAACGAGCATACTATAGAAACCCACGTCATGTGTCATCGGGATACCTAATGCCTACCATACGACAACGTCAGAAACGTCAACGTCAGAAACGTCAAACTGTAAATATGTATTGTGTTCTGACAAAGAGATGATTGCTGCTTTAAGAAATTGCGCGCAACCACTAAAAGATTTCGCCTTCTGACGGAGCGCTGCTCAGACAAACGAAATTGCGCTTGTTTCAGTTGTCCTACACAATTGCTTTTTGATGCTGTCGATGATTGTGTCCAGAGGCGTTGACGGTATACCGCCAGCGACGTCGCCGAGGTTCAAGACATCGCAGAGGGCAGTATTGATGGTCCCGGACGGGGAGGTGTTCAAAGTATTGTTCACCAAGCACTGCAAGAAAAAATTACCCATTAGATAATGGCACTATATCCTTTGGCGCCTTATGCATTCGAAGGAATGTTTCGAAGCTGTTTAGGAGAGTACATAGAACTGCTTTACGAAGTGGTAATTGGAATGCATACGGGTAATGTAATGGGCTGGTAGCCATAGCGAAACAATCCTCTGTCCCACGGCCAGACATCGTCTCACATTCCGAGTGTCCGGCGACAAAAGTTTGGGCAATGCCATACTAAGTGCATGTCGGTCGGCTGCGATCTTCTGGCGTTTCGGTTACTGGTCGGAGAGAAGGAGGCCGTCATTCATTTCCAGGACTGCCACTGCAAAAGTTTGGTATCACTGACACAGAAAAGGACGAGCGAATGGATAAACTAAGGACGCACCCTGTGCGTGCCCACTCGTGCCGCTACCAATAATCCGCCATGTCCTTCTAACAGGCCCACGTCAGCGCTCCGGTGAATTACTTGTGCGACAAGATAGGAAAGCTGGTAGACGGGCTGTAGAGCCTACTGGACAGAATGGTTGGCTAAGCTATTGCCGTGTTGCACGTTAGGCCGCATCTGCGCAGTCTGGACCTATCTAGGAATACGAAACACGTGGAAGAGCTACAGACACCTCTGCCCTAATATTCTAATACGCACCATGAAAAGCATGCTTAACGCCACTTCAGCGGAAGAGTTGCCTCGTCGGAATGGTAACCATGCCAGTATTGACGTAAATTTCAGTCAACCAAGTTTTAAAACGAGGAGAAGTGAATAAAACATTCAGTGCAACTTCCGCTCTGTGAAAAAGAATGACCAGCGGAGCTTGGCCCATTCGAAACGAAGCACGCTTGTTTGTCATTTGCAATTGAGAATAATTCCTAGCCGATTCGCTGAAGGAAACTTGCAGGGACTCGAGCCTTGTTCCAGCGGAAAAACATGCGGTTCTCCGCTTCCCTCCCGCGTCGTAGGCACATCACTGCCTGTGTGACACGCCAACCGAAACCGCTCGAACACGGAGCACAGCAGCCAGGTCGCATTGGGCCGTGAGACGTGCACGTCTCAATATCGCACCAGCTCAACGGCCGTGTCTCAACGGCGAGGACAGCCTAGCTGCGCGTGCACGCCTAACGAAGTAACAGGTGGTGTGCGCGTGCTCAGACCTGAGGGGCACTGGCGGAAATGTTGCTCCAAAAGCCCTTCTAGCTGAACAAGAATGATGTGCTCACGTCGGTCGGGCGTTCCACCAAGGAGGGATTAGGAGCTACTGGACGGGTAGTGGAACCTTGAGGCGGCAGCGGCGGTGACTTCACGTCCTGCGGCAGCTGCTTCCTGTTGTTTTCGCGCCCATTCTTGCGTGAGTGCGCGCTGACGCTCATCCATTTCCCGCCATTGATCCTCCGAGCAAACGACACGAGCGCGGGCCAAAGCGGGTTCAGAGTGTAACTGCCCATAACGGCGCCAGCACCGGCGCCAGCACTGTTATCATCCAATTGCGAAATTTATGAGAGAACCGGTGCTGGAGAGGGTGTAAACCTTGTGTTAGATGCGTCGGGGGGGGTCAGCCTCATAGAGCTTCGCTGTAAAAGTGGCCACTACCCAGGTGCAACCTCACACTCAGATTGAGGTGACACTAGCGTATTTGCGCGATTTGCTGATCCCCCAAATCACCGGAAAACTGAAGTAGTTTTGTGGCTGTGCAGCAGAAACTCAGCAGTTGACGTAAAGGGTTATGTCGTGGTGATTGCAAGCATGCCCACCCACAACGGCTTCCGCCCGGCTATATGTTGCTCGAGATAGCCATTTCACATGGAGGCTCCTATGTCACATGGTGGATCCTATATAACTCGTCGCAGGTGATGAAGAATTAACATGGTCGAATGAAAGCGGACAAAGCGATGCTGACAAAGACAATAGGCCGTTCTTTCCTTTTAACGAAGAAGGAAATAACGTTACTGCTTAAACTGGCGGAGTCAGCATGGTTACGACCATCGAACAATGCAGGACGGCTCATCAACCGTAACCTGCCCTAGAGGCATTCACGCTACCTCCAACTGGAGGTAGCGTGAATGCTGATGGGCACCACGTTTTGCAAAACCAAGACTACGCGAGCAATGCCGCATCTCGGAGCACTTCCAAAAGCCTGCGCCTTACCTTCTTTGTGCTGCCAGGAGAACGGCATCAAGTCAGTACTGCAAGACACAAGGTACTACCATCGGTCGCAAAAATACTGAGAGATTGTAGAGGCCTTTCGTATTCACAAAATGAAGGACACGTGCGTTATCAAGCCATCTTTAGCCCTGAGACAAGCAGAAGTTTGCTTCCTGGAGAGGCCGAGTACTACGGCGATAAGTAGTGACGGTTCCCTTAGTTCATGCCTTTCATGTGTGACCATTTTATATGCTTTTCTGTGTTGCTTAGATTTTAATGTTTTCTATGTTTTTTTTTTTTTTTGCCTTGCACATGCGCAGGGTGATGATAGCTTTTTGTATAAATAGAATTCTTGGTAAATAAAATGAAGGAAGCGTGTAAGACTTGAACGTAGCGAACCTGTACACAACCTTCTCAACCATCACGAAGCTTTAAGTCCACGATTGCCGCCGATTTGCTCCTTCTTCACTGCTGAAATGACCTAAGTGTGAGCTTCTTTCGTTTATTTGGAAGGGATAATCATGGGACATAGCGTTGACGGGGCGTGCGTGTCTTTCTCCTTTCGAGGAAGATTACGGCGAACGCTGGAGTTTTTTTTTTTTTTTTTTTTTGCCAGTTTCCGTCAGTCTCCCTAGGTGCTTGGCTTTAGATAGGTGCGCCGGGGACGCTGGCTGGTCGTCGCGAGGCACACACACACGAGCGCTAGTAATTTTCTTGGTTTTGTTTACTGCCGGGTGCTCACCACGGCGCCCGCGCTCACGTGCACGCGCTCGGCAATGTCTTGGTGTTTAACTGAGTACACGAAAAATTACGATTTTAAATGCAGAGCATTTCTTTAACTCACATGTAGCGTCCGCCGTCCGTCCGCAACAGGGGTACCAGGCTCTGAATGAATTGTTCGGGCAGATTGCTTTTTTGTATTCTCTAAGAGGGTAGGGTAGACTTCCGCACGCCTCATTCCTGCTGAAGGAGTGAAGGAGTCCTTTACGGGGGAAGCTGTCAATGGCTGAGCATCCCTGCCTGCCTCGAGGGGCAGAAATGTCGATGTCGCAAAAAAAAAAATCGCAATGTACATCTCACATGATGGCAGATTTTCCTACTCGCAATGAAAACGACGTCAATAATAATAAAAACAAACGGAACGTGTAGGTTCTTCACGCATAAAACTTACCAGCAGTGATGAGACCAAACCAGGGGCCAGGTTGCTCTATGGAACAAAAAGAAAATGTTCTTTCTTTCTACGGAAAGAAAGAACAAATCAAAATAAAATGAAAAACACCGCAAGTATGTAAAACCACTTGACGAACTCTGTACAGTAGACTCTCGATAAACGAAACTTCAAGGGACCGAAAAATTTAGTCCCGTTTAACAGGAGTTCCGTTTACTGAGAAAGATGTGCAAATGTGCATATTTATGTGCGTACACACTCTTAATGGCGTTTCATGGAACTCTAAGCACTAGAAGGTGAATGTAGCTGATAGTTTTTCAGAAAGCAAGAAAACTACAAGAGGCTTAGGCACAGCATTCACAAAGTTGATTTGGCAACAATGAGTCGCTGTGCACTACAAAATGCCTCAATTATTTTTGTTTGAGTTCTTGCAGCTGCATCTTTACGGAGGCTAGAGGCTTCAACTTCGCCAGTGCTTACGAGCCACCGAATTTAGAAGACGGCAACGCGGTAATGAAGCGCGAATAGCAGCACCACGATGGCATGAACTAGGCGGCAGGAGCTGAGCCCTGTAACCTCGGCGTCTTGAATCGAGACCGAACGACTGGAACAAGAACTGCGATGTTGCATTCGTTGCGCTAACACGGCTTACCACTAACGAGACGAGGTTTACGAGGCCAACGAGGCTAAAAAAGAAACACGGAGGAAGAAAAAAGATATAAACATCCCCCTCGCGAGGGGCACGATCAAATGCAGAGCATTTCTGCGGGGGGGCGCGCCTGCAAGTCGTATGGATTACGTATTGGTTGTTGTTGTTGTAATTGTTGTCTTCCAGCGTAGACATTGTCGATGAAGTCGATGGTGAAACGTGCCGTGAACCCCCTGCCGCGGCTATGACGCAACGTGGAGCGGCTATGACGCAACGTGGCGCGGCTATGACGCAACACAATCCACCTTAATCCAATCCAATCCAATCCAAAGCCAATCCAAGCCAATCCAATCGAATCCAATCCAATGCCCCTCGCGAGAGAGTGTTATAGCGCCGAAATCGCCACCACGCGAACGCGTGATGCTGACGTCTCGATCACGCCACAGATGTTAGCGACCGCAGCGCGCGCGAACGACATATGTGGTTTAACCGCGAACCGACCGCGGCGAGAGAGCGCGATGCGAGCGCCCCACCTGTTCTTGCGCGCGAACCTAACGCGGCGAGAGAGGGTGTTGCGCACGTCCCCACCTGTTGTGCGCCCGAACCGAACGCGGCGGGAGAGGGCGTTGCGAGCGGAGAGAAGGCGAGGAGGACGCGGGGGAGAGGGCGCACCTCTGGCCGACGGTTGAATGAGTCAAGGGTATAAGGCACGTTCGTAACCTTCCGTTCTGTGTCGGCTTTGTGGCTCAGTTGGTAGAGTACCGTGCACCTTGCGTTCCGCCCGCAGAGTCGTAGGATCGAAACCTGGCGCCGGCAAGTATTTATATAGTGTAGGGGGAGCGATGCGGACGCGGACTACGGACGCCAACGCGGGTGACATCGTGAGTTACTGAAATGCTCTGCATTTAAAACAAAAACAAAAACAGCCGGAACCGTAAAAAGCTGATTCTCATGCCAATGGGCATCACAAGAAGTTCCAATTCTGGTTCCGTTTACACGGTGACGCGGAAATTTTCGTTCCGATTACCGGCAGTTTTTTAGATGCGACGCTGAGAGGAGCATCTCTTGCCGGCGGCCCTGTCCTGCGTGCGTCCGTCGTCCGCGTCCGCACAGCTGCGTCTCTCCTCCGCTCACCTCCTCTCCTCTCTCCGATAGCGAACACTCTCTCCTAACATCTGCGGTCGCGCTGCGCGCGGCTGCGCACTGTGCGCATGTGCTGTACTCTCTCTCTCCGCGGTCTCCTCTCCTTCGGGCGCGCAGTGCATAGAAAACCCTCCAACGACGCAACGATTCGCCGAAGACTGACTCACGACATGCCCTCATCCCGACGACCCGACCTAACCCTGACGTGACTCCCGGACACGACAATAGCCATAAGGCGCGACGCGTACCCGACATGACTGAGCCTGCGCGTGAGAAGACGACGACAACGAAGACGCACAGCGCCCGACCGTCAACACGCACAAGCCGAGATGCGACGCCCCGACGAACCCAGAACTCGAGGAAGGCGGCGTCCGACGGCTTTGACGTCGTCGCCCTCATCGACACGGGAGCCGACCACTCGGTAATGAGCGGGTCATTCGCGTCTAAGCTGAAGAAAGTTACGACAAGATGGGACGGTCCGCATATACGCACAGCAGGAGGCCACCTCATGACGCCAAGTGGAACGTGCACATCGCGCGTCAGCACAGACGGCACGACGTACCCAGCGGCGTTCGTCATTTTGCCTAACTGCTCCGGTGACGTAATTCTCGGAATGGACTTTTTGACTGACAACGGCGCAATAATTGATCTGCAGACCAAGTCGATAACTTTTTCCTCCGATCACTCCATGACACCGGAATCGAACCCCGCACACCGTGCAGCTGTAAGGATCGCCGATGATCATGTCACCCTGCCACCCCGCGCAAGCTTGATGGTCCCCGTCTACTGTGAAGGTGCTGCTCCCGACGTCGACGCTATCGTGGAGAGTGACCAAAGGTTGCTTCTCTACCGCGGTGTGCCTGTCGCAAGAGGCATTGCACGGTTAAAGCAGCGCAAATCACACGTTTTGGTCACCACTTTCACCGAGGAGTACCAGCATTTAAACAAGGGCGCTTCAATTGCGTTCCTCGAAGAAACGCAACAAGCAAGTGACGTGATCGCAGTCGCCGACTTTGAACGCGCACCCGACGACACCTTCAAGCTTCCTCATCCCTTCGACGTGAATCCGGCGCTACCACAAGAAGAAAGGAGAGAGAGAGAGATAAAACATTTATTATCATGTCCAGCCTACGACTATGTCGCGGCTTTCCTCTCCGGTCGTACTGCAACCATCGGCATAGGAAATCTCCGCTCCACCACATTCAAGACCATTCCTAAAGGCACCCCCCAAGGCGCCGTCATATCACCGCTTCTGTTTAACATCGCTATGAAGGACCTTCCCCCTCTGTTGGAAAATATCCCACATCTGAGGCACGCGCTTTACGCGGATGACCTCACCCTATGGACCCCTACGGGGTCCATGGGCGAGCAACAAGACGCCATGCAAAGCGCCATCGAAGAAGCACAGCAGTATCTAAGCGCCCGGGGCCTTGAGTGTGCTTCGGAAAAATCGGCCCTCCTTACTCTCTGCACCAAGACAGCGCAACATCGCAAACAAAGCATCCCGGATCCGGCGCTCACAATTGCAGGAAACCCAGTCCCCAATGTTGCCCATCTCCGCATCTTGGGTCTCACGATTCCGAAAAACGGTTCAGGTCTCCATACGATCACACCGCTGCAACGAACGCTCTCCCAACTCATTCACCTAATACATCGTGTATCCAATCGAAGATTCGGAATGCAAGAGTTTGATACATTACGCATTGTTCAAGCCGTACTCATTAGCCGGGTCGCATACGGCACACCATATTTGGCCCTCAAAGCGAGTGAAAGAGCAAGGCTTAACATTTTGCTCCGCCAGGCGTACAAGACTGCCTTAGGCCTACCTCCAAAGACATCAACCAAGAATTTGTTGCGTCTAGGAATCCATAACACATGGGAAGAGATACAAGAGGCGCACCACATCTCCCAGTTAGAACGCCTAAAACTAACACCGACCGGACGGGCCACGCTGAGAAGGTTAGGCTATTCGACACCCCCCATTCAAGAGCATAAAGAACGAATGCCACTGCACGTACGAGAAGCCATTCGTGTAGCCCGGATTCCGAGAAACATGGATCCGGTTCACAATAAGGCTCGACGCATCGCTAGAGTGCAAGCTATGTGCTCTAAATACGGTAATAGCCAAATTGCACGATACACTGACGCGTCCCCGTATCCGCATCGGCCAGCCCATGCTGTGTGTGTAACAAATGCAGCAGGGCATGAAATAACCGCTCTCACAGTCCGCACAACATCTGCAGAGGCTGCCGAGGAGGTTGCAATTGCCCTAGCCGCCACGACGGGTGACGACGCCATCACAGTGCTGAAAGACTCCCAGGCAGCTTGCCGTAATTACCTACGGGGACGCATTTCCAACACTGCGCTTAACATCCTCAAGAGCATCCCCCGACTCCCCGAGGTACACCTCGTCTGGGTACCTGGACATGAATTCCTCCAAGGTAATGAGGCGGCACATGCCGCTGCCCGCGCGCATATACACCGGGCCATTACCGAAGAGGGAACAACTTCGCTTTTTGCCCCCAAAATAGACCCGCTCACGAATTACGCCGAAATTTTAGCCCACTACCGTCTCGACCGAAGAAAATACCCGGACCTGCACGCAAGACTATCCAGAGATGAAGCCACCACCCTGAGAAGACTTCAGACAAATACATATCCCCACAGCACCCTTCTTCACGCCATTTACCCAACTCAATATCCCGCCACCTGTAATTTCTGTCCTTCTCCTGGCACCCTATATCATCAGGTATGGGAGTGTCAAAGAACCCCGCACCTCCCTCCCAACCCCCCCATCCTATGAGCAGTGGATGGCTTGCCTGACTAGCCCGGACCTCAGGATCCAGGAAGACCTGGTGACCAGGGCCCGGATAGCCAGCCGCAGCCAGGGTATCCTGGACTAAGGATGCCCTCCACCAGGCGGGCGCCCTAACATCTGCGCCTCAGGCTCGCAAATAAAGATTTATCAATCAATCAATCAATCAATCATGTCCAGCAGTAGTGGGGTGGGGAAAGAAGGGATGGGGCGGCGAGGTGTGTGGTGGACCTCCCCGCTCACTACTCGTCTCGGTGGAGACGGCGTTTTCGGCCGTTGCCGCGCGAGGACGTCCATAACCTGCCGGACCGTGCCGCGTTAATGGCCGATGTCGTCGCTTCTTATGGCGAGTGCCATGCTTGGTGGCATTGGGTCTTGGGTGTCTTCTGGGGGCCTGCAGTCCCATAAAAGATGTGGTGTTGTAGCCCTGGCTGCGTTGCAGTGTTGACAGTGGTCGGTCGGGTAAACCGTGGGGCAGATGTGCTTGGCGAATACGGGGGTCCATATATCGCTTCCGTTTGGAGAGTATCGTCGACTCCGCTCGTGGGAGGTCGGGGTGCGGCGGTGGGTACTTTCGTCTGGTGTCGCGGTACCAGGCTAGAATCTCACCGTATGTGAGGAGCGGCGTGGGTTTGGGGAGGGGCGCGCTGTTGGACGGAACGTGCGGGGTCGTGTACGGCTGCGCGACTGGTGAGCGTGCGTGCCGTAGCGTCCGCCTCCGCATTCCTGTTAGCAGCTCCGCCGTTCGGTAGGTCGGTGTGGGCCGGGAACCATGTGAGTCGGGCGAGCTTTGCGGGTGCCCGGGAGGGGGTGCAGATCCGTAGGGTGGCGGGAGCTAACTGGTTGGTGGCGAAACGGAGGATCGCTAAGCGAGAGTCGCTGAGGATCATGGTGCACGGAAGTTGGGTGAGGGCCAGAGCGATAGCGAACTCCTCGGCCAGAGTCGTGTGTGTTGTATGTATGCTTGCGGCTGTCTTGAGGGCTCCCGTGGCAGCTGATATGACGGCGACCGCGTAAGCATCAGGTCTGCCGGGGTATGGTGCGGCGTCGACGTAGTAAGCGCGTGTGTCTTGTGCGTACATCTTGGTTAGGGCCTTCGCGCGGGCCAGGCGACGTTCGGGGTTGGCGTCGGGGTGCATGTGTTTGGGCAGCGGGAGGATCCTGAGCCGTCGGCTTAAGACTAGTGGCAGTGGGCCGGTGGGTGTAGGGCCGATGTGTCCGGGGGGGTTGAAACCGATGAGGACCAGGATTGCGCGGCCTGTCTTTGTCTGGGTGAGTCTTACGAACTGTGTGGTTCGCTGGGCTTCGGCGATCTCGGCGAGCGTGTTGGGAACGCCTAGGTCGAGGAGTTTCTCCGTGTTGGTATACGTGTATAGACCGAGCGCTGTCTTGTATACTTTCCTTATCAGGGCGTCTATTTTCTGACGCTCCGCCGGCTTGCAATTGTGGTATGCCGCCCCGTATGCGACGTGACAAACGACGAAAGACTGAACTAGCCGGAGGAGGCTGGTCTCTCTCATGCCGGCATATCGTGTGGCTACCTTGCGGATGAGTTGCATGGCCGTGGTGATTTTGGCGTTGAGGCGCTGTAACGTGTGTCCGTTGTGGCGGAGTGCGTCAATGTACATGCCGAGTACCCGTATGGACTTGACTTGCGGGATGGGGGTGCCGTACTTCGTCTTCAGCTTGATGTTAGGGGCTGCTTCACGATTGTTGCGCGTAGCAGGGGGTGGGAGGATGAGCGGTTCGGACTTTGAAGAAAGGAACAAGTTATTAGCTTTGCTGCGTCGCTACAGCGAGTGTTTTTCGTCGAACTCGAAGTTACGTCTGACACCTCTGACGAAGCACCGGATAATTAAACGAAGATGGACCCCTAACTACCCGACAGTCACCGTACCGCGTCTCTTCACACGAGCGCGAAGCCATTCGGACTAAAGTCGACGACATGCTCAACGACGACATTATACAGCCATCGAAAAGTCCGTGGGCTGCGCCGGTCGTACTCGTGAAGAAAAAAGACGGCACGCTGAGGTTCTGCGTTGACTACCGGCGATTGAACAAGATCACCAAAAAGGACGTGTACCCCCTGCCACGAATCGACGACGCCCTCGACCACCTCTGCCACGCGAAGTACTTCTCATCGATGGATCTGAAGACAGGCTACTGGCAAATTAAAGTGGACGAGAGAGATCGAGAGAAGACTGCATTCATAACCCCGGACGGCCTATACGAGTTCAAGGTGATGCCGTTTGGGCTATGCACGGCACCAGCAACGTTCCAAAGAGTCATGGACACTGTGCTAGCTGGCCTGAAGTGGCACACCTGCCTCGTATACCTCGACGACGTTGTGGTATTCTCCCGGACTTTCGACGAACACCTTGCAAGGTTGCAGTTTGTACTCGAGGCTATTCGCACGTCGGGGTTAACGCTGAAGCCTGAAAAGTGCCGCTTCGCGTACGAGGAACTCAACTTTTTGGGCCATGTCGTCAACGCCGCGGGAGTCTGCCTGCCCCGGCGAAAACTTCAGCCATAGCGAACTTCCCAAGGCCGAAAGATAAAAAGGGCGTGTGCAGATTTCTCGGACTGTGCGCATCCTACCGGGGCTTCGTTGCACACTTCGCACGCATTGCAGAGCCACTAACGCGCTTGACGAAAGATAGCACGCCTTTCAGCTGGGAAAGTGCCCAAGATGAAGCGTTCTGCGAACTGCAACAACGCCTGCAAAGCCCGCCCATGCTCGCTCATTTCGACGAAAACGCCGAAAAGGAAATTCGCCGTCCTCGTCCAAAAGCAAAGCGGGTGCGAAAAAGTAATCGCCTATGCCAGCCGTGGTCTGTCCAAGGAAGAAAAAAACTACTCAGCCTCTGAGAAAGAATGCCTCGCGATTATATGGGCCATTTCGAAATTCCGCCCGTACGTAAGACCCTTTAAAGGGGCACTGACACAAAATTTTGAAGGCGAGATAACTTCGGAGATAGATTGGTGGGAACACATATACATCATCTGCAAAATATCAGCGGCGAATACAGCCTAGAACATATTTAAAATCAATTTTAAAGTGTGCGAAACGCAACCGAGCAGCCAGCAGAGGACCACGCGCAATCGACATCCCGAAGATATTGTGTAAATAAAGAACATCCAAACACGTCACGAGTTTGTGTTTGCCGCTTCCGCACTGCCGGCGTTTTTCGCCGGCTCGCCCGGCTCGCCGCTCCAATAGGAGGGCCGGAGGGCGGAACTTCTGCTCTCGAGAACGAACGACCCGATCGTTGGCGGCGGAGGCGCCGTGATTTCGTCAGCTCATCGGGCAGCTGGCCGCGACCAAAGTTGTACAGCGATTCCAGGCACTCTGTTTTTATTACTGTTTATTACTATTGGACGCGAAAACGCGCCGGAGGCACGAAAAGCCCACTGAGCTAGCCGCACGGTCGCTGTGCAGGCGGCGGCCACGGCCGCGATGAGGCCCAGGTCGGCGCAGGTAGCTCGAGTGATAGGTTGTTACCGCTGCACGAAATTGTCCCCAAGTCCCAACCATGGTGGCTTGCATGAGAAAGGAGTTAATGATGCGATGGCGGGTTGCATTAAAAATTGTCATCTGCACCGCTTACGAGAGCGGCACTCGAATATCCGCCGCAGTGCTAAGCCGAACACATCTGTAGGCGGACCTGTAGGCAGACCGACCGGCTGCTCCCAGCGCGCGTCTTGCCACCCACCTTCTCGAGCGTCGCGCGTCGTTCTTTAGCCGCGGTAGCAGGGCCGTAGCCAGAAATTTTTTAAGTGCGAATGCACTTTATAAGCGACCCTGAATCACTCGTCCGCCATCCGCGCTCCCCCTCTCCCCTAGCAACGGCGCGGAGGAGGAGAGAGAGCGTGCGTAGCAACGGTCTCGGCGTAGCAACGGTCTCCTGCTCGGCGTAGCGGCGGGCGGCGCGCCGCTCCCTGAATCACTCGTCCGCCGTCCGCGCTCCCCCTCTCCCCTAGCAACGGCGCGGAGGAGGAGAGAGAGCGTGCGTAGCAACGGTCTCGGCGTAGCAACGGTCTCCTGCTCGGCGTAGCTGCGGGCGGCGCGCCGCTGCGCCGGTTCGCTTCGCGTTCCGTCCGCGTGAGGGCGCTCGCTCGTCGGCTCCGCATTCCGACGCTCGAGGGCGCTCGCGCGAAGGCGCGCCGCTAACGTCCGGTTCCGTAAAGCAGTCGAGTTTCCGTAGCGCTTCGTCGTTCTAGATGGATCCTTCGCGGGCTTCGCAGTCAACTCCGCAAGCAACGGAACCTCAAACAACGAGTGTTCGGGCAAACTCGGGCATTCGCACTTTGCCATCTTCCCTCTCACTTGGGAAATGCTTGTCTTTTTCGGAGGGGGTTATGGGTTTCGGGAAGGGGGTAGTTTTGCCGAAAGCAACAGTAAGTATTGCTTACGCGCTGCCTAGAAAAGATTTCGGGAGGGGTTTGAACCCCCAAACCCCCCCTCTGGGTACGGCCCTGCGCGGTAGCATTTGCACTCGCAGCGGCTGTGTCACATCTACGGTCGCTTTTTAATTAAGCGCCTCACGAGATCAGTACGTGGGGGCATTCGCAGAAACTGCCGTCGATGCGGATTCGACAGTGCTACGGCGGCTCTGCTCTGTGATATCCCTCCGACGGTCACGTGGTCAGCTTTGTTCACACAAAATCCACAAAATCCATCGTTTCGCGGCACTCGCTGAAACCGAAACTGCGAGTGGCCGCATTGAAAATGCCTCTAATTAAACAACCGTCGCACGCTGAAGCAAATGAGGTTTCTACAGGTTTTAAGTAGGTCACTAGCTACTTATCGCAACAAAAAAAAACAAGATGCAAAATTTTTGTGTCAGTGCCCCTTTAAGGTTGTGACAAACCACCATGCGCTGTGTTCGCTCGCCAATTTGAAGGACCCCTCTGGCCGTCTTGGTAGATGGAGCTTGCGCCTGCAAGAATTCGGCGTTACAGTAGTCTATAAATCCGGGAGGAAACACTCCGACGCCGACTGCCTGTCCCGCGCCCCCGTCGACCCGCCACCACAAGAATCTGATGACGACAGCGCGTTCTTCGGAATCGTGACGGAGAGCGACCTAGCCGCCCAGCAGCGTGCCGACTCAAGTTACGCGTCATAATCGACTACCTCGAGGGATGCAACGTCGCCGTTCCAAGGACCTTCAAACGCAACTTACCAGCATTCGGCCTGAGAAACTCTGCCCTCGTGAAGAAAAATTTCAGCCCCGGAACGAGAACGAATTACCTTCTTGTCATCCCCTCGGACTTTCGTGACAAAATTTTGGAAGCGTGCCACGACGACCCGTCTTCCGGACATCGCGGCACAGACCGTACTATTGGAAAAATTAAGGCGAGGTACTACTGGCCCCGCCTTACCTCTGACGTCACCCACTACGTCCGGAGCTGCCGTGACTGCCAGCGACGAAAGAGGCCACCGACAAGACCCGCCGGACTTCTGCAGCCGATCGCCGTCCCATCAAGGCCCTTCCAACAGATTGGAATGGACCTTCTGGGCCCGTTCCCTACGTCACGATCCGAGAACAAGTGGATTGTCGTAGCAACAGACTACGTGACGCGTTAGCCCTCATCAGGCCACAACAGGCTCCGGGACTAATGTATGCAGACGGCATATTGTTGATGGCGAACAACCGGATTAGTATGCAGGGCTTGATGGATATATGCGGTAAAGAAGCGACGCACCTAGGGCTATCCTTTAGCAGAGAAAAATCGGGGATCATGGTCTTTAATGACGGCGAGGAGCACAAAACAGTATCACTGCAGCAAGTAGAAATACCATTGGTGAAAGAGTATAAATATTTAGGAGCATGGCTTAACAGCGAAGATTACACGCAGGCGCATGAGGCTCACCTTAAAGGGGCCCTGAAAGGCATTTTGAGCACACTAAATGAACTAGCGCAATCGCTAGATTGGGTCGCCAACGTCACCTGTGCCAAGTATTACTCTTTTACGCGCAGCGGAAAGCTCACACTTTTGTTGCAAAGTTTGTCGCTTTTTTCTCACCCTTTCCTTCGTGTTTTTGGACGCCGCCATCTTCACATGTCTACATCATCGATTCCCAGATGTTCGTCATGAGCTAGACATCCTGCTATTGGGCGGCTTTTTCACGCACTTCCGGCAAAGAGATGAGTCGTCTGCTCAGCGTCGGCTCGCCGGCTGATCTGCCAGCGGAGTGCCGGAGTGCTTTGACATTTTACGACAAACGAAACAAGTGTAAACAAACGCTTAACCGTTTGTATTGAATGCAACACGGCCATAACACGACGTGGATTTTATCTTACGTGAGTACGTACCATAAAGAAAGTCCCGTGGCACTTCTTTGGTGCAATCGCAGAGAACGCCCTGAGCCGAATGCCCGGGTTTGACGCGTACATTTTATTCAACTTCAAAACAATCCAGAGATGCGTTTCGAACGAACGCAACGTCACAAAATGCGTTGCAAGTCTGAACCACGATTGACAGACGATGAGTTGCCTCCTCCTGCCCGTCGTAAATACGGCACTCACCTCACACCCGGTTTGCGGGGACGAGCAGCAAGTCACAACTCTGGCGCGCAAGCGAGAAGGCTTTAAGCCAGGCACACTACACATACCCCATGCGAGGTTGAGTGGTACGTCGTTCGAGAAAGATAATCCAGACCATGGGAAGCACTATACACCCGCAGAAGTACAATGTCGCATTTCATCGCGAAACGAACGCGTCCACAACACACAGGAGGCGATGCACACACACACACACAGCTTCGGTCGCTGCATTGGCTTAGCTGCAAGCTTCGTTCGGACAATCAGCGATGCTACGACGATACAGAGCTGCGTGAGGACGACGTGCTAACCACTTCACGTATTTAAAAACACAGGGGCAAAGAACTAGGTTCATCGGAAGCAAAAAATCTTTCCTCCATTATAGTGCCTGAAATATACTGGCTAGTGTGCCGAAGGCGGGCTCCAGGCGGGCGCCGGGAGCGATGTACGCGGCCGTCTGCCGCTTGGGGCGCTGCCGTGCGGGAGTGTGCGCGTTCATCCGGCCCGAGCAGATCGCGCGGTTACCTCCGAGCTGCGTAGCAGACGGCAGCGGCAGAACTTTCCATTCCCGCTTGCGACGAAAGCGAGCGAAAGCGACGGGAATTCTGTCGCGCAACCAAAATTTGTCCCGACCATTCGACAAAAACGATCGTCGCGCGACAAAGCGACGGAATTCCTGCCGCTCTCACTCGCTTTCGTCGCAAGTGCAAACGGGCCTTTATGCGCAATCTCCGCCCCACATAAAACAAGCTCTTGCTTGTCGCCTGAGCATACGGTTGATATCTGACTACGTTGCACTGTGCTTGCCAGTGTATTTAAACGATGTCACTAGGTTTGAAACGTACGCGCTCGGCGTGCAGCTTTGTAAACGCAAGCGGTTTCACATACGCACGCTATTTTGCTGCTAATAGAGTTTTAGTACAGCGTTTGTGGCCTTTGCATACGCTAAACACTAAATTTTTGCGTCCCGCTACGTGACACCGCGATGGGAGTTTTAGTAGAGCGTCTCATCAGTTTTGCGTAGCGACACACTAATGCATACGGCGCCATCTGTCAAATGTTTTCCGAAATGTCTCGCCGGCTGATCTGCTAGCGGAGTGCCGGAGTGTTAGGACATTTTACGACTATCCAAACAAGTGCAAACAAACGCTTTCCCGTCAGTGTTGAATGCAACACATGGGTGCAGCTTGTCAGAACACGGGTTCTCTCTGATCGAGTGCAGCGTTGGTTTGATCTTCGCCTTCACGTTCATCGCCGCTGATAAAGCGATCCGATCCGGCGCGTTTTGTGCACGGGTTCTGTGTCGGTTGAAAATGTCTTTTTTCACATGCCGCCGGTAGTAGGAATTACAACCACCGCAAAATAACACCCGGCACCAGCGGGGCCAACTCTGAGACCGCGCTTTTTGGATAAACAGTGCGCGGTGCACCAAAGGGAACGAGCGCACGATTCTCCCCACGCGGCTGCGAGTTCGCCGCCGATACCAACTTCAGCCCTGCAGCGTACACCGCCGATACCAACTTCAGCCCTGCAGCGTACACCAACTTCAGCCCTGCAACGTACACCGCGAAAGGGCAAGGCCAGGCCGCACACATGCGGCCAGGTCATTCGTTCGCTTTTCCAGCCTGTCTCCATGGTGTCTACAGAGATGAAAAAGCCGAAAGAGCTGGCCCGTAGCAGACGGCAGTCTGTGGGAGCGCAATAGCGGAAGTACGTCACCGCTGAGGAGCGGAGCATCATGGGAGGGGAGGCCAACAGCGAAGAAACAGTTGAAAGGAGGAGGAAATACGGCGCGACGATAATTCGCGGTTTTTGATTTACGATTTCTCAGCTAATACTCATCGCTTTAACAAAATTCTTGCAGGAGGAGATTGCTAATACATTGCTTTATTTGGTTACATGTACATCCATGCATCGGCGGAAGGCATTTCAGGACCCCTTTAAGACGAAAGGAAGACGGAACGCGGCTATAATGAAGCATAGAGCCCTCTGGGGATACAACAAATACGAGGTGGTAAGGGGAGTCTGGAAAGGGGTCATGGTACCAGGATTAACTTTCGCTAATTCGGTTCTGTGCATGAAGCCAGAGACCCAAGCGGGCCTGGAAGTAAATCAGAGGGCGGTAGGCAGATTGGCCCTAGGGACCCACAGTAAAACTACAAATGAAGCGGTACAAGGAGATATGGGCTGGTCGTCTTTCGAGGCGAGGGAGGCGCAGAGCAAGATAAAGTTTGAGGAGCGACTTCGTGACATGGAGGACGAAAAATGGGCCGTGAGGGTGTTTAAGTACCTGTATTTGAGGAGCGTGGGCACGCGGTGGAGACGGAGGACCAGACAGCTGACCAAGCGGTACGGAAAGTCGATAGGGGAAGCGGGGTTTACACAACAGTTAAAAAGCAGGTAAAGGCAGCAGAGACGACGAAGTGGGCACAGAGAATGGAAGCGAAAAAAACCCTGGAGACTTATAGGGCAGAGAAACGGGAAATTAAGAAGGAGGGATTCTATGGCAATACGAGAGGCAGTGCGTTGCTCTTCGAGGCACGGGCAGGGTGCCTAAGAACCCGGGTATACACGGGTAGCTACAGGCAGCAGGATGAAACGTGTGCATGCTGCGGCAGTGATCGGGAAACTATAGACCATATTGTCAGGAGCTGCACAGAGATACGGCCACCGCTGGGTGAGGGGGAAACGACGCTGGCGGAGGCTTTGGGATTTGGGGCGAGGGGGAACCTCAACTTTAAAGGGGCACTGACACAAAAATTTTGCACCTTGTTTTTTTCGTTGCGATAAGTAGCTAGTGACCTACTTATAACCTGTAGAAACCTCATTTGCTTCAGCGTGCGACGGTTGTCTAATTAGAGGCATTTTCAATGCAGCCAGTCGCAGTTTCGGTTTCAGCGAGTGCCGCGAAACGATGGATTTTGTGGATTTTGTGCGAACAAAGCTGACCACGTGACCGTCGGAGGGATATCACAGAGCAGAGCCGCCGTAGCACTGTCGAATCCCCATCGACGGCAGTTTCTGCGAATGCCCCCACGTACTGATCTCATGAGGCGCTTAATTAGAGAGCGACCGTGGATGTGACGCAGGCGCTGCGAGTGCAAATGCTACCGCGGCTAAAGAACGACGCGCGACGCTCGAGACGGTGGGCGGCAAGACGCGCGCTGGGATCAGCCGGCCGCTCTGCCTACAGGTCCACCTACAGATGTGTTCGGCTCAGCACTGCGGCGGATATTCGAGTGCCGCTCTCGTAAGCGGTGCAGATGACATTTTCTAATGCAACCCGCCATCGCATCATTAACTCCTTTCTCATGTAAGCCACCATGGGCGGGACTTGGGGACAATTTCGTGCAGCGGTAACAAGCTATCACTCGAGCTACCTGCGCCGGCCCGGGCCACTTCGCGGCCGTGGCCGCCGCCTGCACAGCGACCGTGCGGCTAGCTCAGTGAGCGTTTCGTGCCTCCGGCGCGTTTTCGCATCTAATGGTAATAAACAGTAATAGAAACAGAGTGCCTGGAATCGCTCTAGAACTTTGGTCGCGGCCAACTGCCCGATGAGCTGACGAAATCACGGCGCCTACGCCGCCAACGATCGGGTCGTTCGTTCTCGAGAGCAGAAGCTCCGCCCTCTGGCCCTCCGATTGGAGCGGCGAGCCGGGTGAGCCGGCGGGAAACGCCGGTAGTGCGGAAGCGGCAAACACAAACTCGTGACGTGTTTGGATGTTGTTTATTCACAATTGCGCGTGGTCCTCTGCTGGCTGCTCGGTTGCGTTTCGCACACTTCAAAATTGATTTTAAATATGTTCTAGGCTGTATTCGCTGCTGATATTTTGCAGATGATGTATATGTGTTCCCACCAATCTATCTCCGAAGTTATCTCGCCTTCAAAATTTTGTGTCAGTGCCCCTTTAAGGCCATAGAGGTGACGAAGAGGCGACTGGAGTGGTGGTGGAGGAAAAGTAGGGAAGGGATGGGTACGCAGGCGGAGTAATCATGCGGACGAGAATTTAGAACAGCGAGGGGAGAAAATAAGGGGGGTGGGGGCGATGAGTTTAAAACAGAAAAGAGGGAGAGATGGGAGGGAGGACGCAAATCTATAGGTTAGCTGGGAGTAGGGCAAGTAAACGTAATAACACAGGCAAGTCGGTTGCTGACAACCGACGCCCCGATTCAAAGGGAAAGCCACTAATCATCATCATCATCATGGTTTCGGGACGGAGCTGGGCGGTCCCCGTAGGCGAGCGCTTGCGCCGACGGAGAGACAGAGCCAGCGCTCGGGTTTTAAAGATGTTGTCCTTCCTGGGCTACTCAACCGCGAAAACTGTCTGCCCGTATGTATGCAAGTCTGCCGTATGCAAGTCTGTCGCTCGATTCAGCCGCCCGGCCGTGACTGAAGTTGCCAGAAGTTAAAATAATTCTTGAGTAAAATATAGGCAATACATTTTCAATCTAATAAATCTAAAAAGGTGCTTCATATTCGACAACATTGTTAAAAAAGATAATATTCAGCAAAAAGATAATAACCACCGGTTAGCTTTAATTGTCTGAAAACGACTCACACACAGCACGTAAACTACGTTGCACCGTTTAAAGCCGCAAGTTGATTAAAGCGGCCGGTATTTGGCGGGACTTTATTTTTCCGATATTTCGAAAATGTCACCTTTTCACGGGAAACGTGTTGTCGACAAACGGGAGGGCGACAAATATTTGCCGGCGACGGATCAAAGCTTGCCTTGAAGGCACTTCTATTGAAAAAAAAAAACGTTCGGCGGGCAGAATGCGCACCTCATAAATGCGCACCTCATAAAACGGGTACACGCGATAGGATGGTTGAAAAAGGATTTGAAAAGACTAGACATTTTGTGTCTTTTGATACTCTTATACTGGATCGATCATATCTTGCCGCACATAGAGATTTGGGTTGTTTCATTTTCGTAGGCACGACAATGCCTTTAAACACGCTACTGAAAACTTGATTACAGAGGTTGTATAGAAAGAAAAATAAATACACCGTGCGGTGTTCAAGAGACAGTGCGTACAGTCCACTTTCCTAGCTGCTAAGCATTTTTAAACCGTAGAACTCGCGCTAGGTACATTTCCTCCGTTATTTCATCGCCGATTTGAACCCATCTGCATTTATCCCTGAAGTTAAAGGGGCCCTGAAAGGCATTTTGAGCACACTAAATGAAGTAGCGCAATCGTTAGATTGGGTCGTCAAGGTCATCTGGGCCAAGTATTACTCTTTTACGCGCAGCGGAAAGCTCACACTTTTGTTGCAAAGTTTGTCGCTTTTTTCTCACCCTTTCCTTCGTGTTTTTGGACGCCGCCATCTTCACATGTCTACATCATCGATTCCCAGATGTTCGTCATGAGCTAGACATCCTGCTATTGGGCGGCTTTTTCACGCACTTCCGGCAAAGAGATGAGTCGTCTGCTCAGCGGCGACTTGCCGGCTGATCTGCCAGCGTAGTGCCGGAGTGCTTGGACATTTTACGACAAACGAAACAAGTGTAAACAAACGCTTAACCGTTCGTATTGAATGCAACACGGCCATAACACGACATGGATATTCTCTTACCGGAGTACGTTCCATAAAGAAAGCGTTGAAGCCCCGTGGCACTTCTTTCGTGCAATCGCAGAGAACGCCCTGAGCCGAATGCCCGGGTTTGACGGATACATTTTTTTCCACTTCAAAACAATCCAGAGATGCGTTTCGAACGAACACAACGTCACAACATGCGTTGCAAGTCTGAACCGCGATTGACAGACGATGGGTTGCCTCCTCCTGCCCGTCGTAAATTCGGCACTCACCTCGCGCGCGGTTTGCGGGGACGAACAGCAAGTCACTTAACTCTGGCGCGCAAGCCGAGATGGCTTTTAGCCACGCACACTGCACATACCCCATGCGAGGTTGAGTCGTACGTCGCTCGAGAAAGATCATCCAGACCATGGGAAGCACTATCCATCCGCAGAAGCACAACGTCGCATTTCATCGCGAAACAAAGGCGTCCACAACACACACACCATCGCCTCCTGTAATGCCAAACGCATCTCACACTTCCTAATGAGAGTGAGTCTGCAGTGCCCACATGTCGCGAGGTGGGGCCCCGAGCTGAACCGGGATCACGCAACCGTAACTGACCTCTGGGGCGGTTTGTGCCTTGTTGCCAAGGCAACCGATGTTTGAGATCGTCAAAGAAAGACGCTCGCTCCAGCGCTAGAAAGCTCAGAGCCGCGCCGGAGCATGTTTTGCCAACGCTGCCGCTCTCCACCACGCGTCGTCCCAAGCTGAACTGGTCACATGATTGAAGCGTTTTGTGCACGCGTTCTGTATCGGTTTAAAATGTCCTTTTCACATGGCGCCGGCAGGAATTACCACCACCGCAAAATAAGACCCGGCACCAGCGGGGCCACATCTGATACGGCGCTTTTTGGATAAACAGTGCGCGGTGCATGAAAGGGACCGAGCGCAGGATCCTCCCCAGCGGCTGCGAGTTCGCCGCCGATTAAAAGTCACGTGCTGCACTGCAGCAAAGCACACCGCGAAAGGGCGAGGCCAGGCCACCGCACACATGCGGCCAGATTTTTCGTTCGCTTATCCATCCTTGAGCGGAGTGCGGAATTCATGGTGTCAACAAAACTTGCCCGTAGCAGACGGCAGTCGGAGGAGCGTAATGCGGAAGTACGTCACCGCTGACTAGCGCAGCATCATGGGAGGGAGTGCTCGCGCGCCGTCAACAGTTGAAAAGAGGAGGAAACGCGGCGCGACGATAATGCGCGGTTTTTGATTTACGATTTCTCAGCTAATACTCATCGCTTTAACAAAATTCTTGCGGGAGGAGATTGCTAATACATTGTCTTGTTTGGTTACATGTACATCCATGCATCGGCGGAAGGTATTTCAGGACCCCTTTAACGGCCGGGCTCCTGGAGCAGCACCAGTGTGTGCTGAAATTAGCGCGCTCTAAAGACGATGGGGTAGTTTTGCTCTGCGAACATACTGTGCTTCAATTCGAATTTATTTTCGTAGCGCAGGGAAATTTTCAGATACGTTATTAATGCGTCAGATTTCTTTTTTGAGTACCCATGGCATAATCATCTCCGTAATGCAAGAAGTGTAATGCCTTGTATCTGCACAAAAAATGCGCAATTCACGCAGTTAGAACATTTAATAATTCTGATATTCTAGATGTAGATTGTTGGTGTAAAATAACAAAGAAAAAAAGTGAAATGGCAAAGCGGTGTTTGAATGCTTACGCATTATTAGGCAATTTTTAGAATTCCTGTACAATTTCGTTTTTTTCTTTTGGGTTCGGGCAAAAAATTAGCATGCCGAAGCTCGCCAAATATTTTTTCTTAATTTTTTGTCGACCCTGACATCACATCTGTTGTCCTTAATTTTTTTCGAGGCTGCAGAGAACAAGATTAAATATCAGGTAGAAACTGGAATCGCTTTTCATTCAACTGTATATATACATTGTCAAAATAAAAAAAGGCTGTCATAGCTATGATAGTAGTATTACTTCATAACTAAACAACGTGTAATCAAGTCATATGTGCCATGAAATTAATACGAATTGTGATGTTTTATTTAGTGCACGAGGAAAAACCTACATAAAAGTTGGTTATGTCTTTAAGAAGTGTTGGCACTCATAAATAACAAGCGCCGTCACAAAAACTTTATTTCTGTTTGTCCGGAATTTAAATATATCCTCTGCAGTCGCAGCTCGCAGACAAAACGTAAAGCGCATGCCGGGCGATGTGAGACACAACGACATAGCAATGCGGGACAGAAGGCACACAATCAACGCGAACGGAATTTAATGCTGACCAAATGAAGCTCGGCAGCCGCTAATCGTGTTTGTCTTTTACCAGGCGTAAAATTATTGCTGGTAAATGCCTCATGCACAGCGTGGAACGCCGATGATAAGCCCACTCTTCGAAATAAGCGGCCGAAAGCCGGCTTCCCGCGGGCCGCGCTCGCCGCAACCAGTACATCTGCAGCGCACATTCCCTCCCTCCCAGCATCATTTATACGTCGACGCAGCTAGAGGGGGGCGCTGCAAGCGCGGAAGCGTTCGGCCACACCTCGTGTGAGCACCGCGCCTTTGCAAGTCTCATCACCGAAAGAATGCCTGCATCACCGTGAAAAGTGCTGTAGCGGACATTTTAAAGTGCCAGGAATCGCTGGGTATAGTTTTTATCCTGGTGAGTGCCCAACTTTTTGCGATATAGGGCTCTGAACTTTTCGCGGTAGAGCTGGACCTATATAGGCCTAGCACGACCACAGCGACGGCGTCTCACAGCGACGCCAGTTCGGCGTCTCACAGCGACGCCAGTTCGGCGGGTCAGTCGGGCGTAGTGCCAGGCCTAACCCCACCACTGACGTTCGGATTGCCCCAGAACAAGATGGAACCTTCTGGAATTGCCTTGACAAGGGGATACGACCCGGCGGCGATGGAATACAGCTACGTGGACGCCACACAGCAGCGCCCGCCGACACAAAACCATGGCGCCGCCGAGGAAGACCCGGAATGGAGCACACAGCTCCGCCGACGACAAGCAGCACTCAAGTCTTGCCAATCGAAGAAACAAACGGAACCCGTGCAAACACAGGTGGGTGAAAAACCGAAATCTCCTAGAATGCCCAGTCTGCGCAACTTTGCGTACAAGTCGGAAAGTCGGTAGGGGAAAGCGGGGTTTACACAACAGTTAAAAAGCAGGTAAAGGCAGCAGAGACGACGAAGTGGGCACAGAGAATGGAAGCGAAAAAAACCCTGGAGACTTATAGGGCAGAGAAACGGCGAAATTAAGAAGGAGGGATTCTATGGCAATACGAGAGGAGGTGCGTTGCTCTTCGAGGCACGGGCAGGGTGCCTAAGAACCCGGGTATACACGGGTAGCTACAGGCAGCAGGATGAAACGTGTGCATGCTGCGGCAGTGATCGGGAAACTATAGAGAAGCCGAAGACCACGATAAGCCTCAGAAGCTCTGAAAGGGAAATCGTGAGAAGCATTAGGGAAGCCCTAAGCGCACCACTACGTGAAGGGCCACTAATAAGAATACATGAACAACAGAATATATTCATCGCATGTACCTGTAACGAAGAGGATGCAGCCGAACTCTCGAAAATACAACTCATCCGCCTAGCTGGAAAGGAGGCACAAGTCGCCGCATACCCCACGCTACCGACCGACGTGTGCAGGGGAATTATCCACGGCGTCAGTCCCGAGGCTAGCAACGGCGAGATTGAAAGAGAAATTCAAGCTCCGGGATTCCACATCTTAGGCGCCAGGAGACTGGGAAAAACTAATTCCGCCATGATCGTCTTCGCCGGGAACAAGGTCCCGTACACAGTGACATACGAATGGCTAGAAAAGAGATGCTACATCTACAGGAAAACCCGCCCTGCGTGCCTCAATTGTGGGGAACCGGGGCACAGGGCAGATGTATGCCAAAAACCAGAAGGTTATGCCTGCGCCATTTGTGGGCGGCCCAATCCCACGGAGGAACACTCATGTATTCCCGTATGTGCGCTATGCAAGGGGTCCCATCAAACCTACGCAAAGGAATGCCCACTCAAATTCTTCCACCCAGACAAGCCATCGAAGACTGCGGACGGGGAACACAAGAACGAAAAGAATGGCGAAGTAAGAAGCCAATCGAGGGGAAGGCAACAGGTGCGGTTGAGGACTTCCACATCGACGTCAACGACGCGCGGACGCTCATCATCACGTGGCCGCTCTACATCCCGCCGCCGGCAATCCGTCCGGAAAGCAAGGAACACAAGCTCCAACCGGGAAGGTCACGCCTGGAGCGACAAACAATGGAGCCACCTTCCGGCTAGGCAAACCAGCGCAACGAAGCAGACGTCCTCGGGCCGCCTGCTGCCAGGGGTGGAAAAGACTTCGAGTAAGGTGAGCTGTGCAGATTGGCCTCCCCTTCCCACACACGCACAACACACGCAACAAAATGACGAGTTGCAGGCACTCCGAAAAGAGAACAATACTCTTAAGGCGCGCTTAGCAGTCATGGAAGCACGCATTGAGGAACTCACAAAGAACATTCAGCAGCACGGTATGATTGAGACCAACACGAACTCTTCCCCCCTGCAAGCGCAGCCGCAGCAACATGGGCAAGTGCAACCACACCCGCCACCTTCCCTGGGGGACATCTACCAGCAAATAATACAAGAGTTTCGAGCCTTCCGCGAGCAAACACAAGCTCAGCTCCAGAAGGCACAGGAAAAATTCACAGAAATGGGAGAACAAATTGCAGGAAACAGAAGATACATCCAAACGGCCATCACCGCGACACGCAGAGAAATGCAGGAGAGGAAAAAAAGACACAAGGAGCCAAGATCTATGCAAGGAGACTGGTATTCTGATACAGACTCCATATGCCACACCCCTCTAAGTTAAGCGTATGGCAGTGGAACTGCCGGGGCTACGGGCGTAAACAATCTGCCCTAAGCCTCTTTATCTCTCAACAAGACAGACCCCCGGCAGCCATTCTCCTACAAGAACTCTATGTGACGCCTATCAAGTTAAAGGATTACATAACGTACCAAGAAGACCAGTACACGGCCACACTAGTACACAAACACTACACGGCCATTTTACAAGACCCATTGGACGTGGACACCTCACATTGTCATGTGACCATCCTTCCAATCAAGAGAGGTGCTGCCGGAATACACATCCTTAACGTGTACAGCCCTCCTAAACACCGTAATCCCAAACTGGCTCAACTCATCAGAGGCTTCTTGGGGCGAGCTAAGAAGGAACCGGTCATTATAGGGGGCGACTTCAACGCCCCGCATCCCTCATGGGGATACCCTAGTACTACCCCCAAAGGGAGGAAATTGGAAGAGGCGATCAACCAGGAGGGCCTGACTCTCCTGACAGACATTGAATTTCCCACCAGGATGGGCAATAGTAGATACATGCCCAGACCTAACAATGATAAGAAACGTCAGAAGCCCAAGCTGGAAAAACCTGGACCAACATCTAGGCAGCGATCACTATATCTTGATGACCGAATTCGATAGTATTAGATGCAAAAGAAAAATTGGAGAAGCCAGAATTACTGAATTGGACAAATGGAGAGAAAGTAGAGTAAATAAGGCGATCTCTATACGAAGCATCGAGGAATGGACGAGAAATGTAGTTGAAGAGATCACGTCATACACTAAAATCGTAAATACTACGGAGGATACCCCGGCTGTAGATTCCCGTCTCCTGCACATATGGGATGCTAGAAGAGCCCTCACAAGGCGGTGGAAACGACAGAAACATAATAAGAAGTTGAAGAGGAGAATAGAAGCGCTCAATCGAGAAGCGGAGAGCTACGCCATCAGCCTAACAAAACAAAACTGGAATGCACTGTGCGATCAAATTCGAGGAAAATTAAGCGTGTCAAAAACTTGGAAACTGTTAAGGGCCTTGATAGACCCAAACGGGACGAGGGCGGCCTCGCAAGAACGCCTAAACAAACTTATACATCTAACAGAATGGTCAGATGAAGAGGTTGAAGCAGAGAAATACCTCTGTACCAATCCCCCAGAAGATCAGCCCGAATACGCAGGTGAACCGAACGAGGAACTAGACAGACCGATAACCACTGAAGAATTTAGAGCGGAACTAACACTCATGAAAAAAACGGCAGCTCCTGGACCAGACTCTATTACAGCTCGACAACTATTCAACCTGGACGACGACACGATCTCCCAACTCGTGGAACACTTTAATCTGGAACATTGGGATCGCGGAATCACACCACCAGGCTGGAAGAAAGCTGAAATCAGATTTATCCCGAAAACCAACAAGGCACTAAAACTAGAAAACCTGAGACCAATATCGCTTACCTCGTGTCTAGGGAAGGTATTCGAAAGAGTAATAAACACGAGGCTCACTAAATTTATTGAGAAGAACTCGCTATTGCCAAACACACAATTCGGATTTCGACCACACATGTCCACCCAAGACATACTGCTATGGTTGTACAAGGATCTCCTGGAGAAGCCAACCAGGGCCCAGACTAGGTGCATCCTAGCTCTCGACTTAATGGGAGCGTTTGATAATGTGCTTCACAGCAGTATACTCAAGGCATTAACGGACATTGGATGCGGGCAGAAGACTTACCGGTACATCAGAAGCTTTCTCACAACGCGACAAGCTACTATATCCCTGGGGAACATCAAATCGGAGCCGATAACTCTTGGTTCCAGGGGTACTCCGCAAGGAGCGGTTCTCTCGCCCCTTCTCTTCAACTTGGCGATGAGAGACCTCCCCACTGCACTGGACAGCATTCCCGGGATTCGTCACGCGATATATGCAGACGATATCACGGTATGGTGCAGAACAGGGAGCGACGCAGAAGTGGAGGAGAGCTTGCAGAGGGCCGCCGATGTAGTTGATGCCTATATATATGCTAAAAGCAGGGGTCTGCAATGCGCTCCGGAGAAGTCTACTCTACTGATCTTGAAGAACCCCAGAAGAGGACCAAGCGATAACATAGAAGTTCACATCAATGGCGAGCTGGTCCCGCGAACCAACTGTATCAAAATACTGGGACAACACATTCCACAAGGCATGGGAAATGGGGCTACGCTCAAAAAACTCGGGGCAGCAACAGAACACATCCTCAGGATGATAAGAAGAATTCGGAATAAACGCCACGGACTTGGTGAACGGGAGGCTACACGGCTAGTACAAGCTTTTATTGTATCGCGTATCATCTACGGGACGGCGTACCTCCGACTCACCAAGGGCGAGGTAGAAAAACTAAACATTCAAATTAGAAAAGCATACAAGACAGCCCTGGGGATTCCAAACTCGACATCTACCATCAGACTTCTAGAGCTCGGGGTTCATAACACGTTGGAGGAACTGTGGGAAGCTCAGAAGATAGCCCAAATTAAGCGGTTAAACCAAACATCCAATGGAAAGTGGCTATTGGAGCAGTTACGTATCGCCACGCCCGGCGGGAATCCAGAGCCGCTAGAAGATCTTGCTCCAGACATGAGAGCCAAAATTACCATCAGTCGAATACCTAGGAATATGCATCCCATACATAACGCCGAGAGAAGGAGAGCCAGGGCCGAGTACCTGGGGCGACTATGGGACAGCAACCAGAACACTTTATACGTGGACGCCGCCGGACCTCAAAAGGACAAGATGGTAGCAGCAGTTACGACGCCCAGGGGGAAGAAGCAGCCATCGCCCTAGCTATCGCTTACAACCCCAGGGCAATAATTTTAACTGACTCGCAAGAGGCCTGCAGAAACTTTATACAGGGCAATGTCTTCAAAATCACCCACCAAATTCTTCGTAAACGCCCACCGGAAAATGTGCTCATCATATGGACGCCAGGACACACGGGGCACAAGGGGAATGAGGCCGCAGATGCCACAGCCCGAGGTCTTCTTATCGTACCAAGCCCCGTCCTTAGACATGGTGAGCGTTACCTTCACCGAATATTTGAGCATATTGAGACTCAACAGAACAACATTTCCACCACCGGACAAAAGCCTCAGTAATGAAGAAGAGCACATTCTTAGGAGATTGCAGACAGACACATTACCCACACTGGCTAGATTACACTGCTGGTACCCCACGTTATATTCACCCGCACTGCCGGGAGAGGGCGGACGCGTACCACACAGTGTGGGCATGCCAGTACATACCAACAGTACACCCACTCACAAACACGTCAAGGGAGCAGTGGGAGGCCACCCTGCGCAGCGATGACCCTGCCTGCCAGCGATGGCTGGCAGAGAGAGCCATAGCGGCGATGGAGGCCAGTAGAATCCCGGAATCGGGATAGCCACCTTCTTTCCTCCCTCTTTTTTCTTTTCTTTTGAATAAAGATATTTTCAATCAATCAATCGACGCAGCTAGCTACCACGATAAGCCGGCTTTCGCCACAACCGTCATTTCATCGCTCGACAGCCCTCCCTTGGACGCACTCACGATACATACAACATCAGCTACCGCTGCGGAGGAGGCGGCTATCTCCCTCGCCCTAGTACAGTCTCCCACACCCAGAGTTGTCCTTTCGGATTCTCAGTCGGCAATTCGCAACTTCTCTGCAGGGCTAATCTCCCCACTCGCCCTCAAAATCCTCTCCCGCAGAACACCATCCCACCCCGTGGCTCTGCTGTGGACCCCGGCCCACACGGGAACAGACGCCAATGAAGCGGCCCACCGTACAGCTCGAGCTCTTGTCACCCGAGCAGGCCCTTCTATTGGCTCTACCCACGGCACCCCCAGCTTCCGGGACGCTCTAGTCTCGTACCGGGACATTACCCAGCACTTCCGCCTCCTCCGCAGGATATATCCTCCCCTACACCCTTCCCTCACCCACGAAGCCGCTCGCCACTGGCGGCTACTACAAACCCACACAACCCCCTGCCGAACTCTCCTACACCGCATCAACCCCAATCTCTACCCTTCGCCTCTTTGCCCTCAATGTCTCCAGCCGGATACCCGCTACCATTCCCTTTGCGAGTGTCCCCACGACCAATTTCCCCCCTTTCCTTCCCCCTTACAACATCGCATCCTCCGCCACCCCTCTCCCCTAGACCCAGTTTGCAAATAAGTGTTTCTCCTCCTCCTCCCGGAACGGAGGCGCCGCGGTGGCTTTTATTTCTTTTGGGGTTTTGAGGGGTGGGAGGGAGAGAGGAGAGAGGGGCCCGAAACTGTCTGACTTTGCGTGTCGACACCTCATCAGGCCCAGGGGGGGGAGGTTGGAAGGAAGGAAGTGGAAGGAGAGGAACAGTGTGAGTTTAAATCAGAGTGCAAGTGGCCGAATCGCAAGGCGGCAACCTTTGTGGGTGTGCACGCGGAAGGGGAGCGCCGTGTATAAAGAGGTGCCTAGTATTTGGCTCTAGGCGCACTCACGCCGCTTTGGGGGCACGCGGCAGGCCGCACCTCAGTGCGCCTTTCATCCAGCGGCCGTGGTATAACGGACCAGCAGCTGGTGGATGCCGGCCGCTACAATCTCCGACGCCGAGCCGCCGAGTACCACACAGGGTGGGTTTGGGTTTGGGTTTGGGTGTGGGTTTGGACTCCCATCCGACGACGCGGACTGAGTGAGAAACTTCTCCGACGGTATCTCGGACCCTACAAGATTCTACAACGTGTTGGCCAACTTACCTACGAAGTGATCCCCGATGGTGACTCCAGCACATCACTACGACACACGCGGCCCGAAGTCGTCCACGCGGTTCTCTTAAAACCTTTCTACGGACGATGACGAACTTTTATTTTTATTTGTTCGGACTGTCGCTTATGTTAGCATCGGGTCGATGCACTCTTATAGGGGGGGGGGGGGGTAGTGCCGCGAACCATGCATTGTGTTTATTTGTGTTTTGCTTTTACCGCCCGGCTGCGCCGGTCTGTGTTATCTCTGTGCCAAGGGAAGCGCGTGTTCCATTCTTTATTTCTGTGCCGCATGGGTTTATCTGTTCTGATAGGGACAGCATTCCGATCTAACGTGAACAGCCCAGAATAATCTTCTTGGATCTACAATGTTCTAGATGTGAATCGACGGTTGGAGAACCACGCGCGCCGAAAGATATAAAGCCTGCAGAGCAGACGCCGGGGTAATCGACTCGCCGTAGCTCGCATGCGTACGTCACTTTGTTGACTGCTGCTTCGCCGCCTCTGTATTCTTTGAGTTATTAGGGGAGCACAAGTTCGCTCCAATAAACGTGTTTTCCTCGAAGACAACCGCGTCGTCTTTGGCCACGTGACAATATCCTTCCGCCAAGAACAGGTGAGCGTCGAGCCGGGTGTGTAATCGCTTTACACTTCGGTATAACACAAATATCTGGCACAGCATAAATGGGAACGGACAAGAAAAATATTTTTCGTAGCTTTCAAATGTTTTTACGATCGTAAAAAATTGCTTAAATCAAGGGAGCACTAGCACGTCACAGATTAGTTCAAGAAATAGCCGTTGCGCTCCGATACCATTGACTGCCACAAAAACCCCATCTCAGGGGCCCTTTAATACTCCATCCTCACCAGCAGTAATATTACGGATTGAAGAAGAGTGATTGGGCACAATGAAGGGGGGAACCACAGTAGAAAACACGGAATGTAAACAAGCGTTGAAAGCATTTGCTATAGCTTCCGGCTCATTCACAGTCTCACTACCAACAACGGACGACGAGTTGCGTGGCAAGACAAGGGTTCATGGATAGCATTTTATTTAATTCTACGTGGAAGAAGAAATCCTTCGCTGAGATAGCTTTTATTCGAAGTTCTTCCTTTGCTTCGTTAAAACGAGAGACACTTTCAGGATCACTCTGTCGCTTCTGTCGCCTTAATCTAGAAACCCGACGAGACAGATGCAAAATTTCTCGCAAAATCCAAGGAATTTTCACGTTTTTCTTTTTTGTTTTAAAAGGAACTAATCGCCTTATGCAAGGTTTTAGTACGTGTTCAAATTGTTCAACCAGTGAATCGACATCACTCGTTGCGGCGAGCTCGTTGACTGCATCGAAGCTATCGGACAAATTGTCTGTCACAGGGTCAGAATTGTTAATGTCCGGGAAAGTAGTAAAAGTATCGCACGATTCTGAAACTGCCGAGTTTAAATGATCTGCAATACCCTCAGTTATTTCATATTCGTGCCCCGTTTCCGTGATGCTACAGCAAGTCCAAAATAACAGCAAGTCCGTGAGCAAGTCCAAAATAACCTGCCCTCTGGTAGCAGTGCGGACAATTTGAGAAAGTCGAATGTGAAAGAAAGGTTGATGATTTCACGGCTAACACATGAATCGCGGGCGGAGTACGTTAAGGTTGGCTAATAAATACCAGGAGCATTAAAATCACCCATTAAAATGAGCTGAGAGGAAAACAGGCGGTGGCCATAAATGTGTTGGGCAAAGTTGTGCAACACCTCAACCAGGAGGATCCAGGAGGATACGAAAGTGAGACCATTTAAACACAGCTAGTTCACACAGAAGGGATTCTGCCTCGACAGGTGCAGATAACACTGAAAACTTCAGGTGTGCTTGAAACAGCAAGGCAACACCTCCCCCTCTGCTGCCACGCAACCTGTGCCCTCGAGCAACAGAGTAGCCGGGTGGGGTGAATTCCGAACCATGCATGTCTTCACTGAGCCAGGTCTCGCTGACACCAGTCCCATGAGGAGCATACAAAGGAACTAGGAAACTTGTTGGCGATACTTCTGGCTTTAATCTTCACTACTGAAAGCTTGTTTAGTCAAAGTCAATTAGTGGATGGTGCCGAGGCAGATGACGACGGGAGACGATAAGGTAGCGGCTTTAGCAGTCAAATTCGACCGCGCATGCGTTGCTTCATGCTGTTTGTTCCTACAACTAGAAGCTCCATCCCATACATACCGAACGTCATCAATGAATACGTGGTCAAACCTCACCTTCACAGTGGATCCGTTATTGCTGAAGCCGGTGGATGCATCCCATAGCTTCTTACGAATGGGAGCAAAGCCTGGCAGAAAAATCTTCGTTTACCTACATGCAAACCTAAGCCTTTCAATTTAAATGCGTTTTTAAGAATTGGAAATTCGCTGTTAAAGTTAACTTCAATATCACGGGTGGAGGATGGCCTTGACGTACCTTTCCAATTCGATGACAGCGCTCGATTCGAGGGCATTCAACATTGAGCGTACCAGTGATTAGGCGAGAAATATTGGCTAGAAGATCCGCGCTGGTTTCTTTTGACTGTTCTGCCAAGCCATGAAAAATATCATTGTTACGCCTTGAACTGTTTTCTAGATCATCATTTTTTGCAATCAGGTGTCACGACGACGGAAAGATTGTCGATTTTGGAGGGCATGTGATCCTGTAATGCACTATTTTCTACAACAGGATTGGACGATTCAAGCACTGCCACACGGGATTCGAGTTTGTCAAATCGTGAGAGCACCGTCTCCTGAAAAGATTTTTAGGCTTGTGCGAATATTCGGCGGCTTTGAATATTCGAATGAATATTACAGTATTCAAATTCAATACTTCGAAGTATTCGGGGTGAACGAATATCAAACTGTGTTCAAGTTTCGGTTTCGTTAGGCAAGCCGCAGTGCCATTGACATGTGGAGCCAAGACAAGCTAAGCCACAATCAGAGCATTGTCGTTAAAAAAATCCTCCGTCGCATGCCCCCGCGCGAGGAACACGAGTAAATGCAGAGCATTGGGGTCGTTTACGTGGCGTAGGGTTGGTGGTGGTGCATGGTGGTAGTTGTTGGTGGTGGTAGTTGGGTTTGAAAGAGAGAGAGAGAGAGACGTAAGTAGGTAACGTCAACTTGTTACCGAACGACGCTTGCGTTCGGCGTCGGCAGCGCGCCGCCTCGTCTTCTGCCGACGTCGACGAAGACGATGGTGCGATGTCTTGTACTGGTTCCGCGACGCTGATGTTGGATTGCGTCGCGGTACTAGTTGAAGGTCTTGCTTCCATCGCTTATCAACTGCGACCGCCGACGAACGCAAGAGAAGAGAGCGCAGGAGTTGACTGGAGTGGAGCCCGCGCCAACCCGCTTTATAGGGGGTGGTTGTATTGCGGTAACGTTTAGTGTTTGGGGGTTGGTGCTATCACGTGGTGTACACCACGCAGCTATCACGCCGCTAGCACGTCGCTGAATCGCCAACGCACGCCGCTGACGACGTAGTTTGAATGAGTCAAGGATATAAGGCGCGTTCGTAGCATTTGATTCTGTGTCGTTTTGTGGCGCAGTGGGTAGAGCACCGTGTACCTTGCGTTCCGCCCGCAGGGTCGTGGGATCGAAACCAGGCGCCGGTAACTGTTATTTCTTTTTCTTTTTATAGTGTAGGGGGAGGCTGTCTGCTGCGGACGCCGACGCACGGGTGACATCGTGAGTTATACAAATGCTCTGCATTTAAAATGGCTAGTGTGCGGACCAACGTTTATAGATACTTTTAAATGCGGAGCATTTCTTAGGCTCGCGATGTCACTCGTCGATGTTGTCGGCGCCGTCCACACGCTCACTGCGCATGCGCGTCGCGTCGAGGTGCGCCTCGACGCACCCTCCTCGCTCTCAACGACAGGTGCGGCGGTGCGGGAGGAGCGCGTGTACCCCGTGCGCTCGGTCGCTCTCAACAACAGCTGCGGCGGTGCGGGGGGAGCGCGTCTGTGCGCGCATGCGTCGTAGCTACCCGTGCGCTGCGTCGCGCTCAACAGTAACGGCGGCAGGGCGTGTACACGTGATAACGGCGTGGTGGGTGCGTGGAAAGTTCGCGCGCTTGTGTACGGAAGTGTGCGCATGCGCGTCTCTCCCCCGTACTCCTCTCGCTCGAACGCGGGCGGTGTGTATATAAGCGGCGGAGCGCGCGTTCGGAATTCAGTCAAGGGCGTCTTTGCTTGGCTTTCGCTTCACTTGACACTTTGCTTGACGGCACCAAGCAATAAAGACAGACTTTAACTTTACACTCCTTGCCTTCGCTTCTCCTTCATTCAATAAATAAGAATAATGAAGACGAAATAACAATTAAGCATTCCCAAACCATACCCAATTACGCAACATTCACGCGATACCCCCCCACTCTGCGACGCATTTACTTGAGTTCCCCCCGTGGGAAGATGCGGGCGGGTTTTTTTCAGTTCCGTATCTCCCCGCTGCGGCCATGGAGAGAAGGCGGCCGGCAGCGACTCTCGCCACCGCGGCGCTGAGGTTGCGAGTGCGCTAGGAGAGCCAGCGTCGTCTGCTAGCCGGGAGCGTTCCGCTCGGCATCTCCGGTCCTCGCCGCTTCTTGCAGCGTACTGCAAAAGAAATACCTGTTCTCGGACGTTGCTCATCATTTTGTTGCGGCCGTTGCAGTTCGAGATCTATTCGAAACGGGCGGTATTATGCAAGGAGTCGTGTACGTACGCCCAGGGATTTGAAGCGGTGGTTAAAATATCAAGAACGACAGCGTTTTAAATGAACGATCGCGTAGCAGTGGCTGTCAAGCGTGCACACAAATTCTCTTGCTATGCCAATTTCGCAAATTTATTGCATCACGAATGATATTTCCTTACACGACTGTTGGAGCAGCTTCCCTTTTCGTAGACAACATAGGTGATATCGTCCCTTTTTTTCCGGCCTAGTAAAAAGCCGCCCGCATCTTCCCACGGGGGGAACTCGAGTAAATGCGTCGCATCTACTCGAGTCAAGCAAAGCGTCACGTCAAGCGTAAGCCATGCAAAGACGCCCTTGACTGAATTCCGAACGCGTGCTCCGCCGCTTATATACGTTGAGGGGACTGCGTAAGCCGGTCCCAGTCGACGACGTTGGCGTACTTGTAAAGCGGCGTGGACTCTAGGTGTTTGAGCCAACCGCGGATGTTGCTTGGCCGGAGAACGGCACACCGGTTATATGCGCAGCGCGCCCGAAGGAGAGGAAACCGCGGAAGAGAGAGTACTGCACATGCGCCGGCCCAAGCGCGTCTGCGGGCCGCGGCTATGACGCAACGTGCCGCGGCTATGACGCAACACAATCCAACACAATCCACTTTAATCCAATCCAATCCAATCCAATCCAAATCAAATCCAATCCAAGCCAAGCCAATCCAATCCAATCCAATCGAATCCAATCCAACGCCCCTCGCGAGAGAGTGTTCGAATCCAATCCAATGCCCCTCGCGAGAGATGTGTTCGCTTTCGCCTCGACTCCACGCGCATGCGCAGTGAGCGTGCGGACTACGGACGCCAATGCGGGTGACATCGTGAGTTACTGAAATGCTCTGCATTTAAAACAATTTGCCGACGCTGCCCCGGTTCTTCTTCGAGTGCTGCCATTCTCCAGTTGGCTGGGAGACGTATTGCCGTACTATTCTCGACTATCTGAGCAAAATCGGTGCATTGCTGGGGAACAGGCGCCTTGGAGAGCTCCTCTTGTCGCTTCTTGGGAAAGTGCTCTTCTTTTGTAATCACCTAGCTTGCGCGCAGACGCTACCTTAATTTATCTTCTTCTGAGACCGCCGCCGAGTCTGCTTCCTCAACAAGTTGCTGGGAAGGTTGGGAAAGTTAACGGAAACTGCACCTTCCTTCAGTGCCCAGTAAGCCCGGCCGAACTCGACGAGTTTACGTTAACGATCGCAATATCCTCTTCGAGAAAATGAAGTCCACATACCTTGCGCGTTTTGCTTATCTCTTTGACCGCGCGGGGAATCGCTCTTTTTCTATTGGGTGAGAAGCTTGTGATCCGATGACGGCGCTAAAAAGTGACACTTCTGAGTGTTGCTTCTGTATCTGCTCGTACAGCCAGGTGCGGAGCACGTTGGCATTGCGGTAAGCCAGGCTCATCAAAGAAAACACAGCGTCTTGACGGAGTCACGAAATCCTCGATGAAATCGGCACTGTTCAATAGCGTCACAAACTGAACGCACTGAAAGGGCAAGGTTCGCGCACAGGGGTCAAAAACAAACGCAAACGAAGGGAAGAAACGTGTAGAGACACGCAAGTACGCCGAAACTTTGAGCTCAGCCGACTCGAGCACGCGTATAGTATGCATGCTCTTCTGAAAGAGTGAACTCGGAAGAACCACACAAGTGGCAAAAAAAATCGTTGTCTTCTGTTTATTGTAGCTGTTAGCTTTCAAGAATGTACATAATTACCTGGTGTGTCCGCCCACCCACGCACGCACAGCAAACATGCGGAGCGCTTAACCTAGTGGTTTTCGCTTGCCTGCTCCAGTCGGAAGGAAAGCATAACGTAAACCGCATGTGAGATCTGGGATGTCAGCGCGCAAGAAAAGCTCTGTGCGTTTGAACCTAGAACAGGCAGAGAGAAGAGTAATCGGCACCACATGAGAACGTCGACTTGCTGGAGAGCTCGTGCAACGCCGTGCAAACGCAGCGCGCGCGAGAAAAAAAAAATTCCCGCGCCTTCCCGCGAGGGGAACACGAGTAAATGCAGAGCATTGGGGCCTCAGTACTGATTGAAGGCAGTGTTGCTTCCATCGCTTCTTCCGTGATGCTGGAGTAGCAGACACGAGTAAACGTGGGCACGAGCGTCAACCAAGGAAGGAAGGAGCAACGCAGTGACTGAAACACGAGCGACCGCTAGCCGCTATATTTGCAGCGCGCGCAGTAGAGGGAGAGCAGTACGGGGGGGAGAGCGCGCATGCGCAAGCAGCGCGCGCCCTTCCACGCCCCACCGCGCTGCTATCACGCACCTGTTACGCCGAGACCGCGACGGAGCGAACGGGCTGACTACGACGCATGCGCGCGCCAGCTGCTGTTGAGAGAGAGGAGGGAAGGAGAGGCGCACCTGCTACGGACGCGGAACTGTTGACACCGTCCGACGCAGGAACGGGCGAGGCATTTAAAAGAATGGCAGAAGAATAGGTGACCGGTAAAACGAGCTATGCGACAGTTCTGCGCCGCTCTTCCCTATTGCCCAGGCGCGGGTTCTGCCGATATCCCGTCTTGTATTTACTTATCTCGGCGCTATGGCTTTTCTGTCATGCCCGAGAAATGTGGCATAGCAGACAACACCTAGTATAATGTGATGCCTTTGTTTGCACACGCACAGGGCACGACCAGTGACGCGAATGATTTCCCGCCGAGGGAGATACGGTTATCGCTTATCTAAACGTGTTTCTGCTGCTCACGCTCCGGTCGGGCTGAGCGGACCGCTGGCAGCGAGCGCACTGTCAAACATCCCCCTCGCGAGGGGCACGATCAAATGCAGAGCATTTCCGGGGGCGCACGACGTTAAGTAGTTTGCGTTACGTTAATGTTGTTGCACTTGTGGCAACAGGGGCCGTATTCTGCTGATCCGATGCACCTCGGATGCTCGTGACGTCAAAATGACGTAAAAATCGCCAAAGCTCCCCCCTCGGAGATCACGGGTAGTACGTCATGTCCGGAAGTGCGTGTCAACGCCTTCGGGGACAATCTCATAACTTTGAAATGCTGCTAGAATGAATAAAATTGTTTAAATATAACAAAGCATTTCCTGTTTGTGTGTTTTCACGGGCACTGCCGGCTGCTAATGCTAGTTTAACAGGTTTACACGCATTTATGTTTTTACTTTGTTCCGTTATGAGGCGCCAGGGAGCGCTGCGCGCGGCACAGCTGTTTTTAAAGATTTCGTCCCACAAGGGCGTTCTCTTGGGACGAAAAGCGACGTAAACGGTACGCTGTTGCCCGGCAGTTATATATAAGAGGACTGTGACGTGAGTACGATATTTTGATCGATTTTCTAACGCCATGTCATTGTTCGGCCACTCTCGCTTGTGCAGTGAATTAAACCCGTTTTTCAAAACGCATGTGTGCGCGTTTTGCGCACGATCAGATTGCGTACTTATATTGTCACGAAGCCAAGGATGACGCAGTTGTCTTGAAGGAAAAGTACGTTTATTGTAGCGAACTTGTGCTCCCCTAACAGCTCTAAAGAATACAGAGGCGGCGAAGCAGCGGTCAACAGAGTGACTTGTGCAGGCGAGTGTCGTCGAATCGAATGCCGCGGCGTCTGCTCTGCACGCTTTTATCTTTCGGCGCAAGTGTTTCTCGAACCGTCCATTGAAATACAGAACATTGTAGATCAGAGAAGATTATTCTGGGCTAGTGCCCTTAGGGCGAAACAGTCTGCTTATCGGAATGAGATAGCCCGTGCGGCATAAAAATAAAGAACGGAAGACGCGCTTCGCGGACACAGATAACTAGGGCCAAGCGTGGCCGGGCGGTAAAAACAAAGAATAAACAAACCCATACATGGTTCGCGGCAATATCATGGCAAGCTCGTTTTAATTTTTGTAATGAAAGCGGGGCTGCAAGTGCAACGTCAATGAAAAATAGTACTGACCTCCAATCTTTAGCGTCCCGAGGATACGTTACCCGCCTAGCTTTGTTTCATGAGCTATATTAACATGCTATTCTGCGTGACGAACTGCTCTAACAGCCTCAGCATGTATCACGTCACATTGACCACGCCCATAAAATTTTGTGTTTAATCATGCAACTTGAAGTAGTTTGCTCAGTTTTTTTTCTTAAAACATCCCGAGAATCAAACCGCCTTCCCGCAGGTATTGTTTTCATCCGCGATAACCACTTCTTTCTACAAGCATAGGTACAACTGTGCAATGAGGTGTAATTTTTGTAAGTGAGCAACTGTGCAATGAGGTGTAATTTTTGTAAGTGAGCACCTGCATTGTATCCTTACGTTAGCATATTTTGTAATTCCACTTCCCTATTTAATGCCTCTATCCTTGAGGGTTAAATAGGTAAAGCATATCGCAATACGCTTCGTTAACTAAGATAGAGACCAAATTTTCAACCCTTTGTTGTTGTTTGGCCGTTAAGCTCATAATGAACACATTTTCAGACACACTGCATCTGGAGAGCTGCTGGACGTGGAAGGCCCTGCACGAACAAGCAGTACTGTGGGCCTCAACAATAGGTGCCAACTATGAGCACTTCAACAAGCTGGAGTAGAGAAAGCAGTTTTGGCATTGCATCACACATCAATGTGCCCTTCTTTATTTTTGCAATGAAGATAGCATTGGTCCCTGTGCACTTTAAATAACGCTGTGTACGATCACTACAGAAATGCTATAGTTGATTTTGTCACGATTATTTTTTTCCAAGTGTTGGTTACTCTTGGACGGTGCTGCTGCATGCAGGGGAAAAGGAAACAGTTCAACATAACTTGTCACACTCTGATTTATTGAGGAAAAATTCAATACACCTTTGTAGATGCTGCTGTTGGCATATCATAATTATTTTTTACAAGCAGGTGTCCTACATGATAAAAAAATCGCAATATCACTCTTCACAAACCTAAGCAAGCAGTCATCAAAGCACTGAGTGCTAGAATACAGGCGACTATGGGGTAAATGAAACTTTTGTGACCATTTTTCCACTTATCATGAGAATGTCAGAGTAAACCATGACAGTGAACTCTGCGTTAAGAGACAGCCTCCAACATTTTAAGCATGTTTATTTTTTTGTATCAACACTGGAGATGCATACTTGCGTATCGTGTTCTCTTAAGTAAACTGATCTGTCAGGGATTGCCAAACAAAGTCACCGTGCAATGGTTGCGCTATGTCATAATATAACTCTTGACAGGACTGAACTAAATGTGTCCAGAAGAGTCGGCAGTATACTGATTTTTTTTTGTTTGTGGTACATGCATCATCATTCTTTGCTTCACAGCAGAATGACGGTTGCAGTGTAATAAACAGAATTTTCTGAAGAGAATCTTGCCCGGTCTCTATATTCACAAGGCCTCACGACCCATCAAAACAGTAGTCACTGGCTATCCCAGATCAAGCAACACCGTGTCAAGACATAGTATATAGTGGTCGAAAGCAAAGCAACTTTTTCTGTTATCCTCACACCACCATGTCAAACACAAAACGACAAGAAGCTTCTCTACAGGAAACAATGACGCGTCAGGGCATAGTATATGCTGCTTGAAACAACAACAAAACAAACACCGCACACCACACACAATCAGAAACGAAAGTTAAAAATGACACGTTTAGTGCCACCAAGCTGTCTGATGATGCGTTGGTTGCCCTGCTCTGCACCTGCCTGTCCAGGAGCAAGAATCCACATGTCAGGGGCAGGCACCTCCTCAGCCGCGTCGTCTGTATCACTGCCCTCGTCCACTTGCTGCTGCTGCAGCTATTGTCGTCAGTCGTTCCAACAGGCAGCCACACAACCCACATTGACAATGTTGGCTGCTAGAGGAGGCCTATGAAGAAAAGCTGGTGCTACTGCAGGCAAGGAAAACAGCTCTTGAGAACTGCAATGTTGCACTTCACGACAGACCACATCGAAGCATGTGCGGCATTGTACTTTTCTTCAGGTGTCTGGGGCCTGGATGACGAGCGGGGGGTGTCATGAGCCACGACTCCAACAGGTGGCCACCATTAACCCCAGAACTCGCCACCAGGCTTTACACGTCGCGCGCAACAGTGAACAGCCAGTCACACAAAGGCACTGTAGTCGGCAGTCACGGTCAGGGCCTTAAAGGGACCCTGCAACACTTGCCATCGACTACTAGTACTGTATTCTGGGATAAAGTCTATTGTCCCAGAAATCTCCTCCCGCAAGCATTATGAAAATCCGTTCACAATTACCGAAACTACGCGCGATGAGAAATCGCGCATAATCGTTCCCTCTCAACTCGAGCGCGGACAAGGCGACGAAAGCTGCGCGCTCTCTCCCGGAGAGGGGGGCGCCTCGCGGCGTTCTCTTCGGCGGCCTTCGATATATCACATGCCGGGTAGTTTTCTCCTTTTCTCCGCAACGCGGAGGGGCCTATTTCCGGTCTGGTGCCACAAAAAAGCAGGCATGGGCGCCTGCTCGCAAGTGCGCGCTCGGGCTGGTAGGGCGTTTTTGAAGCAATAAACGTTTGTAGTCGAGTGGTCCCGTTGAAAGGGAAGTATTGAGCTCATCACTCAAACTCCGCGCGCGCTCAAAACACAAAATAAACGGCAAAACTGTGCCTACAGGTTCAGGCATAGAAGAGGTTCGTACACAGCGATGACGACGACGGAAATGGGAGAATCTAACCGCGAAGTTGACCAGTGGCAGCCGATCGGGCAGCCATGGCCTATGTGACGTCCCTTAGGCCATGCATAATGAGGACGACTGAAGAGAGAGCGGTTTGTTTTTCCGCGTCTTTCACATCGATTTGCGCGCTCACCGCTTCACGTGCACGTGTAATATTTGGCTCAGGTATTCCTGGCCGTGTAATCTAAACGTCGCGCAGGTTTACGTGTACTGCTCAAAGAGTGTTGCAGGGTCCCTTTAATACAGGCGTCGCACACCTGAAAGAAATACGTAACACAATTATGTACTAAAGCATTAAACAAGTACACAGTTTTAAAAAAGGAAAAGGTAATAAACAAGAGCAAGAATACAAAGAACTGGGTTACTCAGAACTGATTCATTCCGCAACTGCATGCAACGACGAACGACGTCGCTGTGTTGTATGTGCCTTTTCTTTAATCTTCGTTGTTTCGCGTAGCAGGGGAATTAGAGCATGCAGGCGACCTGAGAGGAAAATTGGTTACTTACAACTATAGAAAGGGCCCTCCCACCCGTCTATGCGGTACAACTGGGGAACACAACCTCCCCTCCCCACCCCGCATTTCGAAATCGATAAACCCTTAAAACGAGCCGACAAGCTGAACTTGTCACTTTTTCACTGTGTCAAGGAGGGCAAAACATGTCAGCCGAAGTGACAAGGCGCCGAAGCAGTTGACACATGATGGGGGGCAGGGCGAGGGCGACATACGTTACGAATATATTACACGGTTCGTTATGAAGTCTTTTAGACGCCCAACACGATACACCTGTTTATCTTTCTTTATAAGCTTTTTTTCTTTCAAGACGCCACCCTATTCGATACCTGTGAACGTGTTCATTTTAGCTACATTTTTTGACATACCTTTTCGATATCATTTCACTTAGGCGAACATAGGCCGGGGAGTTAAAAGATTATTTACATATGCATGGATCTGCTAAGTTGTTTTTTTTTACACACTATTTGATCATTCACAATTGCGAAATTTATGGGAGATCACTGCCACCACACGACTCCGCTCAAAACAAAAGCATTTCAGTGACTGCTTTTCAGACATCGCGCTTCTTTTCCCTTCGATGCAAAACAATGGGGCTACATCATTGTTTGCTTCCGTAACAAACGTAGCCAGAAACAAGTACTTACACCGTGCTTACGTCGCCGGGGTATCCAAAACCCCCGAGTGTCGAGCTCCGTCAGTGCCGACACCACAGTGTGAACGCTGCGACTGGCGGCGGGGTGCGACAGTGTTTCATGGTGGCAGAAAACACTTTGCACACTGTCAGTTGCGAAGAGGGGTAAAGCACGCACAGCACCTTCGTATCTGTTGACACTTCGCTGCACCTCGATGGCCGATAAGGGCTTCCAATTTCAGCGCCTCGGCAACGGCGTGAATGCTGCGGCTGACCGACGGCTGCGTCATGCCAAGAGTATCACCGCTACCGACAACTGTGAAAGCTGCCGGTAGCGAAGAACCTCAGCGCGCACATCACGTTCGCTTCCGTAGATAGCCCCGTCGCACCTCGAGGCCTAACGTGCTCGTCAAGTGCGTCGCACAGCATCCGCGCCGGGCCCTTGTTGACACGGAAACGGCGCTGAAAGTCGCCGTCGCTCAGTCGACGCTCAGGCACGGGATCCTCCTCCAGCAGCTCCAACAAAAGTGCAAAGACAGGCGGCATATACGCAGCCATCGTACAATCCGATGCGGTGTCAACCGCACCGGATTTCACCCGGCGGTCGCGGGAGAACGAGCGGGAGCCTTTGGCTACGTGACGTCACCAAAACCGCCAAAACATAGCCAAAATATAGCCGCGTGACGCAGGCCGGCTGACGTCAACGCTCAGAGCCAATCGCGTGACACCCCATCCGAGCGCCTCCTCACGTGACCGCACCGGATTGCGTCTCGGATCTAATCCGAGGCGCGCCGGATGCCCAGCAGAATACGGCCTGCTGACGAGAGAGCGCGGCGATGAGTGCGTTCCAGCCTCGCCGACACCCGACGTTATCACGCCACGATCGCGCCACGCGCGCGCGATGCTGACGTCACGATCACGCCACATATGTTGTTGATCCCGCGACGCGCGCGCCCCCACCTGTTGGGCGCGAACCGACCGCGGAGAGAGCGCGCGATGCGAGCGGAGAGTAGGCGAGGAGGAGCGGGGCTGACGAGAGAGCGCGGCGATGAGTGCGTTCCAGCCTCGCCGACACCCGCCTTTATCACGCCACGATCGCGCCGAGGGCGCACCTGCGAGCGATGCGGACTACTACGGACGCCTAGAACGGGTGACATCGTGAGTTAAAGAAATGCTCTACATTTAAAAGCGCAAAGGCTCATGGGCACGTCGTCTGCTCCCGACACCTCCGGTTCGAGATCTCGCCTGGCCTCCCGTACGCCGGCGGCTTTCACCGTCACCCCCGGAAGCTTTCACGCGCGTGTGTGCGCGTTGTTTATCACATAGTGCTTACCTTGTAGAGGAGCCCCTAGTAGAATTTATCGCTGTTATTCATTTAATGTGCGGTGCATGGGCGTTTTTTGGTTCGGTGGAAACATAAACAACAAGCACACGCGCGCGTGAAAGCCGCCGGCCTACGGGAGGCCAGGAGAGCTCTCGAACCGGAAGTGGCGGGGCTCCGCTGGAGCAGACAATGTACCCATGAGCCTTTGCGCTTTCTACCGGTCACCTATTTAACATAACTCGCAGAAAAAAAAAAGAAACTACGTGGCGTAACACGTTACGAAGGGTTGGTGGTCACGTGATTTTTTTCGCTCTTAGACTCCTTTGCCCTCATGCATGCAAATGCCGGCCCTCCCGTAGCGTTCCGCCCCGGCAACTCGGGTTGAAAGAAATAACTCTTCTTGGGGAGTTGCTCAACATTTTGTTGCCGCGCTATTCCAGTTCGCGATTTATTTGAAACGGGTCGAAGATGTACGTACGCCCAGTGATTTTAGCGGGGGATAAAATACCTAGAACGACAGCATTTTAAATGAATTTTCGCGGAGCATTAGCTGTCAAGTGCGCACACGTTTTCGCTTGGCGCGCGCAATCGCGCAAGTTCATTGCAGCACGAATGATATTTCCTGATAACCATGCGCAGCAACTGCATGCATGCTTTCTTTATGAAAGACATCCGCGTATCCTTCGTAGTTTCAAAGGAATCAAATTGTTCCGCGGGTAAAGCTAACCCGAAATCCTGGATAAATGAAGTTTTGTATTGAGATTTAGGATATGTTTTCTAGTTATATTGTGTAGCATTAGGAATTTTTGTTTTTGTTCATTAGTCTGTTTTGTTTTAATAATAGTTTCCAGCTACATTCCGTCCTCCTCCTCACAGTTGTACATTTTGCAAAGGGCATAAGCATGCGCCCCATGCACGATTCGTGTGCCCAGCCTCCTCACAAGCATCACTGCTAAAGTGGGCTGCAAAATCTCGTACAGCCGACTGCGAATTAAGCAAGTCGGCATTTCATCAAGCCCAGCACATGAAAGAAAACACAGCATGTTGACGGAGTCATGGAATGCTTTCACCCGCGGCCGCGCTGTTCGAATATCATCCCAAACCTAATGCACTGAAAAGGCAAGTTTCTCGCACAAGGGCGAAGACAACCGCAAACGGAAAGAAGAAACTTGTAGGGCAGACCCGCAACTACACCGCGGCCGCAACTTTGAGCCCAGCGGACCGGCCGCGCACGCCGTCAACGCTGCCGCCGGAGCCGCCCCCGCAGCCTCCCACACAGCGCAACTCGCGACCGGAGCGCCCTCTCAGCGCCTAGGGTAAAGTCGCGCCCGCTTTGGAAGGCGCAGTTCCGAAACTGATAGCATCCTCGATTAACCGCACCGGTGCACACCGGGGCACACCGGTGCGCCTTTTCATCCTCGATAAACCGCACCGGTGTGCACCGTCCGTCCTCGATAAACCGGGGTGCACCGTCGCGGGGCAATTTTTGGTTGCACCGCCGCGCACCGAGAGAGTCGACGGTGCGCCGGCGTGCAGTCCCGAGATGCATCGCGGACGATGCCGGCGAAGGAGCTTCCTCCGCCGTCTGCTGCAGCGACGGCGCATCGCCGCACTCGTGTCAAGGCGGACGGAGTTGTGTATTGTTGCTGACAAGGATGGCGTGCTTGTGAATTCATCGGGCAACGGTGCGACAGTCTCCTAACGGGCGGTAACAACGGCCAGTGATTGTAAATGAGGACGCGAACTTTGTGTACTTCAAGGACGGCTGCATGCATTGCCAGAAAGTTGGGGATTGACATTCGTTTCGTTCGATCGAATTATCATGAACTGTTACCGGAGTGCCCAGACGATGAAGACCTACTTGTTTTGCTGTAACGGAAGGGCGGAACAAAACAGGCACTCGCATTATGGCTCAAACGAAGATTAGAAGCAGCCTGTATGTAGCTGTTTAGTGGAAGCGGTGGCGGTACGTTGTTCCGCATGTGTGACGGATTTAAGTTGTGCGTACATATAATCATTGGCCTTCAATAAATACCACTTTCAAATAGCGCTGTGTCTCATTACAGTGCTGTATTGTTACTTGTGAACGTTTTTATGAGTTGATTTCTTAGATTAAGAGATGGCGCCTGGGTAGAACCGCCCCGTTTGTCCTCGATCAACGCTCCGTGCCGGTACGCACCGTCGTGGGGCACTGTGCACCGCGCCGGTTTTGGGGGCAACACCGGTGCGTGTTTATCGAGGACGCTATGAAAAAAAGGACGGTGCAGAGCGCGCGCATTCGGTACAGGAGAGAGTGGCCCCGCCGGCGATGACTGAGGGGCGCTGCTCGTCGGGTGGATGTAGGGTGCCTGGATGTTCCAGGCATCCAGGCACCCTAGGTGGATGCATGAAAGCCACCGAGCTCCTCAATCACGAAGCGTATTCAGCAGCCCATGCTCGGGTCGTCGGCGTGCGAGCACTGCCGAAGTACGCAGGTAGTCCTTTTCCAGAAACTGTTAGCCCATCCTTACAGTAAATAAGCCACCATTCGTCTGGCTATTTTGTGATTTCATCCAGAAACCCAAATTTCAGCTTTCCTAAGGCAGTACAGGGTATATGCCGACTGAGCGCGAAAATTTAATTAATGGTTTATTATAAGATTCTCATCTTTCGGGGAGCTAAATCTTTTAGAAAAAGTGTTTTTGACGATATCCTCAACATTGACACTTCTCAGAGTCCTTTGTCCCCACGCTGAGCAGTGACAAATTGTTGAGGCAGCTGTCAGTCACCGCCGATCAAAGCTGTGTTTGATCGATTTCAGCTTGCTGCATGACCGTTCGCCAGTGAAATTCGGGACCCACAAGCACAAAAAAAAAAAAAAAAGTCTACCAGCAACATGTGGGACTGAACCTTCAATGTTTTCACGAACTAGAAGTTTCTCCATGTCCGTCACAGAAGAGCAGCCTTCGCTGCTTGCATATGAAACAAACTGTTCAAGCTCATCGAGAAATACGAGCCAAACAGACTAGACGGATACTTTTTGCAGTGCCCAGTGCCTGCAGGCTCCTCGGAGCTGGGGAAAAGCAGTTCCAATCTTTAATAACAGCAAACTGCGAGGAGACTTCGGTACAAGAGCTCAAGCGAGCTGGGAGAGCTTTCAGGAGATTGTATCACGACGAAGAAGGTTTCACAGTGGAACTTAGATCAAGGATAGTGTGTCTCGGTCGTGCTCATGCGTTCCTGTCGATTGCTGTATCGAGTCGGTAATGTCATGTCGGTTGTGAGATACGTGCTCTCGGACAGACTGCGCGCATCCGTCGGCTTTGACAACGCTCGGCTTGTTTATGTATCGTTCTGCCCTCTCTCTTTATCGAGAACATTCTACATGAAGAGAGCTTGCTTGATTTTGCAAAGTGCCTACGTTTTCTCTCACTGCCGCAACTTGGCTGGTCTAGCCATGAAAAAGAAAATTTGTCCAAAGTGGTCAAGTTCTACGTCTTGTTAAGGTTTAAATTTTATGTCAAAGGCCTGAACAAAACAAGAGAAGAAACTCTGGATGCCCACTGTCGAAATCAGCCAGGGCTGTTGATGTTGAAGAAGCGGTTTCGCTGCTGGCTTGGGCGGCCTTCTGGCAGGCCGGCGCTGGGGCCGGGTGTAGGAAAAGTGTTGCTGCCGTCTTGCCCACTGCCGTAGCAAGTGTAAATCCTGAATGCGTCGAAATATTTGAATTCGTCAAACAGTAAAACTAGGCTGCGAATCAATAAGAAGCGCGAGTCATGATGTATTTAGTTTAAAGTATTCACACCTGTCAAAAATTGACACACCTGCTTCGGTTTGGTGGGGAGTACTGCTTCTGCAGAAGAAAACATGCAAAGTTGTGGTGGTACAAAGACAACACCATAAAATACTAACTGCACTGCTCACTTAAAGCGCCCTCACTGATAAAATTCCAGAACGAACAAAACGAGTGGAGAAATTTTTAACTTACCCAAGTCTAAGCCTGAATCAGTCGAGTTTGAGCCACACAGAGTTCCAGCTGTGGCTCTTAAATGGCGCTGCGCTTCGAAGCACTCCCCGAAAACCCCGTTCTCTTACCCTTTCTGCCACATCTTGCTGGTAATTCAAATAGTACGTGGGTTCGCTGCGCGACTGGCATTTCTTCAACTTGGCCGCACAGCACATATCCTAAAGTCGGCTTTTTGCGCAACACGCAAGCTACACGTAACAGTTAGCTGCAGGAGCCTGCAGAGTGACAACATGTCCGGCAAAAAGGCAGGCACCAAATAGGAACGCGGGCCCCTCTAGCGGCCACGGCACGCTGTGTTTCACGCTGCGACACGGACCCCCTCTGGGTCTTGGGCAGCTGCTGCACTGGAACTCGCCACAGACGAGATGTCTGTGCACTGCACTTGCACCTGCTTTCAAAGCTGTCTCTTGGGCACAGGACCTGTTGCCATGGCCCATGCCCGATGCCCCAAGACGAGCAATGCAAAGAGGCATGCGCCGTCACAGCTGTTGTGGATGTGGTGGGCAGCAGTGCCTCGTGCACAGTCCTCTTAAAAAGCCCGCCAGCCGGGAGCAGAAAGACAGGGTCGCAGTGGGGGCAGCACTCAACGCACTATCCCCCGAGCTCATTCATTACCCAGCAGTACAACAGCGGGGCTCTTCGATTTACCGTCTCGGACTCCCCGAGAAGCAGTCCGCCATTTGATTTTTCCATTTCCACGTATCCCTGTGGCTTTGGGCAATCCTCGGACTACCCGTGGACCATCCGTGGCGAGTCCGAGATGGTAAATCGAAGAGCCCCAGCGAAAGGCCGAGATGCCAGGGCACTGCGTGTGGCGTCACTACTTCATGCAAGCCCTTGCTCGTTCACCCTGGCCTTGGCTCTGCCTTCCCAGCAGCTCATGTCGGTGACAGCAACTGTGGCCGATGCTGTTTCACCCACAGGCAAGCCAAGACTTGCTGGCCCCAAGGTGGAAGCTGCTGAGCAGGATTTGCAACGCCTGCTTGTCGTTATTAAGGAACCAAGTTTAAGGAGGCTTCTAGGAGCGAGATGCAGCTTCGTCCACAACACTCGAGGCCTGCCTGCGGGAGGTCATTGGGGATGTCTCAAAGTGGACTCGCTAGGCTAACGCCTGCACACACTTGCAACACGACGTGCACAATACACCACTGGTTTCCCATTCGTTTATGGCTAGTGCTGAGATATACCCTGAACTCTTTTTGCCTCTCTCAATCGTCACGGTGGAGAGCCACGACAAGCGTTGCCCTAGCCGACTACTACACTCATTTCAATACCAAGCCTGAAAATGGAGAAAAAAAACTTTTCTACACACACGCACCACTGTTTTCTGTGTAATTATCTAGTGCCAAATAAATTTGAACTCATTTTCCGAGCACGTTACCTCCCTCACACCAACCCCCGCGCACACTACAAATGTAGGTACAACCCCAATCTCAGCTTTGCTCCAGGCAAAAATAAAAAATTCCCCCGCATTTCCCCGAGGGGGAGAATGTGAAAGTGCGAATGCACGGTTGTCGGCCCGCTTGCGGCGCTTGCGCTCGGCCCCCGCAGCCCACCGCCTCGCCGCCTTCTCTTCCATCTCTTCCATCGGGTTTGTAGTATCACGTGTACACCACGGAGTTATCAAGCCGCTATAACGCCGCTGAGTCGCCAACGCACGCCGCTGACGACGTAGTTTGAATGCGTTAAAGATATAAGGCGCGTCACTAACACTGATATCACCGTCGTGTCCGTGGCTTGGTCGGTAGAGCGTCGCGCTGCGGCCGCAAAGTCCTCGGATCGAAACCTGGCGCCGGATGCTGTTTCTTTGTTAAATATAGAGGAGCACTGCGGACGCCGCCGCCGCCGGCGGCGGTGGATGGTTTGGGGTCGCTTATAAAGTGCATTCGCACTTAAAAAATGCTTCACTCGCTCAATGACTACAGCGCGCAATAAACATGCCTCCATGCAGGCAAATGTCATCACATGCACGTGGCACTTAACTGTCCAGGAGACACCTTGTAGCTTGCAGCCTAAATGCTCAGGATGCAGCCACAACTTCTTGCAGACAGCCTTCTTCCCCAAAGAAATAGCTCCCAACACTCCGACCTAGGTTGCATTCAGAGGCAGGAATGGGGGTATCAACAATCTTTTATTTGTTCGCAGATGGGAAAACTGCCCCACCAAAAAACGCTTTCACAAAAGTAGGGCACACAAACAAGCTTACGCAGACAGAGCGAAAGCCTTCTGACAGTGTCAAACATTATGGAAAAATTGCCGCATAACCATGCACCACACACTGCATGAGCATTGCGACACTTGGAACACAACTGGTTGTAGTAGTGGCCAAGAAGTGTTTAGGGCTAATTATGCCTTACTCGTGCTAATACAAAATAGCAATAGCCAGACTGATTTGTCGGCCTCTTATCGTTACAGCTTCAAGCCCTGATGTGGCTAAGTTACTACTAAATGCCTTGAAAATTGAAAAGGCATCGAGTGCGCTCCAAAAGATATCGTCCTAGCAGTACATAAATGCAATCTTCTCGCAAGCAGCAAAGCACATTGCGGTGTGAAACAGTGCCAAACAAGGATAAAGAAAGGCTACAATTGGGAAGGCACTGCAACCAAAGGCAAGCAATGTCACCTATCCTCTTACAATGGAAGAGTGGATGTTCCGAAAACTCAAACTGTGAACACACCACCACAAAGGGCCTTGAGGTGAGCTTCATTCCGGCAACAATCTTGCAGCGCTCAGTAACTTGCCTTATGGCCTACGAAACCGGCAACACTGAAACCCCAAGCTTAAACTGGTGGAACCATCCTTGTGAGACCGGCTTTTCACAAACCCAAGCTCACACAAGCCTTTCTTTGTCCAAAGCCATTGGTCGTGGCTGTTGTCAACATTCTGTACAGAAACGCACATGAGTGTCCCGCAATGTAGTTCTTGTTTAAACTAGCACATCTGGTGCTGAACATCTGTGAGCCTGTGCTAACCACTATGTTGCCGATAAAACTTGCTACAGGCCACAGCACAGGAATCTCCCGGAAGACCATGCTCTGAAAGAGGCCTGGCATGCTAGCAGGACAGCTGAACCACACACTCACATTAGATGGCGACTCCACTCGCACACCAGACCCTTTGGGAACCTAGTAGGTGAGCATTTTCAAGATGCAACGTTTGGCGCACACAGCACGCTTTTTACTCTAAGCACCGACACGGGAGGAATACTTTGTACAAGAGCTGTCATGTTTGTGTCAGTGGTCCTTGCAAGTTGCGGCACCCTGAGGTATGCTCCACAACTGATCTCTCTCTATGAAACCAGATAAAGCTACCTCTCAAGTGCGCCAAGCAATCTTGCGCCTTCAGTGCTAGGCACAATACTCTGACATCATTCGCAAACAAAACAACCGACTGTGCTCGAAAGCTGCACTGTGGCCAACAAAACCGCCATGGAACTCATTACCAGGGCACTGACATGCGTGCGTCCTTTGTGGCAGTGCCCTTGGCACGGGGGTTCCCATTCCATTCTGCCGAACTCCCGGCTGCATCCCAGAGCGCTCCTCACCACTCCCTCGAGCCTCGACATTGGTGCACCTGTGCCACGGGGCCGCTTGCGAGCCCTTCCGAAGGCCTTTTCTGTCGAGCGCCCCTGTACAGGTGCACAGGAGGAGCTTTTAGGCCAGCGTTCAACTGTCCATGGAAAGTAGCGCAGGCAATGCGTGTGCGAAATTCTGCCTCTGGCTGCGGATCAAAGTGGCCAGTGAGCGGCTGTACCGCCTGCCAGGCCAACCTTTTGCGAGCAGGTGGCCACAAGGAGGCCTCCAACTACAGAGCAGGTGCGCTTGGGGCCACCACCCTTCCCGAAAGGGCAGCGACTCACGGCCACGTCCTGCTGGTCGCCTCAGCACCAGCTGCCGCCGACAGGCCACCGAGCGCAGGGAAGCTCCCTCAGCTGTGCCCACATGGCCTGGCCAACGGGTTCGCCTCGCCCAGCTGGTGTGGCTCTCCAGGCCTCTACCGAGGTGCCCGACAAACAGGCCAGGCCAGCTGGGCTTTCATTCTGCCCCAGAAACGCTCAGTTCGGCCACCCCCGCCGAGCCATCCACACGGGTGTTGGGGGATGTGGAGAAATTCCACTCGTTCTCAAGCGCAGCTCCACTGGCTCCTTGGCACACTCGGTGGCCTGCACACATGCCAGGCAAGACTGAGCCGGTCGGGTGATGCCCAATGGACGTGTTCTGTTCCCTCTCCACCCGCACCACTAAGGCCCCCCAAACGATTCATCCAGTTTCTGGAAACCTCGCTGTTTGACAACTGCTGTGCATAGCTAGCTTGAGCGAGAAGCAAGCGAGTGCGCACGTTTGACACATCCGCCTCACTGACTGCTTCCTCACCAGAGCAAGGCTAGGCCACCACCTGTGCGGGCCTCCAAGAGTGCTCTCCTGCACTGGCGCTGGACGAAACGCTGAGAGGTCTGCACACCAGCTTGGGTCCCAGCCACCTCGGGCAACAACCGCACCCAAAGCACACATCCCTGCACCCTGCAGTCGCACGTGGTGCTGGCCTCAACAACTGTGCGATGTGCAAAAAGCATTCGGCCAAATTGCACCACCCGTGAAACATACTGCTGCACAAAAGGGCTTTCGTTATGCCGACCTGAAGGAGAGGCTCAAGCTGCTGCCGCCTGCAGTCAGGCCTGAGCTGTTTGGGTCTGGTGCAAAGTATTCATCCACACCACCCCTTGGTCCTCTCAGCATTGCTCAATCCTGGCCACGAAAGAAAGCTGTGCACTGCTACTGCTACTCTGCACCTGGTTGCCCAGTGCCAGCCTCCAGAGCCGCCAGGCAAGCAGCAGCAGCCCTGGCGGCCGCTGCTTGCCAGTTGGCCTCGCAAGTTTTGCCTGCTCAGTGCATTGTTACCTACGGCCCTAAACAGTCTCACTTCTCCACTTGGCGGCACAGCGTTTCGTGAGGCAACCCTTTGAATGCGGCTAAAAACCTTTCCGGGGACGCCGGCTGCTGCGACAGGAGCTCCCCCTCCTCCCACTTGCGGCGGCACTACTGCTGCTGCGGCTGCGCCCTGGGGGGGGCCGCGGCAGGGCTGACCACAGAGAAGCGGACCTGGCCGAGGCCCTCGATGCCGGCCTCGAGCACGTCGCCCCCGCGCACGGGGCCAACCCCGGCGGGGGTGCCCGTGAGCAGCAGGTCGCCCGGCTCCAGGGTGAAGCGCACGCTGGCCGCCTCCAGCAGCTGGGGCACGCCGAGCAGCATGAGTGCCGTAGAGGCGCGCTGCCGCGGCTGGCCGTTCACCGTGCACCACAGGGTCAGGGCGTGGGGGTCGGCCACGGCCTCCTTGGGCACGAAGGCGCCCACGGGGCACGAGCTGTCGAAGCCCTTGGCCCGCTCCCACGGGTGGCCCTGCGCCTGGCACTGGGGGCAAGAGGAGGGACGGGCCTCTAGCGGCTTCTGCCACACAGGCACATCTACTACAAGGCAGAAGAACTGCAGTGACAGCTGTTCAGGGAGGGAGCGTGTCTAATCACCCCCACTGTCACCTGTACAAACTTGTTTGTCCTAGCAGGAACACTCAACCCCACACAATACTACAGCACCTGCAACATCTCGTACCCCAAGCCCGGCACCCTGTACCATCTGGTATGGGAATGCCATAGGAGAACAGCAGCCAGTTGGTATCGCTTCAAAATGAAAAAAATTAAGGCAGTTCCACTCAACGTGAGCGCTGTCAAGTGCAGAGCAGTGATTTACTGGAGTGGCTGTGGGGCCCTCGCTCGACTGGTTTCAGTATCAGCCTGGTGTGGATAGCACAAGTAGTGACGACAGGACGCCGCAGTTGCCGAGGTGGCCTATAACGAGACACTGGATTGAGTTTTCATTAATTTGGGGTAAATGAAGTATTATTTCATGGTTTGCTTTCCTTATTTTATACTATCGTGCACTTGTTTGTGGCCTAGCAATGGCAGCGTCTGTGGCAGACGTGCAGCAGAAAGATCGCCCCAAACACCTTGCACATGACTAAGGGGTGTGGCCCAATGGGATTGACACCGGCTCCGTAACGTGGCGAGAGACCCAGGCTCGACCCCAACCAGGGGAAGTGCACGACACCGTGTTACACCTGGGCTACGACGACAAGCCGGGTGCCTAAAGTGCTCCGCACTTAAAACCGAGCAAGGAGATAACTTTGTATTTTCGTTCGTCGAGACACATTTGCCAAGGGCACACCAATCAGAAACACTTTCAAGGTCATCTTGAAGTGCAATGTGGAGCTAAAGTTAGCATATGTTATGCAATTGTCTGCAAAGAGATGAATAGAAGAGGACAAATTAGCAGCCAGAAGATTGGTCATGCATGTTAAAAAACGGGAGGTCCCAAAACGCTGCCTTGCGGAATACCGGGAGGAGTCAATATGCACCGCTCAAAACTGTGCACTGGTGGCAAAGAGAGAAAAATTCTGCAGCAAAAACATGATCTATCCTGAGAGACAACTTTCCCATTAGGCGACAATGAAGGAAGCAGTGAGAAGTTGTCGAGTAGTCACCAAGAAAAAATGCAATTGGTTTGGTGCTCAAACTGTGAATCACATAAAGACCTCCCCTCAACTGATGTTGGTTAGTGAAAAATAAATGACTGGACTTGAAGTGTCTGTAGACGTGAAAAGCAAAGAGGTGCTCATATCAAGAAGTGCAAATCAAAAAGAGGGCAGCCTTCCTTTTTCCCATTCGCAGCCAGTGCAGCTTCAAATGCCTTGGTCTGGACAAGAGACAGTGGTTGTGTAACCTGCTGCATCTGCACCTGCCACTACACACTTGACGTGCAGGTGCAGGGAGGAGAGAGTTTCACACTACAAGGGGGAGATCTGTCGCTGCAAATAAGAGCAACAATTCTCTCGTTCGTCTTGCAAGAAGCTTCTAAATAATGCTGATACACAGACCTTCTCTTGTTAATGATCACAAGATGAAGATGCCATAAACCATGGTAGATGATGAGATGGATGCAATATGTCAGCCATCTTGGCACGGCTGTATGACACTGTGTGCGTCATCTTCTTCACACATGACAACACTGTTCACACAGGGTGACTACCAAGTTGACATTTTCAAATTCTCCGAGTTTTCCAGGTTTTCCCTGAGTGTTTTTGATAAATTCCCTGAGTAACGCAGAACTTCGTTTTACATCAACACGGGCTGACACCACTTCACCAGTTGCTGTCACCCTCTAAAAAGCACCTTATAAAATAAAATATGACATAATAAAGTTTCAATGCAGACCAGTAACTTTTATCTCATTCAAACAGAAAACATAACAGAGTGGTAGGAAAATTCACAGTCAATATCGAAAAAAATGGTAAAACCATACTGCCATGTTCTCAGCTTGCACTCAATGCCTCAGTGCTGTATCGCACTGCTCCAAAGAGTTTATTTTGGTTTGGATGAGGGACACCTGCACCTTAAACCCCTGTCACGTTAGGTTCCCTTAAACGCCGCCACACTTCCAGCATCAAAGCGCTGCACAGGATGAGCGGGAAGAGTTTATTTGGGGTTAACATTGGAAATCAGAAACACCAGAACTACAACCCGCTATGGTGAATCCAAGTGCAAGGCGAAAGCTACCGACCAAAACTTGCTCTGTCTTTCTACGCAGCGGAATATAGTGCCGGCTTGCAGTTAAAATTAACTCGTAAAGCGGGGATAACTCGTAAAGCGGGGCACAATGTCTGTATTCGATGTTCAAGATGTATTTTGAAAATAGCTGCGACGGTTAAAGTTGAAATGTTTTTTTTTTATTATGACAGATTCACAACTCAAATATTCGCAACGTGCGTCGACTAACTAGCAAGCCATCGGTCACCTTAACTGCGAAAGAGATGCTATATTTGAAAGGATGAAGCAGTACCCAGAGTGGTGTGATTAGTTCGGGCGCGGCGGAAAAATGCTTACGCTGTCTGCATATCTTGTGTTTGTTTTTGTATCTTTGTTTGTATAGCGTATATATTTGCGTTTGCAATAAACATGCTCAGTTGTTGTCAGCGCTCGTGTGTGTGTTCTCCCTCGTCCTTCGTTTTTTTCGCGCTGTTTTGCTTCAGTAGCAACCACAGTAGATGGTGCCAGGTGTTACAGCATAGGATTCAAAGCTACTACTGCCCCTGCCCCTGTAGACTCCCTTACACTGCCACAAAAAGCCATCGCAGCGCGCAACGTTTCCTTCCGCCTTTCAGGAGTCTGGGAAACACGCCAGAGGACAAGGGGAGGGGGACTGGCAGGCTGTATGAAGCGAGTTCTCACTAGAACCGGTGACTTCAGACGGTGCCATCAGTGACAGCTCCCAAGGGCTGTCTCCTTTGGACTTGCTGCTACTTGAGCCAGCATTATCGTGAATTTCGCTTCTTTTATAAAGCACGGCTAATTTCCCCCGATAGAAGACCAAAGTCCACGAGTTTTCCCAGACTATTCAAAATCCCTGAGAATTCCCGGTTTTCTAACTACGTGAGCCACGTGCCGAGTAGAGCGTTTCTATCCAGCAAGTGCGGCTCGCCAGCAGGTCTCCCTTCCCCCTGGCACAGCAGCCCTGGCCAGCGCACCCACCTGCCTCTGGAGGATGCGGTCGGTCATGTCCAGGGCCACCACGTAGCCGGCCACGTAGTCCATGGCCTCCTCTGCGCGGATGGCCGACCCCCGGCGGCCCACCACCACCCCCAGCTCCACCTCGTGGTCCAGCTCCTCGCACCCGCGCGGCAGCTGCACCAAAAGAGAAAAAGGGCTGCTGGCCAACTGGCGGCCCTTGGCGCAGGAGCGTGGGCGCGCAGGCACAGCTGGGAGGGAGCTGTGCACGCAGGCCAGCAGCGAGCTGGGCCAGGTGGCAGAACCTTCAACAAGCGCTACACCGAGAAGCAGCGCAGCGGCTGTTTCCCTTTTGGGTGGACCCCGGCCGTCTTTGTGACGCACGAGTGGTGTGGTCACGGGGAAGTTCTGGGCTGTTCCTGCTCACATGCCCGCACAGCCCCCGTCCTGTCGGCCTCACGCCCCAGGAAGCACCACAGCCAGGGGAAAGGGGGAAGTGAAGGCCTGCGTGCACTTCACGGGGAATCTCCATGGACGATGAGGAGGCGGCACAAGCACTTGTGGCACCTTGCACACCCAGCATGCCTTGCTAATGACTCAGTGTTGGTGCCTCCTAGCAGGTACTGCACGGGAGAGTTCGCTGCAGCGAGGACCCCTGTTTCCACTCCCACACACACACTGAGCCCCGTTTATGGTGTTGTCTGGAGAAGGGAAATTTTCTTCTCCAATTACCAGGGTCTCCTGTAAATGAACAACCCCACCAGAGTGACAATGTGCAGGCGTAATGTGGGACTTGCTCACGTAAACCAAAAAGAACCGAAAGAACAGCTGTAAGGTATATACACCGATTCATCTTCCGATCTACTCCAAGCTATTGGCATTGAGCTGCTTGAGTAACGACAGTTCTCTTTCCCTCCATTTGCACAGCCAAACAGCACTGCACCCGCATCGACACCATCACCCCACAACTCAAACACCCTAGTTCGCACACATTTACATTTTCTTTTTTTGCCACAAACATAGAAAGAATGGAACTTCTGAAAAGCAAGTGTACAAGGATCTATGTTGTTTTCCTTGCTCACTGTGTACCGTTTCAGTCTGCAAACCTGTTCTCGTGTGCCGAATTTTTTTTTTTTTTTTCCTCTCTCTGACTGGAGTGCTTGAACGTGTTCTCTTCACTCGTGTTCTGCCCACCTGCTTGGCCCCACAGGATGAGATGAAGGAACGAAAGTGCGAAAGTACCACTTTTGCTACGAGGCATGCCCTACACGCCCGTGCACACTCTGCGTTCTGAGCACCGTTGGTGCCCCCCTCAGAGCACAATTTCCTCCCCAAAAAGCAGCGCCTCTGCAGCCAAGGCAAATGCTATCAGAGCAAACGAACAAGCCTAACAAAGTCCCATTCTCCTTCACCCCGGTGGTTATCAGTTTTGCGTTCACCATGCACAGTTCACACCACCTGCAAAGAGGTCCAGAGTGCAATTTTCACAAAGCACGATTGGAACCCCTCCCCAAAGGGATTAGGCATGTCTGGTGAGGGTGCACGTGTGTCGCTTGAGTGCATGGGCTTGGGTCACCTTTGCCTTCAGCTGCGCAGTCACTCCAATGGAAGCTGGCCTCGTCGGCGACCGTGGCTAGGTTCACTTTCCCGAACTGTGGCGATCCCAGCGGCTGCAGGGTGGCCCTCCTTTCCCTTTCCCCACCGTCCGTGCCTCCCGATGCAACAGCGCACCTGACCGCCCTCATTGGCGTGCCCGGCGGGCCAGTTTTGGTGCGTGCGCGAGTGAATGGGCAAGCGAAGCGTCTGCGTCCACTGATGGTTTCGCTGCATTACAAAGTGTACTCGAATGTATTCTCAAAATGGCACCGCAGAGGAAGGAGCATCACCAGTGCTGCTGTGCTGTAACACAGGCCCCAATGATGACAGGTAAGCACATTAGCTGTGTACGAGCTGAAGTGAATTTAAAGGCACGCTTCTGATGTGAAAATATTTCGCGCACGTAATGTGAAGTTAGCGAGACATGTCAGTCGTCTTGAAGTGTCTTCTTGGAAAGTAGTGGGACAATATATGCCAGGCGGGCCTCAATACAATGGCCACACTCGTGCTCGCAAGACGAGCCTGTGGCGGCACTGCCTGATTTGAACACCCATTACGGTTTCTTGTTTGCTTTTTCTCCGAGCAGCCTTGGTTGAGGTGCGTGAATGGGCCAGACTGAGAGGGACAAAGAGAACACGGCTCCAACCACATCATTGTTTGCAAGTTCGCCGGCCCTGGAAGGACAAAACTGTTCTGATCTGTGCCTCCGTCAGCTGGGGTTCGCGATGCCCGAGTGTTGGCCCTTGCCAGTAAAGGTATGTGCAGTGCACCTGCGCAATAAATCGTTATCTCTAACATAACGAAAATATTCCCAATTTAATGTCTACTCAATGCGCGCCCGAGAGTTTTCACAAACGCCTAGAGCAGGGGTTCTCAAGCATGTTGGTCCCAGGGAATCCTGCTAAGTTCCGTTAAGTGCCAAGGAAGTGCCCCCCCTTCCGCCAGTTTTCATTCCGTTCATGCTACATTAACGTGCAATAAATTCAAAAGCAAGCAAGGGTATAGTTTTTTTTTCCCCCGTCGACTTTATGCGAATGCGTACGCTAGCGGCACCTATCTCCAAACAGGAGAAATGTGCATGGGGGTAATATAAGGCCGAGATTCAAGTGCAATAGTTTAACCACGTGGCCCGTCTTCGGAGTCTGGCTGGCTAAAAGCTGCTGGCGAGATTTATTGCGCAGCTCGCGCGTTTCTGTTATGCACCGAGATGTGCTTACTGACACTCGGGCATGAGTAATGGAGGTTCCTTAGATCGATCACACCTCAAGTTCACCATATAATACTTTGCGACTGCGGAACCAGGGAAAATCTATCAGTGGCTGGCGGAACCCTGAAGAGGGGCCTGCGGAACCCCGGGGTTCCGCGGAACCCACTTTGAGAAACCATGGCTTAGAGGGAAGAAATATGTGACATTCGCTGCCCAACAGCACATTATCTTTTAGTTTATTTTTTTCCCACGTTGCACGGGCAGCAACTGCCAAGGCCCCGAGTCGAGGACGGTTTGCAACTTCAATGGAAGCTTCCTCCGGTGCCTCTCCTCAACCCCTCCAAAGTCATCATGCTGAACCAGCTCCCAAAAAAGGCAAGCTCAACTGTACGTGCTGCTGGCCATTGACTGACTACCGCGGTAATTTGTGGGTGGAAGTGCTGCTGCACCGTAACCCATTTCTCCTGTGCCATCTTGCTCCAAAACGTATTACTGTGGCGAAACTGCTGCCAAGCAATGCTTCAGTGCTCCAAAAAATCTGACGCAATTTTGCGGTGTTCCATGCCAGGCGATTTGCACAGGGCGCCCCCCGAAATGCATGCGTTATCTGCAGTTGCCACTGCCTATCATTTCGCTCATTAAAAAGAAGAAAAAAAGAACACAAATAAAATATCATTGCCAGTCTAGCCCATGCCTTGTCATCGTATTGAGAGTGAGCTTGCGATTGCCCAGCTCAACCGTCGTGCAGTGTCGGACCAGCTGCCCAGACACTCGGCAGATGCGGCTCCTCTTTCTGCAGCGCGCCTTCTCACCCCAACACTCCCCTTCGCGATAGGCATACTGTTCACGCGCCATTACAAAAAGACTGGTGGGTTGGATCGGTGCTGTGAAAATACGACGTGGTTCAAAATATTACAAACGTCGTTCAAATATTACACACGTTGCTTCACACTCATACCAAACCACGAGCGGTGGCCATTCTGAGGTACTGGCCGCCGCAACTGTCTCCTGCGTGCCCAATTTTTGCGCCTGCCGCCGGTCGCGAGCGCCCCACGAGGCAGCTGCCCACGAGGCACGAATGTTGGGCCGTGGAAAAATGACGTCAGCAACGCCCTTTCGCCTCGCCACTTGTTGACATGACGATTAATGCGACGTTTTCGAGATGCCACGTGCCACCAGGGGAGGATTTGGCGGTGTTGGCGGGAATTGCGAGGGACCACAGTGGATGCTACAGAGGCCGCCCAGTGCCTCTAGCACCGTTTGTTGTTTTTTTACCAGTGGCGCTCTGTCCGTACGCCTGGGGGTGGAAATCTTACTGCCGGCCTGCTCGTGGCCCCCCCTGCCGGCGGACTGGGCTGTGTCGGTCGGTTTCAGCTGTCCTGCTTTGGTCCGTCGCAACGGCAGGAGTCAGTGGTGTACCAGGCCCACTGCATTGGGTATTCAACACCCATGGGAGTTTGCAGCGGCTGCCAAGGTACTTTGAGGGCAAGTGCCTTCCAAGAACACCGATGCGTGATGCGAACGCAGGCCCGGACAGCCTGGGTGGCTACCGAGGTTGGTGCTTGGAATGGTAATTCGGAAAAAATTCGCGGTTGACTGCGGATCAACTAAGACTCTCTTTGGCTAGGGGAGGTAGCGAGCCCCCGTAATCCAGTGTGGAAGAAGGCCAAAGGCTGGGGGTGGTAACGCGCCCCTGTCATCCAGCGTGGGAGGAGGCCCGGGGGTTTATGTTGCGAAGTTCCGACTGCACTCAAGCAGTACAGTTCGTCCATGCTGGGCGCACCATTGCTGAAGCAAGGGGTATACCAGTTGGGGGTGTTGCGAACCTCTGTAACCAGTGCTTGGAAGGGGCCTTGAAGCGAACTGGTCTGCAGGCCGAGGGTCTTGGCCCTTGTAACCCGTCTTGGGGGCGAGAGCGCAGGAGGACGGGGAGTTCCGCAGAAAAGAGTCCTTCGAAATTCGAGGACACCGCACCTTCAGCACGGGGATTGTGCTTCTGGCTGCCGCCTCGGAGGTTCCTGGTCAACGAGAATCAGGTCCTTCGCGGGGGGTGGTGGCTGCGTGCTAAACACTCTCTTGGTGAAGCAGTTGGGGCTGAAAGTGGTCACGGTCGATCAACTATGACCATCTCTGGCTAGGGGAAGTAACGAGCCCTCGTAATCCAGCGTGAGAGGAAGCCAAGGCCGGGGGTGGTAACGCGCCCCTGTAATCCAGCGTGGGAGGAGGCCAGAGGGTCAACGTTGCTTAACTATTGCGCTCACGTGTACAGTTCGCCTACAGGCCGGGGCGGAGCGAACCCTGTAACCCACAATGCGAGAGGGGGCCTAAATGCGAACCGGTCACTGGCCGAGGGATTGACGATCCCTTGTAACCGCAGTCTCAGGGGCGGGCGGTACAGTCTGTATGTGAGGCTGGGAGCGCCGCAACTCCTGTAACCCACAACGCATGAGGGAGCCTAAATGCGGGCCGGTCCGTCACGCCAAGGGAAATGGACGACCCCTTGTAACTTGAAGTCTCGGGGCGAGAGCGCAAAGTTATACCAGTCCCAGCAATGGGCGGTCTAGGTAACTATGACTCCTGTTGGCTCGGGGACGATCCAATTCCCCCATTATGACCCAACGGCCGGGGGTAGTAACGCGCCCCTGTAATCCAGCGTGAGAGGAGGTTACCATCAGCAAATACTGCATTCAACCATACAGTCCGTATGTAGAGGCCGGGGGCTGCGCAACCTCTGTAACCTACAATGCGATATGGGGCCCACGTGCGGACTGGTCGCTGGCCGAGGGACTGACGAACCCTTGTAACCTAATGTCTCAGGGGCGAACTAAGCCGACGGCCTTGGACAAGCCGCCGTAACCTGAAGTCTTAGGGGCGAGAGTGCAGAGTTGCTTCTCAGGACCATCGACTGTGTGCCATGAGTAAACTCCGGCAGCAGATCCGGGGGTTTGGGAGGAACTACGCTTCCAGCCCCCAAGCTAGGCTGACTTTCCTGTCTCCGATGGTCGGGGCAAAGCTCACAAGCCCAAAGGGTAGCTGTTACCCCATGCAGGGGCCGCAAGATTGGCAATATTGACACTGTCTGATGCCCTCTCTGAGTCAACTCAGTCCTGAAAAGGAGTCGGACATCAAGGATCAGAACAAAAGACCGCTGTCCCCAATCCCTTTCTATTTCCCATAACCCCTTCCCTTCTCCCACTTCCCTTTCCCTCATCCCAACCCTTCCTGCTACTTCCCAGGGGAGATCAGGGGAGTCTCCCCAGGCCCGCTCTCCTGGCTGTGGTGTCGCTTAGTAGCATTTTTCCCACTTTATTTTATTTCCACCTTCGGGTGGTTCAAACCTCTCTTGCCGTTTGGCCTATTCATTTATTTCACAATTGGCAAAGGCTGGTTATACGCAAGTGGTACCGGCAGAGGCAGTATATATTTTACAATCCTTTTTGGAGCCTCAATTTAATCTATGTCCGTGCCCCTCGTCATCGGCGAAGTGGACAGGTGGCAGGCACATGAAGTGGTCGAGCCAAAGCATGCGCAGCCAGGGAAGGGAGAGGGGGGCTCGTTATTGGCCATAGCCAGGTACGGTACAGAGCCGACAAGCAGGCGTTGGGTGCGCGAAGGCCTCAAGGAAGAAACGCTTTCCCTGGTCGGAACAAAACCCGCGTTGTGCAAGCAGCGTCTGTCCGACTGTGCCATCATCACATTCAGGGAGCAGAGCACTTCGTTTGGGTTCGTGGTGCCGGTGTTGGAAATCGGATGGGTTCCAGTGAACTTTGGCTCCAAACTTTGGCAGTCCGGATTTTGGACTTCAGGCGGGTCGATTGTGGACCTTGATGTAACTCATTTTGTGTGGAGAGAGCTTCGCTTTTCCACCTTAAGAAAGGGGCCGGCCCAGTCTTCAAGCTAGTGAAGACCCCCCGCTCTTCTCAATTGGTCTCTGTGGGAGTTTCTGCTGCTTTGTCAGCCATTGTTATCGGCACCACATCTTTGCCGCCCTGCACACACAAGCAGGTCCACGAAGAACAAGAAGTGCAACTTTAAGCACATTTCTGCAGCTCAGGGCGGCTGCCATGACGAAGTGGACCGCCCCGTCAAGCCCGAATGGGGCCTCGGATTACAGCCAACTCTTTGCATCACCCACGTGTCATGGATGAATGGATCTTGACACCCTGCAAATTTCGACACCTTGAAGATTTTTTGTGTAGTCTGGCTAATGCAGCTGCAAGGGACAAAATGTGGCAACTATTTCAGCATGCCGCCAGTGACACTCCGAAAAGCAGCAGGCAGAAGCCACTGAGTGAGCCACTGAGTGAGGTCGCGCGAACGTGGGCACACGACTGCCCTGGCAAAAGCATGCTCCTCCTGCAGGTCGCAGTGCCGCTGCAAGGCTGCCTCCACGGTCCGCAAAGCAGATCCAGCGCCCTCTGCTACCGAGCTGTCTCAACCGCGTGTAACTGATCAACGAGCACTTTCACGGGGCCACCCCATTTGCCCGAGGCTGGGCTCTCAGGGCCCCTGCAGTGAGAGACCAGCCCAGAAGGGCATCGATTAAGGCGAGGCGACCTTCCGACCAGATGTGCAGCCTCTGCCACCTGATTGGTCAGCCACAACACCAACGCCTGCAGCCCTGGCGGGGCCTCCTCGAGGTGGGCACCCGTGGCCCAACTCGGGCAGCAGCCCACACAGAGTGAGCGCCGCCTGCTGGGGGGCTCACCACAATGGACTGCCCCTCGGTGATGTAGGCCGTGGGAGGCTTCATGAACAGCAGGGGCTCCTGGGGCACCGCGTGGCCCAGCTCCTCCGCGTGCTCCCTGCGGCCAGTGCAAAGAGGCACACGAGCGAGGCACGCACGTTCCTAGCTGCACACACACTCGGCTACCAGCCAAGAACGGCTCGTGCAGTGGCCACACGTCCACTCGGGCGCACACACTTAAGCGAGATTGCACCTAATGCCTGTTGCCGGTGCAGCAATATACAAGCCCGTTACAGCAGAAAAATTCAAACTACCGCATTTGCACAAATCCCCTTCCCCACTAAGAGTAGACTCCTTGAAATCTGCGTGCACTTTGTAACCAGGCTCAAAATCAAAACAAGAGGAGCTGGATGAGCAAGTCTAGGGAGCACTACAGTCACGCATGTCAAATAAAATGTGCTCTGCAAAGTACGTGGTGGCACGTCTATTACATGTGCGTGGTAGAATTGGCGTCAAATTATGCTTTTCACACTTCTATAAGTAAACTTAGCTCCATGTTACAATCGGGTGCACGTTCGAAGCACACAAATGTGGTACTCGTAGAGCTTATTCTAGTAACGTTGACTCGTAGCAATGCACTCTCAGCGCCACACGGTGGAACGGGTAGCTGTTGTGACGCGGTAAAGGAGCAACCGGGAAACATGCTGTGTGTTCAGGAGGCTGCACCTAAGTATAGAAATATTTAAGTGTGTTTCCTTGCACCTTTAAGTGGCCCTTATGCACCTTGCTTAATTCAAGGACACCAAGCTCTGTCGCCCACACTCCTATTCATTCGCACTTGCCTTTTGCAGATGCCCAACGCTATATGCTATACCAACTCTGTTGTGATAGTCTGGGTAGTCTGAAGCAACCATAAATACAAAATACAATTATGGTCCATTATAAATACTGCTCTTTGTAATAAGCGCGAAATTTTAAAGACCACTGCAAGCAATTAGGTGAGGCATTAAAGAAAACATGCAGCGACGATGTACCAGCTACTTTCCCGGCCAGCACTTATGCTGTCCTAGGAGCTGCCCAGAGACAAGACTGTCCAGTACACTCTGGACGACTTCCTTTTCAAAGCAAAGCCTTCTGTGCCTCACTAGTTGCGCCAAAAGCAGGAAAGCCAACTGTAGAATGCGTTTGTGGAAGCAGCAATCCTGCCTGTGAAATCGCCCATTGCGCGGACCCCTCTAGTTAGGCCTCTGTACATTAGCGGAGAACGTTTAGTTAAATATTAGCGGCACACTTTCTGTACCCCTTGTAGCGCAAGTAAAAAAGGTCCTACAGGACACGGAAATGGCACTGATGAATTCCATTTCTTGGTCACCTCGTTAGTGGTAACTTCCTGTAGGGTGTAAGCCAAGATTTTGTCCAAGGTAAGCTTCAGTTGCCACTCAGTCAGTGCTCTGTCATTGCCCTGATAAGTGGAATGCACTCTGGGATAGCTACAAGGGACGTTTGTGTGGCCACTATGAATGCGCCAGCTGACCCCGTCACTGCTCCTTCCGGAACAACGTAACTGACAGTGCGCTCACACAGGGTCATCTGACGCGCGAGGTGGGGCCCTTTTGGGGAGGCTGTCTTCGATTTGTCGCCAGTGTAGCAGTAGCAGCAGAACAGTGTGGGGTGGGCCTGCCTTTCTACACACATCATCTGCTTTAGTGCTGCTTTTGCTTATCAGACGAAATAGCTAAAGCCCGCAGGGATATCGCAAAAGTATGCACCAAACAGAAACAGTTCTTTCCGCTACATCCACTATCATCGTTTGGTTCTGCTTAAAAAAACGCGAACTCGTCCACTCCCGGGAATCACACCGGGCACCAGCATGGCGACAAGTGTAGTTCAGGAGAGCTGCACAAAGGAAGGGAATGTCAACCCTTCATGATTTGGCTAATGAAGGCAGCAAGAACAGCCATTCTCCGTGCTGTGGTGGGCCTTTGTGTTTTCTTTTTCAGTGGGAACAGACTCGTCAAGATGCGCCCAAGACAGAGTAGCTTGGGCCACCTGGGGAGCTTTCATTTTGCGACTGCATACCTGCATCCTTCTGGGTGTAGCCACTCCTGCAAGTCACCCTTGTAAAGTATTTACACAAACATGCACATTTCGGGTATGCGCCTGAACTGCCATCTTGATTTCCCCAACACGCTCGCAGTGAGGGAAGGGCAAAGTATTGTTTCAGACCGAGTCCAGGCTGCAGGGAGTTGCTTGATCCGCCGTGCACTCTTCTCGTGCTACAGGCAGCAACTTTCCCGATATCAACTGGAACAACTTAACTGCAAACTCCCGACTTTCTAAAGACTTTCTCGACGTGATTCTTACATTCAACCTTAGCCAAACAGTCAACACACCAACCCGAGGCAACAATATCCTAGATCTTGTTCTTGTTTCCAATTCCGAACTAACCAAGCCCCCAACATGCCTACCAGGTCTGAGTGACCACTGTGTAGTATCATTTAATCTCTGCATTCCCATTCCAACTGTCCAACGATGCCTCAAATACATAAGCGACTACAACAAAGGTGACTATATTGCAATCAACTCCGTGCTCGAATCCTTCCTCCAGCTCTTCCAGCTGGATGCTCCAAGGAAAGTAGACGAAAACTGGATGCTCTTCAAGAATAAGCTCCTATCGTTGGTCGACGCACACGTGCCCCTTGCCAAAATTCGTGCTGACGCTAACAAACCGTGGTTTACCAACTCCCTCAGGAAGCTGCTACAGAAAAAAAAAAAACCTGTTTCGAGTAGCCAAACAATCGCAACTACCTTCAAAATGGGAAAAATATCTCAACTGCCAACGCAAATACATTAATCAGTTAAACCAGTGAAGAAGACGTTTTACCACCATGACCTACAAAAAATTCTTGAAACCAACCCCCCAAAATTTTGGAAAAACCTACAACCAAAAAGCAACTCTACCCATCATATTTCCCTCTCCTACCCAGATGGCTCGCATGTTCAACTTGAGGAGCACGCTGACGTCATGAACCAGTATTTTTCTTCCGTTTTTACTCGCGAACACGACCTCGATAGTTCCACCCCTTCTGGCTATAATTTCTCTCAAATGCCTCCCGTCACCGTTACTCCTGAAGGCACAGTGAAGTTAATTGATAGCTTAAAGGTGTCAAGTGCTCCAGGATGCGATACCATAACTAGCAAGATAATCAAACCCACCAAAATAACCTCTAGCAAGATTTTGCACATAATCTTTGCCCTATCAATAGCTACCAGTGCACTTGCGAACGACTGGACACTTAACAGAATAGTTCCGGTTCACAAATCAGGCAACCACTCCGATCTTTGCAACTTCCGCCCTATTTCACTAACATACATCGCACGTAAATTACTAGAACACATAATATATTCCCAAATTGCACGTCACCTCGACAGCAACAAATTCTTCTTTCCCAAACAACACAGCCCGGGCTTTCATGTGAAACCCAACTTTTTGAGTTCACTACTGACCTTCACCTTAACCTTGACTATTCAGTTCAAACTGATGTCGTTTACCTGGACTTTTCTAAAGCCTTTGATCGCGTTCCCAACCAGCCCCTACTAGCAAAACTTTCTAGCCTTAACCTTGACTCCTTAGTACTATCATGGATTCACTCTTTTATTACTAACCGCTCCCAGTTCACTGTAATCGGATCCCACCACTCAGCCTTAACCAAAGTTATCTCCGGAGTTCCTCAAGGCTCGGTACTAGCTCCCCTACTCTTCCTAATTTTCATAAATGACCTGCCTAACAGAATTTCATCGTCCATTTGCCTCTTCGCGGACGACTGCGTTTCGTACCACCGGATATAATGCAACAGCGATGCAGAACTACTTCAACATGACCTTAATGAAATGGAAAGCTGGTGCTCAAAAAATTTAATGAGGCTAAACACTGATAAGTGCAAACTCATGCAAATAACACGAAAATGTTCCAGTATAACCAAAGCATATACGTTAAGCTCTCTCACCCCCTCTTCAACAGAATCACACCGCTATCTGGGAGTTCTCATCAGAAAAAACTTATCATGGTCCGAACCCGTCGAAAAACTTGCTGCTGATGCATCCAAATCTTTCGGTTTCATCAGAAGATCTCTTGCCTCTTGCCTCAATAATTTCTAGCTGTATGCCGCGCAAGTTTGCAACAAACGAGGAGCGAGAGACCAACTTTCTCCAGAGCATCGGTCAGATGATTGTGTGTAACTCGTCCGTTCTAGCTTATTTGTCACGTTCAATGCTCAGAACTCCTCGATAAGTATTCAAAATGCGTAGGCTTTCCTAAAGTATTTTTGAGATGCTCTTATGGAAACTCAACAGTCAGGTAGCGGGTCCCTACACACGCATCGCAAAGCAGGAAATAAAATGGCTGTCTTCTTTCTCTTCCGTTGTTGTTGACTTGTATTAGATGGAGGCTTTTTCTGTGCCCAACGCATTAGTTTTTCTGCACCGTGTGCACCATCAAATAGGAGGTTTGGGGATATTTAAGAGGCTCACAAAGTTCGTGCGGACATTTTCATCAGGCTGTAAGGCGTACAGTACCATCTTCAGAAAGGCGCATAGCCGCAGAGTGCGTTGTTTATTCACACGTAACTACAATGCAGTTTGCGCTACGCCACAGCGAAACAGCGCGGACAACGTGGTCCAGAGTACTCGAAGGCGGCTTTTGTACCACGAATTTCCATCGTAACCACCATTATCGTCACGAACTGAATCTCAACCCGAATAATTATGAGCTGATTACAGTGCTGAAGAGTTCATATACTGGCTAATGAATGCAATAAATAGTGTTCGTGCTTGTTTTCAGTATAACAAAGACTGAAAGCCATGAATGTGTCCAAGCGGCTCTTTATTGTTTTCCAACCCCTCCAGATGTAAAGCACAAATCCCGGCCTACTCGGGATGACGTTCTATGAAATGCAGAAAATTACTCTTACTCTCTTGTCCTGAACTGAGGAGCCCGCCCACTAAGCAGCTCGATTTTACTGTTAAATACAGTTTTCTCCTCCTGCTCCTCTTAATTGAACTTTTGCTATAACGAATATATAAAAATTAGGAAGATATGGCAGTTGGAACTGTACCGAAACACCCCTCCAGGTATGAACAAACACAGTGTCACTGTGTTTTTACAATACACATGACTTGTTTTGCTCAATGGGTCTGCACACTGGTTAGAATTGCGGTCTAAAACCAGCACGCCTATAAGGTTTACCTTACCGGGAATCTTAATACCTTCTTCCAAAGCCGACAGCCCCGAAGGCCTGTTTTGGTCTTGCATTTTAGCTGTTGTCGAGTGTTAGACTATGGCTGTTCCCTTCCTTCGAAAAATTGCTGAACAGAGAAGCTCCGACTCTTCGCGCTCTGCACAGGACCAGCTTCACAGTATGGGCGGGACGCCGGCAATGTTTCTTTCGTAGCGATATCAAAAACTATACTTTAAAGGCCTTGAGCTAGTGTATGCGATTTTAAGTCTTTTATCATGATAAAATGTTCCACATACGCAAAATTAGGTGCGGACCAGCATCAAACGTCAATTGAGCACAAAGAAACAGCAGGGAGAGCGAGCCCCAGTGAAGCAGACGACAAATGCGAGAATCCCTAAGCCGACTCACGGAGGCGCGCTCCGCAGCGCCGCTCGTGGTCGCGCTCACCGCCAATCAAATGTGCAAAGTGGTGCATCCGGAGTGGAATCGGCCCTTCGTCACAGTTTTATCTACGTAATAAAGAACCCCGGTTCAGTGAAGGTCAGTCTTTATTATTCCCATCGTTCCTGTTTCGTTCGGTGAAAAAGGTAAGAAAGGTAAGAAATGCCCCAAGGGGGGTTGGTTCCCACCCATTGAGTGCAATCTGCCGGTGGCCGTGCGTAGTCCAACTGGTCAAACTTTTGATTTCACGGCGGTCCATCAGATTATTTCGAGTCACGTTTTTGCTCGGGTTCGTGACAACCCGTGAGGGGACACTGGGACTCCTTGCAGGACGGAAGGCTGTCTCGCTGTTTATTCACCACACGCTGGCTTCCTCTAGGACACACCGCAAAGGTTGCACACTTCACTTGCAAACGCTTTCGGCCACATGCCCGGTTTTCTGTCTCAAAACGCCGGACCACCTCACTCGTCGGCGTCCGGCTCTGAACTCCTCGCTCCGGCGCCCCCAGCCCGTTGCGTCTTCCCCACCCCCTTAGAACAAAACAAACACAACAAGCCCATGAGCGGTGGCAACCCCGAGCGAGACTGTTTCTAAGAATTTCGGTGGTGCCTCGACCTTCACCCGCGGACCAAGGCCGGCCGGAAGCCTCTGAGTAATTGCATTCCCCGTCTCCGGGGCCACTCCTACGCCGCCCCCCTGTCGCCATGGCGTCCTGGCAGGCGAGACCTCGACATTTCGCATCAGCTGTTTCAATGGCCACAATGAAATTATAAGAGCTGTGGAAGCTGCTTTGGGGGAACGCCAGGCAGCGGTCCGATTTGTTTGACGAACGGTTTTGGGTAAACCTGCCCCGACACGAAGGGATTTAAAAGAGCCTAGCCAATTCTGATGGTCACGACTGATTTTTATAGCTGGTTAATAATTCCTCCTAGTTATATTCCTGCTTTAGAAACTCTGTTTAGGCGATTCTGTGCCCTCGCACAAACACTGTGCAGAGGTGCTGCAGGCGTGTAAAAACAACAGAGTTGCGGTACTATGTACATGCAATATCGAAAGTACCTACCCACTTTTGCACTCATGTACCCCCCCCTCCCCCCCCTCCCCCCCCTCCCCCCCCCCGATACTGCATACTTCTGCTACAGCAGGCGTTTTTCTCAGAATTAAGAGGGCCCGTTGTAATGGGCACAGACTGTAATCTTTAGGTTGTATAACCTTGGAATCCCTCTCAACATTATTTCCTGGATCGTTAACTTTTTAAAAGACTGAAAGCAGTACACAAGCACAAATAACCACGACTCTGTTCTCTCTGATGTAACGTTGGGCGTGCCCCACGCTGCCTGCCTCTCTCCTCTCCTGCTTCTAATTTACGTAAATGACTTGCCTGCTAACATATGAACCAGGTTAAGACTTTTTGCCGATGACTGCATTTTATACTCCCCCATCTGTAATCCAGACGACAGCACTTCCCTTCAAGAACCTGGGGTACAACTGATGGCACCCAGGTGTACAAATCACTCATGCCATTAAACCTAACAAAATGTAAAGCAATGTCGTTCGCCCGCAAACGCAGCACAGCACATTTCGCCTACAGAATTCATTCAGTTCGGATTAGCTCTACAAATACCTCGGATTGCGTCATCGTCACTATCATGGGCAACTTGTAAACAAGCTATGTTCCGAAGCCTCACACACACTAGGATACTTGCGTCGAAACCTGAAATTAGCCTCGCCAGATATTGAAATGTTAGCATACTAACCTTTTGTGAGACTGAAACTCGCGTATGCTTGTTCAATTTGGCACCCCTGGCAAACATATCTCACTAACGATCTAGAAAGAATCCAAAACCGCGCTGCCTATTTAATTTGCTCCCAGTATTCTAGCAATATCAGCGTCACCGCACTAAAATAATTATCGTATTTTCCAGTGTATAAGTCGCGGTTTTTTCCTGACATTTTTGTTGGTGCGTCTTATTCACCCGTGCGACTTATTTAAGGAATAAATCCAGCATTTGGCGGCCGCAAGTGGTCCTCCCTCAAAAAGATGCCTGTGTGCTGCATGATTTCAGCGCACGTTAAGAGACAGCTCTATGGTCTAAATGAATGATTAGTTAGCGAGTCAGAGGACAAAGGCTTCGATGGTTTTGCCTAAGTGCCGTCTGTAAGTACATGCAATCTGTGTTAATCAATAAACCATTTCTGAGAAGTTAGTTCTTTCTGGACTTTGGACAGCCCTTCTTACCTGGGGGTCCGTTCAGAGGTGGCAACTGCCGCCGCACTTTCTAACGAACTGATCCTCTACGAGTCTACCGGATTAAGTGCTTTTTCAACAGCGGTGCGTCTTATACACCGGTGCAACTTATAGACATTTTTTTCCCGAAAAACTCGTTTTGAGGAGGGTGCGACTTATAGACCGGAAAATACGGTATTGAACCTGCAGTCACTTGAATCTCGTCGAATAGTTTGTTGGCTCTGCCTCATCCACGCTTTTTTCTATCGCCCACAATCTTGGCACGTCCTCTTACAACCATCACACAGAACTTCACCCACATCGACATCAACGACAGCCACCCTACAGCACCAATCAATGGCCGCACCTCAGCCATGAACAACTCTTTTTTTCCCAATGGACTAACACTATGGAACAACCCGCCTGATAACATAGTCATGTGCGGCAACCGCCAAACTTTCCAAAGCAAACTAAACTGAATATTCATATGTCACAATCTCGGTGAATGCAGCAAACCTTACTTTTTTGGGCCGCTTTTGCCTTCATTTTTATTGCAACATGTTTTGTACCTTTTTTTCTTTTTTTGCACTGTTTGTGTGCACTGTTGAGCAGTAAATCTTCATACCTTGTATGCCCCCCTTATGCAATGCCTTCGGGCCTTTAAGGTGGAAATAAATGAAATGAAAAAGGCCCGTTCGTGCTGGGACACTGTAGAAAACTGTCCTGCTCAGACATGTGAGGAACCACCACAAGCACATCACACCTTTCTTCAAATAAACATTAACGCTGGCCTGCTTCAGCAAATGAACTTTGTTCTATTGTAATTTCACGTTGCCATATCTCAGTCCATTTAGTCTGAAATTCCACAAGGAGACCGGCAACGATTACCTCATTTATAGTGGGTTCAGAGCACAGAATAATGCATTTTTGCATCTAGGATTTTTGCATGAGCCAGACTGCTGATTTGTTAGAGCAGATTTTTACCTCCACTGTTACAGCGAATATTGGATATCACGAAATTTACTGCTTGACACTACTGTTATAAAGAGGTTCGTGTAGTCTGGAAGCAGTGCTGCTACTAGCTCCATTTTAATGCCTCCCCTATCTCAAATTCCTTTTTGTGCGTACTGTGCTTTACCACAGGTCCTCGGTAATTGGCATCTCGTTGGTAGGAACGTACAGCCGAAAGCTTTATGACAGTAAACACGGGAGTGCGTGCCACTCGGTACATGCAGAGCGGCCTAGCGATGAAATGGCCAACTTTCGTGCTTCGTACACTTGGCAGATCCACTCCCTGACAATGGTTGATCGCGCTGTTGTCTACTGCAGTAGCTTTGTCAGATAAGCTTCTGGGGGGGGCTTTTTATCATGAGCGAAACCCAGCGAACACATTCAAAAGTTTGCTGTCCTATTGGGTGATTAAAAAGCGTTATTCTCATATCTTCTTATTTCCAGATGCTGTGACGTAACTAATGCAGCAGGCGACCGCGCGATGAAGCACTTTCAGAGAGCGCGCCGCTGGCTAAACGCACAAACTGCGAGCGCGCGCGCGCCTCTCACCAAAGTGCTCAACATGAATTGACCGGCAGGCGCGTTTACTGTCATAAAGCAGTGGCGGGTACACTTTGTATACCTGTATCACACACCCTACCAGCCTTTGCAGTTCTTACCCCCCTCGCAGTTTGAAGCGACAGCGCTCAACTGCAGATGTATTTCGCAGGACATGCAGTCGCAACCGTGAAAGCTGGACATTTTAACCGGCAACGTAGCCATGATTTAGCCCTCAAAATGTGTACTCCATTTATTTGCAGACGATTATGAGGGCTAGATTTCCAGTTTCACGGAGGGTCGGAATGGACGCAAGCTAAAGTGGCTCAAACATCTTGCTTGAACACGCTTTTGAAAGTTGCCACATGCCTCGCTGGATGATGCAACCATTGTGATTAATTGTGCAAGCAATCTGTTGTTGCCCCAAACAACTTGGTGCTCACTAGCACTTTACAACAACAATTAAACAATCAGGGGCAGGGGGAAATCACCCTTCCCTTAGACGCAAAAACATACAGAGAGAGAAAGCAGACTTTTTGTAAGTTTAGCTCAAAGTACACACAAAAAATTGGCTGATACAAGAGTGAGAAAAATTGCTTTCTTTGTGCAAAAACTTGCAGATGTCACGTGCAGCTGAAACTAAAAAGAATAACTGGAGAGTTTTCGCCTGCGGTTATCTCACCCTCTGCACTTAAAAGCAGCACTGGTATCAGTCTGAACACAGCAAAAAAACCTACATGCATTGCAGATCACCAGGAATGCAATATCAGTTCGTAACAGCGGCGCTGGCTCGGTGGCTACGGCGTGGTGCTGTTAAAGGCCACGAGGAAGTGCTTACGACATGGCCCCGGAGGCGAATAACGGGTGGGAAACCATCCATGTCGAAGTTTGTGGTGAAATGGAAGCGCGAAGAAACGACCACAAGGAACGATTACAACGGGACTTCTTCCCTTCTGGTTGTCGTCATTTCTTCGCGCCTCCGTTTCACCACAAACCCTTACCCTTACCCGCCCAGCTTTCTTCGCTACTTGTGTGTCGAAGCCTCCGCGCACGTCCTAACCTGGGAGTAGTGTGGCAAAATCTCGGCTTAACGCTGGCACGGCGTGCCTCATAGACAAGGTGTGGCTTCCGCACGTACAACCCGCAAACTTTTGAAGTCGCAAATTCTGACGACAAGAAGCACTGCGTGCATTTCACCAGCCTCAACCCACTGTGTCAACAAAGTCCACCTCACGATATGGACGACACATCCTTGAAGCCATTGGCCACAATACCTCGCAGCTGCCAGCACATCAGAACCATGGACCACCCTATCATTAACAGATCCTAAACCCTATCCCTAACGACAAAATAGGCGGAAATCTGAAAAACAACATCAGAAACGGTCTTGCCACCCTAATACACTCAGCACTGACGCATCTAAAACAGAATCCAGCACAACTTCGGCGTGGCATATACCGGCATTTAACTTCAATAGCGTTCATTCCTTGCCACCAGATAGCCCCATTAAAGGGGCCGAACTAGAAAGTATCATCCTCTCACTTCGTCACATTGTTCATAACATATCTTTTTCCATGTACAAACTCATACACATTCACATAGACAGTCGGGAAGCTTTCCTGGAATGTCGCCATCAACCATAGAGTCTACTAGTTAAGAAGATCCAAGCACTCAAGAGCATCCTTCATCAACAGAACATCGACGTCACCATCACGTGTGTGCCCGGCCATGCCGGAATCTCCGGAAATGAGGCGGCCCATTTGGCGGCACGTGCGTCGTTCACAACTGTGCCCCATGCCAGCTGGCCGCCTTCGGGCTGCGATTATGACCCTGACGAGCACCGGACCGCCATCAAACAACAACGGAAAGACTTTCTCGCCTCCCTGGTCTCCCATTCCCAAGTCCTATTCTCGCTCTCAACAAGTCCGCCTCAGACAGCTAATGACACTTACCAACCTTTCCCCTGCAAAACGACAACAGTTGTTTCATTCGTCACCTAATCAAGACATGTGTATCCCCTGTGAAATTTCGGACACCACAAAACACATTTGGACATGCCCTCAATTTCAAACTGAAAGACAGGTTCTCCTAGACACCCTTCCCGCTAACTTACGACCAAATTTCTTAAATGATCTCCTGCGTCCGTCTTACCCACCTAATTTAGCGAAGGCGGTGTGGGACACTATCCTGCATTTCATATCCCGACCCACTATGTTTCCCTTGCTATTTCCCACCCACACCCGTCGTGAACGTTAACTTATCGCTACCCCTAAAGGGATCTGATGCACTAGCAAGAGACCCCAGGGTGTTTTTTCTACAACGGTGAAAGAAAAAATACATGGGCAGTTCAAAATTCACGAGCACTACGATCTTGAGAATTTCGACGCAGAGAGGCGACATCTTCGCTCGCTGCGTCGTTCTACCGGCGAGCGAGTACGCGAGGTCTAGGCGGGGCAGCTGCTGCGTTCTGAAGGTTAACGACATGCCGAAGGCTCATGCTACGCAACGAACAGCTGTCCGTGCCAGACGAGATACGCCAACGACCTCCGGAATCCGAACAAACAACTCTGGGCACAACGAAACGAGCCGATTCGGCCGGTCACTTTTGCCGCTTGCAGCAAGGAGCAGAGCACGGGAGCACGGCTCACCTGTAATTGCGGCCGACGCAAATGATCTTCCTTCCGAATTCCACGAATCTGCTCAGCCTCATGTTTGGTTGCAAAGTTTGTCTTCGCGCTAATGGGTAGCTCGGTATGACGCAAAACACAGCGACGTCACAGAACAGGGAGGATTGCGACGTCGCAACTGCACGAGCTCGCAAAACTGCTCAGACACGCAAGTGACCCTATTCGCACGCCCCGTGGGAACAATTTTTATTTTTCGTTCGCACGCCGCCTGAGAACAATTTGTATTTTTAATTCGCACGCCGCGTGCCAACAATTTTTATTTCTAGTTCGCACGCAACTGAAATGGGAGAGGAGGAATACACGTCCAGCGGTCCAGCCAGTTCACTGTTCAGCCGGTTCGGCGGGTTCGGTCCCTGTTCTGTGCTTCAGCCAGCAGTCTGTGTGGGGTGGAAATGTGGGAGGCCTCGTGTTTGTGCTGCTACAGGTGCTACAGGGAGGAAAAGAACAATTATTTGTAGATGGCCTTCAACGTGTAAGTATAGTTAATTGTATCGGCGCCTTTAATTTCCATAAGCAGCCGGGAAAGGAGAAAATACTCTCAAACCAGTTCTCTCGGCGGCCGACCAGCGTTGCCTGAGCGCGCTGGGCTGCTAACATCACTCACATCACTAAAGACGTAACCACATGCAACGTTTTGGCCGCGTCTTGCAACCGTCTGCGGCGCCTGGCGCCGACGCGGAACGGGCGTTGGAGACGGTGAGCAACCACATGAGACGCGCGAAGAGCGCTTCTCCGATCCAAGTTGCCAGACTTACTTTGGTAAAGGCAGCATCGTTCTGTTTAAGTCATTCTTAATAAACTGAAGAATAATCAAAACTTCAACAAACAAAACACGTTAAATTGATGTTCTATTAAATAAAGTGCTAAAGAGCCGCCAAATAAAGAGCCGCCATGTTGCGTGCGGAGGGGGACCGGAAATCGAGGACAGCAACATCCGGCGCAGACGCCGAAAACGGACCGAAAATCTGGGATGCGCAGACACCGGCGCTCCGAGCGCGCTGCTGTGTATTTGGTGGCGCGCGCTGAACGCGCGTCGCCGCGGACGGTCTCCAAACGCGACCAAAACGTCGCATGTGGTAACATCGCGCGGCGCGGTGTGCTCCGCTGCGTAGTTCAGGAGTATTTTGCACCGTGTGCTTAGTTTTTGCGGAACTTTCAACTGTTTTAGCCAATGCTGCGATGCCGTTCAAGGCGCAAGCGTCGCTTGGTCAGCACTGCGCGGTGGTGGGTTATTGAACAACCAGAGAAAGCGAAAAACAGTCGCTGACAACACGCATGTGCACGACACTGCCTGGAGAAAATGCAGTGCGGTTGCGGCGTGTTTTTGCGGCATCGCTTCCCAACGCACACCGAGTTGAGATATCGGTGGATTCCGTTGATAAATCGCAACGACTTTGTACCAACGACCAACTCCAGGGTTTGTTGGGTGCACTTGGACGGCAAGCAGACGGAGCAAAATCCATTTATCACACGCAAAGCTGCGACAGGGAACGGAACCCCCTGAAATGTAAGAAACAACTTTATCCTTTACAATACAGCATTGATTGGTTGGTTGATTCATTGATTCATTCATTTATTATGGTGCTTCATGGATGATGAGGCGCGCCGTAGTGGAGGGGTGCGGGTTAATTTTGACCACTTGGGGATTATTCACGAGCGCCGACACAATACAACACTACAATAACTTCTGGTTCCTTGTAGTCAATTTAAAATACCATATATTGTTTGGTCATTACAGCCGATTGGCATTAAACAATTCCCTTTTCATCTAATCTAACATTTAAAATCACGGCGTTTCGTTTACTTTTTTTCAGGCCAACGCATTACACTGCCAAACAATATGAAAGGATAACTTTCTCCATCGCACACTGCTGGTCGAAAGCAGGATAAGCAGGCAGCCAAATGTGGAAACGCAACTCGAGATACGCGTGAACGCTGCATTTGGAAAATAGCTCAACCAGTTCACAACGCGGTCAAAGTGGAGTGGAATAAACTTTATTATGTGCCTGCAAAACTCGCGTGCACGCACGCTAGTCGACCGGGCCTAGGTCACCGTCGGGGAGACGTCTTGGCTAGGTTTCTTCTCCCCACATGCGGGGTGTCGGAAGCCTGCCTCGTTGTCGCCTCTTGGGCTTGCTGGACGGCCCAGAGTTGTTCTCCTTGGTCGTAGGATGTCAGCGCCGCTGCTAGTCGCGGCGGAAGGGTTCCGGACTTTGCTTCTTCGGGGTGTTCGTTGCAATTCCACAGCATGTGCGTTAGAGTAGCCGTCTCCCTTCGGCAGACCCTGCACTTGCTGTCTGGGTAGGCATCGGGGTATTGTCTGTGCAGAAGTAGCGGCGTTAGGAGGGTTCCGGTCTGCAGTTGTCTGAAGATGACAGCCTGGGCTCTGTCCAGCTTGTCGCTGGGTGGAGGGAGAGTCCTGCGAGCCAGGCGATACGCTTTGGTGATCTCTTGGTAGTTGACGAGTCTGTCCTTAGTGCTGAACCAGAGTTGTGTGGCCTGTTCGTTGCCAGCGCGGAGAGATAGAGCGCGCGCTGCGACGTGGGCCGACTCGTTTCTGTTTTCGTTTGTCTCTGAGACCTTGCCTTCGTGTGCTGGGAACCAAGTGATGTGTTTCCGGTTATGAAGGTCGGCTCGCTCCAGGATGCGGGCCGCTTTGGGTGAGATCTCCCCTTTGGCATAACTCCGTACTGCTTGGCGTGAGTCGCTGAGGACTGTAGTGCAGCCTTGGTCGGCAAGCGCCAGGGCTATGGCCACCTCCTCGGCCTCCTCGGACTTGACGCAAGTTATGCTCGCAGCGGATCTTGTAGTGCCTGCAGCGTCAACTACCGCCACGGCGTAGCGGCTGCCGCCCGCGTATTCTGCAGCGTCGACGAAGCGAGCGCCGGGGTCCTCGCTGAGTTTGTCCGTGAGGGCCTTGGCTCGGGCTTGGCGCCTGCCTTTGTTGTGTTCTGGGTGAACGTTCCTAGGTATTGGGTCTATGCGTAGGGCTTGGCGAACTTCGTTGCTGAGTGTGCTCTTGTTTCCTTGCTGTCGGTGGTATCTGATATGCAGTTTTTCGAGGATTTTGTGACCTGTCTTTGTTGCTGATAGCCGTTCGAGTTGAGACACTCTCTGTGCTTCTGCTATTTCTTCGAGCGTATTGTGGATTCCTAGTTGTAGCAGCAGATCGGTGTTCGTGGTATCCGGTAGGCCGAGAGCGATCTTGTGAGCCTTGCGTATCAGTATGTTGATCTTTTTCCTTTCACTTTGGTACCAGTGGTGATATGCAGCCACGTAGGTTACGTGACAGATCACAAACGCTTGAATTAGGCGGACTACATTGTCCTCCTTCATGCCTCCCCGTTTCGAGGTTACTCGTTTGAGTAGCCGGGTGGCGTTGGCTGTCTTGTATATGAGACGGTTGACCGTGTCCCCATTCCTCCCATGAGATTCGATGACCATTCCGAGGATTCTGATCTTAGGTACCGTGGGTATGATGGTACCATCTTTGGTGCGTATCGTGATCTTATCCCGTTCCCTTTGTGGTTTACTCTTGTGTTTTCTTGCCGGTTGGTACAAGAGTAGTTCCGACTTCTTTGGTGAACATTTCAGGCCAGTGTCTTGGAGGTAATCTTCGATCTCGTTGACCGCTCTCTGGAGTACTGTCTCGATGTTTCCGTCGCTGCCTTTGCATACCCATAGGGTAATTTCGTCGGCGTAGATCGTATGTTCGACGTCCTCAAGCTTCTCGAGTCTCTCGGCCACTCCGATCATGACGAGATTGAAGAGCATTGGGGAGATTACAGACCCTTGTGGGGTGCCCTTGTGCCCCATGGTACGTTCGCCGACTCTTAAGTCTCCCGCCAAGAGTTCGGCGCTTCTGTCTGTTAGAAAGTCTCTAACGTAGTTGTAGCTGCGCTCTCCCAGGTTGAGTTTCGATATTTGTCTTAGGATTGCAGCGTGTTCGATTTGATCAAATGCGCTCTGTATGTCGAGACCTAATATGGCTTTGTTACCGCTGGTTTGGCCGTCTATTACTTGGTGTTTGAGCTGAAGCATGGCATCTTGGGTGCCCAGGTGTTGCCTGAATCCGATGATCGTGTGGGGGAAGGCTTCTATTCGTTCGAGGTACTTTTGCCACCGATTGAGGAGGACGTGCTCGAGAACTTTTCCAACGCAGGACGTCAGCGATATAGGCCTGAGGTTTTCTGGGTCTGGGGGCTTGCCCGGCTTCGGGATTAGAATCATTTTGGCCTTCTTCCACTGTCGGGGGAGCTTGCCTGCTTTCCAGCATTCGTTGTAGTAATCTGTTAGGGCTTCTATTGACTGGTCATCGAGGTTCCTAAGCGTTCTGTTCGTTACCCGGTCAGGGCCGGGCGCCGATCTGCTGTTGAGGTCGTAGAGTGCCGTTCTCACTTCCTCGATGCTTATGTCGCGGTCTAGGGCTTCATTAGTCTCGCCAGTATAAGGGCCGTGTTGTTTCGCGGTCGACCGTGGCACGTACTTGTCCAATAGATGCATTTTGACAGCCGTCTCGCCCTTGGCCATTATCTCCTTGTGTATTAGTTTAGCCAGTCGGTCACGCTGATGCGATTTCGTCTTCGTTTCGTCTAGTAGCTGTCTTAGGATGTTCCACGCTTTGCCGTTGTGCATTTGTCCGTTGATCGCGTTGCAGAGCTCGTGCCATTGCTGTTTGCAAAGCTCCCGGCAGTGCTCCTCCATGTTGCGATTTAGCTCCGCGATCTTTTTGCGAAGTTTGCGGTTGAGGCGTTGTTTTTTCCAACGCGCGAGTATAGAGTTGGCCTCAATCATGTGTGCCAATCGGCTGTCCATCTTGTCTACTTCAAGTTCAGTCTCGATCTCCTTAGTTGCTGCCTCGACGCTGCCTGTGAGGTCTCGGCACCAGGCATCGATGTCCGTGATCTGGCTTGAGTTTTCGTCGTGTTGCGATTCTCTTAGTTTCCTAAAGTCGTTCCAGTCAATCCATTTAAATTTACGTGTGCCAGCATGGTGTGCTCCAGGAAGAGGGATCTTGATTTCTATTATCAAGTGGTCACTGCCCAGGTCCGTGGATGTGTTGTGCCACGTTGCCGGTTGCGAGCCAAAGTTCTTGATGAAAGTAAGGTCGGGCGTGGTATCTCTAGACACCGAGTTGCCTATCCTTGTCGGGTGAGCCGGCTCCGTAATGAGGACGAGGTCGAGCTCGTGTGCATCTTGCGATAAGTTTCTTCCTTTAGCGAGGCTGTAGCTGTAGCCCCAGGCCGGGTCAGCGGCGTTGAAGTCTCCCCCAATTAGGAGTCTATGCCGGTCTGCCGTCTTGCAGGCTCTGTGCAGGAGTGACCTGAAGCGTTGAAGTCTTTGTGTGGGACTGCTATATATATTGAGGATGAAGTAAAAGCTTCTAATCCTTTTGCGTTGCCACGGAATCTAAAGTATTACAATTACAAAGCAGTTACTGCTGGTCGCGTAAAGCATTTGTGGTGCAAGCAGCGGTTTCACAAAGGTGGGCTCCGAGCGCCAGGCCACATGCGCTGCGCAGAGTTAGGTCAATCATGATCACGATCATGATCAACCAATATTAACTCGCCCGAACGTCAACCCTTTTGCTCAACCTTCGAATAGTAATTTGACTGGTAGTGCGGTCGTGTTATTTTTCCGCCCGGGTAATTTCGTTTAACCGTCATAAGTCTAGTTAAGAAAGATTGTATTGCATTGCAACGTCAACAGCGTAGCAATCGCCAAGTCGAAAGTCCATCGCGAATACGGATCACCGTGACCCAGTATATTATCTCTATGCCGTGACCCACATATGCTATGCGCGCTCCGCATTCGACGTCCGCGCTTCCGTAAACATGACTAATCGGTGAACATAACAAGCACAGTGGCTTTGAAAACACGTATTTACTCCCCGATATCGATTTCTATGTTAGTCGGTGCCATACTGGTACGTTTGCATCGCGGAACTGCGGAGCACCACCGGCACCACGTACTACCACACTGCTACTGCTGCTCGCAACAGCCGGGGTCGGAATTTCCCGCTCTGGCAGCAAATTAGGACCTAAAATCCGTCCGCAGACGATGAAAACAAAACAAAACACACACACACAAGCACTGCAACCGCTAACTTAACGCCAAACCACTACGGTTCACTCGGTAATGCACGGATACCGAGCAGACGCACGCAAAGAACGGCGCACTTAACAGCCCAGCGCGGAGGTTTCGGCGGTCGCTTCATAGACGGCGCTAGCGTCTCGTCAGAAAAAGCAAATGGCGGCGCCCACCTCTAGCAAGGAAAATGGTGTATATACAAGGTCTCTTCGATTTGGACTGCACTTTCTGCATGAGTTCAGGATGAGTTCAGCCAGTTCAGCGCAGGCGCCGCCTCTGCAGAACCGGTCCTGCACTTTTGTCGTCTGCTTCTGCACCTCCTCCCTGGGAGGTGCAGGGAAAGCGTGAACTCATCCTGCACTCTCTGCACCGTCGGTAAATCGAAGAGAAAAGTGCAGGCGCCGCGCGCTGCACTCGAAAATCGAAGAGACGAGTGCTGCACTACCTGAATGAGTGCAGCGAGTGCAGTAAAATCGAAGACACCTAGAGTCTCAGTTTGGCGGGTGGATTTGTGAGGACGGCGAACGGTACCGATGTTTGTTGTCCCGCGAAGGTTTGCGTCGTCCAGTGATGCCAACCTGAGGCAACGCTTTATCCCTAGAATGACCCCTAAAAAATCCCTAGATAGCAGACAAAACCCCCAGGTTGCATTTTTTTTTATTTTCGCAAGTTGGCATTGACCTTTATTAGTCTAAACGCAGCTTGCTCTTCGCTTCGTTTGCTCTGAATCTTATTAGAGTCAAGATACAGCTTACTAGCAAGAGACAAGATACAGCTTACTAGCAGCAACTGCAGCTCTTTTTTTCTACATTTTCTGTGGAGTGATGTGAATTCGCTTCTTCGAGCAGACGAGTCTGGTTTCACAGCAACGCCTCTTGAAATGCTCTTGCAACAGTCTCTTCTCTGTATGCGCAAATTACCCAGGCAGCCGGCCGAGGCTTGCAGGACAACGAAAATGCTGGACATCGTGACACATAACCCGGCCTTTGAAGTCTTAATCACCATACATTTCTTTCTTCATCCGCTTCAAATGCGATGGAGTGATCTGGAAGGTGTAGCAGGAGCTGTCTGTCAAGGTTCTTTTTGCGTGCAGCAAGCCGCACAACGCGTCTGTGGACAACCTGTTTCTTTGCTTTGTTTTCAGCAGATTTACTTGCGAAAACACACGTTCGACCGCAGCGCGGGAGTGTAGTAGGCACAAAACGTTTTTCATAAACGCTGCAGCAACAGGGGAAACTCTTGTGATCCATCGCCTCTTCGCATCTGCGATACGGCGTGCCAAAACTGGCTCGCAGTCAAGCCAGCGTGCTCACTCAGGTCCATGTTGCGGAGGAGACGCCACTCCCTGTCCAGTTCATTCACTTCATTTTCCCTCACGAGCAGGGGAAATGAGACCGCAAGGGGGGCGATTGATGGAATCGTCTTCCCCATGACAACTTTCGGGTCCAGGACTCGAAGGTTCTTCAACTGGTCACTTTTCAGTGGGAACCGCAAGTATATCTGACGAGCGGCTTCAATGAAAAACTCTAAGCACCGCAGCCTAAAGTTGTGAATCTGGTCATCGTTTAGGCCGTGTGTGCCACCGGATAGCGCTGCAGTTGGCTTTGCTCGAGATATATTTCCTCTAGTGGCAGGAACTTGGCGGGGTCTTTGTACTGCACATCGGACAACGGCGTGGCCTCCAAGTAGTCCCGCTTGATGTAGCATTCGAGTATGCATTTTAACGTGCCCGAAACCTTTTCGTGCAGCAAGGGGATTCTGGTTTCCTCGGACTGCATCTCTTTATTTAGGTGGGTAAAAAAATGCAGCACGTACTCAAGAAAGTAGAGGTAAAGCTTAGTCGACGGGTTGCTAAGCTTCTCGAGAATGGCTTCTGCGGCAAGCACGCGGTCCTCAGTGGCTGCTTTTTTGAAAAATGAAATCAAAGCCGGCATCTGCTCAAGTAGGCGGGTAACAACAACTTGGAGGGACAGCCACCTCGTTTGGCTCGGGTGCAGTAGCTTATGTGGCTTCACCTCTGCGAGCCTTTGGACCTCCTGGTATGCAGACGCCTGCTTGGGAGACAAAAAGTAGTTGTACACATCGCGGGCCAGATCCTCCACTCCTCTCGGTAGTGTCTTGCACGCGTAGGAAGCGCAGAGATGGAAGGAATGTCAAACGCATTTCAGAATGAAAATTCCTAGAATTTGTGCTTGCAGCATCGATGCGACGGAATGATGAGCACCCATCATCACGTTTGCTCCGTCCGCCGCGAAACCGATCAAGTTTCTTTCGTATGGAATTTCTGTGCTAGTAAAGACTGCCTTCAGACTGCTGAAGAGAGACTGGGCGGTCCCGTCGCTGACTGGTACCACGTCAAGAAATGCATCCACTACGTCGCCGTTGGCATTCATCACTCGGGCGACAAGGGACAGATGCTTCACTGTACCCTTGTCAGTAGATTCGTCGACAAGCAGAGAGAACTTCTGTCTGCGCAGAGTTCACAGATGTCTTGGCGACTCTGCTCTCCAAAAACATTTTTTACTATGGCAGTGCACTTCGTCCGGCCACAGCTCACATTCTTTGCAATTTGGGAATCATCGCATGCTGCTTTGACAACGTCAACTAAATGCCCCATGACATTAAATGGCAGGTTATGCTCTGTGATGAACGCTGCAAGCCTTATTTCCGCCTCTTTGACAGATTTGTCTAGCTGAATTTGTCCACTCACTACAGGCATAGATGTCAGCGTGCGGGTCGATTGCAAGCTTGCAGCACTGTTCCTGTGCTTGGAGCTTGCGAAGTGGCGGTCGATTTCCGATTTTCCACCTTTGCAATCAGCGTTGCATGACTTGCAGTAGAAGTACAGGGGCCCTTTTTTACTCGCTGCTAGCCATCCCTTGTACTTTGGATAAGCTTCCCATCTCGTCAAATATTTTTGATCATATGCTTTCGCTTTCTTTCTACTCGGCTCACCTTGCTCAAAGTCTCTTCGTCCAGAAGTTGCCATTTCACATGGAGCGCGCCTTCACTTTGCACAGTGAAGGTGAGCGGCGGAGGTGAATTTCGCGCGTTTTTCCGTGCACTGTAAGCAGTCACAATTGCACTTTCACTCGCGAAGCCAAGTAGTCACTCGTGACGACAAGTTCGGACAAGTTCCTTCGACAGCACACCTCAGAGGTTGTTACTGCGAGAACCTCGCGTTACATAAAGTCCCTAAAATTACTAAGGTAACGCCATTTTTAGATCTCGCCGCCTTTCACCCTCGCCCGCGCTCCTTTCCTACTTCGTTTTTTGCCATTTTCTTTTTCGCCGGCGAACGCCGCGCGCCATTGGCCAACAGAAAAGTCACGTGGTTTTTTTTTTTTTTTGCTCCGCCGCCGGGTCGCCTCGCCGATGCCTCGCCGACTGGAACATTGCGCAACGCCGCCGCTGCGACGCCATTGCTGGCTTCCGAGCCACGGAGCTTCAGTACCGGTACAGTGGCTGGAATAGGGAAGTGTGATTAGCGCCTGGCGGCTCCTATGGCTACCGCCGTCACCGCCTTGCGATGCAACCGCGAGGTGGCGCCTGCGGTCGTTTACACGTCCAGCTGAACGCACGAAACGTGGCCGCCAGCGTGTTTTTTCGATCTCTTCGTTCTGAATTTTTTGTCCCGCTTGATTACAGTTATGTTTGATGAGGTGCCCACTATTGTTCTGGGATGAGCCGCCGTCAAAGCCACTGTTTTGTGCCCGGCTGCACTACGGGGTATAAATCGTGCAAGAAGAAGTTGTCACTCTTCGGGGTGCCGAAAGATGAAGAAACATACCGCAAGTGGCAGCGGAACATTCCTCGAGCCGACAAGCCACTTGAACGAAATGCTGCTGTGTGCGAACTGCACTTCGATCCGCAGTTTGTGTCGCGTCACTTTGAGCACAACATTCAAGGTGAGATTGTGCGCGTGGATAGGAGCAGGCCGTTTCTTAAGCCGGAAGCGATTCCAACCATCTTTCCGAACGTGCCCAAGTATTTGTCCAAGCCAGTGCCCAAGAAGAGACAACCGAAGGAAAGGTTAGACCCACGTCTTGAGCCTCCACAAAAAAGGTCACGAATGCTTGAGTCGTCGTCACCCGACCAGTCGTCACCCGACGGATTTAGCGAAGCACCCGCGCGTGCCGCCAGCTCAGTAGACTACAGGAATATCATCCTTCCTTCAGATCAGTGGGGCAAGCACGTCTTCTCTGAAGAGCCGCTTTGTGTCGCTTATAGTGTCTGTCTGCCAGGGCCTGACATGGGTCTCCTCCATGCCCAAAAGCTTGTGTTGTTTCGTGGCGGGGACAACGGGGTGGAACATCAGGTGTTTGTGCGCGGTGTCGAACTTTCACTTGAAGAGCACTGTGAGCCAGCGTCAGTTTTACTGGCTGTTGACAGCATGAAGGTTTGTTCTGGCGCAGGGCTACCGGCACAGTTCCCTCTTGCACGCAACGCCAAAATGACAAAGTGGAATGAAAGCCTTTACCACACGAAGTGTAAGGGGGCTTTAAGTGGCGTTGAGAAGTGCTGCATCTCCTGCAAGTATCTCAGAAGGCTTCTGCTAAATCAGAGATGTCGTGCCAGGCAGCCAAAGCGCAAAGAGAAGCTTGCGAGGAAGCTGAGGGCGAAGTATCAAGCAATGCGCCGTTTAAGAGCCAAAGTCAAAAGCTTGGACCAGGCTATCGCCCAAATGAAGCAGGAAAATGAAGAAATTGAAGAAAGCGCTTTGAGGAAGAAGATCGACAAGCTCCCGCCAAAACAGAAGGCAGCGGTGCTGCAATGCTTTGAAGCTGCAAACCGCAAGTCACCGAAAGGGATGCGGTACAACCCAGAGTGGCTTCTGGAGTGCATTATTATGCGCATGAAAAGCCCCCGCCTTTATGAGCATGTGCGGAGGGAAAAGATACTCGTGCTTCCTAGCCGCACTTGTCTCAGGAAGTACATGAGGCAGTACGAGAGCAGTTTCGGTTTCAACGGTACTGTCCTTTCTGGGATAGCAAAAAAGACGCAGAAGATGACCGAGTTCGGACGTCATGGTGGCATCATCCTAGATGAGATGAAGCTGGATGAGAACTTCGCTGTCGCAGCTGGCACAGGTAAAATTGACGGCTTTGTTGATCTTGGACCATTCACGACCGAGGCTGACAAATCTCAGACATGTGACCATGGCCTAGTGATTATGTTTCAACCACTTTCGGGATCATGGCACCAAATTCTCGGTGTGTTTGCCTCCAAAGGCAATGTTAAAGCACCATTGCTTTCTAAGATAGTCATGGAAGCTGTGCTGCTAGCAGAGAATGCTGGCCTTAAGGTTGATTATGTCACCTGTGATGGGGCAAGCTGGAATCGTGCAATGTGGAAGAAGTTTGGCATTTCAGCAACAGCAAAAGCCATCACGCCATCGGTGCCTCATCCGTGTGGAGATGACAGGCGTCTTTTTTTTCTATCAGACTTCCCACACCTTGTGAAATGTGTTCGCAACGGTTTCGTTAGCCACGGTTACAAGACACCAGAGGCGCATGTAGACGTCAAGCCTATAAAAGTAGCTCATGAAAATGACAAGTGTGCTACCACGTTGAAGGTAATGCCCAAAATAACTACAGTGCATGTTCAGCCTAATGGCTTCGAAAAAATGAAAGTAAACTTTGCCTTCCACCTTTTCAGTGCAGAGGTTTTACGTGGCCTTTTTTTTTACAAGAAGCAAATCGCAAAATTTTACGACTATGGAGATCAAACTGGGAAGTTTGTTAGCTTCATGCAGAAGCTAATTCTTGTGATGACGTCAAGGCTACCATCTGGTGCACTCAAGCCTGGCTCCAGAGAAGAAAAGGTGCTTTTGGAAGCCCTTAATTACATTGATGAGTGGGAAGCCGTCACTGGACCTAAAAAGCTAGGTTTCCTGTCGTACAGCACAGCACTGGGCCTCAGAGTGACTTTGAAAGCTACACTGGATCTGCTTACGTACCTAACCGAGAAGATTGGCTACAAATACCTTTTGACGCCCCAGTTGAGCCAAGATCCCATTGAAAAGCTGTTTGGTATCATTCGCCAATTTTTTGGCTGCAATGACCACCCCACTTCTGCACAGTTTTTGACGGCAGTGAACTGCCTCAGCTTTTATAATTTGGTCAAAGCTCCAGACACTGGAAATTGTGCAGGTGGAGCACTCATGGCATTAGTTGGAACAAGTGACGTGGCCGGCCATGTAGACACTCTTCTAGACTCTGGGAAGCTGGATGAGGCATCAAAAACACTGAAAGCTTCCTCAATAGTCCCCGACCATGTATATCCAGAGCAAACAAGCGACGCAAGACTGATATATTATTTGGCTGGATATGTTGCCCGACGTAAGATACTGACGACAAAGTGCCGTGACTGCTTCGAGGACCTCCTCACATCAGCAGAAGATGCAGACAAGGACATTTCGTCGTTCACTGCTTTCTGTGACAATGGCGGGCTGCTGTACCCGTCACAAGAGCTCTTTTCCTTCATAGGAGCTCTTGAGGATTCTTTTACACTTTGGTTTAGTTGGAACAAGCTGCACAGGGACAGCATAAGTGAAGTGATTGACTCTTTGCATAACTTGCCGCTTGTGGGCTGCACTGCCCACAATAAGGCACTGACTAGCAGCATTGTGAAGTTTTTCATGATGACTCGCCTTCACTTTTACACGAAGTCTCTCAACAAGGAGCGAGCATCGAAAAGAGAGAAGAAGAAGCACTTAAAGCTTCGCAGGGTGACTTGAGAACTGAAAGAGAATGATGCATTCAGTTACCCTCCCTTTGCATTAGATGTTGTTTCAGATTGTTTAGTGATTTAGCATTTGTCCATCTACTTTTAATTTCTGCTTTACAAAAAGGCTATTTCAGAGTCAGTTCTTTGTCCATCATGTATGCTTTGTCTAGGTCTCACATAGTTATTGTATTTTTGCATATATTTTGTATAAAATGATACTTCTGCTTATATGACATGGTAATTACAATTAAATGAGTGTTGCTGCAATTTTAATTGTCTGTGTTGCTGTATCCTATGCTGCCACCTCAAAGTGTATGTGCTGACGACCTATCACTTGTTTTCCTTGGTCCTCCCAAATAAAAATGCGCAAATGCATGAAATGAAACATGTCATGTTCTCATTATTCAGGCAAACCTGTTTGTTTAAAAAAAAACGTGTATAATTAAGAGTTTGTTTTGGGCATTGTTTTCTAACCGACATTGCCTCAAACAAGCCTGTTATTCTTGTTGAATGTATTGTGTTGTTTATTCGAAACTAACTGAAATTAAAATAGTTCGTTGTAGGAAACGAACCCGAAACTAATGTGGTTTAGATATATGAATCTACATTTCAGAGCATAAAAAAGGCAGTGATTGCTGAAAACATTGAGTCAAAATTCCTACAATATTTTGCTTATGTCAGGCCACAGTTATTCATAATCCGCGTAGGAAATTTGCTAATGAATCGCGCAGAAGCGAAAATATTCAGCGACCCAAGGCAGCTTTCAAAAACAAGCAGTTCAGGCTGATATTCAACTTTGCCAGCACGACAAAGTTTTTGGTTGGGGTCTCTTCAGAGTAGGTTCAAAGACTCTTCAGAGTCTCTGTTTGCACGGTCTAATTTCTGCACCAAATACGACTCCAATGAAGCGAAACTCACAGGCTGACCGCCTCCGAGGAGAACACGTAGACAGCCTTGATTGCGACACTAATAGCGTGTTCTACGCGGAAATAATAGCGCGCCTACATTACTGCATGATTGCTTGGATTTTGAACGAATTTGATGTAAAAGAAACACATCGCAAATTAAAGCGCGTATCCCAAAGAGAAGCTCTATGGCTCATCCGATTGCAACTGACACGCGTTGACCGGACCGTCGGGCGACGTGAAAGCGAGCATGAGCGCCACCGTGCGGTTGCATCCAAGAAGCGCACGCGAGCCGCCGGGCCTTCGTCACGCTTCCCTATTCCAGCCGCTGTAGTACCGGCTTTATCGTAGGCGCCAGCTGATATCAAAGTAAGAATTAACTGCTCGTTTCGAAAAAATGTCGCACCGGGAAACGCGACGCAGAAAGGAGAAAAGTTTGGTTGCATAGATTTGAACAGGCATACTTCAGGCCGACGCTGATGATGATGATGAACAAACGTTTATTATTGAGCAAAGGGTTGGGGGAAGGGGGTGTGGTCAGCCTCCTATGTCCAGGAGGCCGCGAGAGGACGCCGCCGTCACCGCCCGGTCGACCAGCATAGCTTGATCTTCACGGTCGGAGCTGGTCAGCAACCTCTCCCACTGCTCACGGGAAGGGGTGGGGGTCAGGCGGGGAGGGAGGGGTGGAGAGTGCGGGCATTCAATGACAAGATGGAAAGTGTCTAGTGGGGTATTACATGGTTGACAGGTTTTCGGGTAGAGCGTAGGAGCAATGTGGTGAAGTCGTGTACAGTTGTAATAGGTATCTGTTTGTAGGCGTCGCCAGGTGTATGCTTGGGCGTGCGTGAGGGAGGGGTGCGGCGGAGGATATTTGTAGCGGAGGTGCCTGTAGTGGGTGAGAATTGCTTCAGTGGTGGTCAGAGGTTCGGTCGTGATGTCTTCCGTGGCTGCCAATTCGGATGCTGAGGATACCCGGTTGTGGATCTCGCGGGCTGCAGCATGGGCTGCTTCATTCCCCAGCAGGCCGGTGTGAGCAGGGGTCCATATTATTGTGATGAATAGTTGAGGGGGAAGCTTTTGCAGAAGCAGAATAGCTGCGACAGGAGCTTGTCCACGACGGTAGCGTAGGCATGCCTGGAGAGAGTCCGTAACAATCGTGAGGGGGTGTTCACTGCGGTGCGTGGTAGCGGCGTGAGCTATTGCGATCGATTCAGCGGTAGTGGAGGAGATTCCACGATACGTGGCAGCAGTCATGGTGGTACCCGCAGAGTCGAGGGCCACAATTGTGGTACGCCGGTCATGGTGAGTAGACGCAATATCTGTATATCGGACGTGTGGATCCCTGTCTAGTCTTCTTTGTAGCATTCGGACACGAGCTATTCTTCTGCCCCTGTTATGACTTGGGTGCATGTGCCTCGGGATAGGAGCGATGTGAATGCGTTGACGCAAAGAAATTGGGATCGGATTGGGCGTATCCTGAGCTCTTGGGGTGTCATGTCCCAGAAGACCGAGCAGGTGTCGTCCTGTTGAAGTAAGTTGAAGGCGATGGATTTGGGTCGTGCGTTGTGCTTCAAGAAGCTCCGAAATAGTATTGTGAGTACCCAATTCGAGGAGTTTTTGTGTGGGCGTAAAGGTGGGCAGATGAAGGGCCGTTTTGTAGGCTTTTCGTACTAATATATCAAGTTTTCTCAATTCGGCGGGTTTGAGTGCAACATACGGCGTCCCATAGGTGATGCGGCTAAGTAGCAAAGCTTGTATGAGCTTGCAGGATTCATTCTCCCTTAGCCCTGCATGTTGGTGGCTTACACGTTTTATCAGATGGGTAAGCTGGGCGCATGTTTTGTTCAGTTGAGGGATAAGGGCGGCACCAGAGCCATCGTGATGGAAAGGAACGCCGAGAATACGTAGAGTAGGCACTTGGGGGATAGAAGTGTTTTGGATTTTCAGATTAGGATTCATTGGGGGTTCAGGAGGTCTACCTCGTGTGCGCGAGCGAAGCATCAGCACTGCAGACTTCTCGGCTTGACAGCGAAGCCCTCGTGGTATGAGATACGTATTGATGGTGTTTATGGCTTGCTGTAGGGTGTCTTGTTGGGCTCCGACTGACCCTTGAGTTGTCCACAACGTGATGTCGTCGGCATAGAAAGCATGGTGAAGGTCCGGGATGTGGTCGAGCTCTACGGGTAGATGAAGTAAAGCAATATTAAAGAGGAGGGGTGAAATGACGGAGCCCTGGGGTGTGCCGCGAGCAGGCATGTTAAAAAGGGGGGTCGAGTGCGGGCCGAGTCGAAGTGTGGCCGTTCGGTTGTGGAGGAAAGCCTTGACGTAGTTGAAGGTTCGATGGCCGCAGTGTGTAGTGGCAAGATTGTCCAGAATTGCAGAATGGTAAACGTTATCGAATGCCCCCTGCACATCGAGAGTCATGATCATTTTGGGATGGCTGCGGCTAAGGGTTTGGATTACTTGCTCTTTAAGTTGTAGCAGCACGTCTTGAGTGGATAGTCCAGTACGAAAGCCAAACATGGTGTTGGGATACTGTCCGGTTGTTTCAAGATGCGTGGTTAGACGTATATGAACCAGGTGCTCAAAAATTTTGCCAACACAAGACGTAAGAGAGATAGGTCGGAGATTGTTGAGTCCTAGGGATTTGTGGGGTTTCGGTATGAGGATGATATCCGATCTTTTCCACTGTTCAGGTAGAGTTCCGGTTTCCCAATGTTGATTGAAAAGGTCAAGAAGGGCTTGTATGGTGTCGTCGTCGAGATTGCGGAGTAGTCGGTTAGGTATTCGATCGTGTCCAGGGGCGCTATTGCGTTTTAACATTTGTAGCACCTGATGGAGTTCTTCCATGGTGAACGGGGAGTCTAGCTCTGCATTGTCATTTCCAGTATATCGCTTGGAATCATTTGATGGTGGGTATTGGGATTCGTGGCCAAAGATCTTCCGCCGAACTGATTGAAGGAGTTCCTCAGGTGATAAGCCTGAGGTTTGTACTAGGCGGTGAATTTGGTTTGAAGTAACGGTGCGCGTCTGTTCTTTGTCGATGAGAGAGCGCAGTATGTGCCATGTTTTCTTCGTGCTTAGCGTACCTTGAAGCTGGTTGCAGAAAGATGCCCAGTTTTGTTTCTGTAAAAGTTTGGAGTACTCTTGGGCTTGTTGGTTTAATATAGCAATACGTTGCTTTAAGCGTTTATTGTGCTTTTGTTTGCGCCACCGCCTAGTAAGACTCTGTCTGGCTTCCCAAATGTGGAGGAGATGTGGGTCTGCTACAGGGTGTTCCGTCGTCAATGATATCGTTGTCGTGTGCTTCCGCAGCCGTTGTTCGAGTGCATCAATCCATGCGGCGAGATTGTCTTGCGGGGAAGGGAGAGGGGCGTTATCTTCGCGGAATTTTTGCCAGTCGGTGATTCGAGCTTGCCCGATTCGTATTGGATTAGTTTGGTAAGTTAGTCTGATGGAGATAATGGCATGATCACTGCCTAAGTGATTGGCTTGGCACGTCCACTGTATTAGCGGGCAGTTCTTCGTAAGGGTGAGGTCCGGAATAGTGTCACGCGTTACGCTATTTCCGATGCGGGTAGGTTGAGTAAGGTCGTTTTGGAGACAAAGTCTATGATCGTGGATGGCTTTCTGTAGGCGCGTGCCTTTCTTGGAGTTTTGGTGGTATCCCCATCCCATATGTGGAGCGTTGAAGTCTCCAAGTAATACGAAGGGGGCGTCTCTTGCTACTGTAATAGCTTTTTGGATGAGGGTGTTGACATCGCTGAGTTGATGAGTAGGTGGGCTATACACGTTGAGAATGAAGAGTGATGTTGAATTTGTTGTTGTCGGCAGGATTTCTACAAACATGTTGGCGGTATCAGAGGCAATGATGTGAGTTAACACCGGGAGATGAGCTTGTACAAAAGTAGCCGTCCGGTGGTACGGGTCAGTTGTGAACGTTTGGTAGCCAATCAGTTTAGGTTGCGGGACATTCGTCTCTTGAAGGGCGACTACGTCTGCAGGATCAGATGCGAGGAAGAGATCTAGTTGATGTTTCTTGCTGGTGAAAGATCGGCAATTCCATTGAAGGATGTGCAGCGGGACGGTGGGTTGTGTCTTCATGGTCCAGGTGTTGTCCTAGTGTCCTGGGAAGTGTGTGTTTGTTGGATTGTGTGTTAGGGTGTAAATACGAGCTTGGCTTTTTTGATGATCGGTGTGGCAGGAGTGGACTCGGGTTGTTGGTGCGGAACAGGCTGTGCATCCATGGATTCTTGTTCTTCGTCGGGTACGGATAATGTGGCGTGTTCTTCGTTGGGTACGGATAATGTGGCGTGTATAGGGGCTACTGCTTGGTGTATGATGTTGGTAAGTGTGGTCACCGCGGCCTTTAACTTGAGGTCAATCTCAGTCACGAGGTGTGTTTCGAGGGCAGAAACTTGTTCGGCAAGGCGGTTGTGCCGCTGCAGGAGTTCCATGTGCTGTGCATAGACATATTCGAGTGTCAGTTGTGTTGACTGTGATTGGCGGTGGGTGGGAGGGGAGGGGTTGTCATGGGGGGGAAAGGATGGAGCAGTGGAAGAGGAGGCAAGAACAGCTGACCAGCTCACCTGGTGGTGGGGCGCTGGCTGGTTGGTCTTGGGTAGAGCCGGGAAGTTGTCCTTGTCCAGTGGCAGAGTCGAAGTGGGCGAGTTTTTTGTGCAAGTCTGATCAGAAGTGCGAGTCGGGGTCTGATGCGGGGGCGTGAACGTTGTGGACAGTCCTTGTTAGCAGTTGGATGGGGACCGTCGCATAGTTTGCATTTCGGTACACAATGGTGAGTAGCAGAGGGGTCCAAGTTGCACATTGTCCACAGATGGTCTGAGGGGGTGAGGGGCACACATCTCTTCGGTGTCCAGTGTCTCCACAGTTGGTACAGACTTGCGTCATCCGGCGATAAGGATGGCACCTGACGAGCTCACATCCGAGTTTGGCGTAGTATGGGACACGATAGCCGTCAAATGTTAGTAGAACCGACCTCGTCTGTACCATAAAGCGGGCGTGGACCAGGTAGGGTTCATTGGGGGCGAGGAGTTCATGTAGAGTCGACGCTGCCATCACTCTTTAGCGAGGTAAGTTTCTGAAAGCTTGTTCTTGCTTTGTTAAATTCTGCGCGAGCTTGAGCGGTCACTTACGAAGAAATGCGTATTCCCTCCGCGACCGTCGTCCACGCTTTGTTCTGAGTAGGCATTGCGCGCAGCGCCGAGTTCGTCCCGTCGTAAGCTTTGCTTTGGATAAGAGGCCGTGTATTTGTCGTGTGCGCGCTTAACTTCCAGCATCATTATCAGCGGCGTAGCATGTTCAGTCAGTTGTCGTAAGGTTTTCGTGACGCGAGAATTCGCGACCTGAATTCATGCTTGTTTTGGCCGACGGCAGCTTGCGTCTGACCATGTATCGTGTGCGTTGCGAGTGCGTGTACGCTCTTTTTGGCGTGAAGTCATGTTTTGTGTGTTAGCGACCCGGGTGGTATTATAATCCCGTTGTTATGACATTGGAGTGATTTCCTGCGTAATATGGGCTTGGTCGGTGCGGCGCAAATTGAGGCTGTTGCGAGAAAAAAAAATTGCGGCTAGGTAAAACAATTTAAGGCCAGCTAATATAGTGACCGCGCCGTTGACATACGTTTGATTCGGAATTTCTGTTATCGCTTTGTTAAATTCGCGCACGTTTGAATGGGCACTTCAAATGCATATTCGTACCGTAACAGCTGTACGCACTTTCTTCCGTGTATGCACAGTGGAACGTTAATTACAACTTACGTTTGCATTACACGTGATGCCGTACATTTGCAGTGTGCGCGCGTACTTCATCTTAGCAGTCAACGGCGCAGCGTATCCAGTCATTGCGATTTGAACCAAAACACACTGGGCGACTATATTATTTTCAGCAGACCTTTTTTTTGTCCAGCAAAGCGCTTGCTAAACGGGTTTAGTGTAGCGAGTTGAGCGGACGCGGCGCTGAGCAGATGCTCGAACACGAATTTGACCATGCTACGGTAGAACGGTCACTAACTTTCTTCTGCAATGCATTATTGCCTATATTTGCGGAGTGTTTGTGGCGCATCTCAAACTCGGTGGCGACATTTTTTTCCCTTCTCAATAGGATTATTTCACGGATCAATTTGAGCAACGGATATTGGAGAAGCTTGGTGTTAAAAAAACTAAACCCAAATGCCACTCCCAACATTTTTTCTCACGGGAAGCCACGTCAGCAGCACAAGCCACCTGCACGACGTCATTCCGGACGTTTGTTCCAATAAAATATCTATTTGGTGGCACCAATTCATTTTTGTGATTTATTGTTTTCTCTTGATAATCATCGTGACATTGGTCATCTTTCGAATTTCTTTCGGGTGTATCCCTGTGTTAGTGCAATGTACAAATATACCAGAATATATCCCAGCACAAAACATTTCTGTCCAGGCGCCTCCATTAATAACTGTAGAGGACGCCACCTGTTGACTCGAGTAACTGGGAGGTGGCGCCCCCACTCTGTATAAAGGCATTGGTGGGGATTAAACGGGGCTTTTTGTTGTTCGTGAACTGCGCGTGGTTGCGTCATTCTTCGCGGGCTTCACGCCCACATTCGGCCCGGCTTGTGGCGTCCGCGCCACCCGGGCGCGTCTCTACATGGTGTCAGGAGTGGTATCGTGCGGCAACCGTGCAACATGGAGGATAACCCAGCCGCCGCTTCCGCCGTGACCACCAGCTTCACGTTGCGAACCCCGCCGCAGTTCACTTTCGACAACCCAGCCCAATGGACCGCGTGGCTTCAACAATTCGAGGATTACTCCTTTGCCTCAGGGCTGTCCTCCGCCCCCGAAAAAACCAAGGTACGCACGCTGCTCTACTGTATGGGTCCCCAAGGTCGCGAGGTGCTTTCGCCTCTCATGTCAGACGCTGAGGCCTATCGCTCGTACTCCGGCGTGACAACGAGTCTTTCGGGATATTTTGTACACCCCGTCAACGAGGTATACGAATCGAGCAGGTTCCACAAGCGCACGCAAGAGGTAGGCGAGTCAGTCGACGCGTTTTTCACGGCGCTCCGAAATCTCGTGAAGAAATGCAACTACGCCTCTCGGGAAATTGATGACCGGCTGGTTCGGGACAGATTTATCGTAGGGTTGCTTGACTCTCGCTTGACCGACCAGCTCTGCCGCAATCCAAAGCTTACACTGGACGAGGCGCTCATCCAAGCTCGTCAGTACGAAGACGCTGAAAATGAGAAAAGGCGGCGTCAGGGGAAAGACTTCGCACCAGACGCACTGAACGTCGACGCTGTTGCGAATAAGCAGTACCGAATGGCCGCAGCCCCAGCGCGCGAAACTGCACGAAGTAACGTCTGTCGGCCTCCCGAGTACCGCGCCGGCCCGAAGTCGGCATGCGATTTTTGCGGCCACGCCCCTCATCCGCGATCTGAGTGCCCAGCACGGTGGGCCACATGCAACCACTGTCGCAAGAACGGTCACTTCGCGGCGGTTTGCCGCTCGAACAGTACTAGGCGCTTAAGCCAAATCCAGCTCTGCGCCGTGGATGCAGCGCAAACAGAACGCCGGCACGTTGTTGTTCATGTCAATGGACGCCCCCTTCAATTCAAGGTGGATACTGGGGCGGACGTTTCGGTCGTACCTCCGAGAATCGCGGGGTGCCCAGTAGACCTAGACAAACCCAATAATGAACAGTTGATGGGGCCGGGCCGCTGCCGCCTAAAGTTGCTCGGGACGTTTCCTGCTACCATGTCGTGGCGAGGCCGGACGGTATGCAAAAAAATTGTACGTCGTAGCAGACATTGACTTTCCTCTGCTGGGGTACTCGGCGGTAGTGGACCTGGGTCCAGTTTGTTGACGCCGTGGAAGACGAAGCTCCGAAAAGGCCCCCAACGCCCGACAAGGCGGCAGCTTCGCTGTTCTCAGGCCTTGGCGAGATGCCTGAAGAATATCACATCCGCATCAAGCCTGGAGCGGTTCCATTTTCTCTCAGCGTTCCTAGACGCATCCCTATTCCCCTCGAAGGCGTAGTCAAGAAGGACTTAGACGCGATGGAAAGGGACGGGGTCATCCGGCGAGTCACTGTGCCAACCCCGTGGTGTGCTGGTATTGTGCTGGTACCCAAAGCGGATGGAGAGTACAGAATTTGTGTCGACCTCACGAAGTTGAACGAAGTAGTTCTGCGGGAGAGACACCTTATGCCCACGGTGGACCAGGTACTTGGGCGTCTTGGCAATGCCGCAGTCTTCTCGAAACTTGATGCAAAATCGGGGTTTCATCAAGTAAGGCTATCTGAAAGCTGTCAGGAACTGACTACCTTCATAACCCCGTTTGGTCGCTACTGCTACCGCCGCCTGCCCTTCGGCATCACCTCCGCTCCCGAAGTGTTTCAGCGCCAAATGTCTCGGATTCTAGAGGGTCTGGAAGGATGTGTGAACATGGTAGATTACATTCTAGTATTCGGCAGGGACCGTTCCGAGCACGACAGCAGACTCCAAGCAGTCCTTCGCAAGTTAGAACAAGCGGGCATCACGTTGAATGCCTCGAAATGCTCCTTCGGGGTATCTTCCGTCAAGTTCCTTGGTGTAGTGGTAAGCGCCACTGGCATGACCCCGACAAGGTATCTGCTATTGTGAACATGAAACCGCCGACAGATACGCAAGGCGTCCGTCGTTTCCTGGGCATGCTGAACCACATTGGAAGGTTTTTGCCGAACCTGTCTGCCGTCACTACACCGATTCGGCTCCTTTTTAACAAGAATGCGGTCTGGACCTGGGACCAAGCGCAAGCAACCTCTTTCGAGACATTGAAGAGAATGGTGGCATCTAATGCTTGTATGGCCAGCTACAATCCGGAGCTACCCACCCTTGTGTCGGCAGATGCCAGTTCGTTCGGGCTAGGCGCGGTTCTCTTGCAGGAGCAACAGACGGGAGAGCGACGGGCTGTCGCGTTCGAGTCAAGAGCACTGACTACTGCTGAGCAGCGGTACAGTCAAATTGAGAAGGAAGCGCTTGGTGTCTCTTGGGCCATCGAGAGGTTTGAGGAATTCCTGCGCGGACTCAGCTTTGTCGTTGAAACAGACCATCAGCCGCTCGTCAGGTTGCTTGGCTCCGCTGATCTTGACCTCATGCCCCCTCGCATCCAGAGATATCGCATAAGGCAAATGCGATATCAGTTCACCGTCAAGTATGTTCCAGGGAAGTACCTGGCCACTGCAGACACCCTCTCTAGGGATCCTGAATGCTCTTCTACGTCCAAAGTGGACAGCACAGAAATTTTTGTGTCTGTGGTCGTGGCAGCCCTTCCTTTAACCCTGGCCGTAAGTCTTGAAGACTTCAGGTCTCACCAAACTTCAGACGGCGAGTGCTCAATGCTGAAAGCATACAGCATGAAGGGGTGGCCTCGGCGAGACCGGCTGCCGCTCAACATGACACGTTACTGGGAGCACCGTGGGGACTTCACCATATGCGAGGACCTGCTGTTCATGGGCGGACGTCTAGTTGTGCCCGAAGCACTACGCAGAGACATCGTGAACCTGCTGCATGATGGTCATCAAGGCGTCAATCGATGCTTGGCGGGGGCCCGAGACTTGGTGTGGTGGCCCGGTCTCAACAGCCAGGTTAAAGCAGCCGTAGAGAACTGCCCAGCATATGCTTCTACACGTGTCCAACGCTGTGAGCCCATGATTCCGACCGAGACACCATCAGCTCCGTGGGAGAGGGTGGCCATAGACTTGTTTCATTTTGCTAATCAAGATTTCCTTGTGGTTGTAGACTACCGTTCTCGCTACCCAGAGGTCATCACACTCCGGTCCACTTCTGCAGACGCCGTTATTTCTGCAATCAAGAGCACGTTTGCCCGACACGGCATCCCGGTGACTGTAGTCAGCGACAATGGGCCACAGTTTTCCTGTAAAGCTTTCGAGGACTTTAGGAAGACCTACGGCTTCACATATGTCACGAGCAGTCCACGCTACCCGCAGTCCAACGGCGAAGCAGAGCGCATGGTTCGCACAATCAAGGAGCTGTTTCTGAAGGCCACAGACCAATTTCTGGCTCTGCTAGCATACCATAACACTCCCGGTGTGTCTGGCTACAGCCCGGCTCAACTGCTCATGGGACGCTCTCTGCGAACTCGTGTGCCAGCCACGGCTCAAAGCCTTGTTCCAGATTGGCCACAGGTGAAAGAATTCAATGACAGGAATGCCGCCCAGAGACGAAGACAACAGAGAGACTACAATAACCGGCACGCAGCGCATGACCTTCGTGCTCTCGACGATGGGGAGGAAGTATGGGTACGCGACACGCGGTCAAGGGCGACGGTCCTAAGCCCAGCTCAGAGACCACGCTCGTACATCGTCCAGACGCCCAGTGGCATACTAGTGAGAAACCGCAGACACCTCGTCCCCTGCAGCAATCCTCAGTAAGCCCCCTCAGATGACACGGGAAGCCCCAACCGTGCGGCCCCGACATCTGCGCCGTCTCCAGGACCTCAGCGGGCAGCAACCGGTGACGCATCGGACACTCCAGCTCCTGCACCTGCTGCAGGATCGCCAGGCCACCGCACGATACGGCCGGCGCGTGGTGCCACCTCGCAGCCTGGATTTGTGAGACTGCTGCAAGGACTGTTTCTTGGTGGTGCTCTTTTGTAGCACTTGTGTTTGAGAGCTCCGGAAGGAGGGATGTAGAGGACGCCACCTGTTGACTCGAGTAACTGGGAGGTGGCGCCCCCACTCTGTATAAAGGCATTGGTGGGGATTAAACGGGGCTTTTTGTTGTTCGTGAACTGCGCGTGGTTGCGTCATTCTTCGCGGGCTTCACGCCCACATTCGGCCCGGCTCGCGGCGTCCGCGCCACCCGGGCGCGTCTCTACAATAACGGCTGTAAACGACCGCGCCCGCTGAAAAAACGTATTGCATGATTTATTTATTTATTTATTTATTTACCCTCAAGGTCAATAGACATTACAGAGGGGAGTGGGTAGGGAGAAACAGTGAAAATAACAACACAACGAAAGAACAAAAAAAGTGAACAATAGTTATACAGTCAGCACGTTTCTGGTCATACAATGTTAGCTATTGCGTTCTTGAAAAGGTTGAAGTCTCGAATGGTTGCTGTCGGGTTTGGAAGGCCATTCCATTCCTTCGATGTTCGTGCCATGAAAGACTGCGAAAAGAAGTTAGTTCTGCAGGAAGGTTAACTAGTTAACTGCAGTAACTAGTTACATAATTTGTACCTAGAGGGACTCGATCTCTGGTTCGTATGAGAAATAAGAGGCGACAAATCTGTAATTTCTGTTTACCCGATCGATTGATCGCAGTCTTCTCTGGCGCGTATTCCCAGAATTACAAGTCTGCGTTTTTCACTCGGTTGGCACATGAACGTACGGCCGCGAGTCCAGTTTAGTGTATCCGGCTGCGAAGTCGGGGAAGCAGGGGCTTTTCACGTCGCTGTACGTGCACACACGCACAGCAGCATGTGTATGTTTTTAATCTACTCACAGCAGCCTATAACGACATGAAGGTGAAGGAAACATTTCTACAAAAACGGCAAAGCACTCTAAACTGCGCGGAATTAAGGTAGGATGTAGGTCGTTAGTAAAAGCGGGCGCAGAGTGAACGCCGCTGAGGATTCACAATTATCGCAAGAAAGGCGAATGCAAGGACGCCAGCACAGCGCTCGAACTACGGCATTTGCGAATGAAGCGCTCTGTATACTGCCGCGAACCGTGCGCAAGACCTCTGTGCAGTGATTGCACGACCACAGTCACGCGAATGCAAGAACGGAACTACCGTAACAGAGTAGATTGAAAAGTCCACGCTCGATCCTTTCGCATTCACGAGCTATCAAGAGATGTTACAGAAGGCCGCACACGTAAACGAAAACCGCGCTGTGCGTATGCGGCAGCGGCATCCGCCCCGCAAATATTCTTTTGTAGACAAAAATATAAAACAAAACACTATCACTCAGTGCGTGTTGGTAAAATGGGGCTATAGAAATCCTATAAATGCTACCAAAGAGCGATTTCGGCGCGAAAACAAGAGCAAACTGCAGCGAGCGCCCTGAAGCGTAGCGAGGGCGTCTGCTCTCAAGCGGCCAACAAATATGGCGGCACCGGCACGGAGTTAAAGGGACCGCGGCGCCGCGGGTGAGGGGAAAGAAAAAAGAGGAGGGCAGCGAGAAGGAGGGAGCAGTTGGCGCTGCCTTAGTAATTTTAGGGACCTTAGCGTTACAGAACCACAGTCGCCCTCTCTCGGCTTGCACAACACCAATGCTGTTTTAAATGAAAAAAATAGAAATAGCGAAGGAAAGTGAGAAATGAAAAATAGAAATTAGCAAAAAATTGCATTCTTTTCAGTCACTTATTGTTGAAAACGCGTGGTTACTCAGCAACACCAGTCACTAAGCTGCAGAGCGATTCATTTCGACACACTCTAAAAAATCTCTAGATTTCACAAAAAGACGCCAAATCTTTAAAAGAGAAAAAACCCTTAGATCTAGGGATAAATCCCTAGGGTTGGCATCACTGGCGTCGTCTCAAGTGTGCGTTCGTGTTACGTGCCCAGGGGGTGTCGTTTTCTCCGCGCATGTGCCAGCTTGACGCGGTGGGCAAATCGGCTGCCTACGCAAGTTATGTCAACGCCTCCTAAAAATGCTTCATTGGCATTGGAGGCAAGTGAGGCAGTAAAAAAAAAGAAAGTAAAAAAAACAACTTAAAATAGCCACTTTCGAGCGTTTCGAGCATACTGATGTCTGGCCTTCATTATCCTCGTTGCACTTTCAAAAGTGCCTTTTCGGCGCCAAGAAGTAACCTAGGGGTCTTGTTGCCTGGCCTGTTTCTTAACTAATCTGAAAAGTGATCGCTTCGTGCTTGTTGTGATCTGAAATATTACTTTTTGTGTCGTGTTTTTTATCAGGACAGGCGATTTGCACCATCTAGCCCAACAGCATATATTACTGAAATGTCACATTTAAGTGCAAAATTTGTAAGATAATGGGAGTGGTTTTGCTTAAAACTTTTTTTTTTCATGTGTGGTGCAACCCTTTTCTGTATGTTGCAGGGTGTTCCAACATTATTTCTCATTAGAGGGCAGTATTATAACTCTAGATCATTGCGTAAAAACAGACTTTTTGATAGCTCTGCAGGATGAGACCCTAGACAAGTGCTCTTCTCCTCTCCTCTCAAAACTGTACGTGCGGTCTGATCGGCAAATATGCGCATGAGCACAGCACTGAATGCTGTTTGTACTGATTAGCGTCCTCTATTATCTCTCCTTTTAATCTTTGCTGTATCTAAAGGAACTCAGACGTACCCGCAAAATTTCTCAGCGATACGGCGGGCGTATTGGCAAAATTTTTTTAATTTGTGTTGGCGCGCTGGACTGCTCTCGACCTCTTCAATTATCAACCACTAATTGTTTGCCACCTTAGCGAGCTGATCCAGGAGCTTTAAGCCACTTGAGACACCGGCTTAGTCATAATTGTTCTAATGCCACGTGATCATCTTCTACATTTCGATGCTTTCTATACAGTTCTGTCCAGACAGAACGCCAGCTGTCAGTAAAGTTCTGTCTAGGGGAGACGCAACTCATGGTGGGAGCAGTCTTTCTTGCTTTTACTCAATCGGCCAAGCCCTTTCGGCTCATAACCCCATAAGCCATAACCCCAGCTAATTATTATTCAATACTAATAATTACTCTAACCTCATTATAACAAAGTAGTTTCGTGGCAGTAAATTAGCTTATTGTACCCGACAGGCGTTGTAATGGTAGAGGTAAAATCTGGCTCTAACGAATCGGTAATCTGGCTAGTGGAAAAATCCTAGCCACAAAAACGCATTATTCTAGGCTTTGAACTTACTGTAAACGAGTTATTCCTTAGCTGTCTCCTTGTGGCATTTTAAACTAAATAGACCCAAACATGAGAACGTGAAATTACAACAGGGCAAAGATCATTTGACAGAACAGGCCTGCATTATTGTTTATTTGAAGAAGGACGTGATCTTTGTATGGTGGCTTTCCGTAGCACCGAACAGGATAAAGGTTTCCGCTGTGACCAAGCACAAAAGGGCCTTTTCTACTTCTACAGTTTTGGGCATCGGGAGTTTTTTTTTCATTACAGCCGATATCGCGTGCAGCTCTTGTAGTTCCACTTTCTGGCACTGAAATGATGCGTGACGAACCTAAGTTTCTATTTAGTTCATTATAGTCGATAATTTGATATATCAGTATTCATTATAATGAGGTTCAACTGTAAAAATGATTGGACTAACTCTAGCTCAGTCCAAACGGAACTCCAAACCGCTACCCCATGCCCACTTCACAATATGCAGCAACAGCACTTTTTCTTCATCTTCACTAAAACTGCCAAAATGAGTCTCCTTAATCATTGTTATTACTGATGATTGGACTAACTCTGGCTTAATCCGGGTGGAACTCCAAGCTGCTACCCTAAGCCCATTTCAGAATACAAAGCAAGAGCTGTCTGCCATGATTTTACCCAACTGGCCAAACCGCTTCCATTCACTGACTAGCCTGAGCCACTGTTATTATTAAAAAAAAATGATTGGACGTAACTCTTGCGATGGCTACATCAACCTTAGCTTCAGTGAGCAATAGCGGTTTGGCCAGTTGTGTAAAAATCAAGACCGACTGCTCTCACTACGTGAATTGTAAAGCGGGCATTAAGTATATTAGAAAGCGCTATCCATGGGCATGCACACACTAAACGAAAACTTGTGAAGATTCGAATCCATCGGAGTTCAACCTAGTGCTCCAAACTAGCTTTAAAATTTTGCGTGCAGCTTTCCCGCTCATGGCAGTCCTTTCAACACTGATTCTGTAGTTATTTAGCGAAATGTTAAACTTTTTGCGCTGCTAATATTGGGGGGGGGGACTTGCTTTGTGCACAGTTTCAAGTCTCGCACGTTGCGCGACTAGGATCCTTTGCCATGGAAACTATCTCATAGAAATGCATGAGGAGAACTTTTTGCGCAGCTAATATTGGGGGGGGGGACTTGCTTTGTGCACAGTTTCAAGTCTCGCACGTTGCGCGACTAGGATCCTTTGCCATGGAAACTATCCCATAGAAATGCACGAGGAGTAAGATTTGACAGCGAATTACACAAAAAATAATCAGGATCCTCGGAAATTATTTTACTGTTTTCATCTTCACGTTGACTTCTCGCTTTATGCCAAATATCACTTTCTTGAAGTGGTTTTGCTAGGTTCCTGGAGGTCGGAAGTTTGAGCGAGAAAGCTGGGTCTGTCTGAGGTATCCTTAAGAAATTTTGCGGGCATGTCTGGTGTACCTTTAGAACGTGTTTAGTTTTCTGTCCCTCCCATCTACCGACACAAAGATCAACTTGCCAGAGCTTTTCCTCTGGTTGACCTGCTCATTTTCTTCCGTTAAATACTCTTATTGTTCCCTGCATGCGTGCACATTTTAGGTGAAAGATCGGTGTTTCTGACCCTGTTGCTTGGACAGCTCGAGTGGTTTAGCGGAACATTTTGCGTATGGGCGCTCATATTTTTCCTCTTACAGATTTTCGTTTTCTTGTGTGAGGCATATATATAAATTCATTAGGCTGCTGTTCTTCGCCATGGTTGAATTTTCTTCATATGCAGGCTGTCCCTGTCGACGTTTGCTTCAGCGAAGGCACAAGGGCCATCGTTGTGGCTGGTTTTAAGAAAAACAGCTAATTCGGCACCTTCAATTAATTCATTCACAAGAAGCTACTGAGTGTTTTAAAAATATCTTTGAGGTGAGATTTTTCAGCAGAGGTGGAGTTTCGTCCTTGGGGCATTCCTTCCTCTCAACTTTACATGCTGAAAAAGTGTGGTGAGGACCGCACCGCTGCTCAGAACAGGCTTCAGTTTCTCATTGCACCATGGTGAACATCACTTTAGCTGGGACTTCAGAGATAAAGGACAGCTATATGTTTCTTGGGGCAAAGATTAGACATACAGACAGGGTGTTGTAAACTTTTATTGAAGCAATAGAGGAATGTGGTGTGGAAGAAGCTATGGGCAACGAGTGACCATCTTAGTTCGATTGACTGTACGCTGCAGTTGCCCGAGTTCAGGGCCCTCTGGTCTTTGAGCGGGTAATAGGAGAGATTTTTTCAGTTGGTGCATTTATGTTAACCAGCTATCTGCCTCTCACTGTGGCTGAACTGACACCAGATTCTCTAAAATATTGGTCGTCATTTTGAAGTGACGCGGTATTGGTGCACAAATGCATGTTTGCCTTGGTTGGAAGTCCCGCAGAGGAGTGGGAGATTGTAGAAATCGCACAGTACGTCTTGCTACTGTGCACGTCTACTCGAGCTTAAAACGACAGGCAGAACAATGCACCCTGATTCTCCTGCTCCCCCACATGATTCCCTAACCAAGAAAAACGTGCACATTAATGCCACATTACTTAAAAATTACAGCCATAATTTTAGAGAATTCAGGCCCTGGTGTCTGGTGTTCCATTGCTGTGCCTTATAAATGTGAAAGTACTGCTTTACTCGGTAGGCTGAAATCCGACATCGCAGTAGAGAAATGGTGGGCAAAATGGATGACAGCCTGGTCACACACACAATGCACCCATGATCTGTCACAGATCTCCAAATACTATATTGTACATAGGCTCGTACCGTCAGGATCAATTGTTATAAACAATAATAAGAATAAGTGTAATTAATAAGCGGTTTATTTTACCATACAACATACAGAGAAGTTGATGGTGTCGTGACTTCATTGTTGTGTCCAATGATGTTATAAGTGGGTTGGACTGTATATATACTGTTCCTGTGGTTGTTTTTATTGCTTCGAAATAATCTTTGGCTGCTACAACTCCCTTAATTTTTCTCTCCAAAACAGACTTATTGCTTCTCCCAAACAGTAAAAAATCACTGGGGCCAACCACATCACTTCTAGTGGGTTCCAGTTCCTTTGAGGCTTCTGGACAGCTTGGAAGGTACCCCAGAGCTTGCGACGTGTGGGTAAACCTCCAAGAAAATGCGGGATCCAGCGCATCCCTGTCTCCCAGTCAGTTGGCATGGCATCTGCAGGCGGCGCGGTGTGCTCGTAGGCCATCCATTCAGCAATGGGACTTTTTGCACTTTTCCCTACTTTCCACACTGCCGCCTTCAGCTGCAGTAGCCTCTGGTGCAGCTCGACATTGGTGACGTGGCACAGTGGACCAGATCCTGGAACAGCTCTACCCCCTCCACCAGCTCCACCATGGCAAGACACTTGCAGAACTAGACCCCGTAGGCGACATGGTGCTGTGTGGAACGCAGGGCTCGCTTCCTGAGTGGTGTAATGTGCGGTGGTTAATAAAGTTCTCATAAACGCGAAGTATCAGCTGCAGAAACTGACGACACACTGTGGATGAATTCTCTGAGGCGTTTAACCACCATGGGCTGGACCTCATGCAATTTGCCCACACTGAGGCAGCACATGTGACCTAACTCTTGTTGTAGCTATCTTGCATCTGTCACTAGAAGCAGTTATAAGGAATAACTTTTAGAGAAGTCATGAAAGTTAATCGCGAGCCTCGCTCGTTGCGGCCAATGCTGTGCTTCTCGGCACCAAAGGTGATTTTACGGTCAGTAATCAGGTTTAGTACCAAGGGCCCTTCAGAACTTTGGGAAAAAACCTGTTTGGAAAATGTAACAAAATGGTGTCAAACATGAGGAATGATGGTGGTGGCATTGTCTTTAGAAAAAAACAGCTTTTTTGCTATACTTCGGGCAGCAACGTCTGCTTAACACCCCCAATTTGTCTCCGAGAGTGAGTCCGCTTTCTCTGTGACTGCACAATGGCTTCCGACAATGACAAGAACGGCAATGATCATGATGATGCACTGGGTAATGATTGTGAGTAACTATGCATAATTAATGCAAACCTACTGCTCCCTTTTTGTTTGGTATCCGGCAGGCATTGAGGCAGAGCTGCCCTTCATTGCAGTTTTTTCTTCCCATTTTTAAGTTAATTCCAAGCTGAAACCCATCTTTTCAAATCATAATGCTAAAAAAATTACGATTAGAGAAAATATTGAGAACTGAATGTTTTTTTAGAAACAATGTGCAGGTGCAAGGTGCAAACTTGGAAATGGGGAATAGAAAAGTAATTGGGCTATATACCTAAAAGCATGTAATGATATAAAGGTGAAGCCTTCTGAGATTTGGGTGCACCAATTGTGGTGAAGGAGAAGGTAAGGCTTGGAAGAGTTCGGGCGATGCAGTTGTCCCTAGTTCACAAGGTAGTGACAGTGCAGCACAGCTGGCCAACGTCGTCAAGGAAGAATCATGAATATGAAGCTTGAGCAAGTGCCAAATCTTCAACGGTTTGATAGACACGTGGTAGTTGGGTCAACCGCTAATGACAGGTGTAGACATTGGGTAGGACACCGCAATGAGATCTGGCTGCTGGTACCCTGTGCAACCGCCCTTCCATGGTGTCACCTAGAAGAGACGTGGAAGGTTGTGCGACCGGCAGCATCAGGTACAACACTGGGGCCTAACGTCGTACCTACACTGGATTTGTTGCAGCACTTTCTGCCTCACCTTCTCATCACAAATGTGCATGTAGCACAAAAAAATGCGCTGTAGTGCAGTATTGCATCAAAATTCTGCGACAGGCACTTGCAATACATGCAAATTAGGTAAGAACACTAGAGAAACCAAACTTAACTGTGCGCCTGCGCCTCTCAATTTCGAACATTTCAACAAAGATGGAAAAATAAAATGCACGTTGCCAACCTGTTTGCTCTCTGCTGGTAAGGACAATATACCATTTATTGTCCGTGTAGTTAACAATGGTTACATAAAAATGTGTGCAGGTCCGCTCCCCCTTGCTGGTTTAGAAGTTCCTCTATCCCTCTGTAGATATCCACAAATCTAATGGTCGTGTGCATAAAGTATTAGCTGTGCATAAATACATTAGCTGCAGTTTGTTCTACCATATTGAACGCAATGAGACGACAGCGGTGCTTCCTTGGGGAAAACAACCTGCCAAATTCTAACCTCTATTACTAAAAATATCTCCTATCAATTAATACATAATTGGATTCAGCAAGCTGACACCAAAACCAAGAAATTTTGATACAACTTTCACATTCCAAAGTTTCTTCTATTTATTCACACCTAACTGGCTTTAAAACCTTCAGAAGTTCATGTTCTGCAAAACGTTTCCGCCCCGCATTTCGTGTCTCTAAAATAAAAGAAATATGGTAAATTAAACACTCACAGAATGTAAAATGAATATGTACCACTGCTTTTCCTCACCACAGTATCTTGCACGTGCCTGCTGTACTGACATAAAGTATCAAGAGCTCTATTTCTAGAAATATGCATATTTGAATGAGCAGCACTTAACCGCTGAACACGATGGTTCTCCGAGAACTGCTCATCGGTCGCATACGATAGAGCCCAGAAAAAATGCAGGTGTAGAGATTTTCCCGGTGGACCAACATCAGAATGGGTACCGGAATTACAAAATAGAAAAAGCAAACAGCGGAGATAAGTTAGCTTCAACACTGAACTCACCGAAACACAATTCAAGCATTCAACCAAGAACTGGACGTGTGGACCCGCGGATCCAACATGTTTACCAACGTGCAAATCAAATTTATTGCTTCAACTAACAAACTATTGAGCTACTTACTAACACAGATTATCCAAAAACTATGCGGGTAGCTTGACAATGGTGAGCTTGAGCGAGACCAGAGTGATTCGAAAGGGACAGCGCAAGCCGCGCTGGTCGCGAAGCAGGCGAATGCGTGCGAACAATTTTTATTTTTTGTTGGCACGCGGCGTGCTAACTAAAAATAAAAATTGTTCCCACGCGCATAGAGTTTCTTACAGAATACACTAGAGAGGAATCTGGCGCTAGCGTCAATGCGGCTCACATCAAGGTCGCCTGTGTCGTCATGGACCGCCATTATACATCGCGCTCGCCGTAGTTTCATCATTGGCTTGGATTGAAACGTGTTAGTGACCGCAAATTTAAACAAAGTGCCACAAAAACGAGAAGAATAGTGTTCAATTATGTAAGTGGAAAATAAAAACAGGCTGTTTTAAAACTAACAAAAAAAGAAGTAAAGCGTATTTTTGCCTGAACGGTTGTGCCTGCTATTCCGCAGGCCAATTAGTTACGAACAATGTTATTATTTGGGGGGTTACTCATTAGAGACTGTGATTTTATTAATTTTGCCATTATTTCAAAAAATAAGTTGTTTGAAGAGTTTCGAAAGTTTTTTTGAGCGTGCCTATGAAAACGTTGCCTTCGTGCTGAACCGGCGCACCGCGACCGCCAGCTAGTTTGAGAAGAAAAATGAAAACGTGGCGTTAAACAGTCGTGGACGATGACAAGATAGGACGCATACAAGCGCCCGTATCTGCCGTATCTTGTCTTCGTCGAAGTATGTTTTGTTTGTTCTTTTCGTCGGCTGCAAATTTCGCGGCGGCATATTACCCGCTCAGTCATACGTCCTTCGACGGCGGCATGAGCAACGTCAGGTGCGATCACGCATTGCCTGCTGTTTCTCTGAACACGGCTACCACAGAAACGGGAGGATTTCGGCTTCCTTGTAGCTCGTAAACGTGTGAATGCATAGTGAAGAAAGCAAATCCCAAAAACCGCTTAAGAATCCAGTTGTCATGCCAAGCCCAAGACAAAAAGGATGTATTCCCATGAACCCCCATGAAGACATGGCTTACGAGGCGCAGTTTCCTCTCTAGTATACTTACTAAGAAACTCTATGCCCACGCGGCGTGCCAACTAAAAATAAAATTTTCCCCTGGGGCGTGCGAATAGGGATACCCGTAAAGTTTGCCGAGCGAGCGCATTTACCGCGCTCGGTATATGAACTCTACCATCTACCGCGCTTCCGCGCAACATTGGATAGGCCGAGGCCAACGTTTTTAAGAGCGAATGCTCTTTATAAGCGACCCCAAACCATCCACCGCCGGCGTCGGCGGCGGCGGCGTCCGCAGTGCTCTTTAAAGAAAAAATTCCCCCGCATTCTCCCGAAGGGGAGAATGTGAAAGTGCGAATGCACGGTTGTCGGCCCGCTTGCGGCGCTTGCGCTCGGCCCCCGCAGCCCACCGCCTCGCCGCCTTCTCTTCCATCACTTCCATCGGGTTTGTAGTATCACGTGTACACCACGCAGTTATCAAGCCGCTATAACGCCGCTGAGTCGCCAACGCACGCCGCTGACGACGTAGTTTGAATGCGTTAAAGATATAAGGCGCGTTACTCACACTGATATCAGCGTGGTGTCCGTGGCTTAGTCGGTAGCGCGTCGCGCTGCGGCCGCAAAGTCCTCGGATCGAAACCTGGCGCCGGATGCTGTTTCTTTTTTAAATATAAAGGAGCACTGCGGACGCCGCCGACGCCGCCGCCGCCGCCGGCGGTGGATGGTTTGGGGTCGCTTATAAAGTGCATTCGCACTTAAAAACAGCATCCGGCGCCAGGTTTCGATCCGAGGACTTTGCGGTCCGCAGCCCGACGCTATGGTCCCTAGAATATGTGCTAGTCTGCCGTCCGCCGGACGCGAAGGGGGCTCCTCCGTGATGCATGCAGCGGCGGCGCTGCAGTCAATCGGAGCGCGGTGGCCGGCCGGCGCGATGGGCAGCGGCGGACGGCGCTCTGCCGTGCCGCTGCTGCCTTCGTTGGTCTGCCCTATTTCTGGGCGGGTTCAGCCCATTTTAACTGCCCCTTTTCGAACCCTATCCGTTTCTGTCGACAAACCAGATTAGCCAAATAAGTTGGCTCTTACCAGTACGAAGAGTTTTAACGGAAGCGTGAAGTGACAGGAGTACGTTTTCGCGTATTATGAAGGATCGAGCCTTGCAATAACCGCGGAATCGTGTCGCTACGCCCCCGAGTATGTGTCGAACCGATTTCGACACATACACGGGGGCTTCGGGAACACTGCCGGCACGGCATCGTTTTCCAGCTTGGAAACATCATGCGGCACTTCAGCTACATTACCAAGCAAACAACCGTTCTTTGTGAATACCCCCGCCGTTGTTAACTGATGAATTAGTCAGCGCGTGAAAATGTGTGTGTGGTGTGTCGGCGCTCCGCTTTTTTGAATGGCACTTTGGAACCGTCTTTCTTTGCACGTTTCCCAAGATGTTGTCCCCTGTACGTGTATGTAAATAAAGCCGGCGCCTTCTGGCCTTTCGCATCGTTGATCTGGAGGCCCTTAAGCGCACGTCTTCGCGGTCCCCTCAGTTACGTCCAGTCAACTGGGAATCTGTTAAATGTAAATGCCGAATAAAAAAAAAGACGTGTGCACATGCATACGAAGTTTTATCACCTTCAGTCATCAGATACAGTGATTTCTCCATATCTCGGATAGCTCGAAATATCGGTTAAGTCGAAACCTTTTTTTGCCGTGCATATACCTGCCATAGGCGACATTTTCCACCCATTGTCTCAAAACGTCTTTTCGGGGATAACGGATATCTCGAAATGTTGACAAAGAGGACGCAATGCAACATCCGCTGCAGGCAGCTGATAAGCTCTCGGTTAAAGCTTAGCTACCCTTACGCGCCGAACACCGTCGCGAACGGCAAATTTGCGCGGGGTACGCACTGTGCGCCGCCGATGTCCCGTTAGCGGAGTGCTGTCCGACGCCTACATCGTTGATATAGCTGGGGAAGACACTTCTGATCATGTGGACGACGACGTGTCTCAAAAAGTCCCAAAAACGGCAGGAACAAGAAAAACATATGCTTTGCCTGTTTCACCGCAAAATAGAATATAGCGTTGGCGACCAACAGTCGATGCGGCATTGAGAAGCTCGAGAACACTTTTTTGGGACTATATGCGAAGGCGAAACGGGCGAGCATCACGCAGTTATTTTTTTTTGCAATACCTAAAAAAAATGTTGTTTTATGCAAATTATTTTGCCTGTATTCCGGAAGCGTTTCTGTGCATTGGAGCGTTTGTTACCAGCACTAGCTCTTATTCCAGTGATCTGGTCATACATTTTTCGCATTTCGCTTGACCCAACACCCCGCTTACCTCGAAATTGTCAAAAATTTGGGTACTATCAAACCTCTTTTGCGTGCCTGTAATTTTCGTGAATACCACGATTCAAAACATTCGCCAGCACTGGGTACGTGAAACTGATTTTTAATAACACCCGGCTGCAAATCAGTAACTTCGCTTGCATTCCTCATTGCACAGGTTCTTTTCGATAACCCACACACTCGGAGTGAATTGCGAGACGCACGCGGGGAAAGCAAACCGAGAGAATATTTGTGTTATGGCCAATCATTATAATCGCGGCTGTTTGAAACCAAGGAGTAAAAATGTTGAGGTTTATTTATACTGTCATGACCAAATATACCTTGCGTTATCCCTCCTCCCCCAGCACTCTGCCTAAAGTATATAGGAACAAGTTTTTGCTGGCACAACGTTTTACTCAAGCTTTCGCTTTTCTTCTTGTCAGCCTACCAGCCGGCTGCGTGCTTGTCACCGTCAATGACGTTCGGGAATGACCCGGTAGTTTTGATGTGGAACAAATGCATCTTATGGTGCCGCAGGGAGCTCTTTTTGAACGGGATCTCACTGTCTGAACATTGCGTAAAAAAATCATACACCCCTCTGTCTGACGACGAAGATGGTTGAACGTGAAGCTTTCTTGTGAGCGATTCCTTGTCGTCTGAGTTTTGACTTTGACTCGTTGAGCTTTGACTTTGACTCGCACGCATTTTGGACTTATGATCGCGCCGGATTTGACATCGACCCTTTTCCGCTTGATTTCACGCGAAGAAAGCTTCGTGTTCAACCATCGTTGCGGAGTGGATAATTTTTCTGACTAATTACATGTGCACGTCCATGCACTCCTCTCCAAATCCAAACTGCTTTGACCATGTTGGAATTGCGGAATGAGATAGACGTCGGCTTCATAACGCGATGGAGCCAGCTTCGATTCTGACCACGGGAAGCGTTTTTTTCCCTCTCACTTCACTCACAAACATCACCGTCGTCAGAGACAGTTGGCTTTCTTGCAGTGCTTTTTCAATGCGACATAGGCCATCAGTGAGACATAGAAAGCTTCACTTTAATAATGGTTCTAGCGGTGGTAGTGAAACGGCCACGCTGGTTGCTGCGGTTTCATCCTTCGGTCTCACTCACGAAATTCAGCGGCCGAAAAGAGGCTCCGTAGCCTAATTCGCGAAAAACTCGGGGTGTGAAACCAAAAGGTCTTATAGTACTATCATACCTTCAAAGTGGCCGAAGGTATCATACCTTCAAAGTGGCCGAAGCGCGGCAGTAGCGCGCGGCACAGGCCGGCCTGCGGCCGCTCTCGCTCCGGCCATGCTTCGGCCGCTCGGGCGCTCCGATTGCTCGCAGCGCCCTCTGCGCAGCGCTGTGCGTGCATCAGCGGCGCGGACACTCCTTCCCATAGAGAAAGCGCGCGGACGGCAGACTAGCACATATATCTAGGGACCATACCGACGCTCTACCGAATAAGCTACGGACGCGACGCTGATATCGGTGTCAGAACGCGCCTTATATCTTTAACGCACTCAAACTACGTCGTCAGCGGCGTGCGTTGGCGACTCAGCGGCGTTATAGCGGCTTGATAACTGCGTGGTGTACACGTGATACTACAAACCCGATGGAAGAGATGGAAGAGAAGGCGGCGAGGTGGTGGGCTGCGGGGGCCGAGCGCAAGCGCCGCAAGCGGGCCGACAACCGTGCATTCGCACTTTCACATTCTCCCCCTCGGGGAAATGCGGGGGAATTTTTAGATTAGAGTTAATCTAAAAACGTTGGCCGAGGCGCACCGTCCTGGCCGGCCGCCTGCTTTGGCCCTTGCAAATGTAGTGTTATCGACCGAGAGGCTTTAAAAGAAACAAAGCGCCTTCGCAGCCCTGAATCGTCCGTGTTAGGAAGGCGGGTCACAGCCTCAGGCGGCACATGTTTACGTTAAATTTTTAGAAAATACAACGGCAATGACTACCAAGCCGAATACATGCTACTTCCAAAGTAAAGTATATCGGTTTGCGAGCTGTTAATACTCGTGAGCTTACAATAAATCTCCCCTCTTAGCGAATACTGCGGGCATTGGCAGTATTTGCATGAAGGTTGGTTTCTCAGCATCATGCATGCGTCTTTCGCGGCGTTTATAATGAAATTTCATGCGGCACGTAACACTCAGCCGTATTTTAATTGTAAGAGAACTAACTGATGGCTGCACCCCCTTTTTGGGAAAATATGATTGTTTTTAAATAAAGTAGGATCATTTGTTTGAAAAAAAAAAACCCGCCATCTCCACGAAGTGAGTGATGATGAGAGGGGCGAAGCTAAATGCCTATGGGTAAAACCGTGAAACATTCGCCCACACATCATATAAAGACTAGACACGTCAAGCTTTCCACCACTCCGTTGACAAGCTCGTCGACGACGTCGATGTTTGTGGTGATGAGTGAGTGAGTGAAAAGACTTTATTCGATCATCCGGCGGACGACTACCCTGGCCCCACGAGGGGAGGGTAATCGCGATGCGGCCACACATCATCTCGGCGTGGTGTCCTTTACTCAGCGAGCAGCCCTCACTACTCCCGCCTTCTGGCACCCGCGCCTGCCCCTGTGCTGGGGTGGTAGCGAGCACCTGGCGCTTTCGCTCGGGCGCTGCTTTTCGAGGGCAGCCGAAATCCACTGGACGGCCCGTGTCTGTTGTTCCCGTTGGTCGCTTCCCGCAGCGGCCGCAAGCCACGGCGGGATCGTCGTCACTGTCCGTGCCTCCCTCGGATTTTGTGCACAGTCCCACAAAATGTGGGCCGCAGTAGCCCTTTCCGATTCACACACGCGACACAAGTCACTCACATATACGCTAGAGCACACGTGTTTCATGAGCACCGGCGTGGGTAGCGACCCAGTCTGCAATTGCCGGAACGTCACCGCCTCGCTTCGGGTCAGGCCCGGGTGAGGCGGGGGCATAGTCCTGCGCCCTAGTCTATACCAGTTCAACACTTCACTATACTCCGTCATCCTGTCTTTGGCTTCGCACCACCATTCCTTCGTCGAGTCGGCCGGTTGGGCGGGGCGGTATGCGAGACCTCGCGCCGCCTCGTTGGCCGTCTCGTTGTGGTTTGCGTTGCCTCGGGCTGACACGTCCCTTCCCATGTGGGCCGGGAACCACTTGATAGTCACGGCTCTGTTCGTTGGGTTCACCGCGCGCAACACCCGCACTGCTGCCACACACACACTGCCTCTGGCGTAGTTCCGCACCGCGGTCCTGGAATCGCTCAGCACGGTCGTGCATCCGGGGTGGGCGATGGCCAGGGCGATGGCTACCTCCTCGGCCTGATGCGCCGACCGTGTCCACACGCTCGCCGCCGCCTTCGTCTCGCCGGTGACCGCACTGACCACCGCCGCGGCGAAAGCTCCCCTCCTGTCCTGATATTCCGCCGCGTCCACATATACGGCACCGCTGTCTCTGGCGTGGAGGTCGATCAAGGCCTTGGCCCTTGCCGCCCTCCGCTCCCTGTTGTACTGAGGATTTACGTTCTTCGGTATCGGGCACACTTGCACGTGTCTCCGCACACACTCTGGTACCTCCGCTCCTTCCGCAATCTCCTCGTCCGCTCTCCTCAGCTCCAAACCTAGGTTACGGAGCACCTGCCGGCCGGTTCTCGTGCCAGAGAGCCGCTCCAGCTGGGCCGTTCTCTGGGCTTCTGCAATCTCCTCGAGAGTGTTGTGCACCCCCAGTGACAGGAGCTTCTCCGTGTTTGCACAGTCGAAAAGCCCGAGTGCGGCCTTGTAGGCCCTTCGTATGAGCGCGTTGATCCTGTTGCGCTCGTGTACCTTCAAATTGTGGAAGGCCGCCACATAGGCAATATGGCTCACGGCAAAGGACTGGACCAGCCGCGTTAGGCTGGCCTCCTTCATGCCTTCGGCCCTTCTGCTCGATACCCTCTTTATGAGGAGTATGGCCGTGTTGACTTTGGCCGTTAGGCGGTTGATGGTTTCGCCATTGCCTCTGCCTCGCTCTAGGAGCATGCCCAGCACCCGGATCTTTTCGACGTGCGGGATCACCTGGCCGCCGCTCGTTCGTATCATGATTTTCTCGCTGTCCCTTCTCGGGTCTCGCTTCTTCTTTCTCACTCCCTTCGGTGGCACCACTAACAACTCCGACTTGCTCGGTGAACACACCAGCCCCGAGCCGTCCAGTTGCTCCTCGATGGCGTCCACCGCCGCCTGTAGCGTGTCTTCAATGTGGGCGTCGCTGCCTCCCTTTACCCAGAGCGTGATATCGTCGGCGTAGATGGTGTGCCTGACCCCGCTGACGCGCAAGAGCCGTTCAGTCACTCCGATCATCACTAGATTAAACAGCAGCGACGAAATGACCGACCCTTGCGGGGTCCCCACGCTGCCAAGCTTCTTCTCCGGTAGCTCAAGGTCGCCAGCGTGTATTTCAACCGTGCGACCCGACAGAAAATCTCTGATGTATCTGTATGATCGCTCGCCCATGTTCAGCCTCGACACCTGCGCCAGGATCGCAGAGTGCGTCACCTTATCAAAGGCGCTCTGCAGGTCCAGGCCGAGCACGGCACGGTTGTCCCTCGTCCTGGTGTTGTCGTCCCAAATTTCGCTCTTGAGCTGGATCATAGCGTCCTGGGTGCCTAGCTTGCTCCTGAAGCCGATGACCGTATCCGGGTAGAGCCCCGACTCCTCCAGGTACCGCTGCCACCTGTTCATCAGGACGTGCTCCAGCACCTTGCCCACGCAGGACGTGAGCGAGATGGGCCGGAGGTTTCCAATGTCTGGCGGCTTGCCCGGCTTGGGGATCAGGATGGTTTTGGCCGCTTTCCACTGCCGGGGAAGAGTCCCAGCCCGCCAGCAACGGTTGTAGTAGTCCGTCAGGCTCGCGATCGCTGACTCGCCGAGATTCTTCAGCACCTTGTTCGTCACTCGATCTGGTCCTGCCGCCGATCTGGTATTGAGGTCATGCAGGGCCGCTCGGACCTCCCATACCTCAATGTCTCTGTCCAGGTTCGAGTTGGCCGCACCCTGGTAGTCCGGGTGATGCACCGTCGGGGTGGCCGGCAGGTATTTGGCGTCCAGGCGCCTTCTCACCTCGTCCTCCCCGCATTCCGTGACCGCTGCGTGCATGATCCTGGTTAGCCGCTCTCGCTGGTGCGACTTGGTCCTGGTTTCGTCCAGGAGGTGCCGCAGCAGGGTCCACGTCCTGCCGCAGTGCATCTGCCCGTCCGCCGCGCTGCAGATCTCGTGCCATCGCTGGGCGCACAGTGTTGTGCAGTGGGCCTTGATTACTCGGTTTAGCTCCGCGATCTTCTTGCGGAGCTTCCTGTTGGTGCGCTGCGCTTTCCACCTCGTCAGGAGGGATTTCTTGACCTCGATGAGGTGCGCCAGTCGGTTGTCCACTCGCTCGATACTGGCATCCGTCTCAATCTCTCTGGTCACTGCCGCGGCCCGCTCCATGAGCGCCGCCGTCCACTCCTCGATGTCCTCGATCACCACCGTCTCGCCCGGTAGGGACCCTCGGAAGGCGTTCCAGTCGGTGACTTTGTGCGCCCTGACGCAGTTTCTGGAGTTGGTGGCCGTGTCGCCGCTGCTGAGCGGGACGGCAATCTCCACGATGTAGTGATCGCTGCCCAGCTCGTGCCCCGTGTTCCGCCAGCCAAAGTCCCCCGTTTCCGCATTGTCGCTGCCGCCGCTCCGAACGAACGCGAGGTCCGGCGTCGTGTCTCGGGTGACCGAGTTGCCGATCCGCGTGGGGTCCACCGGGTCGGTGATCAGGGTCAGCCCAAGGTCGGTCGCGTCCTGCAGGAGGTCCCGGCCCTTGACCAGTGTCCTGCTATAACCCCAGGCCTGGTTCGGCGCGTTAAAGTCTCCGCACACGACCAGTCTGTTGCTCGGGCCGGCGATGCGGTTAACCTTGTGGAGCAGAGCCTTGAATTTCTGTTTCCTGTGTGCCGGGCTGCTATAGACGTTTAGTATGAATGTGCTTTCCTTCCTACTTTTCTTCCCGGTTACCACCTCGACGAAAGTGTGCTCAATCAGGCTGTTCACGCCGAGTACCTCGTGCTCTAGGAAAGTGATGCCCTTTCTCACCAGGGTGCAGGCCCCTCTGCCGGTGCTGCCGGTAGTGTCCCGCAGGCTCGGAGCGCTCACGCTCGCCTTGTAGCCTGGGAGCTTGACCTCTTCGGTAAGGGTCTCCTGCAGTAAGATGACGTCGGGCCTCACGGTTGCCTGTTCCAGGTGTTGTTGCAGGACTGCCTTCTTTCTGACGAAGCCGTTAGAATTCCACTGCCAGACTAGGAGGCCTCGCGTGGTCCCTACTGCTGTAGCTGATGTTGTTGCTGCTCTATCCATGCTTGCGGTGGGTGGTGTTGCTGGCTTGGTACTTGTACTCCTGACGCCTGCAGCGCCGCCATGATTTGTTGTAGAGCGGTGTCAATGTTCGCAAACTGTTCGTTGAATGCACTGATTGTCAAGTTGTGTTGCTCTTCCATTCTGTTGAGTTTCTCGTTGATTCTCCGCTCTTTGAGGCTTTCGGTGGCTCTCTTCTTGGGCACCGGTCCCGCCGCCACGGTCGTCGTCTCGTCTTCCACAGTCTCCTCTTCCATAGCCTGAGGGGCTGCGGCAGCCGGGGTTTGCGCCCGCTCCGCCTGTTGATGCGGCGCCTGCTGTTGTCGCCGCTCGCATTGCCGCTCCTCCGCCAACTGCTGTGTCGGCGTGGGTCGTCCCGGTAGACCCAGCTTGAGCGCCATCACTTCCTTGTTGGACTTGTCCAGCGCTGCCACGAGCTCCGCGACTTTTCTGTTGAGTAACTCGTTCGCTCTGGTAAGCATGACTACGTTCTTCTTGAGTAGCTCCATCTCCTCGTCCCTCTTGTCGCCTTTCTTGACCCCGCTGTTACCTCCACCGCTCGGCCCTGGGCTCTGCTGCAGTGATGGACCCCTCTTCCTAATTCCGTCTTTGGTGGCGTCCGCCCAGCTTACGCGCTCTCCTGACATGGATCTGCCGCGCTGGCGACTCGCGCTTCGGCCCCTGCTGTTCTTCCTGGAACGTGACGTGCTCCGCTCGGTAGCAGCTGTTGTTGCTCTCTCCACTGGCGTCCTCAGTTCCGGGAACTCGTCTGGGTTCGGCAGCTGCCGTCTTGCACGCTGCTCCTCCATCTTCCTTTCCCATTGCCGCCGGGTCACCACGTAAGGTACCTTGTACCGATGCTTGCAGTCGCGATCGCCTGTTGGGTGTGCCCCCCCGCAGATCCTGCAGTTGACCTTACAGTCGTGCCCCTCGGTCGGGTTGTTAACGCCGCAGTCGAAGCACACTTTAGCACTGGGATTGGGGCATACGTCCCTCCTGTGTCCGACCCTACCACACTGTCTGCACACGTCAATGTGCTTGCGGTACAGGCTGCACCGGAGGAGTACCGTTTCATAGCACACATAATTGGGCACCTTCAGCCACTCAAAGGCCACGATCACCGTTGTCGTATTGCCAATGCGTTGCGCTCCGCGAGCCAGCGGGTTGCGCGGGTGGACGATGTTCCGGTGGATTTCTGCCGGCGTGTCCTCCACTGGAACTCCTCGTATTATTCCCTTCACCGTGCCGTCTGGCGTAGTTTGGTATGCTCCTACCTCATGTACGCGATCTCCAATGCGGATGGACTGAATTCTGGCGTAGGCCCGGGCTCATCCCTCATCTGGGGTGCTCACCACCACGATGTTCTGGTGTACATTCGGGCAAAACGTGTCTGCCGCGCCGTCTTCCCTTGAAACCCTCGCTGCCGCGCGAATGGCCGTCGCCACGGTCGCCTGCAGCTTGGCAATGTTTAGGCCTCCCCGAGGCCTGACGACAATTTTGATGTCCTCGCTTGGTAACACATTCGGCATTTTAGACGCCCTTGCCGTGGAGGCGATGACTCTCTTGGCGTACTGGTTCCTTTCTCGAGGCCGAGATTGCCGCTCTGGTGACGCCGGCCGCGCAGCCTCCTTGCCTTGGATCTTAGGTTTTCGGACCACTTGCGTCCAGCCGGAGCCTTCTTGAAAATCCTCGGTTGTAATTTCTTCTCCCTCCACTTCTACTTGCATCTGACTAATGCCGGGGCCAGAAGCCGCAAAATCCTCCACCGGAGACGCCGTCTCCCTCGTAGAAGAGGAAGCCATTACGTAACCGCCGCTGGCCGGCTAACCCTTGATTTAGGGTTACCGTGGCGGCCGCCGCTTCGGAACTTCCCGGGGTCGTAAAATGAGAATTAATGGCTTGCCTGGGGAACATCTGGTCTCCCGGTGATCGCGTGGAGAATCTCTGTCGATTGGTACCAGTTTCGTTGGCCTTGAATGCACTTGGCGCGTCAGAGGACCGGTATTTGCTGGAGCCGACGTGAAGCACGACTGCATCGGTTGGCCCCCTGGTGGCTTCCTTGTGGTGATTGTGTAGGGTTTGTTTGGGACGATGACAGTCTCCATGGGCAAGTTGGCGAATTCGGTATGTGACATTTTAGCCACCTTGGCCGTCGCCTTCTGCAGACCGTCTCGTGTAGCGTACCCCCGGTACGTGTCTTCAGCTCGCAGGCGACGAACGACAACCTCTTCTTCCTCTCCTCCTTGTTGGGTTGCAACGAACGCGTTGAACGTTTTGACCTCTTCGGCCAATTTTTGGTTGGCCAATTCCTAGGGGTATCCTGCCACAATCATCATTAACAGCAGCAACGAGGGACGGGACAGGGCCCGAGCAAGAGGAGCTTCGCCCCTAAAAAAGCTATAAAAAAGTCTAAATAATTACGAGGTCTAAAAGCAACGCATGCGGTATTTTTGCGTTGCAAATAAATGCTGTTCAATAAAATAAATTTGTTTTAACGGGGCTCACAACAGCAACTTCAGAGAACAATAAAAAAATAAACGGAGTTTATATGATTCTCATATTCGGAGGCGCTGCTTACCACTTAAAAAGGAAGAGATAGTCATAGATCGTTCACGGGCATTTCCTGGGGGGCTTGCATCGAAAACCGTGTACGTTGTGAATGTATTCACGGAAAAGCAGACGGAAGGCACAGAGGTTGCAGTCCTCCCTCGCACCTTTTCTGCAGGGTCATTGAGGCGATACTGCTTGACCTCGTGCACGGAGCAAGAAAACATGCTCGCTCGGTGATCTCGGGGTGCGACGAACTGGCACCAACGGGAACGAACTGTCAGGGGCGAGGAGCAGGACGTATACTGGGAATGTTTGGATATAATTCAAGCCGTGAAATTGAAAATCGTCGTCAGGTTCGTTTCCCGGCCGCAGCCGCTTTTCCGATGGAGGCAAAAAGCGAAAACGTCCGTGTGCTTGAAATTTCGGCGCACGTTGGTCAAAATTAATCCCGATCCTTCCACTACGGCGCACCTCATCACCTGTCTGGCGTCGGCGCGTTGAACCGAAAAATCAATCAATCTAAAATCGCCTCCAGTTCGGGCGCAGTTCTCGATGCTTCCCACTCGCCTGGTCCACATTGGAGCCCGCGTATTCAAGGTAATTATAATTGCTTTGAAGTCAATGCTACTAGCACGTAGCGCAGCGTACAGCCCTCCCTACACCCAAACAATCGATCCTGTGAGACGGAACACCGTACTCGCGAAACCACGGCGGTCCGCGATTTCAAGTATGCGAACAAAACGGCTTCTTTCGAATGTTGTGAACAGCTAATTAATTTGTGCTTTCTAGCAGAAACACAAATTCAATGACAAAACTATGTGGAAACGTGAAAAAGTGCGCACGAAGTGCTCCACCTGCGTTCTGGCTATGCGTGGCATTGCAAGTCAATATCGCTTGCCCGCCTCCTCCGTACGCGTAGTCAACAGTTCAGTCGTTCTGTGTATTCCTAGCCCGGTGCGGTAGAATCATGTGACTAAAGTGCCTTGATGCTCGCGCGCTCCGCTGAGGGTGAGGACAGCCGCGTCGTCTGCTACGGCATCCGCCATTGCGCCTCCCGCCGCAACTGGGTGGCATGCGAAGCGCGCGACCATTTGCGGTGCACGATACGTTCAGGAACAAGCGCATGTTCGCAAGCTTTTCTAATTTGCGGAAAGGAATCATCATCATCGTTTTCCGAACAAGACCTGCCTCGCATGTGCTCCGGTTTTAACCTCTGCTTTTGGCTTCCAAATAGCTAAATCACCCCTGCCGTTGCTCTATACAGATCGGTAAGGCCACTACGAACGTGTCGGTACCAGCCAAGACCACGCCCGGTCTACCATTTGCCGAAATCGCCACTCAAGCCTCAGCCACGCTGACGGCCGCGGCTAGGCCTACCACCGCCTAGCCGGGCTGCCGTCACCTCCGCGCCGGGGTACCGGACGTCGACTCGCCAACCACTCTCCACCATGCAAGCAGAGCAGCATCCAGCCGCGCAGTCAACCACCACATGTGCAGCGCCCGAAGACACAATGGATTTCGACCAGCTAAGTGGCAGAACACTGCCCCGAGACGACCCGTGGCAACAAATACTACGAAAACGGCATGACCTGAAACACCGCAAGCAGCCGTCGACAAGTAAGCAGCCATTTACATCGCGCACGGCGCCAGCTCCCCGACTCCCCGAGACTGACTATAAAGTCATATTTCGCCCACGCTCGGGACTCCGAATCTCTGACTGGCACGATCGGCAAATCACTCAAAGCATCCAACGCGCAAGTCGCATTCCGGAGCATGTCTTCTTCGCGCAAGTGACGATCCAACCTCAAGCTGCCCAAAATCCTATCGTTGCCAGTACGCCAGACGAGGCCTGCGTAGAAGCTCTGCGAAACATCACCACACTACAGCTTGGCGCCGCAACGTGCGAAGTAGTGGCGTATCTAAAAAACATCCCGGGAACCGTTCGCGACGTAATTCACGGCATCGATCAAGGCACTACGCAAGACCAACTGCACACTATTATCGCTACCACGGGACCACGCATCATCAGCGCCCGCATGCTGGGAGCCTCAAGCTCGGTAGTCATCACCTTTGAAGGTCTGCACGTCCCATTCTACGTTAAGGCGTTCGGAATTCTCACGCGATGCCGCCCTTACCGGCAAACCATCCAATGTTGCTCCGTGTGCGGGCAACTCGGACACCGTCAAGATGTGTGTCCTAATCCTGACACACCAGTCTGCGCGCAGTGTCACGTGAAGAATCCTGCCGCCGACCACGAGTGCGTGCCTACGTGTAAACTCTGCGGACTTGACCACCCGACAGCGAGCCGAGACTGCCGCAAGAAGCTGCGTCCACCACCGCCTCCCATCCGGGTCCGGGAACGAGGCCTCACATCGCACGCAACAACTGGCTATTCTTCGACCCACTAGCAGCGGCAAGCCCCAAGGACTGCACAACCGCTGTTCCCGGTCTCCCGGCACGTGAGCTGGTCGGCAGTGGCCGCTGTACCACCCACTGCTTCAGATCAATTGCCACCCCTCCCTTCATCTACGAAGTCCCCACCCACCCCTCCCAATGACCCCCAATATTCTAAACTAGAACAGGAAAACGCCAAACTCCGCGAGAAACTCGCCGAAAACACTAAGAAATTCGCGCTTCTCGAAGAGCACATAGCTCAGCTTCGTGCACAAATTCAACCGTCAACACAACCGCCCCAAGAAATCAGAGCAACCACACTAACAACTGAAAGCGCCCCCATCCCAGCTGTTGTTTCACCCCAAGAAACCATACCAACCAATCCAACAACTGAAAGCGCCCCCATGATTAAGGACCTCAAACGCTACATCCATGGACTTCTTTTGGACTTGAACGCGAAAATTCAAGCGTTTGACACACGTGTTGCCGCCCTAGAAATTACTCAGAGGAAAAAGCGCGTTGCCGCACTAGAAATTACCAAGAGGAAAAAACGGAAGAAACCCAAACAAGGCTCTCACCCACATCCCACCGGGAGAACAGTACCGCTCAAAGATGATGGGGACGCCCCTTTCCTCTCCGCCTAAAGCCGCCACCCCACCTACCACCCTCGTATGGCAATGGAATTGTCGCTCATACCGTAGCAAGAAATCATCCCTCCTTCACTTCACTCAACAACACCGACCCGATATCATCGCTCTACAAGAAACAGACACCACCAACGTCACCCTCAGAGATTACACGACATACACTACAGACACCCTTGCCCGCACCGCCATCCTCGTCCGCACCGATCAAACGGCCCAACACCCCCTTCCCACCAGCATCGATTACACCTTCGTGGAGGTCATCCCCAGAAAAAAGACGCACTCAAGTCTATTCGTACTAAACATCTACAGCCCACCCGCTGCTATCCTGTCAGAAATAGACAAGCTCTTCCGAGAAGTGAAACTCCGCACTAAGGGACATAAAGTATTAATACTAGGATATTTTAATGCCCATCACATGATGTGGGGCTACCATCGCAACGATGGGAAAGGCATTCAGCTTCATGACGCAATTCAACAGCATCGTCTTCATTTATGCAACAACCCAGGCACACCCACCCGCATTGGAAACAGCGTCTCCCGAGATACTTCACCCGATCTAACCCTAACTTATAACGTCAAGAATGACGAATGGACCTGCCTAGACGAAACATAGGAAGTGAACATCACATTATAGAACTCCGAATCACTAATCACAAAAACGTCAGGCAAAGAATTGGGACAGCCAGACTTACTGATTGGAAGGCCTTCAGAGAAGACTCGCCTACTGAGTCAATCCAAAATATTGAGGATTGGGCCGCTGAGATTATCACGACATTCGCAAAGCACACAAAAGAGCTTCCTCTCACTGAAGACAATCCGGCCATAGACAATCACCTCAAACACTTATGGGACGCCAGAAACGGCCTTCTCAAGAGGTGGAAAAGGCGCAAGACCAACCGGAAGCTACGCACTCGTATAGCCTTGCTCACACAAGAAGCAGAACAATATGCTCGATAACTAAGCCAGCAAAATTGGAACCAATTCTGCAATACGCTCCAGGGAACCCTCGGCACCCGGAGAACCTGGCACCTTCTCCGTTCCCTTATGGGCTCCAAAGAATCAAAAGACGGCTGCGCACAACCTTAAAAAATCAATCCATAACCACCCTGGAACAGATGAAGACCTGCTGAAAGAGCTGCAGAAATCATTCGAAGCTCAGCCCACGGCACAGGCACTGCCGCCACTGCAGTACACTGGTCAACCGAATCCAGAACTGGATACGCCTTTCACTATTAAAAAAATTGAAGCCGCGATACACGGCCTAACAAGGAACACCACTCCTGGACAGGCTAAGATCCCTAACAAACTTCTGCGCAATGTGGACCCCATCGCCCTCGAAAATCTGCTCACATATATGAATGAACACTGGACAAAAGGAACTCTCCCGCCACAGTGGAAGCATGCCGATATCACGCTAATCCCCAAGCCCGGAAAACCCCTCACACTCAAAAACCTCCGTCCCATTTCTCTCACATCGTGCGTGGGCAAACTTCTCGAGCATATGGTTCACAATCGTCTCGCCCATTACGTAAAGGACAATAACTACTTTCCAACCACCATGTATGGATTTCGGCCCCATCTCTCCACCCAAGACATCCTGCCACAAATATTCTATTGTCGCACTTGATATAAAAGGGGCATTCGAGAATGTCACACACCAAGCCATCCTACAAGGGCTAGCTACTACCAACTGCGGGCCCAGACTTTACAACTATGTCGCAGCATTTCTCACCAACCGAACCGCCACTGTACGCATCGGGCATCTGCGATCTGACCCTTTTCCAGCAATTCCCAAAGGAACCCCTCAAGGCTCGGTTATTTCACCCCTACTCTTTAACCTTGCCATGACGGACCTCCCACCCTTGCTCCAAGATATTCCGCATCTCCGACACGCTTTCTACGCGGACGACCTCACGCTATGGACACCCACTGGATCAATCGGAGATCAGGAAGAGGTACTTCAAATGGCAATTGACACCGCCCAACGATATCTCCAATCCAGAGGACTGGAGTGCGCCCCCGAAAAGTCCGGTTTGCTTGTGCTCAGCAAGAGAACTACCCGCAAGACCGCACACACACGTACACCGAAATCTTAGCTCACTACAAAAACGACCGCCATCGCTTCCCGCCACCTCATTCACAATTAACGCGCGACGAAGAAACCACTTTCCGGCGCCTACAAACCAATTCGTATCCCCATAACACCCTACTAAATGCTATGTACCCCACCCAATACCCTGCCACCTGTAACTTCTGCCCTGTTGCTGGTACCCTATACCACGTGGTATGGGAGTGCCAACGGACCCCCACTCTAACCCCAAATCCCAACCCTACCTATGAGCAGTGGGTGGAGCAGCTGACCAGCTCCGAGCTCTCGGACCAGCCCCGACTGGTGGAACGGGCCCGGACGGCCAGCCAGCTCCAAGGCATCTTGGAATGAGGATGCCTCTCACTGGGTGGAGGCCCTACGAACATCCTCCTGCTCACCAGTATAATAAATGTTTGTCTCTCTCTCTCTAAGTTGCGAAGCTTAGCCATGGCTTAGTGCTGTTGTTGCCTAAATGCTTATCAAAGGAACGAAGTATGCCTTGTAAGCTAATGGCCTGTGCCTGTGTTAGGCGGCAGTGGTTGACGACAACTTCGATATATTAAAAACGAATCATCTTCTTTAGGCGGCAAGCAACAGACGTTCGATAAGTCTAAGCCTTTGCCTATTTTCTTTGCAAAAACGTTGTTCCATACACGCTACACATCGTTTAAAGCACTTATATACATGCTGTCAGCAGCCGTAGATGTACCTCAATGTAAACATTTCAGTATTGTGGAGCTAGTTAGTGTTTCAATGAGCGTTTCAATGAGCGCGACAATGAACCTTGCCTGCTGTTAGGGTAATGCTTTAAACCTTTGGACTGAAAATTTATGGGAATAAAAACAATCAGCTGAAGAAGAATCAGGTTTGTGGTGCGAGATTTTATAAAGGGCATTCCTTGCCTGCTGTTAGGGTAATACTTTAAGCCTTCGAACTGAAAATGTTTGCGAATAAAAAACAATCAGCTGACGAAAGATAAGGTCGTTGGGGCGACACTTTATAGCAGGCGTTACAGATTTATTTGTATGAAAAGTTTGTAGCCAAGTCGTGATTTCCTACTAGGGCAGGATTTAATTATCCTGTAAGAATGGCACAACACTGCGCAATAGGCTTGGGCTTGTTTTTACTTGTCATTTAAAAAGCACTGCTGCACAAGAACAAAGACGGCGGTAACCGCCCGGCATCATAACGGTGAACATTTTTCGCAGTAACAGCATAAGTTTTGTGTCCAAACGTTCTCATTTCGGAAGAGGCATGCAAGTTTCGATGAAGTTGTGGAAAGTGTGCAAATCTGAAACCCTCGGTAGTACTTTTGAATGTATCAGAATACTCGGGGCCCTTTAAGCTGCGCCAAATATTTCCCACACGGGTGCTTTTGTATTCAATAAATAATCAGGGCTCCCATATCTGGGGCATTTTCTTACCGCGCGGTCGTTTCCCAGATTCCCCGTACGCTCCACGACGCTTGGCTGCCCGACGTTTGCCCACCCACCTAAATAAAAAATAATGGTGCGCTAAATGCTTCTGGCTGGTGAAATATCTTCGCGCTCAAAAAATACTTGTTTACTTACGATACAAATGGATGAGGCTTTGGTGGAATGCCGCTTGTCGCGCTTGATTTTCGCTGTCCAAAGAAGCCTTCTTTTCGATTCATGGGCCATTGCTAGAATTTTCAACCATTCCTAGAATAATTTTTGCCCTGCGGCCCGCAGCACAAGGGCATGGTGATGGAAACGATCGCATAAAACTGGCAGGGAACGAGCATCGAGCGAGCAACAACATGCACACCAAGCGCCAGGGCCCGGCCGGAGGAGTCAAAATGGCGGCCACGCTGCCGCCAAGGTCGCCGAGGGCAACCGACTAAAACCACCCCGCGAGAACGCCGCTAGGGGGCCGAACGGAGCTGGTCGACCTCACCATGGCCAGAGTCCTTCAATGCTTGAAGGACTCTGCCATGGCTAAGGTGGCTTCCGTAGTTTTAGATGCGACTGCATCTCATTCACACACCTTGTCCCTCAATACGGCGTTGTTGTTGTCCATCCACACCCCTCCCACATTCTCCTCGCCGCGCGAGCTGCGCTCACCGCCGCTCACCCCCTAGTGGCCGTGTTATTTGGTGGCCGTGTTATTTGGCAATGAAGCTTGTTCTTTACTCGTTCGCGTCGTGAACGTGTTCCGCACTTTTTGGGACCAACTTCTGGACCCTGCGACCATCGGACTGCAAAATATCGCCTTCTTTTGGTGACCACCATGGAGCCGCCTCGCTAAGCCTAAGTGAGGCAGCACCGACGCTGAGTCGCTCCCCGGCATGGAGACGCAGCTGGGTGCTGAGGCTGCTGGTGCAGCTGGCGCCGCGGCTACCGTCGCCTCTTCCACGGAGAACCGCGCGGCCGGCGTTTCCACTCAACGGGTTGGTGCCACGGTGAAGTTGGTCACCGTCGTTGAAGGTGAAGCCATCTCTCCTCACGAACATGCCGACTCGACGGGATGGCTGCCCTACTACCGCCAAGCCTTCGGCCGCGCCCAGCAGAGCCAGAGTGCCACCCTCCCCGCTACCAGTGCCCCACCCCAAGGTACGACATCCTCATCGCCTTCCACCGTGCCTCTCCTCTCCGCAACAAGTTTCGCGACTTCGCCACCTCAAGGAAGTGTGCCGGCCCCCCTTCCGGCCCCCCTTCCCAAGGACGACATAAAAATCGTCATCCGCCCTCGAGATGGGCTCAACGTCGCCAGCTATACAAGGACTACCCTGTTCAATGCCCTACGCCAGGCTGCTGGTCTTGCGCTTCAGGAGACGCGGGGGACCACCTCAGCGTGATACGGTGCAGAACCTACTCGCCTCGAGTTCTCCAGACCTTGACAGAGCGGAAAAGTACGCTCGCATCTCCTCCATCACTTTGGGGGGCGCAATGTTCTCCGCTCGTGGATACATCGCTTGCCCAGAAACCACGGTCAAGTGAGTTGTTCACGGGATCCCGCCTGACCACTCCGGTGCAGACATTCACGATGCAGTGGTGCAGCAGTGCAACACCACCGCTCTGCCCGCTCGTCGCATGGGCCAGACAGACCAGCACGGTGCTCGTCTCTTTTTCGGGCAGCCGGGTGCCTCACTACATCGATTACCAGGGCACCATCACCCGGTGCTACATCCACAAGCGCAAGCACGAAGTTTGCTCCACCTGTGGCAAGCTGGGCCATCGAGCCGATGTGTGTCCGTACCCTGACATCAAGTGTGCACTCTGCGGCCTAGCCCATCCAACTGGAGATGCAGTCTGCCAGCAGAGGTACCGCACCTCCTTCGTTCTCCGACAGCGACAGCAACGGAGGGCCCGCAGCCGAAACCGCAAGCGCAAGGACGAAGACCCCCAGCGCAACCGTGATCGGACTGGCTCCTTCCCAAGGCTCCCAAGTGACTTCACTGCGCCTGACAGCAAGCCGGTCACCCCATCGACTGTGCAGCGGCGTCGATCCCGTTCGAAGTCGAAGCTCCGCGGTTCCCAGCCACCCCCTCCGGCTAAGAATGCACCCAGTGACTAGCGACCGTCGTCTCAGGTGAGCTGGGCAGCAGTAGCCTCCCCTGACCATGAGCAGCCTTCCCGCTCCCCTGTTTTGCCCGTCCGTCAGACCTTGTCCAACCCACCCCCTCCACCACCCCCTCCTAGCTCGGAACTTGCCTACCTTCGCACCTTGTTTGAGAGTGTGGTCGCCACTCAGTGTCAGCTTCAGGCCGATGTAAAACCACTGCAACAGGCCATCCGTACTCCTTTCCCCTCCCAATGCTTCTCTCAACTCGCTGCACCCGGTGTAATTAGCGCATCCCAGCCTACTCTCCCACCTCCCCCCCCTAAAAGTCGATCTGGTGACACCACCACTGAAACCTACTCAACGGTTTCAGATCTTCGGGCTCTGGAGGAAAAAATTGTTGCTGCCAACACTGCCCGTTGTAAGGAGCTTACTGCGCTCGCCAGTCAATTCGCGGACAAATTAAAGCATCCGTTGCCCCCACCCAAAATGTGATTGCCACCCTGAACACGCAGTTAGCCAATGTCCTTCCCAAAGACGCACTTTTCCACACCAAAACTGCAGCCCCAGGCCCTACGCGTCACACTCCGTACACCCGCATTCCAGTCACCTAAGTTTCCGTTAGTAATGGCGACTCGTATACAGTCTCATCCTCCCCGGCTACCCCCTCGCCCTCCAAGCCCGTTTAGGGTCTGGCAGTGGGATTGTCGGGGTTTTCGGTCGAAGCACGGCAATCTCCAACAGCATCGTAATCACCTACGCCACCGATCCCTCCCAACCCCTGACGTGATTGCCCTGCAAGAGACAGAGGTTACTTGCAAAGTTACCCGGCTTTCGAGCTTTTCACTGCCAAGCCACAGAAACAGATGCCCCAGCATGGAGAGGTGTGACCACCCTGGTGCGACGTAACATCCCGGCGTGCCAAGAAAACCTCATCGCTTTGGGCCCGGAGTATGTTTTTGTGAAAATCTTACCTGCCCCCAAGAAGAAAAAACAACAATGCCTCCACATACTGAACATTCATAGTGCCGTCAAGCAGTCACAGAATCTCGCGTTACTTCTGCAAAAGGCCTGGTCCTACGCCCAGGGCCAGCCGCTGTTTATTGTCGGTGATTTCAACGCCCTGCACCCTGAATGGGGCTATCCGCATGTGTCACGCAAAGGCCGTGGAGTGCTCTCTACGATCCTCTCGCATCAGATGCGCCTCCTTACAGACCCGGCACACCCCACTCGACAAGGCAACAGCGTCCACAGAGACACCACTCCTGATCTGACCATCACACATAGCATTGCTAACTCAGTCTGGCGCAACACTTGTCATGATTTGGGAAGTGACCACAATGTGGTTGAAACCCTCGTTCACGATGGACCCCCACAGCCGAGCACCCGTTCCCACAAGCTGGTTGACTGGGACGCCTTCCGATCCCTCTTTGATGCCAACTTACCTGGCCACTTTGATGATTTGGATGACTTGACTGTCAAACTCGTCGAGCAACGTTCGGTCAGCCCCGGGTCCTGACGACATCACCAACAAGCTTCTTCGGAACCTCACTGGAGCCGCAGAACACGCGCTCACAGACTACATAAACACAGTGTGGACGACGGGCTGTCTATTTCCCTAACCTCTTGTCTGGGCAAGTTACTCGAACACGTCATCCTGGCCCGTCTTCAAGCCTATATGGATGATCAGGGTCTGTTCCCTCACACCATGCTGGGCTTTCGTCCTAAACTCTCTACCCAGGACGTTATGCTGCAGCTTCAGCATCAAACTTTGGATAACCCCCTTATCTCCCGGCAAGACACTAAAGTCATCATGGGCATCAATTTGACCAAGGCATTTGATAATGTCCCTCACCAAAGCATACTGACCGGGCTTAACCAACTGCGCGTGGGACCCCGCACCTACCAGTATATTGCCAACTTTCTTACTGGTCGCACAGCATCTCTCTCGGTCCAAGGGCTTGAATTGGATCCCATGCCCGTAGGCAGTAAAGGCACACCTCAGGGGTCAGTCATTTCCCCTTTTCTGTTCAATGTGGCTATGCTCCAGCTCCCTTCCCTCTTGCAACGCATCCTAGACCTGCACCACAGCATCTACGCGGATGACATCACCGTTTGGACAGCTGGGGGAAGCGATGGTGACATTCAAGACCGCCTTCAACAAGCTGCCAATATCATCGCCACTTACGCCCACGAACGGGGACTCAGCTGCTCATCACAAAAGTCGGAGCTCTTCTTCTATCCCGCGAAGCGTCGCCATCGTGATGCCTGTGCCCCTGATATTCAGGTCACGCTACAAGGCAACCTCATTCCGCACGTGCCCTCCATTCGCATTCTCGGACTCCGAATTCAAGAAAACGGGGCTAACACTGAAACTATCCGCACCCCTGAAAACGCAGCTAACCAGATTGGCAGACTTATCGCCCGCGTAGCCAACCCCATCCATGGCCTCAAAGAAGCTAACCTCCTTCGCTTGGTGCAAACATTCATTACCAGCCGCATCACATACGCCACCCCCTTTCTGAAGTTTACCCGGACTGAAATGGGGCGCCTCCAATGTACCATCCGCAAGGCGGTCAAGCTGGCCATGGGTCTCCCCCGTCACGCCTCCACTGAGAAGCTTCTCAACACCGGGACATACAACACCTTTGAGGAGCTTGTTGAAGCCCAGCGTGTTGGCCAACTCCACCGCCTGGCCTCTACACCAACGGGTCGCTCCATCTTAACAAAACTGGGCATCTCCTTTGCTACGCAGCACGGAGATAAGGTCAGTTTGAGCGACTCTCTCCGGTCCCGCTACAGTGTGGCCACCATCCCGCGGAACATGAATCCTGCCTTCCATCAAGAACGCCGCCTTGCCCGGGCCAAGGCCTTACACAAGGCCTATGATTCGCACCCCACTACCCTGTACGTCGACGCAGCGGAATATCCCGACCGTGCAGCCTGCGTCGCCGTAGTCGTGAACTCCCGAGGAGACTCTGTAGCTTCCTGCTCGGTCTCCACGCCTCACCCTGAAGTTGGTGAAGAAGTCGCCATTGCCCTGGCCGTTACAGCTGCCCCGTCCACTGCAATAATCTCCGACTCGCAGACGGCTCTTCGAAGCTTTGCGACGGGTCGTGTATCCCCCATCACCGCACGCATCCTGCAGACAGCATCGACTCGGCCTGCACATTGACCACGCCTGATATGGACTCCGGCCCATTCGTCCCTTCTGGGTAACGAGCTGGCTAACGAGGTAGTCCGAGATTTCTGCTGCCGGGATGCCTCGGATGCTGCCTCTCCACCTCGGGCGGGAGGGAGGGATCGCCTGGTTAGGTATCGGGACATAACATAGCACGACGCACTTCCCCGGCCCCGCTCCCACCTTAAAGGGGCCCTGAAAGGCATTTTTAATACACTAAATGAACTAGCGCAATCGTTAGACTGGGTCGTCAACGTCACCTGTGCCAAGTATTACTCTTTTACGCGCAGGGGAAAGCTCACACTTTTGTTGCAAAGTTTGTCGCTTTTTTATCACCCTTCCCTTCGTGTTTTTGGACGCCGCCATCTTCACATGTCTACGTCATCGATTCCCAGATGTTCGTCATGAGCTAGACATCCTGCTATTGGGCGACTTTTACGCACCTCCGGCAAAGAGATGAGTCGCCTGCTCAGCGTCGGCTGGCCGGCTGATCTGCCAGCGTAGTGCCGGAGTGCTTGGACATTTTACGACAAACGAAACAAGTGTAAACAAACGCTTTACCGTTTGTATAGAATGCAACACGGCCATAACCTGACATGAATATTCTTTTACCTGAGTACGTTCCATATAAAAAGCGTTGATGGATCAGCCGATGCGAGACGACACGCACACCCAAGTGGTTGAGCAGCAAAGAGGAAGCTTTATTGTTTCGAGGCGGGTAAAACTCACAGAGTTTCATACAAATAACTAGAGGGGAAACTGGCGCTAGTGTCAACGCGAACATGGCAGCGGCGCTTACGCTTCAATGGGAATGATGGGTAGTTTTGGAACCGGATTGCGTAGGATCAAAACGGGCTTATGGTTGCGTAAATTGTGTTTTTTGACAAAAAAGCTTTTATTGCCCGGTTCTTCGTTTACAAATTACATGGTGAACAAAAAAGTTAGTGACGAAAAACCGGTTTTGTACGAAATAAAACGGCGCGTTTAAATAAAAAGCAGACGCGGAGTCGAGAAGGTTTGTGGAGCAGGTTTGCCATTTTCCGCCAACATCAGCAGGACGCGGACTTCTTTAAAAACTACTTGTAAAGTTTCGGCGCTGGTGGTTTGTAATAGTAAGAGAAGTTTTGTGCTCATAACAAAAAAGAAACCGATTACCTTTGGAGAAGTTATTCTTGGGTAAATTAGTGACATCCATCAAGCTGCGTTCCTATCAGCCGCCGGTGCTGCTGTTCTACGCCGTAGGAGCCGGCGTTCCTATGAAAGGTCTGGTTGTTCCAAGCGATTCGCAACCGTCGTCAGCTTTGACAATACATTGCTCGGCGGAATGAGCAGCGCCGCAACTCCTAATTAGCAGACAACTTCGCCGCACAGGGCGCCGTCATTTGTGTTGTCATGCTCGCTGTGCGGCAGTGCATTGATAACCCACCCAATTCGCAACTCTGGTTGTAAAACATTCCACTCAGGGCGGCGTCAGTGCACGCGAGGCATGCAGTTCAAGGAGAAACGTATTTTTGATCACTCCTCCCAACACCCCGCCTAGGCAAATGCGTTCTAGCAAATCCAAAACGAAAACGAAACTGCCTGGAATCCATAGTAAGTTCCACGAGCCATGAAGCGCCAATCCGAATCCACAACTACCCATCACGCCCATTGAGGCGTACGATCGCAGCGCCAGTTTCCCCTCTAGTTATATTGTAAGAAACTCTATGGGTAAAACTGGCTCAAAAATATGTCTAAACATGGATGCCGCCATGATGCCACGCTGTAGTTGCCAGATCAGTAGTTGAAGATATGGCTAACAATTTTTCTTGAAAATGAGGCACAAATTTAGGGCCCTAAGCTAAAATTAGGCAAATTTTATGGCAATAACTGAGTTTCTTTACGAGTTTGTATGCTTTTATTAGTTTTCTTGAAGTATTCATGCTTGACGAACAAAAATAAATGAAATTATAAGCAAAAAGAAGACGTCGGGCTGAGGCGCCAAATTCAGTTTCGGTATTTTGTAAGGAGCGTCAGTCGTGTGGGGCTAATTTATAAAGGTTCGCTCTAACACGCCTTAGTGTCTGCTGTGTCACTTCGTTGCTTGCGAAGACACGCTTGCGAAGACTGCCGACGATGCGGAATAAAGCCGCCGCCGCCTACCTTCAAGGACACCTTCTCTACATGTCCGTACTGGCTGCTGCCGATTTGAACTCGCCGTCAGCCGGTCATATCATGTTACGCGAAACATGTCTGGGCAGATCGGCTCCTTTTAATCGCATATGATTCGTAAATTAAAAACAAACAAATGTACGAACCATTTTACCATGCCTAGCGTATAACTAGGCTCTTGTTAACGAGTGCTGTTATACTTTTACTGAACGGTGTTTCACTTGAGTCAGAGACAAAACAACCGCCAACTATTAATAATAATGGTAACTTTATTTGCACGATAAGGTGGTTTTCTAGAGGAGGACAAGGCGAAGCCGAAAGGTAATCCCGAATGTAGGTGCGGAAATCTCCTGTATGGGTGCGTGCGATTGGTGCATGCTCCTTCGATCGCTCAAACACGCAATGTGAAATTTTTGACAATATATTTGATGCTTTGCATGACACATTTCTTAAATTCGGGGGATCAGCGACGTTGTTTAATTAGGTATACTTGCACCTATACTCTCATACGGCCCATGTATATACCTGCACAGAGGAGTAAGGGGAGAGGTAAGCTTCATTCATGTGAGATGGGCACCCGTGTGGTGTGGCGTTAAGAAAAATTATTCTGTCCTTCCCTGGGTGCCTTCGCCAATGAACGGAAACGGCCACTTCTGTTCACGCCCAATTATCAGGACCACCCCGCCTGCAGGCGGTTTTGCCCGAAATGCCTGCGGGTTCGGCCGGAAATCTGTCCGTCAACAGAAACCGCCTAGGAAGCATGTTGAGGTAACACACATATGCGCTTTCTTGGGTCACGATGGGACCGTCATGTATTTTGTGCAAGGCGAAGTCGACGAAGGATATACGTCTCCCTTGAAAAGTTAATTAATTTGAGTGCACCTATAAATTGTTATTGCCGCTCATTAATTCAATCATAGTGGTTAATTTTGAAACAGCTGCCAAACATAACTATAGCAGGTGAATCAGACTGCCTAGCATGAGACTATCGAGCGCTAATATAGAGTATTCAGACATTTAATGTGCATTGCATATGGCAGTCATTAAGAAAAACGACAATAAATTGAATTCTCAATTTTATTATTTGCGACAGTTACATCTGCACGTGTCGGTTCAGCCAGGGCCATCTGGAGACGTTCTTCAGCTGTATACACTAGATAAAAGGAAGGAATGCGATATGCGAATGCGATACGCGATGTGTAGCACAGCCTTCTCATTTATGCCAACATCAAACCGGTGGCCACAAAGGTGTCACACCAGACCTTGTAGAATTTCCACGCTCCAATTCCAGCGTGCTCACAGCAACAAGGATGACGACGAAGTTGCATTACCGAAGCTGGATTCCAGTAATGCTGTAGCTGATTATGAAAGTTCTGGCTAATGCTCATTCAGGTTTTGGTCATCAGCATTCTTATTTTCATCAAAAATAATGGGCCATCGCAATGCCATCAGCTCGTGTATAATAAGCAAAAATAAACACAGAAAAAGCAAGAGGGTCATATGTACAAGCAATTCTCATCCAACAAATTTTATTTCACCACCAGTAATACCACCAGATCTCTAGGGAAGTTTGTGATGGTAAGAGCAAGGCTAAGATAACCTAATGTGCGACTTCAAAGAAAGGAAGGAACTGTAGAAGAAAGCTAGGGAGGTTAACCAAGGAAAGAAGAACTGTCCAGCTGGCTGTGCTACATGTGGAAATGGGAACAGGAAACTTGAAAGGAAAGGAAAGGACGCATAAAATAAAGGATGAAAAATTCGGGAGAAAAAAAAAACATGGCATGGAAATGGGCAGTAAAAAGGCAGCACCATGGGCGAAAAAAGATACCGTAAAATCCCGAGCAAGCGCCCCTACCCGGACAAGCGCCCCCCCTCCATTCTCGAGTGATTTGAAATTTGCGCCAAATCCCGAGCAAGCGCCCCCTGCCTTTTTTTAACCTTGTCCGGCGCTTCATCCATTTTCACAAAATCTCTTACCTAGTTTTTTAGTATTTTCTTTTCTTTTTTGCTAAATATTTGCATGTTAAATTATATAATGATGCAATTTTTTGGAAAAATAAACTGTTTGGGGCTTACGTATCAGGGGGGTAAAGCGAGCTCCGAGACCGTACGAATCGTGGGCGCTGACATGATACAATTCCCATGGTTGCCAGATCAATTGTATTCAGTTTTGTAAAGGGTTGTTCGCTAATTATTTAACTAAAATAAAAAACTGAAGCAAAACAGTTGCAAATAATTGCCGCAGTAATTTAAACTAGCTCTACAAAAAACTTTTAGTGTAATTAAGCTCTAATTTTTGAACCAAAAGTAAGTGCGTAGCTCAGTTTTGGTTTCGATTTCTTTAAGTGTACTAGGAAGTGGCGAGGCCCTTGCGCCTGACTGCACAGTGTGTGTGTGCAGTCTCCAGCTCAGATCTGCGTGCGGGAAAAACGTGTACAACTGGTACAACTCGGAGGCACACGCTGAGCAAGTGCCTCCCCGGGCGCTTGCGAGGCTGTCATTCGTTTCTTCACGTTAAGCACCTTGTCTATTGCCCCTGAACTGACGCCGGAACAGCGATTCCGATCTGACCTTGACTACCGCAAGTTCACTACAGGCTACGGAGTGGCAGCCAGCGATCGCACTCGTTGGAAGAGAAATAAAAGGAACTTTTATAATTGTTCGGTTGCAGTTGTTTTATTCATGGAACTTCTTACAGCTCTCCGTGCTTCGAACTTTCGCGCAAACGTTCGCGAAGGTAGAACGAAAAAAGAGGTAACGAAATACGGTTTCTTTTTTAATCAATCACAACAAGTCAACAAGTCAATGTTGTCTCCTCGCGCGCTCTGTGCGGCAAATTACTACCCATTCAATACTGCCCATTGAGTCCCGCAAGCTTTCCCTTTGAAGTGGTGGAAAGCAGCTAGAACTTGACGAATACAGACGGAAACGAAAACGGGACACGCCGCTGACTGTATTTCGCATACTCCCTTGGCATGCATTCTGCCACTCCATTGGCCTGCGATCGACCGCGCTCTTTCGTTCCTGTGCTTCAAAGGGCCGCTACTCACCGGCAACATCAGCGTTGGCCCATGCGATAACGTTTTTCTTCTTTTTTGTGTGTCAACAAAGGTTTTACATTAAGCTACAAAGCCACAGTTCTTCACTTCACTTCATTTGAAAAGCATCGAGCGACTCGCAAGACGTCACAGAATGGCAAACAAAGCACCACAGCGCAAAAATGCACGGAGATCATGACGGAGATTCATTTTTTCTGTGCGCCCCAGTACGGATCAGCTGATTCCTTGACGTCCTCGCGCATGCGATTAGTCGCATTCGAGCTTGCGCGCAAGTGTTGCGTGAGCGTTGCCACATCTTGCTCATATAGTCATATAGTCTCAGTACATATAAGTCACACACTAAACCGAAAACACGTCGGTTACCTACCACAGGAGATAAACCACGCAATGCTGTCGACGCCGCCTACACAAAATCCGCCTGGCCAGCGGTCCGCCATGTTACAATTAATCCCGGCATGCTTCGCTAGCCGGACGCGGAAACGCCGCAGTAGCCCGTTGCCAGATTACAACCCATCGCTTTCGCCGTTTTTAGTAAGCAAAAACTCAGCTGGCAACCTTCAAATCGTTGTATCATGTCTGCCACTATGTGTCGTACGGTTCCAATGCATTGGCTCAGCGGCGCGCTTTCCCTCTAGAGTCAGTATATTATCTCTATGTTACGTATGTCACGTGCAGTATCCCTTCCCCATGCGTAGCCAGCACACGGCTGAAGCCGAAGCTGGCCGAAACGTGAGCCAGCGGGAGCCAGCATCGCTGCTGTCAGTCGCCATTTGCCATTATTGAAAAACGTGTGGACCGTCCCACGTGTGCGGGACGTAAGCGAGGATGCATTCGTACACAGTGAAAAAAAAGGTTGAGGTTGTAGAGTGGCATCGACAAACCGGCAGAAACGTGCACGCGACTGCGCGGCATTTCGGGATCGACCGGAAGAGAGTGCGCGAATGGGACAAGAACTTTGAAACCCTGCTACAGCGCAGCTATGGAAAAGGAAAGGCACAACGCAAGCTAAGCAGCGGTGCGCCTGTATTCAGTGAAGAACTAGACGACGCTCTTTTTGAATTTTTCGAGAGTGAGAGGAGCGCCGGTCGTGCCGTCAGCAACAGGCTGTTGGCTGAAGAGGCCAGAAAAATCGCGGACAACCTGAAGCTCGGGAACTTCGCAGCATCGTCGCAATACATCAAGAGGTGGAAAGCGCGGTTTGGCGTCACAATGCGCCAAGCGACAAATGACAGTCAAAAGACCCCTGATGATCTCGCCGAAGCTGCAAGTGCTTTTCGATCAGCTGTCAACGCTCTGCGACTTCGCCACGACTTCACACCGGCCAACATTGCCAACATGGATCAAACCATGGTCCGTATCGACAATCCTGCCTGCAGAACGAACAACGTTGCCGGTGAAGCAACAGTGCGTATAGCGAACACTGGTTGTGCGAGACGCGGCTTTACAGTTGCTTTGGCAGCATGTGCGAATGGAGACAAGCTACCAGCGTTTGTGATTTTAAAGGAACCAAGCGGCAAGATACCAACGAAGGCATTCATGAAACTTCGCATTCCAGGTAAGTGTCAAACAAATTACGTGTTTGTTTATTATGGCTTTCAAATCAATACATTTGTTTACAACTAGCATTTTGCATTGTTCTTTTATCTGTAGGAAATGTTCGCCTCACGGCATCAAGGAATGGCTGGATGACCTCGGAGAAATTCCAGGAGTGGCTGTCGAGGGTCTGGGGCCCGAATAGTGACGACGTGCGGCGACTTCTCGTAATTGATCAGGCACCCATCCACAAAACTCCGGCAGCGAAGGACGCGCTACAGGCATGCGACACAGACGTCGTGTATGTGCCTGCCGGATGCACAGGCCTGCTGCAGCCCGCCGATGTCTACTGGAACCGACCATTCAAGGCTCGGCTTCGCGCTTCGTGGGAAGCCTTCGTCAGGAAGGGCGAAAAAACGGCGAAGGGCAATCTCCGCAAGCCATCGCGGCAAGAAGTACTGTGTTTTGTTTCGGAGGCATGGGCAGCCGTTTCCGAAGAAACTGTTGCCCGGTCTTTTAAAGGGTGCGGTATTTCTAACGCCCTTGACGGGTCGGGTGACGGCGACCTACATGACCGGCTTTCAAGTGTTGGTGCTGTAGACCCAGAAGATCGCGGACCCCTCCAGGCCGAGTGCATGGAGATGATTTTTGCGACGGACTCGGATGAGTCATTTGATGGATTCGCGAGTGACGATGACTGAGAATGAACTCCCTTGACTGGTCAAAAGACTGCAAGCAAACTGTACGACCAGTCTCTCAGTGTTGATCGGCAGTCGTTTTCTGAATTTGGGGTGAATAAAAACAGCAAGAGTGTAAATAAAGTTATTTATTTTCTCATCGAGTGTTTTGCGTCCATATTGAGTTCCGGTCCGCTACCGTAAAAACTTTCGCGGGATAGGTATTGGGGGAGGGGGGGGCGCTAGCTCGGGATAATACGCCGCCATTTTGAATTTCGGTCGACGACCGAGCAAGCGCCCCCCTCAAAAATTCCTCAAATTATCTGTTGCCACAGGGGGGGCGCTTGTTCGGGATTTTACGGTAGGCATAAAAGAAGCAGGCAAAATGACAAAATGGGCAAACGAAGGATGCTGCATGCTGGTAACACCCTACAGCACCTGTGACTGTTTTTCTCTCTTAATCACTGCAATCTGCTTCTTCAAGGCAAGAACTGATTTGGCTACTTCAGCTCCATCTTGTCTAAAACCACTGAAATATGTCTGATTTGCTGTGCACATTGTAAATAGGGTACATAATTTCTAATTTTTTAAAATTTCTCCTCAAGTGTCTGCTCCTTCGTGGAAGCTTTCGTGACTAACTGCCTCGTAGAATTGCGTTTGCTTTGTTAATTTTTTGCTCTTTTATGCTGCCTCTTCTTGTAATATTTTATTTGGTTCTTCTCCTCTTCTCCAGTGCTTAGGTTTTTTATCATGAAATTGTTTTTTCTTCAAAAAGGTTTTTTGGCTTTTAACCCTGTCTGTTTATTGGCTTTAAACCTGCCATAGCTTTGCTGGAAATAGCTCCTCACACAATTTTCCTCTCTTTATTCTGGGAGAGGGGGCATGAAATTTTACAAGGTAAAGAGCCCTGCAGCGACTAATGAACACTTGCACTACTTTCTTTGTAGTTGGAAGTACTAAAAGCTATAGTTCCACAAACCCAGAATGGAAATGCGCGTTCTACATCATATCTTCTAGTCTCTGGTTTGCTTTCGTTGAGATTTTGTTTAAGCTGCTACTACATAGAATTATTGCGACCTAATGTAACCTGACAACATTAATCATCTACCTTGTGTGACGTCCCCAAGCATACAATCAATGACAAATCTTTTAAGCTTACCTAGAAAAACGGAAAATCTTTTGAGAGCGTTTCTTGATGCACATAACTTAGTAATATTAGGCTTGGGTATTTCACGGTTATTGAATCTAAGCCAATGCAAGGGCCACTACCTAAAAGCATTTCAACTGGAGAAAAAAGTTGACACACGTGCTGCAGGGGCCTCGTAGACAGGCACAGGCACAGAAAGCATGTTTGTTTAGCATAAAGTGCAGTCACAAATACGATTTCCATTTACATGCATTTCTTGGAAGCGTTGTCCAGTTCGAACTTCCATTCGCTAGAAAAGCACGTAGTTGTAAAGAGCACCTCAATAGATTTCGAAAACAATCAGCTGACGCATACAGATGGGGGGGGAGGAGGGAGGGGGGAGGCGTGTGAAACATGTTAAAATAGCGCTGTACAGACGGGACAACAAAGAAAAGACTACACAGGACTAGCGCTGCATATCAACTGAACTCTTTTAGCACACACAAAATGATATATACAGAAACAGCGCATGCGCGAATACAGGGAAGCCACCAGGAAAAAAATCGGGGGAAAACAGCAATCAGGGGGAAGTGATTTCTTCTTAAAGGAAGCAGGAAAATAAATGGAATGGGGATATTATTAAGTTCACATGGGAGCTCACCTCTGCATTTAACACAGTCCGGAAGCGGGAATAGTTGGGGAAATAGGATAGGAGAAAGAAAAGTAAAGATTAGAAAGGTGAGTGAGGAAAGAGTAGAGAAGAGTAGTTCCACTGTGGTCGATTCCGTAGCACACAACACACCACGAACACTGTTGGCTGGCGTAATGCTGCGTCCGGGAGACTAGAAACCTCGAAGGGAACGGTGAAGCGCGGATGCGAGCATGGTGCGAAGAAGAGCGAAGTCTGCGGCGGTCCAGACCGCTTTGGAGACGGGTACTGGGGAGGGGAGGGGGGGGGGGGGCGTAACCTGGCACTCGACCGCCCACATTCTAGTAACGTTGCCCACACCAGTAGAGCGAACGCCGGGCGACGTCCAACGGCCCGCGCTTGCAACGGGCCGCCGAAATGAAACCCCTCCGAAGCACAGGAGCACTAAAAACACGTCCGCTCAACGCCGAAAGCTACCTCTCTGAGCGTACGAAGTACCCGCTAATCTACGCGCTACCCTTCTCAGTTGCGGAGAATGCAAAACTGCATCTAACGCGGCAGCATGGCACAAAAGTTCGCTACCTACCACAGGAAAAACTTCACACTACGTTTCTGCACAGCAAAGTTTTCACGCCGCACTCACAGTGCTAGTCTGCCGTCCGCGCGCTTTCTCTATGGGAAGGCGTGTCCGCGCCGCTGATGCACGCACAGCGCTGCGCAGAGGGCGCTGCGAGCAATCGGAGCGCCCGAGCGGCCGGAGCAAGAGCGGCCGCAGGCCGGCCTGTGCCGCGCGCTATTGGCGGTGAGCGCGACCACGGGCGGCGCTGCGGAGCGCGCCTCCGTGACGTCGGCTTAGGGATTCTCGCATTTGTCGTCTGCTTCACTCGGGCTCGCTCTCTATGCTGTTTCTTTGCGCGCGGTTGAGATTTTGTACTTGTCCGCAGCAGATCTCGCGAATGCGCAACTTTTTTTTTTCGTAACAAAACACTTAAAATAGCGTAAACTAGCTCAAGGCGTGATTTTAAGTATAGTTTTTGATACCGCTCCGGAAAAAAACATTGCCGGCGTCGCCCATGCATTGCTGCGAAGCTGGTCCTGTGCGGAGCGCGAAGAGTCAGAGCTAGGCGTCAGCCTCTGTGTTCAGCAGTCTTTCGAACAAAGGTAACAGCCGCAGGCTGACAACCGACAACAGCGAAAATGGAAGACCAAAACAAATTCCAGGCCTTCGGGGCTGTCGGCTTTGGCAGAAGGCATTACGATTCCAGCTAATCGCATGTAAGGTAAAACAGATTTGGCAACACTCGAAACTATTGTATCAAGTCACTTTACGTTGTCACGCCATGAAAGTGTGCCGACATGCACTATGGGGCACAAATAATGTAGGTTGATTTCCAAATAACCTGCTGTGTGTATAGGCGCGTGCTGGTTTTATACCAGGCTTCTAACTAGTATGCAGGCTTATTGAGCAAAACGAGTAACCTGTAAGGCAAACATACAGTAAGGCTATGTTTGTTCAGATTTGGAGGGATATTTCGGTACATTTGCCACAACCATATCATCCCAATATTCAGACAGGCATTAATAGTAAAACTACACTGAAGAGGGGGAGGACCAGGAGGAGGAGAAAACTTTAACAGTAAAATCGAGCTGATTAGTGGGCAGGCTCCTCAGTCCAAGACGAGAGAGTAAGATTCATTCTTCAATTCACCGAACGTCAACCCGAGTAGGCCAGGACTTGTTCTTTGCGACTGAAGGGGTTGGAAAACAATAAAGAGCTGTCTGGACATATTCATTGGTTTCGAGTTGTGTTATACTAAAAATTGGCATGTATACTATTTATTGCGTTAGTTAGCAAGTATATCAATTTTTCAACACCGTAATCATGTCAGAACTTTTCGGGTTGAGATTGAGTTCATTACGATATCGATGGTTGGATAGAAATTAGGTGCACAAAAGCCGCCTTCGAGTACTGTGGACAACGTTATCTGCGCCGTAGCACTGATCTTATTGCATTGAATATTCACATGAACTTTGTGAGCCTCGCAAACATCCCCAAACCTCCTAGGACGTTTAGGACGGTGCAGAAAATGAATGCGTTGGGCACAGAAAAAAAAAAACCGTTCATCTAACAACAACGAAAGAAACAGAAAACACCCGTTTTATTTCCTGCTGTGCGACCCGCTGCTTGATGCGTAGCATTAGACTGTTGAGTCTTCATAAGAGCATCTCAGAAATAGTTAAGGGAAGCCTACACATTCTGAGTACTTATCGAGGAGCTCTGAGCGCTGAAACTCGCAAATACGCTAGATAGGACGAGGGCGAGTTACGTCTGAGCGATGCTCTCTGAAAGTCGTTCTCTCTCTCCTCGTGTGTTGTAAAATTGTGCGGGACAAAGCTTGAAATTATTCAGAGCCGTCAGAATCTGATTGAAAACACGCTTTTTAAAGCACCAAAGCATCAAAGCGGGCGATTTCTAGCAAAGGCGCTGCTGCCAGTCAGAACCGGACGACCGCGGCGCGGGTGTAGCAGCGCGGCGAATGTAGCAGACGACAGCGGAGCGGGTCCCTAAGCTGACGTCAGATCCAGGGGGCGCCACTCAAACATCTCACCGCCAATACTGCCGCTCTGCCGCGGAACGCGAGCGCGCATCGGGGTTTGTCGGCCACTTAGAGCGGTGAAATGGAATGGTACGAGGTACATCAGCTCACAATTGAAGGTACGATAGTACTATAAGACCTTTTAGTTTCACGCCCCGAGTTTTTCGCGAATTGGGCTACGGAGCCTCTTTGCGGCCGTTGAATTTCGCGAGTGAGACCGAAGGATGAAACCGCAGCAACCAGCGTAGCCGTTTCACTACCACCGCTTGGACCATTATTAAAGTAAAGCTTTCTATGTCTCACTGATGGCCTATGTCGCCTCGAAAAAGCACTGCGGGAAAGCCAACTGTCTCTGACGACGGTGATGTTTGTGAGTAAAGTGAGAGGAAAAAAAAAAAAAAACGCTTCCCCTGATCAGAATCGAAGCTGGCTCCATCGCGTTTTGAAGCCGACGTCTATCTCAATGCGCAATTCCAACATGGTCAAAGCAATTTGGATTTGGAGAGGAGTGCATGGACGTGCACATGTAATTAGAAAATTTATCCACTCCTCCACTCCGCAACGATGGTTGAACACGAAGCTTTCTTCGCGTGAAATCAAACGGCAAAGGGTCGATTTCAAATCCGGCGCGATCATAAGTCCAAAATGCGTGCGAGTCAAAGTGAAAGCTCAATGAGTCAAAGTAAAAACTCAGACGACAAGGAAGCGCTCACAAGAAAGCTTCGCGTTCAACCACCAATGTTCAGACAGTGAGATCCCGTTCAAAAAGAACTCCCTGCGGCACCAGAAGCTGCGTTTGTTCCACATCGAAACTACCGGGTCATTCCCGAACGTCATTGACGGTGACAAGCACGCAGCCGGCTGGTAGGCTGACAAGAAGAAAAGCGAAAGCTTGAGTAAAATGTTGTGCCAGCAAAAACTTGTTCCTATATACTTTGGGCAGAGTGCGGGGGGAGGGGGGATAAAGCAAGGTATATATGGTCACGACAGTATAAATAAACCTCAATATTTTTACTCCTTGGTTTCAAACAGCCACGATTATATGATTGGCCATAACACAAATATTCTCCCGTTTTGCTTTCCCCATGTGCGTCTCGCAATTCTCTCCGAGTGTGTGGGTGATCAAAAAGAACCTGTGTAATGAATTGCAAGCGAAGTTACTGATTTGCAGCCGGGTTTTATTAAAAATCAGTTTCACGTACCCAATGCTGGCGAATGTTTCAAATCGTGGTATTCACGAAAATTACAGGCACGCAGAAGAGGTTTGATAGTACCCAAATTTTTGAAAATTTCGAGGTAAGCGGAGTGTTGGGTTAAGCGAAATGCGAAAAATGTATGGCCAGATCACTGGAATAAGAGCTAGTGCTGGTAACAAACGCTCCAATGCACAGGGACGCTTCCGGAATACAGGCAAAAATAATTTGCAGAAAAAAAAATTTTTTTTAGGTATTGCGGAAAAAGAACTGCGTGATGCTCGCCTGTTTCGCGTTCGCATGTGGTCCCAAAAAAGTGTTCTCGAGCTTCTCAATGCCGCATCAAGCTGTTGGTCGCCAACGCTATATTCTATCTTTGCTGTGAAGAAGGCAAAGCGTATGTTTTTCTTGTTCCTGCCGTTTTTGGGACTTTTTGTGACACGTCGTCGTCCACATGATCAGAAGCGTCTTCCCCAGCTATATCAACGATGTCGGCGCCGGACAGCACTCCGCTAACGGGACATCGGCCGCGCACAGTGCGTACCCCGTGCAAATTTGCCGTTCGGGACGGTGTTCGGCGCGTAATGGGAGCTAAGCTTTAACCGAGAGCTTATCAGCTGCCTGCAGCGGATGTTGCATTGCGTCCTATTGTCAACATTTCGAGATATCCGTGATCCCCGAAAAGACGTTTCGAGACAAAGGGTGGAAAATGTCGCCTATGGCAGGTATATGCACGGCAAAAAAAGGTTTCGACTTAACCGATATTTCGAGATATCCGAGTTCGAGTTATGGAGAAATCACTGTATCTGATGACTGAAGGTGATAAAACTTCGTATGCATGTGCACACGACTTGTTTTTTTTATTCGGCATTTACATTTAACAGATTCCCAGCTGACTGGACGTAACTGAGGGGGCCGCGAAGACGTGCGCTTAAGGGCCTCCAGATCAACGATGCGAAAGGTCAGGAGGCACCGGTTCGAGCTGCTTTATTTACATACACGTACAGGGGACAACATCTTGGGAAACTTGCAAAGAAAGACGGTTCCAAAGAGCCATAGAAAAAAGCGGAGCGTCGCCACACACCACACACATTTTCACGCGCTGACTAATCCATCAGTTAACAACGGCGGGGGTATTCACAAAGAACGGTTGTTTGCTAGCTGAAGTCCCGCATGATATTTCCAATCTGGAAAACGATGCCTTGCCGGCAGTGTTCCCGAAGCCCCCGAGTATGTGTCGAAATCGGTTCGACACATACTGGGGGCTAGCACAGCGACACGATTCCGCGGTTTTTACAAGGCTCGATCCTTCATAATACGCGAAAACGTACTCCTGTCACTTCACGCTCCGGTTAAAACACATCGTACTGGTAAGAACCAACTTATTTGGCTAATCTGGTCTGTCGACAGAAACGGATAGGGTTCGAAAAGGGGCAGTTAAAATGGGCTGAACCCGCCCAGAAATAGGGCAAACTACGAAGGCAGCAGCGGCACGGCAGAGCGCCGTCCGCCGCTGCCCATCGCGCCGGCCGGCCACCGCGCTCCGATTGACTGCAGCGCCGCCGCTGCATGCATCACGGAGGAGCCCCCTTCGCGACTGGCGGACGGCAGACTAGCACAATTTCTAGGGACCCTACTCACAGCAACGGTGGCTGCCATGATGGAATGCGTTGGTTACTAGGTGAATACCGACTACTGCCGGCAACTCTAGTAGGCAAAAAGACAGCGGGCAACGCTGTGAGGGTGGCATCATGTCTGCGCCCGGGTGTAGCACGGTTTCAATGCACGGGCTGGCCGGGCAGCTTTTCCTGTAGAGTGAGTAGTATTAACTCTATGGTTTATATACCCCCCCTCCCCCCCCCCCCCCCCCCCGACCCATAGTTGCTGTTTCCGGCTACGCTGCCGCCAGTGTAGCCTGATACATCTTCCTTCCTTTTAAGAATTACGGAATTTGGTTGAACCGTTCATCATAGTCAAGCTCGACGCGGGGCTTTCGAGGTCTGGTCGATCTCCTTGGTACAGGCTGTGACTTGTGTAGGAGTGGTGCCCCTAGCAAGGATTGGGCAAGATGGTCTACATCTTCTGGGTTCGGTACTGGCTGGCTGGGTTCGAGCAGCTTGAGGATTTCCTGCTGTGGCGGAATGCTGCAGTCGGTGTCGCTCAAGGTGTCGTCTAGGGACTCCTCTGTACGAAGCAGGTGTCTCCTGTTCCTGCGAAAGCAACGGCCAGTATCAGTTACCAGGCGGTACGAGCGGGGTGAGCATTCCTCCAACACCCGGGCTTTGGGGTTCCATCCCACATCGCTCTGTAAACGAACTACGTCGCCAGGTTGCAGTTGCGAGAGACGACAGCCCTGCATTATCTGCTTGTGCTTTATCACTTGAGTCCCCCTTGCTTTCCAAAGTCGGGAAGCCTAGTCCTAAGCCTCCTTCCCATGAGCAGTTCGCTGGGTGACCGTCCGTCCTCCAAGGGCATTGTTCTATAGTTAAGCACACCCAGCCAGTGATCATTGCCAGTCAGAGCACATTTACGCAAGATATGTTTTGCCACTTGCACGCCCTTTTCTGCGAGGCCATTACACGGGGGATAACGAGGACTTGACGTAACATGACGGAACTCATATTTGGCCACAAACTGACTGAACTCGCGCGAGGTGAATTGAGGGCCATTGTCTGAATTCACCTCCACTGGAATGCCATGACGGGAAAAGATTGCCTTCAGCTTATCTACGACTTCTGCCGCAGTTGCATTCTGCAACTTTTCTAGCTCCAAAAAGTTTGACTGTGAGTCGTATACCCCAAGATAGGACTGATGGGCATACTCAAGTAGGTCAACACCTACCCTGCTCCATGGGTGTTTGGGTACCTCACGAATCCGGAATGGCTCCTGTGGCAGTTTATAAGCAAGTGCCTTGCACGCTGAGCATCTGTTGGCAAAGGCCACAATGTCCGCATTCATCCCCGGCCAAAACATGAGTTGCCTTGCTATAGCTTTACACTTGGAGATGCCCAGGTGACCTTCGTGCAACCGTTTTAGCATGTCGGCTCGCATTGATGAAGGCACGGCTGCCTTTGAACAATACTCCATTGACAACGGTCAATTCGGCATAGAATGGTCTGTACAAGCCATCGACTGGGCTATCGTTTGACAACGCCGATATCACCTGTTGGAGAATGGGGTCATGTTGGGTCTCTGTGACGAGTTTGTCGAGGGTCGTTGGCGCTATCAGGTCGAAGAGGACATGGGTGGCATGCACCTCCATGTCCACTGCGAGGTCGTTCGGCTCTCTGGGGATGTGAGTTTTCTGCCGGGACAGCGTATCAGCCAGGACGAGCTGCGAGCCAGGAACATACTGCAAGGTGAAAGTATACTTCAACAACCGTACGAAGAATCTCTGCAGCCTGGGAGGCACGTCATTCAAACCCTTTTTTGAAATTGCGATTAATGGCTGGTGGTCTGTTTCAAGGGTGAAGTCAGCAGCATACACAAAATGATGAAACCTTTCACAGGTTTCATCATTTCATCAAGCCCAAAGCCTCCTTTTCAATTTGCGCATAACGTGTCTCAGAGTCCGAGAGTGCCCTCGATGCATAGGCCACTGGCCGCCAGATTTCTCCATGAAACTGTAAGAGCACTGCTCCGAGGCCTGTGGGTAAGGCATCAGTGGATATCTTTGTGGCTTTCAAAGGATCGAACACTGCCAACACTGGTGGCTGCGAGAGTATGTCCTTCAACTCGGCAAGTTCCTCTTCGTGAGGGGGAAGCCACTCAAATTCCGAGTCCTCGCGAGTCAGGATACGAAGGTTCTTCGTTTTCTGTGCTAAGTTTGGAACGTACTTCCGAAAGTAGTTGATCATACCCAACAAGCGACGAAGGGCCTTCTTATCTCCCGGAGTGGGCATGTGGGTCAGACCACAGACCAAACTTGGGTTGGGTGTGATGCCTTCAGCACTGATGACATCTCCCAGGAAACAGACCGAGCTTTGAGCGAATTTACACTTGTTCTGAGTAAAGGTTAACCCTGCTTTGCGTGCCGCTTCGAGCACACGTAGCAACCTTTCATCATGTTCTGCTTGGTCTCGACCCCAGATGAGGATATCGTCTATGTAGACGCGAGCACCCTCTATGCCCTCAAAAATCTCGTACAACACTCTCTGAAACACCTCTGGCGCTGAGGCTATGCCAAATGGTAGCCGTAGAAAACAGTACCGGCCAAACGGTGTTCCGAAGGTACAGATCTCAGACGAACTGGGATCGAGCGGCACTTGGTGAAATCCAGCTTTAGCATCAAGAGTAGTGAAAACAGTGGCTCCGGCCAGGTCAGATTCGATGTCTTCGCGCCTGGGCAACTGATAGTGCTCTCGCTTTAGGTTCTGGTTTAGCTCCCGCGGATCCATGCGCACTCTGAGCGAGCCATCCTTTTTCCTTATCAACACGAGTGGGCTTACCCATTCGCTGGGGCCGGGAACTTTGCGGATGATGCCCTCCTTTTCCATGCGATCCAGCTCCGATTTCAGTGGCGTCCTCAGGGCTTGGGGCACAAGCCGTGCTGGCTGGACTATTGCCTGGGCTCCCTCGCGCAGAGTCAGATGGTAGGGGCGGCCCAAACAACCAGTTCCTGAGAACACGTCCGGAAACTGACTAACAATGACTTCCTCCTTGACAGAGTCGACTCTCGATACTAAGCCGAGTTTTACGCTAGTTTCCAGGCCAAGCAGGGCTTGATGTTCTTTCTTGACCACGAAGAAGTCTACTGGCGCTGTGGTGCCGTTCATCTTCAGCTGGTGAGTAACCAGGGCTATGTGCTTGATTATGCCTCCCGTGTAGCTTCGAAGTGTTGCTGGGCTGGGCCGGACAGAAGCATTCTTGCTGAACTTCCTGTACAGCGAATAGGGCAACAGGTTGGCCTGCCACCCGGTGTCGACTTTCAAGGAGAGTTTGCCTGTTGCACCCACACCAACCGTAACAAGCCACTCTGGACGCGACGCAATCGTACACACTCCAACATCCAGGATGTCAAACTCCCCTGACGACTCGTCACTGGCAGTGTTCTCTTGGCACGAGCTAGCTGTTTTCCCACGCGCTTGGTCCGTTGCAGTTATGCAGCAGCTCTGCCGGCTCTTGGGCTTTGCAGGGAAGCGGGCGACAAAACAATTGCTCTTATCGCACCGAAAGTACGTTTTCTCGAAGGCTGGGCAGGCTCGGTCATCGTGCAGTGTGTTACACCTTGTGCATCTTGAGCGCCGGACCCTGTGCTTTTCCGGCCGCACGGCATCGACACACTTCTCCGGCCGCACGACGTGTACGCACTTCTCTTGATCATTCCATACCATGTTTTTCCTATCTGCGGCTTCCGTTGTTTGACAAAGGCGAACGGCTGTTTCCAGCGTCAGATACGTTTCCTTGAGCAGCTTTGTTCGCAGCTTTTTGTCACGGATTCCGTAGACGACCTGGTCCCTCAACATAGACTCGGCCATACTTGAAAAACCGCAAGACTGAACCTTGATTTCCAGGTCACGAAGAAATTGCTCAAAGGGCTCATCTTCCGCTTGCTGCCTTGTTCGGAACACGTAGCGCTCGTAGATCTCATTTTTCTTTGGGACACAGTACTCCTCGAACTTTTTCACTACCACATCGTAGTCGTCACGGGACTCTCCGTCGGAAAACTTGAAGGTGTTGTACACCTCAAGCGCCTCTTCGCCGGCAACGTGCAGGAGCAGCGCGACTTTCTCGGCGAGCTTCTTTGTGGAGAATCCGGTCGCTAACATGAAGATGTCGAGGCGCTGCCGGAATCGCGTCCAGTTTACCTCGAGGTTGCCCGAGCACACGAGCGGTGGCGGCTGACGTAGTGCATTCATTTTTGCAAATGTGTCCGAAGCGGGGTTACAACATTACGGCGATAATTCGGCTGTCGGCTGCGCCATGTATCAGCCGATGAGAGACGACACGCACACCCAAGTGGTTGAGCAGCAAAGAGGAAGCTTTATTGTTTCGACGGTTTATATACACCCCCGACCCATAGTTGCTGTTTCCGGCTACGCTGCCGCCAGTGTAGCCTGATACAGTTGGAGCGTCGTGGCACTTCTTTCGTGCAATCGCAGAGAACGCCCTGAGCCGAATGCCCCGGTTTGACGCACACATTTTATTCAACTTCAAAACAATCCAGAGATGCGTTTCGAATGAACACAACGTCACAACATGCGTTGCAAGTCTGAACCACGATTGAGAGACGATGGGTTGCCTCCTCCTGCCCGTCGTAAATTCGGCACTCACCTCGCGCGCGGTTTGCGGGGACGAAAACAGCAAGTCACTTAACTCTGGCGCACAAGCCGAGATGGCCTTTAGCCACGCACACTGCACATACCCCATGCGAGGTTGAGTCGTACGTCGCTCGAGAAAGATAATCCAGAACATGGGAAGCACTATCCACCCGCAGAAGCACAACGTCGCATTTCATCGCGAAACAAAGGCGTCCACAACACACACACCATCGCCTCCTGTAATGCCAAACGCATCTCGCACTTCCGGATGGGAGTGAGTGGTACGCCTGCAGTGCCCACATGTCGCGAGGTGGGGCCCCGAGCTGAACTGAGATCACCGAACCGCAACGGACTTCTAAGTGGTTTGTGCCTTGTTGCCAAGGCAACCGATGTTTGAGATTGTCCAAGAAATGGCGCTCGCTCCAGCGCTAGAAAAGCTCAGAGCCGCAGCGGAGCATGTTTTGCCAATGTTGCCGCTCTCCACCACGCGTCACCTCAAGCTGAACTGGTCACATGATTGAAGCGTTTTGTGCCTGGGTTCTGTATCAGTTTAAAATGTCTTTTTCACATGCCGCCGGCAGGAATTACCACCGCCGCAAAATAAGACCCGGCACCAGCGGTGCCACATCTGATACGGCGCTTTTGGGATAAACAGTGCGCGGTGCATCAAAGAGAACGAGAGCACAATCCTCCCCGTGCGGCTGCGAGTTCACCGCCGATAAAAAAGTCACGTGCCGCCGATAGCAACTGCAGCCACGTACACCGCGAAAGGGCAAGGCCAGGCCGCCACACACATGCGGCCAGATTTTTCGTTCGCTTTTCCAGCCTTGAGCGGAGTGCGGGATTCATGGTGTCAACAAAGCTTGCCCGTAGCAGACGGCAGTATGAGCAGCGCAATAGCGGAAGTACGTCACCGCTGAGGAGCGCAGCATCATGGGAGGCAAGGCTCGCGCGCCGTCAACACCGGAGAGGAAGTCGAAGGAAGGAGGAAACGCGGAGCGACGATAATGCGCGGTTTTTTATTTACGATTTCTCAGCTAATACTCATCGCTTTAAAAAATTCTTGCGGGAGGAGATTGCTAATACATTGCTTTATTTGGTTACATGTACATCCATGCATCGGCGGAAGGTATTTCAGGACCCCTTTAAAGCGTAGGCAGTCTGTCCAGTGGCGTCGGCTGCAAACTAACACCTTCCCACATCCCGCATTGTGCCAGCTCCACTTCCCCACGCGATACTGCCACACGTGCACATGGTGCGGCGTGCCTTTCGCTTCCCTCCACCACATAGTGGGCGCGTGCCCCTCCAAACCCCCTCTCCATGCTGCTTTGTGCCTGCCCCTTACCACGGTAGAGCAATGGGAGGCTACGCTGCTCAGCTCCGACCCACAAGTGCAAGAGTGTGTAATCCAGCTGGCCAAACTCGCTGCTAGGGCCCACGGGCTCCTGGCCGTCGACTAGGGGACTGTAGTGTGCCGGTGCTCCCAGCCGGCGCCTCTTTCTAACAGCTTTGGATGAATAAAGTTTTCACCACCACCACCACCACCACCACCACCACCCGCCCGCGACCGCCGCCAAATCGGCCTAAATACATCAAGGTATGCTGGCAACGCTGTCGTTTTTGCCTCAAAACGTCTCCAACTTTGGTCTGAAAAATCGAGGGCCTTTAGCCATGATGACAACATTGTCTTGCGCATTTCTTGTCCGTCCGTGCGGTCGTGCTTCTCCCGAGTCCCTGCTTCTCCGGCACCGTTTCGACTGAATGGCCGGACGGCCTGTGCGGCTTCGTGGTTTGGAATCGCAGCTTTTACTCCAACTGAAGTTCCTAGGGTCCTACCGAGCCTCACGTCAGTCTGCGCCTCAGCTTCGACGGCGCAAAGTCGGAGATTTCGCTAGCTCGGTTTCGTGGCAGTCAACGTCGGTGGTAGCAACAAGCTCGTGAGGAGGTAAGTGTTTAGACTTGTCAAATCGCCCTTTTCATACGGAGAAGAAAACACACAAGGTGATGTTGCCTTTAGTGTTCGTGGCTAATTTCAAAGTGGATAAGCTACGTGCCATTTCTTGCGAAAGCACACTCGAAACACGCGCTAGTGTCGTGATGTTTTTCTTTTTTAACTTACAAGACTCATATGCGTAACTGTTGGCTAGAATCTGCTATGGTGTCACTATGCTTACCACTAGTGACAGTTATTACATGAAGGTAAACGTTAACAGCCGTAGTAAGCAGAGCAGGGGTTTTACGATTACATGCACAAAGTTTTGGAGATATTTATTTCGTATCATGTGTCATCGAGACGCCGCTCACTGCGCTTTCGTTACAGGGGCTGATAAAAAATTTCCATCATAGTGACCTGCTCCGTTTCTAAGAGGCAGACCTACCTCACAAAACTGCTTGTCCATGCCTTGGCATACAGGGTGCCACTGTTCTCATTGCAGATGTAAGTGTTTCGCCAAATCTGCGCTCCCAATCCTATTTTTCGTAGAGACAGTGCAGTGCAAGTATATTTCTGTTGAGGAGCCACATATATGTGGCGCGCGTGCGTGCGTGTGTGCGTGTGTGTGTGTGTGTGTGTGTGTGTGTGTGTGTGTGTGTGTGTGTGTGTGTGTGTGTGTGTGTGTGTGTGTGCGTGTGTGTGTGTGTGTGTGTGTGTGTATGTCGATACAATTTGCACCTGTGCTCACAATTTCTGTTCTAATTTTTTCAGAAAACAGAATGGTGAATTTTCAGCGTTTGTATGCAGGAGTTGGAAGATGGAATTGATGTCACGGAATGCATGTCATGACTTATTCTGTTCGAGGGAAAGCGCAGTGGAGATACTTGATACTTTCAATGAACAAATACTGTGTAGCATGCGGTGGCCCACTAAATGCACTCACGTTTGATTCCCGACAGTTGGTGTTGAGTGTACGTAATGCTGCTGCTTCTCTTTTTCAATTGCTATAATCGCACTACAAGGGTTGCTGAGCATGGTCGTTTTATAGGTTATTGAATTGCTAAAGATTGCAATTTGCTAACGTAATTGCACTTCAGCAGAAATTTTCTCAAACAATGCAAGTGTGGTTTCGAAATTCCAGGAGTCTCGTAGGTATTCAAAGAATAGGTAGAAATCGCTGCTTTTCGCTAACACGGGGCACTTCTTGGCCGGTCTCACATCACTAGACGAGAATTTTTCTCACATTGCTCATGCTATAGTCATCGTCCTGAGCCTATTTGTGTACGCTGCAGGACACAGGCCTGCCTGCTTCATTTACGATTGCTGCTATCTTGCTTTGTCCATATCCATTTGTTGCCCCTGGGTTTTCTTCTCTCACACCCCTCCACCGAGTGTTGTGTTCTTCAGGCCTCTCATTCTTTGGTGGCATTTTCATAGGTGTGAGCAAGCTTTCATGCGACAAAAGGTGCTTTCGAACGAGTAGGTGATGCCAAATGCTTTTATGAAAAATTAATCCTGAAAGCAATGTTCGACTTCAATCTTTACGTACACAGTCACTGACTGATTTTTTAGATTGTCCAGTCATTCAGACACGTCAGTGGCGCTGCCGTCCACCCAGTGTATAACGACGTCTGAAACCTAATATGCTGAAGCCATTCACCATCTGATTTTTCTGACTTTTTGTTTGCTGTGACGAGAGGTTCAAATGGCAATAACCGCAGCAGCCCTATTGCTGTTCGCTTTATCCTACAGCCTTCAACTAGAATTTTCATGTACCACCCTCTGCTAAGCTCTTTTTTTTACTTCATATTTTTGCCATTTAGCACATGAAGAAAAGACGAGACGGTAGAAGAGAGAGAAGGGGTACAAAATCACAGGTAGTCAGGAAATGGATGCCCACAACGGAGAAACCTGTGATGCTTCCATGTGAAGGAGGAGAAAGAGCAGGCTCAGAAAAAGTTGTCCAGTGCCAACCTCCTCTGAGCCTGCTCTTTCTCTTCCTTCACATGGAAGCACCACAAGTTACTTCGTTGTGGGCATTTACTGTACGTTAGATATCTGCTTTTGGCATTTCGTTTTTTGGTCCGACCCTGGTTTCTACACACGATTATTACCAGTGAGATTTTGTTCTCTGTGTAAATTTGTTTTTTCAACTGCTCTCACGTTCCATAGAAAGTTTGAACAATTGGTCAGCTTGTTCATTCATTTAATCTTCCATGAAATATTAACTAGAGATGTGCAAACAGGAAATTTAGAACCGTGCATAAAATACGAATAGCAAAAGCTGACTGAATTGAATGAATCAAATATATTCGAATACAGATATCTTTTTTTATTGTTTATAGAGTTTTTAAGACAAAGTGACAAAAAAGATAACTTAGGCAGTCGTCAGGACCTAAGGCATTAGAATATTTAGGTATCGATAGAAAAATGGTACAAAAAATGGCAAGTAAACGGCGTAACTCATTGGGTACAGCAAACTGGTAGTGTGGGTGACGGTGAGAAGCGAAAACGTTTATAACCAGGTCGCTAAGGGAGTCGACAGCAGAAGGCGACGGGCTGCCGCCACCGCTAGCTTTTTGCTGGACAGAAGCAGCCCACAAGTGAGCAGCAGCGACGAACGACCACGACGGAGGGAAGTGGCTGCAGTTTGATTATTATTTAAAGACGATAGTCTTTCTTGGGCTACTTAAACCTAGAAATTTTGGTCTGTCTGTATGTCTGTCTGTCTGTATGTCCGTTTGTCTGTGACTCGATTCAGCCACCCGGCCAAAGTAAAATTGATACTGCGCAATAGTCTTATATACTCACAGCCAAATTTAAACGTCTAAGCCCGGTTTATATGTTCATACTTGTCAATTTTGTTGAACAAGAACAAGACATTACGCAAATATAAGACAAGAAATTAGTACACAAGGGATATTTACAGTGTTCCTTTACTGAAAAATTCATGGATGCTTGGTTTTTCGATAGCAAATGATATTCTACATCTACTGCAGAAAACCGCCGCCTCCTGGCGGCATATGAAAAATCACGCGGCAACAGCAACGAAAGGTTCCACTAGCTAGGTTCCACGTTCTGCTTGGAACGCACGTGGAGCACGGCCACGCGGTTCTATAAACCTTGTAGTCGGCCGCCTCCATTCACGCGCGTCTCCGCCGTACTGCAGCGCTGGCATCGAGGAACCCCGCCTGTAGCAGTGGAACGCGGTAAATTCAAATTCAAATCAAATCGATGAGCGCGACGGTACATGAGCAGCATGAGAGGTGAGCGGGAAAGCAAAGGGGGGCATTTCCTTGGCAAATGTCTACAAAGACTATCGTCTTTTGACGACATTTGCAACGAAAGGAGCAGATACGCGGCCAATTTTTTCACTTGTTGCTGTCACTCGCGCTATCCGTGTACCCATTGAGTTACAGTTTCATGTCGCTTCTCGCTGTCGCTGCGTGTGGTTGCCCCTTAAAAGATTAAGACAATATGGCAAGGCAGTGGAACAAAATTTGGCACATCCTGCGTGGAAAATGCGGTTTCCTCAACATGTTGTGACCAGAGAAATTATACAGTCGGCTACCATTAGTACAAAGTCCATGGGGACCGCAACAAAAAAAAAACAGATGGCACAATAGCGCGTTGCCATTGGTCCGCAACAATCTTCCCTTCTTGGTTTTGTTTCGTTGCCCATTCGAATGTGACACAGCTTGCTGTGATAGTTCAGACTTGGGGTGAAAATCGAAGCCTGAAGCTTTCACCACGCAAACTGCAGCACGGAGCTGTGCGCAATAAAGAAGGTTGAGGGCCTCAAAAGAGAGATGCTTACACTGGCACAAGTCTCAAGTGACCGGCTGTTTTATCAGCTGTGCGCTGCCTCGGTTGTGATGGTGCCAACATTGCAGGACACGGCGATGTTTTGACGCTTAAAAATTTCTAATTTTATTAAGATGTGATGTTCACCTTGATGCTTTTTATTCGAAATAACTTTCAATTAAACAAAAAATTGGGTTTCAGCTTTAAGTACAAAGCAATTCCTTCTACTGAATTGAATGTAAAATTGGTGGGACCAGAGCATTGCTTCAAATTACCCGAAAATTCCAATTAGGCGACGATCAAGAGTCGACTGCATTTGAATGGCTTGATCCAGGCATTGAAAAGAGGTTAGGTACCTTAGTGGTTGGTATGACCTTTACTTTAATGCAAGCATTTCCAGACAGTAATAAACCTTGATTTCTCACTCATACCACCATATTGATGGGAAACTGCTTTCCAGTTTATAAATTTTGCCCAGGTAGCGTTGCACCTCAGCCAACACTGGCTGAGAGAGTTCCACTCTTGTGCAAGGCCACGGAGCAAGAACAATATGGGAGGGGAAACGAGGCTTCCTAACACGGCCAGATAACGTCACAAGCGCTCGTAATACGTTAAGCTAGCGGCATCTGCCGCGGGTGAAGAAGCTGCGGGGCAGCCGGTTTCGGCCTTGCACTGCATAGCCACGAAAAGAAGTGCGGCCGCTATCATTTCGTCCATCAGGTGCCGCTACCCTCTCCTTCATCGTCGCAGCGACGAAGCTTTGCCGTCCGCCTTAGTTTTCGTTGTGACCTTATGGGGTCGCTCGCCCGCGCTTATCGCGATGGGCCGTTTCGCCTCCTATATATTCTTGCTCCGTGTGCAAGGCTTTTGTTGTAGGCTTTCTTGCATGGCTTCGGCGTCATGCCAAAACGCAAACACAAAGGAAAATGCCATGCAGTGAAGCTTGGAAGTTTGCATGTCGTGTGGCAGAGCCAACTTTTATTTCTGTATTAATGAGCTGCAAACGTTATCTGCTCTATGAGGCTAAATATCTAGTGTTATAAGCAGTGAAGAGCCACCATATTCCCTGGGTACACATGGAGCATGGCTTACAAGCGAAAGTGTGTTAGAGGGAAAAATAACATACAAAACGAAAGCAAGTCCTTGGTAGCTCCACAAGACTGCAGGGCTCCATAGCTTCCCAGCTGAAGCCATCAGATTGCGTGGTATTCATCGGAGCTGTCAGGGGACCTCATGACTTGTGCCTCGACAGTGCACCAGGCGAACCTATCAGTTTACGTGGTGGTTGTCGAAGGTATTGGAGTTACTAGCACCATGTCTCAGTATGGAATGTGCTTCGACATCGGCTGCACTGCTAGATTCTGCGCCAGCAAACTGTGGTCGACCAGGCAAGTACAATACCAAGACAAAAGTGCAGGAGGCATATAATGCCAGCTGAAGCCACAATGCTTGCTATTTAAAGCCACATAAGCAGGCTTAAGTGTCCCAAGGATTTTTTTGTAAATCATAAATACTTCAAACAGTGAACTGCATAGCAAATTGAATCGAATAGCAAACACTATTAATGAAGAATTTTAATTTTGCACACCTCGAACATAACATATAAATAGACATCTCATTTTTTAAAATATTTATACCCGTGGTGTAAGTCCACCTTCTTTTCTCATTTCTTAACTTTAAAACTTATGCTTCACTTAATTATTCTACTACTTCGAGTAAAGTGTATCAGGAAATTTGTAATGCAAGTGAAAGGTGTCGTGACCATACCGCTTTTTACTTTCTGTCTTGCATGCTCATGCTCCCAGCGCTGCTGCAGCAGCAAAAATGTATGGAAAAACAGGGAAAAACACTTTTGAAAAATGAAAAAGGACTAGAGTTATACAGCTGTACATCATACTCTTCCTGACTGGGATAGATTAAACAAATTTCAGAACTGTTCAGCTACAGAAATAATTTCATTGCAACGCAGCTTGCTAAGGCAATCTGCTTGCCATTTCTTTTTTAGAGCGCACCTCTTTAGAGGCCAACTACACTCAAATTTCACCTCGACCAAATTAATTTTAATGTCTAGTAAGTACCACCAAATCAGCTGGGGCACGAGTGGTAGCCCCGTGAACTGCCTCGTTAATCAGTTAGAAGCGTTTAAAAAAGCTCCACCGCAGACCATGCTGCACCTCCGGCAGATTGCGTAAACAGCCATGACATGCCTGTGACGCTCCAGCCCACGGTGGCTTCTTCCTCTGGCCAGCCATGCAGCTGGTCAAGCTCTGCTGCGAACACTTCACCCGTTTGCTGCCGCACACGCGTGTAGAGCTTGCACGCGGGATTGCTCCCGAGCTGCTGACCGTCCGGCCGCTCTCTAGATGGCTGCAATGTCATTTTAATGGCCACGCTCTCCTCGATTTCGGCTTGAAAATCGCCGGTTTTTGCTGACCGCTTGCGGCGTCCACACGCGTATTTCAGCTGTAGTATTTTGCATCTTGCTTCCTTTTTCAGCAGACTATACGGAAACAGTGTTTTCAAGAGGTCGAAATTTTGAGTGCAGTATTGGCCGTTAAGTGCCCGCTTCACTCCTGTGGTTTCGTGTGGCCGTCGACTTTGTTGTAACCGAACGAAGAAGAAGGCACTGGAGATAAATGAGATAGAGCAAGCAGGAAGGCAGAGGAGAAAAGTAAAATGAAAGTGTGAAGGGGAGGGCAGTACGCAGAGGCCACACGAGACATGCTCAGTGGCAGCGAGGCGCTGTGAGAAAACGCCAGAGTAGCTTCCTCCGCCGTGTGTTCACTGATGACACGATCACTTCCTGAGACACAGCAGCTACCCGCTGTCACTGAGAAGACTGCAGTTTGCACTGCGCCCCAATTTTGCATTAGGGAGTATCGTATTCTTGAGCCGTCTTTCTTTCTTTGGTGATTATTCCTAGCGCAGTGTTCAGGAAAGTTCGCAGTATCCTAGTTTTGTGTCATGTTTACCCGATACAGATATGCTGCTACCAATAATCTCAAAATCACACACCATAAACAGCTCACTGCAATTGAAGAACAAAACACACCTGGTCTGCCAACAGTACTCAGCACATTTATTTTGCATTCCGACTTTTCGAATGATGCTTCAGCTTTACGTGCACAGAGTGCAAAGGTATTATCAGGCTGGACTCCAATGTGCCAGTGTATTTTTCCAACAATGCTCCAACCATGCAAGAAATCGCTGTTTATGAAGCAAACAAAAAACAAGCTATGCTTGGTTGGCCGCCATTTTTCTTGTTTTTTTGTCAGATTCATAGCTTGTTCTATTTCACCCGTTTGGAGGATGCAGAAATGTGTGGAAGCTTACCTCAGCTGTCACATACACCTAATGTAACATAGCTCACACCACATGAAAAAGACAGTGAAAACATGTCTGTTACCAATGGCTGGTCACACAGAAAGGAATGTATAAATGCGGGGCTTTCTTGAAAGAAAACTAGCAGCAAGACACACGGTCAGCACCAGCAGCGTCGGTTCGGTCGCGGTCGGAACAAATCAGTGTTGGCAGCACGCGTTTCTCGAGTATGCTGGCAACAACGTCCGGTCGGCGGGCGGGTTTTAGTCGCTCCGCGCCATGGAGGAAAGAAAAGGTTAGGAGAGGCCCTGACGTCACATTTGTGAAGCCGAGTCCCGCCATGACTTGAGCCCACGGAGCCCAGCACTCTATCCCATCATCCTTTGCTATCTCCGGTTTGATTTGACTAACATGGCATCGCCCTGCCCTCCCGCTTCGAAGCGAAAATAGCTTCGTCGCTAATTCCTCGGTGCGATGTCATGTTCTAAGCTGTTGATTTGGCCTTCAATTTGCCCATTCTAACCCTCACCCAAAGTTTCAATCGAAAAACGGCCTTAGTTTTTGAGATAGAAGGACGATTTTTCAGCTCTTAAGCCTGGCAAAGTAGCGTTTGTCGTCGTCAAAGCAACAGCCTCGCGGGATGGCGAACGCAGACGACGGGAGCATTGTTTGGGGTGGTACATCACTGCGGTCTTTGCGCGCTACGTCTCAGCAGCGATAAATTTCACTTCACTTCACGACGAAGAAACACACAGTGAGCAAAGAACGAACTGTGGCTCTCGCCAAGGCTGAGCGAAGGGGATTTTCCCGGCAGGTCGCCGGCGGTGGCAGCGGCTCGCTCCGCCGATCTCGACGCTACATAAGCGCCGCTGCGGCCGGAGTAGTTCAGGCCGCCTGCGACGGCAGAGTTTTCAAACTGGCCTAATCTAAAAACGTTTGTCGTAGCGACTGCGGTGGTTTGCAAACGTAGCGAGGCAGCCACATACCAAGCGCCTTAAAAATTTGTCCGTTCTATTCGCCCAAATTTGGGCGCCGCAGTTGTAAAGAAGTAAGCAACATTGTCCATGGGCTCAAGAAAAATGACGTCACTTCTTCCACACTTTTCGCAATGCATTGGGATGCTAGGGGCCCCTCCTGAGTATTCTTTCCTCCATGCTCCGCGCCGAGGCGGCACCTGCCCTTTCAAAAGCTGACACCATTCTAAGCGGGGGCGCGCGCATCGAAGCACTCTATATGTGACAAGTGTGTGGCGCCCCCCCCAACCCTGATATTCGTTAGCCGCTAGGTCCAGTGGCCCCACCAGGCTCGGTGGGCAACATTGTGTATGGCTGGCGAATAAACGCCGCCAGGCCAATGCTACTTTTTCTAGTTTCGGTTCTATTATTGCGCGCCTAGAGGCAGTGGCGCTGGGGAAACACTCTTCCTCTCATTTTTTTTCCGCTTTTCTCCGGCGCCACGGGGGGCGCGCATGCGCGATAACGGTCACCGCTGTTGCTGCTTCCTCACGGCGAGCAGCGAGGCCGGCGCACGTCTTATGTAGTGGGCGATTTCTCGTATGTGCTCTCTCTGACGTTACGGTGCTGCAAAAGGGACGCCAAGAACACGAGGATGAATCGTAACGTGAAGACTCTTTGAGTGCTGTTAGGAAAAGGTGAGAACGTCGTTCGTATGCCGTACGTGAAGCTGAGCTGAAGGATAGGACTTGTGTCGTGCGTGTGCTGTGCTTGAAGACAGACAACCTTGTATGTGTCGTATTGGTCATCGGTGTTTCTCGCCGCACGTCGCGTTCGCGCACGTAACGCGAATAAAGTGTTCAAGTGATATTCGAGCTGGATTCGTTACTGCTCAAGCGGCGTGGCTTCGTGCCGTCGGATCGAGGCTTGCCCGTTGGAGGCAGCGGGGTGGGGGACGCGGTTGCCGTGGTTGCCGGGTGGCTACCGGGTAGGAATGGGGGGGACACGGGGAGGGGGGAAGGAATCCAACCGGCATGAGAGGGGAGAGCGTTACCTCTCCCCCACGCAAGCTGCGCACCCTCGCATTGTTGCCATGGCAATCATAACGCCTTCAGACCAACATGGCGGTGGCGTTGCCAGGGCAACAGAGAGAGAGAGAGAGAGAGAGAGAGAAGTGATTGGATGGAAGAAAGGAAAGGAAAGTGCACTGGGGATATTATTGTGCTCAGTAGGGAGCTCACCTGCATACAACCCAGTGCGGTGGGGAGGGGAAGAGGGGATAAAAGACTTGGGAGGAGGCTAGGGGTGGAATAGAAAAGGTGTGAAAGAGAAAGACCAGGGCAACAACAACGCAGTAATGTTTCCACGCAGTAATGTTTCCCCAGGCTCACCAGGGGAGAATATGCCGCATGAGTCGCAATTAGCCCGGATCATGGAGGAAAGAAAAGGTATTCTTTCCTCCATGGCCCGGATGGTGGGTTGGGGTGTCCCTATTCGCACGCCCCATGGGAACAATTTTTATTTTTAGTTCGCACGCCGCGTGGGAACAATTTTTATTTTTAGTTCGCACGCCGCGTGCCAACAAAAAATAAAAATTGTTCGCACGCCTTTACGCCGTTTGCGCCATCGACCGCTTCGCCTGCTTCGCGACCAGCGCGACTTGCGCTGTCCCTTTCGAATCACTCTGGTCTCTGTTGGCATACCTCAAGCTTAGCATTTTGACAATGCTAAGCTTGAGGTATGCCAACATTGGCTAATCTGTGTTAGTAAGTAGCTCAATAGTTTGTTAGTCGCAGCAATAAATTTGATGAACACGTTGGTAAACATGTTGGATCCGCGGGGCCACACGTCGAGTTGTGCTTGGTTCAATGCTTGAATTGTGTTTCGGCGAGTTCAGTATTGAAGCTGACTTATCTCCGCCGTTTACTTTTTCTATTTTGTAATTCCGGTAGGCATTCTGATGTTGTTCCACCGGGAAAATCTCTACCCCTGTAATTTTTCTGGGCTCTCGTATATGCGCCCGATGAGCAGTTCTCGGAGAACCGTCGTGTTCAGCGGTTGTGCTGCTCATTCAAATATGCATATTTCTAGAAATAGAGCGCTTGATACTTTATGTGACTACAGCAGGCATGTGCAAGATACTGTGGTGAGGAAAAGCAGTGGTACATAATGATTTTACATTCTGTGAGTGTTTTGTTTACCATATGTCTTTTAGAGACACGAAATGCAGGGCGGAAATTTTTGCAGAACATGAACTTGTCAACGTTTAGAGTTACCGTTACGGAGGATTAAATAGAAGAAACTTTGGAATGTGAAAGATGTATCAAAATTTTGTGGTTTTGGTGAATCCAAATATGTATTGTGTTGATAGGAAATATTTTTAGTAGAGAATTTGGCAGGTTGTTTTCGCCAAGGAAGCACCGCTGTCGTCTCATTGCGTTCAATATGGTAGAACCCACTGGGGCTAATTTATATATGCACAGCTAAGCCTTTATGCACAGGACCATTAGATTTGTGGATATCTACAGAGGGATAGCGGGATAGGGGAACTTGTAAACCAACAAGGGGGAGTGGACCTACACTCATTTTAGTGTACCCTTACCAGTATTAACTACACAGACAATAAATGGTATATTGTCTTTAGCAGCAGAGAGCAAACAGGTTCGCGACGTGCATTTTCTTTTTCCGTCTTTGTTGAAATGCTTGAAATTGAGAGGGGCAGGCGCACAGTTAAGTTTGGTTTCTCTAGTTTTCTTACTTAATTTGCATGTATTGCAAGTGCCTGGCGCAGAATTTTGATGCAATACTGCACTACAGTGCGTTTTTTTTGTGCTACATGCACATTTGTGATGAGTGATAAGGCAGGAAGTGCTGCAACAAATCCAGCGTAGTTACGACGTTACGCCCCAGTGTTGTACCTGATGCTGCCGGTCGCACAACCTTCCATGTGTCTTCTAGGCGACACCATGGAAGGGCAGTGGCATAGGGTACCAGCAGCCAGATCTCATTGCGGTGTCCTACCCAATGTCTACACCTGTCATTAGCGGTTGACCCATCTAAAACGCGTCTATCAAACCAGTGAAGATTTGGCCCTTGCTCAAGCTTCATATTCATGGTGATTCTTCCTTGACGACGTTGACCAGCTGTACTGCACTGTGACTACCTTGTCAACTAGGGACAACTGCGTCGCCCGAACTCTTCCAAGCCTTACCTTCTCCTTCGCCACAATGGGTGCACCCCAATCTCAGAAGGCTTCACCTTTCGATCGTTACATGCTTTTAGGTATATAGCCAAATTACTTCTCTATTCCCCATTCCCAAGTTTGCACCTTGCACCTCCACATTGTTTCCAAAAAAAACATTCAATTCTCAAAATTTGCTCGAATCGTAATTTTTTTTGCATTATGATTTGAAAAGATGGGTTTCCGCTTGGAATTAACTTCAAAAATGTGAAGAAAAAACTGCTATGAAGGGCAGCTCTGCCTCAAAGCCTGCCGGTCACCAAACAAAAAGGGAGCAGTAGGTTTGCATTAGAGATGCGTCGCTCAGGAGTGATCCGGATCTTTTGAGCCGCTCTTTTTGAAGAACGAGTGAGCCGTGGCTCAGTAAAATTAAACGACGGTTCTTTTGGAGAGAGGGAGCCCCTTCTCACCCCCTCAGTGATCCGTGTCGAACGGGGCCAGCCACAGCCTCACAGCACAGCAAACCAGGAAGAAAGAGCCAACAGACCCGAAAAGCCGGGTCAAAGCACGATAAAGCAACTCCACTGCGGGGCCAGCTGGGGCTAATTTTCCAAATTTCTCCAGCGCCCCCTGTCGTGGGAGCAGACAATTCGAGTCAGGAGAACCGGATGCAGTTTTGACCCGTTCTTCGGCTCAGTTACTGAACCGAAGAACGGCTCCCGCTCTTTTCGAGAGCCGCTCTTTGCGAAGTGGATCTTCTGAGGCGAAATTTGGGAACCGCAGCGGCGGCGGTGAATAACAGATCTGGAGGCCGCAATGGCAGCAGTGAACGAACTGCATCTGTATTTTCAAAGTAATAGGAAAATAAACTCCTGTAACCATATGATTCACCACAGTTACATTTGTGCGTGCAGCTGTTGTCCGAGTCAGGAACGAGCCGCATTTTCTCAACCGCTCAGTTTCGCGGCGATTCTCGGCTCCCGGCGGTTCTTTGGCAGAGCGGCTCTCCGAAGAACCGACGTTCACTGGCTGCTCGCTCGATTAGAGAATCGTGCTGAGCATGGCTCTGAACGAGTCGTGTCGGCACGTTCCGGTAGAGTTATTAGAGGCGTATCGGCCAACCCAGCTGGGTCTTGTGTGCAACTTTCGCGTCATCTATTATCGCTGCCAAAATGCGGACCCGTCTCGCTTCGAATAAACTGAACAAAGTGTTGTTCACCACCACAATATTAAAATTAGTTTCTTGTATCATGTTTTCCAGAATCATTTTTTCTGGCGTCACAGATCAATAGTAGTGATCATATTTGTGAGGTTATAAAGTTGACAAAAAATTGCATTTTTTTCTTTTTATATCGACGGAGTGATCCTGAAATACCACTGACACAAAAAATTTTGTAATTATAGTGAGGCCAATTCTTTTCAGTACAAATACACCGGATGTTGTTACAAAATAAATGACTCAATAACAATTAGGTAATAATTTATAGTATGTATGCTTAACATAGGTTACAGACATAAATGATCCGCTGAACCATTCAAATGAACCGGTTCACTTCAGTGAACTGAGCCGTTCTGAGCCGCTCACTGAAGTGAGCCGTTTTGCTCATCTCTAGTTTGCATTACTTATACATAGTTACTCACAAGCATTACCCAGTGCATCATTATAATTATTTTCGTTTCTGTCATTGTCTGAAGCCATTGTGCAGTCACAGAGAAAGTCGAACTCACTCTCGGAGACAAATTCGAGGTGTTAAGCAGACGCTGCTGCCCGAAGTATTGCAAAAAACAGCTTTTCTAGAGACAATGCCACCACATCATTCCTCATGTTTGACACCATTTTTGTTACATTTGCCAAACAGGTTTTTTTTTCCAAAGTTTTGAAGGACCCTTGGTACTAGAACTGATTATTCACCGTAAAATCACCTTTGGTGCCGAGAAGCACAGCATTGGCCGCAAGGAGTGAGGCTCGTGATTAACTTTCATGACATCTTTAAAAATTATTCCTTATAACTGCTTCTAGTGACAGCTGCAAGATAGCTACAACAAGGGTTAGGTCACATGTGCTGCCTCACCCGCCGCGGTGGCTTAGTGGCTAAGGCGTTGCGCTGCTGAGCACGAGGTCGCGGGTTCGATTCCCGGCCGCGGCGGCCGCTTTTCTGATGGAGGCGAAAAGCAAAAACGCCCGTGTGTGCGAGATTTAGGCGCACGTTAGATTCCCAGGTGGTCAAAATTAATCCGGAGCCCTCCACTACGGCGTGCCTCATCGCCTGCGTTGCGTCGGCGCGTTAAACCCTACAATCAATCAACATGTGCTGCCTCACTGTGGGCAAATTGCATGAGGTTGGTTACATTACAATTGCCCATGTTGGTTACAGAGCAGCGTCTCAGAGAATTCATCCACAGCGTGTTGTCAGTTTCTGCAGCTGAGGCTTCGTGTTTATGAGAACTTTATTAACCACTGCACATTACACCACTCAGAAAGCCAGCCCTGCGTTCCACACAGCACCACGTCGCCTTCGGGGTCCAGATCTGCAAGTGCCTTGCCATGATGGAGCTGGTGGAGGGGGTAGAGCTGTTCCAGGATCTGGTTCACTGTGCCACGTCACCAATGTCAAGCTGCACCAGAGGCTACTGCAGCTGAAGGCGGCAGTGTGGAAAGTAGGGAAAAGTGCTCCAAGTCCCATTGCTGAATGGATGGCCTGCCAGCACACCGCGCTACCTGCAGATGCCATGCCAACTGGCTGGCAGGCAGGGATGAGCTGGGTCGTGCATTGGCTCGGAGGTTTACCCACACGTCGCAAGCTCTGGGGTACCTTCCAAGCTGTCCAGAGGCCTCAAAGCAACTGGAAGCCACTGGAAGGGATGTGGTTGGCCCCAGTCATTCTGGACGGTTTGGGAGCAGGAATAAGTCTGTTTTGGAGAGAAAAAATAAGGGAGTTGTGGCAGCCAAAGATTATTTCGAAGCAATAAAAACAACCCAAAGAAACATTATATATACAGTCCAACCCACTTATAACATCATTGGACATAACAATGAAGTCACGGCACCATCAACTTCGCTATACGTTGTATGGCAAAATGAACCGCTTATTAATTACACTTATTTTTATTATTGGTTATAACAATTGAGCCTGACGGTGCGAGCCTATGTACAATGTAGTATTTGGAGATCTGTGGAAGATCATGGGGGCATTGATTGTGTGACCAGGCTGTCATCCATTTTGCCCACCCTTTCTCTGTTGCGATGCCGGATTTCAGCCTACCGAGTCGAGCAGTGCTTTAACAATTATAGGGCACCGCAATGGAACACCAGACATCAGGGCCTGAATTCTCTAAAATTATGGCTGTAATTTTTTAGTAATGTGGCATTAATGTGCACGTTTTCCTTGGTTAGGGAATCCTGTGGAGGAGCAGGAGAATCAGGGTGCATTGTTCTGCCTGTCGTTTTAAGGTCGAGTAGACGTGCACAGTAGCAAGACGTACGGTGCGATTTCTACAATCTTCCACTTCTCTGCGGGACTCCCAACCAAGGAACACATGCATTTGTGCACTAATACCGCATCACTTCAAAATGACAACCATTATTTTTGAGAATATGGTGTCAGTTCAGCCACAGTCAGAGGCAGATAGCTGCTTAACATAAATGCACCAATTGAAAGAATCTGTCCTATTACACGCTCAAAGACCAGAGGGCCCTGAACTCGGGCAACTGCAGCGTACAGTCAATCGAACTAGGATGGTCATTCGTTGCCCATAGCTTCTTCTCCCACACCACATTCCTCTATTGCTTTAATAAAAGTTTACAACACCCCGTCTGTATGTCTAATCTTTGCCCCCTAGAAATATATAGCTGCCCTTTATCTCCAAAGTCTCAGCTAAAGTGATGGTCACCATGCTGCAATGAGAAACTGAAGCCTGTTCTGAGCAACTGTTCGGTCCCTCCAGTTGTTTATAACGCACACCACACTTTTTCAGCATGCAAAGTTGAGAGGAAGGAATGTCCCAAGGACGAACTTCCACCTCTGCTGAAAAATCTCACATCAAAGATATTTTTAAAGCACTCAGTAGCTTCTCGTGAATGAAATAATTGAGGGCGCTGAATTAGCTGTTTTTCAAAAAACCAGCCACAACGATGGCCCTCGTGCCTTCGCTGATGCAAACGTCGACAGGGACAGCCTGCATATGAAGAAAATTCAACCATGGCTAAGAACAGCAGTATAATGAATTTATATATATGCCTTACACAAACACCGATCTTTCACCTAAAATGTGCTTGCATGCAGGGAACAATAAGAGTATTTATTGGAAGAAAATGAGCAGGTCAACTAGTGGAAAAGTTCTGGCAAGTTTATCTTTTCATACCTGCCAGATTTGCCGGGATGGCATTAGGGAGATCTTACAGGGGGGGGGCAACAACACCATGCAACAACAGAATGGGTAACTTTACACACATTTTTTTATTTACTTGCAAGATAGGAAGAAATGAACTGTTTCTTCGCCCAAACTACCAACAAGGTACACCACTTAAATGTTGGACATTGCTAACGTCGCCCTTTTCAGGAAGTCCTGGAAATAGTACATACTGCAAGCGCAATACAAAACAGCAGGAACTGAACTGTTTTGTTGTTTCGTCTAAACTAACAACAAGCTACACCACTGGAGACTTGCTAAACCTTCAGAATGGCCGTGCTCGTGCGGAAATAAAAGTTGCGGCGGCGCTGCGTTCTTATAAACAGTAAACTAACACTGGTACGAACAGGTTCACCGTCTCCGCATGGCCGACTACGCTTTTTACTGATAACGATGCCAAATGGTGTCGGGTTGGATTGTCAGGTATACCTCCGGCGCATTGTGGCCATACTGGGAAAAGTATTAAGCCGAAGACAGGTGTATTTTCGGGAGATTTTTGTTTCGGTCGTACAATCGTACAAAACCATGAAAATTCGGGAGTTTCCTGGAAAATTCGGGAAACCTGACAGGTATGTCTTTGTGTCGGTAGGTGGGAAGGGCAGAAAATTATACACTTTCTAAAGGTACAGCAGACATGCCCGCAAAATGTCTTAAGGATACGTCAGACATACCCAGCTTTCTCCCTCAAAATTCCGACCTCTCAGGAACCTAGCAAAACCACTTCAAGAAAGTGATATTGGGCATAAAGCAAGTCGATTTGATTTGATTGTTGTGTTTAACGCGCCGACGCAACGCAGGCGATGAGGCGCGCCGTAGTGGAGGGCTCCGGATTAATTTTGACCACCTGGGGATCTTTAACGTGCGCCGAAATCTCGAACACAAGGGCGTTTTAAATGCAGAGCATTTCTTAGCCTCGCCTCTTCCTGCGTCGGACGGCGTCAACAGCTCCGCGTCCGCAGCAGGTGCGCCTCTCCTTCCCTACTCTCTCTCAACAGCAGCTGGCGCGCGCATGCGTCGTAGTCAGCCCGTTCGCTCCGTCGCGGTCTCGGCGTAACAGGTGCGTGATAGCAGCGCGGTGGGGCGTAGAAGGGCGCGCGCTGCTTGCGCATGCGCGCTCTCCCCCCCGTACTGCCCTCCCTCTACTGCGCGCGCTGCAAATATAGCGGCTAGCGGTCGCTCGTGTTTCAGTCACTGCGTTGCTCCTTCCTTCCTTGGTTGACGCTCGTGCCCACGTTTACTCGTGTCTGCTACTCCAGCATCACGGAAGAAGCGATGGAAGCAACACTGCCTTCAATCAGTACTGAGGCCCCAACGCGGGAAGACGCGGGAATTTTTTTTTGCTTTTCGCCTCCATCAGTAAAGCGGCCGCCGTGGCCGGGAATCGAACCCTCGACCTCGTGCTCAGCAGCGGCATAAAGCAAGTCAACGTGAAGATGAAAACAGTCAAATAATTTTCCAGGTTTCTGAATATTTTTTGTGTAATTCGCTGTGAAATCTTACTCCTCATGCATTTTTATGGGATAGTTTCCATGGCTTAGGAACCTAGTCGCGCAATGTGCGAGACTTGAAACTGTGCACAAAGCAAGTTTTCACCCCCAATATTAGCTGCGCAAAAAATTTAACATTTCGCTAAATAACCACAGAGTAATCACTGTTGAAAGGACTGCCATGAGTGGGAAAGCTGGACGCAAAATTTTTTAAAGGCAGTTTGGAGGACTAGGTTGAACTCGGATGGGTTTGAATCTCCACAAGTTTTCCTTAAGTGTGTGAATGCCCATTGATAGCGTTTTGTAATAGCTATACTTAATGCCCACTTTACAATTCACATAGTGAGAGCAGTCGGTCTTGATTTTTACAGAACTGGCCAAACTGCTATTGCTCACTGAAGCTAAGGCTGACGTAGCCGTCGCAAGAGTTACGCCCAATAATTTGTTTTTATTAATAACAGTGGCTCAGGCTAGTCAGTGAATGGAAGCGGTTTGGCCAGTTGAGTAAAATCATGGCAGACAGCTCTTGCTTTGTATTGTGAAATGGGCTTAGGGTAGCAGCTTGGGGTTCCATCCGGATTAAGCCAGAGTTAGTCCAATCATCAGTAATAAGAATGATTAATAATTAACAGGGATTCCTGCTAGTCATTGAGGAGATGCATTTTGGCAGTTGTAGTGAATATCAAGAAAAACTGCTGTTGCTGCATGTTGTGAAGTGGGCATGGGGTAGCGGCTTGGAGTTCCATTTGAACTGAGCTAGAGTTAGTGCTAATTATTTTTACAGTTGAACCTCATTGAATCATTTTTACAGTTGAACCAGTTGAACTGATATAGCAAATTATCGGCTATAACGAACTAAATACAAACTTTGGTTGGTCACGCATGATTTCAGTGTCAGAAAGTGGAACTGCAAGAGCTGCACGCGATATCGGCTGTAATGAAGAAAAACCTCCCAACGCCCAAAACTGTAGAAGTAGAAAAGGCCCTTTTGTGCGTGGTCACTGCGGAAACCTTTACCCTGTTCGGTGCTATGAAAAACCACTGTACAAAGATCATGTCCTTCTTCAAATAAATAATAATGCAGGCCTGTTCTGTCAAATGATCTTTGACCTGTGGAATTTCACGTTCTCATGTATGGGTCCATTTAGTTTGAAATGCCACAAGGAGACAGCTAAGGATTAACTCTTTTACAGTAAGTTCAAAGCCTAGAATAATGCGTTTTTGTGGCTAGGATTTTTCCACTAGCCAGATTACCGATTCGTTAGAGCCAAGTTTTACCTCTACCACTACAACACCTATCGGGTACAATAAACTAATTTACTGCCACGAAACTACTTTGTTATAATGAGGTTCGACTGTAATTATATTAGCATTGAATAATAATTAGCAGTGATTATGGCTTGTCAGTGCGCCGAAAGGGCTTGGCCAGTTGAGTAAAAGCAAGAAAGACTGCTCCCACCACGAGTTGCGTTTCCCCTAGACAGAACTTTACTGACAGCTGGCGTTCTGTCTGGACAGAACTGTATGGAAAGCATCGAACTGTACAAGATGATCACGTGGCATTAGAACAATCATGACCAGGCCGGTGTCTCAAGTGGCTTAAAGCTCCTGGATCAGCTCGGTAAGGTGGCAAACAATTAGTGGTTGATAATCGAAGAGGTCGAGAGCAGTCCAGTGTGCCAACACAAATTTAAAAAATTTTGCCAATACGCCCGCCGTATTGCTGAGCAATTTTGAGGGTACGTCTGCGTACATTTAGATACAGCAAACATTAAAAGAAGTGATAATAGAGGACGCTAATCAGTACAAACAGCATTCAGTGCTGTGCTCATGCGCATATTTGCGGATCAGACTGTAGGTACAGTTTTGAGGGGACAGGGGAAGGGCGCTTGTCTAGGGTCCCATCCTGCAGAGCTATCAAAAAGTCTGTTTTCACACAACGATCTACAGTTATAATACTGCCCCCTAATGAGAAATATACAGAGTGTTGCAGAAAACAGTTCATATGTTGCAACACCCTGCAACATACATGAAAGGGTTGCATCACACATGAAAAAAAAAAAGAAAAAGCTTTCAGCAAAACCACTCCTATTATCTTACAAATTTTTCACTAATGTCACAGTTCAGTAATATACGCTGTTGGACTAGATGGTGCATATCGCCGGATAAAAACACGACACAAAAACAATAACATTTCAGATCACAACAACCACGATGCGATCACAATTCACATTAGTTAAGAAAGAGGCCAGGCAACAGGACCACTTGGTTACTTCTTGGCGCCGAAAAGGCACTTTTGAACGTGCAACGAGGATGATGAAGGCCAGACCAACGTTTATAACGTTGGGCCAGACATCAGTATGCTCGAAACGCTCGATGGTTGGTTGGTTGGTTCCTTATGTCATGGCGCGTACCCCTCGAAAGTGGCCATTTTAAGTTGTTTTTTTACTTCCTTTTTTTTACTGTCTCACTTGCCTCCAATGCAAATGACGCATTTTTGGGAGGCGTTGACATAACTTGCGTGGGCAGCCGATTTGACCACCGCGTCAAGCTGGCACATGCGCGGAGAAAACGACGCAAACCTTCGCGGGACAACAAACATCGGTGCCGTTCGCCGTCGTCACAAATTCACCCGCCAAACTGAGACAGTAGTAGTAAGTATTGTTTGAATAAGGCGGACTTAGCTTTGCATAGCTGCCGGCAATTGCTCCGCCTAATCGTCCCCAATACCATATCAAATCTCTCAAAGTCATCACACCTCACTTAGTCCTAAAATAACAGACACGCAATGTCACCTCGCCTCAGACAGATCTCTGAGCACTGCTTGAATGTATCATAAGTAGCGTTGCAATACAGTTACAAAGGCGCCAATACAATTAACTAATACTTAAACGTTGAGGGCCAACTACAAATAATTCTTCTTTTCCTCTCTGTAACACCAGTAGCAGCACAAACACGAGGCCTCCCACATTTCAAGAGTCGTCAGCTGGACGCTGACTGAACAGTGACTGGCTGGACGTGTATTCCTCCTCTCCCTTTCAGTTGCGTGCGAACAAGAAATAAAAATTGTTGGCACGCGGCGTGCGAACGAAAAATAAAAATTGTTCCCACGCGGCGTGCGAACTAAAAATAAAAATTGTTCCCACGGGGCGTGCGAATAGGGACACCCGGGTGGGTTGAAGGCTAAGAGACCGCCTCCTGACGCCGCCGAGCACAGCAGCTCGCGGTCAGTCACCGTCACCAGCAGCACGCTGCATGTCGTCACTCGGCTGGAGGGTACCCCTGCCCTTCCAGGTTCACGAACGCGGTGCTAAATCGTGACACTGGCGGCGACGGAAGAAGCCTGCGGAGCGGCCGAAGCCACCGTGAACGCCGCCACCGAGAACGCCGAGACACCGCCCCCTCAAGCTAGCCGGCATTACGCCATGTTGCTGTATGGGACGCTCGAGCCGTTCGAGGGTGAAGGGTCCGCCTGGCCGGTCTACGAGGAACAAGTAGGCGTGCTTTTCCGGGCGAACAACACTCCCGAGGGAAAACAGCGCGACATTTTCCTAACCAGCTGCGGGACCCGCACCTTCGCTCTGCTGCTCGACCTGCTCAAGCCGGCCACGCCGCATGACAAGTCGCTCGGTGAGCTGCTCGCGACGCTACGCTCGCACTACAGCCCGGCTCCGTCGACGTTAATGGAGCGCTTCCGCTTCAACAACCGGAGCTGCCAAAACGGAGAGTCGCTCGGGCAGTTCGTCGCAGCGCTGCGTGGGTTGGCGAGCGGCTGCTCCTTCGGGGAGTAGCTCGACTCGCTGCTCCGGGATCGTTTCGTCTGCGGCATCAACGACCCCGCCATGCAGACGCGACTCCTGGAGCTTCCCGACCCCTCGCTGGACGACGCCGTGAAGGCAGCGCTGGCGATGGATGCTGCGGCAAGGGACGCGGGCGAGATAGCACGTGCGGCCGGCTCACCGTTGACGGAGGCGGCGGTAAACAAGATGGCGACGCGGCATGGCAGGTGCGTTCGGTGCGGTGGTGACCACCCCCTCACAGTGCCAGTTCGCGCAAGCTGAGTGCTTTGCGTGTGGGAGGACTGGGCACATTGCTCGGGTGTGCCGAGGGGGGACGACGGCGAACGGACAGAAGCAGCAGCCGGCGTCGAGCACATGTTCTGCGCCAGCCCACGGCCAAGGGAGTCGGCACGTGGGTAGGCGGCGGGGGCGTGCGGCAGCAGCTTCGGGTCCAACGGCTAGGTTTCACGTCGTGGCCGAAGACCCGCAGATTTTCGACATGTGGCACGCGGGTACAATGCAGCCGTCGGTGCCACCATACTGCCGCGAACCATGTATGGGTTTGTTTATTTATTGTTTGTTTTTACTGCCGGGCCACGCCCGGCTGTGTTATCTGCGTTCCAAACGAAGCGCATCTTACACTCTACTTTTATGCCTCACGGGCTATCACATTCAGATAAGCAGACTGTTTCGCCCTAACGTCACTATCCTAGAATAATCTTCCGTGATCTACAATGTTCTGGATGTGAATCGACGTTTCCAGAAACACTTGCGCCGAAAGATAAAAGCCTGCAGAGCAGACGCCGCGGCATTCATTCGACGACACTCGCCTGTGCTAGTCACTTTGTTGACCGCTGCTTCGCCGCCTCTGTATTCTTTTGAGTTGTTAGGGGAGCAGAAGTTCGCTCCAATAAACTTGTTTCTCCTTCAAGACAACTGCGTCGTTCTTGGCTTCGTGACATCTGGTGAGGCGCTGGGTACTAACCCTTTATGCTCTCTACGACATCTGGAAGCCGCCAAGCCAGTCTAACCAGAGAAAGCCGCCGACTACAAGGATTTCTACCCCAGTTCGGTCTTCTGCCAGAGGGGCCCAAGAGAAGGAACGCTGCAACCAACACCATGGTGCAAGAAACTACGTCGCCAATCATCCTGCAGCAGCCCCGAGAACCGCCATCGTTCCGGGGAGACCCCGCTGAAGACCCCGAAGAATGGTTGGAGAAGCTGGAGCGCGTCCGCATCTTCAACAGGTGGGACGACGAAGAAACTTTCCGGCATGTCTTCTTTTACAGATGCTCCTCGAACCTGGTTCGAGAACCATGAGAGCTCTTTGACCGACTGGACTCAATTCAAAAGGGAGTTCCTTAAGACCTTCACTACCATGGTGAGAAAAGAGCGAGCTGCGCTTTTGCTTGAAACTCGAACGCAGCACCACAACGAAGGAGTCGTGATTTTCGTTGAGGAGATGAAGCGACTTTTTCGTCGTGCGGACCCCGAAATGACCGAGGAAAAAAAGCTCAGGTTTCTAATGCGAGGAGTGAAGCAAGAGCTTTTTGTTTGTAGTCCGTAACCCTCCGAAGACAGTGGCGGAATTCGCGTCTGAGGCGGCCGCGATGGAGAAGACGCTACAAATTCGAACGAGGCAGTACGACCGCCCTGTCAACGCGCTGTTCTCGGAGACCATCGGTGCCGCAAATGGAAGCTTCGATACATTGCGAGAGACCATCCGAGGAGCTTCGGAAGCTTTTTCCAACGACGCCGCAACCTCAAGTGGCTTCCCTGACCGACGTAATCCGAGAAGTCCGAAACGCACTGGGAACTTCTACGCCGTCGGAAGCACCCCGCGAACCACAAGGCATGACCTACTCCTCGGCTGCTCGTCAACCCCGCCCTGCTCCAACCCGTCGTCAAGAGGCCGAGCCATACCGCCGTCCAATGCCGCCCGCCCGACGCCCTGTAGACCAATACCAGACGCCAAGGAAGACCGACATGTGGCGAACGCCCGATGATCGCTCGCTCTGCTACCACTGCGGAGAGGCCGACCACATCTTCCGTCGCTGTCCCTACAAGAGGCTCGGTTTGCAAGGGTTCTCCATTGACGCCCCACGCCCCCGATACGGCCAGCGCCCTGCTGAGATCGAAGAATACCTCTCCAACACCAACCGAGGACCAGCCCGCTTCAACCGTTCACCGTCGCCCTACCCGTATCAGTCACCGAACCGCCGCAGCACTGCTGACTTCTCACGTGGAAGGTCCCCCAGCCCACGCGGGGGAAACTAAAAGCAGCAACTTCGGGAGGTAAAGTTGCACAACGGCCGAAAAATGAAAACTCTCCAACGACGCAGCGACCCGCTGAAGACCAGATTCAAGACATGCCCCGACACCGAAGACCCTATCTAACCCTGACGTGACTCCCGACCACGACGACAGCAAAACGGCGCGACGTGTACCCGACATGACCGAACCTGCCGATGAGAATACAACGAAGACCATGACGCACAGTGCTGGACCGTCAGCACGCAGTAGCCGAGATACGACGCCACGACGCACCCGGAAGTCGAAGAAGGCAGCGTCCGACGTTCAGCTGTCCATCGACGGCTTTGAAGTAGTCGCCCTCATAGACACGGGCGCCGACTACTCGGTCTTGAGCGGACCTTTTGCGTCTAAGCTGAAGAAAGTTATGACCAGATGGGACGGTCCGCACATTCGCACAGCAGGAGGCCACCTCGTGACGCCAAGTGGAACGTGCACATCGCGCGCCACCATAGACGGCACAACGTACCCTGCGACGTTCGTCATTTTGCCTAACTGCTCCCGCGACGTAATTCTTGGAATGGACTTTTTGACGGACAACGGTGCAATAATTGATCTACAGACCAAGACCATAACTTTTTCCTCCGATCACTCCATGACGCCAGAACCGAAACCCGAACACCGTGCTGCTTTAAAGGGACACTGAAGTGTTATGTAAACATTGCGGGATTACTAGCGCAAATTGTAGGCCGGAGTCCCCAGGCCATGTTTCGACCACTCTGGGCGCGTTTACACAATTTTATTTAGCAGAAAAATTAATTCGAAAATGCTGTCCTTCTCTCTTTACGCTCGCCCATTTTCTGTGGCGTTTTCGTGTGACGTCGGGAGGAGCCGAGCTCGCAATTGGCTGCACGGCTTTGGATCCACTGCGCGTCTTCGGCGTCTGCTCCGTCCGTTCGTAAATATGGCGTCGTCCGACAGCTTTGGTGCCTCTTCGTCCACGGAGACAGACAACGAAGACATTGCCTAAGAATTCGGGCTGGAATTCAGCAATTTTAGCGAACTTGAGCGCCGAACGTTGCTGCGCTGGCGGAGGATGGGCCTGAGGCCTTACGAGGATGACCCTCCAGCTACGAGCCCGGAAAGGTCTCCGGCGGGAAGCAGCCCGCAGCTGGCTGTCGCCGACGACGCGCCAGCGGCGATCCCATCACGCCGGCAGAGCACGGATTGGTAAGTCTACTTCTGTCATTATGCGGTACGCACAACCTCGTTTAAACGGTGGGCGACAAGTAGCGGCGAAGCTTGTTGCTTTGGTTTGAGCAGGCTTTGCAGCGCGCGCACGGCACCGACTACCCGAGCCCAATGTTTTGTGTTGAAACCCAGCGAGACACGGCCAATAAACTTGACGTCACACCCACATTAGTTAGAAAACAGGAAAATACAAGGAAGAGTGGAGGTGATGCATTGCCTTGATCGAGCTGCGAGCCTGTTTGGTTCTTCAAGACGTAAACAATGTAGGTGCGGCAGGCGCCTCGTAGGAGTTGTGAAATCCCCCCTCCCTTACCCCGAGACCAGAGACTATGTTAATTCCCTGCGAGGCTACATACGCGCATTTAACCTTCAATTTCCACGTATGTGAATGCTATGCCTCTATGAACTCTACGAGAACACTAACACGAGCGTCGTCATATGCGTGCCGTTGTCGTGAAGCTCGGCAACAGCGTCGTCGCTGGCGCGAGGCTGCCGTACTCGCTCGCTGGCGCGCGGCCCGAACTTTCTCACCGTTTGCTGCCGTTGCAAACTGTTTTCTCCCCACTGCGAAAGGGGCGCTGCGGTCGCCACGGCGAGCAGACGTGTGTTGCGTCGGCTCCGTAGAATATGCCCATTTGTGCAGTGCGCTTTCATCTCATCGAAGAATTTCCGCTACAGAGCAACGCGCATTTACCCAAGGAATCGACTGACCCCAAATTCGGTGAGGTGCAACGAATTCTCTTCTCTCCACCGACGAACAAAGTTCCCAAGGCGCGGACGGCCAGCTAAGCCTAACTTAGGCCTAGCGCGAGCTCGGGTCGGGGCACGCCGGCGGCAGCCCCCGACGCGACGCAATGGACACCACCCCCCAAGAGAACGCGACGATGGACACCAACAACAACACAGAGACCAAGCACGACTCTCAACCATCGCACGTGATCGTTAACTACAACGAGGGAAATACAGCGGTGGCGGTCGCCGGCACTGACCTGGCGCTAACCGACACAGAGGGCTGGCAGGTGGCCGGCAGACGCCATCGACAGCGCGCGGCCGACGCGGCAAAAGGTGAGCCGGCCTCAACCACTACTCTTGCAGCCCCCGCGGTGAGGCAAGCAAAATTTGTTAAAAGGATAACCACTAAGATTAGCAAGGCAGCGCGCATGCCTCGAACGCTGCCGAGAGAGGATATCAAAGTAGTCATCAGGCCCCGCGGCGGACTTAACGTGGGACGTACTGAGGTCTCAAAGCTAATGGCCGCCATTTTCGCGGCGACAGGCACAACACTCCAAGAGTGACGAGAGGATACTATATGTACTAACGTAGCACAAAACATCGTTGTAGTAAGCACCCCGCAAGAGGCAAGGGCCGACAAATATGCACGAATCAGTCTACTAAAAATCGGAGACAGAGAATATGAGGTCCACGCATACCTCTCGGCACCAAGCGGCACCACTAAAGGGATCATTAGGGGCATATCGTTAACCGACTCACATCAAGAAATTCAGGATAATATAATACATGAAGCCAATCCGCTAGCACTAGAAGCACATAGAATAGAGAACTCAACCACGGTCATTGTAGCTTTTGAGGGCACCAAAGTGCCCAATTATGTAAAATACGGTGCAATGCTAGTCAAGTGCAGCCTATACCGCCAGCACTTTGAAGTATGCCACTGCTGTGGCAAGGTAGGACACAGAACCGATGTATGCCCCTTCCCGGGCACAAAGGTATGCTTTGCGTGTGGGGCGCCAAACCCAAGCCCCAGCCATGAACAAGAATGCAAACCGCACTGCAAACTTTGCAATGGAGCGCACCCCACCGGAGTCGCGGGTTGCAGGAACCGCTATAAAATCCCCTACGTGGTGACGCGCCGCCGCTGGGAGAAGAAGCACATGGCGGAACAACAGCCGCCATTAGGTTTAGCGCAATTCCCGCAGCTGCAGCCGAGCGGCGCAGCGGCACAGATGGCTAGCGCTGACGTCCGTGCGGCAGCAACCGGCAGCGCTCCAATGGCAGACGGCGCAGCCCATCCGGACAACAAAATCACTCGCAAAAGCCAATTCGGGGAAAGCGCGGCGTCGTGGGCTGACATGGCGCGATCGCGAACGAATCGAGGAGCCGCGCAGCACCAACAGCGGGCGGGCGCACCCCAAGCCAGCCCCGAAGTGCTACAACTTCGTAAAGAAAACGAACATTTAAGGAAGCAACTAGCAGAGCAGGACAGGCGCCTACAGGAGATGAATAGAAAGCTTGACCTGCTCCTCTCCAACCGAGGCCAAGAACAGGGATCAACGCCGGCGCAACGCCAAGTGACAGTGCAAACGCTTGAGCAGCCCACCAAAACACCAATTGAAGAGCCGCTCGAAGAAGAAACGCAAGAGGAAACCGCAGCTGCTGCACCCGAACCTAGAGCGAAGAGGAGACGAGCAACCGGGGCGGAAGCTCAAGCAAATGAGACACGCCTTCAACATCTCGAGGAATGCTTCACCCACACAGAAGCCTCCCTCACTGCAGAAAGAGAATCGACCAACATAAGACTAGCAGCACTAGAGGCATCAACGGCTGACATCGCTACCCGACTGACCCAAGTGGAACAAATGTTCCAGACAGTACAGAATACACTACTCAAAATACAAGCGGCCATGGCAAGGCAAATAGTTTTACCCACCACCGACACCCAGACCGCCGCCCGACATGGCCCGAGTAACATCAACGCATGAGCTAGCTGTGTGGCAGTGGAATGCGAATGGTCTGCGCGGAAAAAAAGCACTACTACAACAACACATCAGACAGTGCAGCCGGCGACCAGACATAATCCTATTACAAGAAACGCACAAAGATCCCCCACGCCTGCCGGGTTACCGCTCATACGCTAGCCCACCCAGCGCGCGAGCGGTTGGGAAGGGCGCTGGGCAGGGAGTGTGTACTCTAATAAGGAAAGGACTTAACTACATCGAACACGATCTACCCAACAACAGCGCTCTCGAACTCCTGGCAGTCGAAGTCGTCACAGGGCGAAAACAACAGCAAAGCACTTTCATCTTCAATATCTATAGCAATCCGAAGCAGTATCAACAAAGATTTCGGACCTTCATACACAAGGTGGAGCAGCTAGCAGAGGACCACACCGTGCTACTGTGCGGAGATTTCAATGCCCCACACACAGCGTGGGGATACTCGAAAATTACAGCAAAAGGACGTAGCCTGCTTGAGGAAACCACTGAAGCAGGCTACCAACTCCTGAATGACCCATCAGTACCTACGCGACATGGCACGTCCGTGCAACGCGATACAAACCCGGACCTGGCGTTCAGTAAGTCAGCCGGCCTTCGGTGGCGAAACCCGGGCGAAACCTTGGGCAGTGACCATTGTATCCTAGAGATCACAATACCCCTGCACGGCAGAACGCCAACAATCCGCAAACAGACCGTAACAGACTGGCACAAATACAGAGAAGCCCTCACTGACCTGCCGACGCAAATCACTGACATCGAGGCATGGACGCGCGCTCTCAATGCGTCAGCGCGAGCAGCCACAACAGAAGTGGAGACAGACGAAGATACCCCGCACGTAGACAGTCGGTTGGCACACCTAATGGAAGCAAGAAATTCACTAAAGAACAGATGGAAACGTCAGCGGCACAACCGCAAGCTTCGCAAACGCATCGCTACGATTAATCGGGACATTGAGAAGCATAGTGCGGTGCTCTGTAAGCAACAGTGGCATGCGGTCTGCCAAGAGGCGGATGGCCACGTGCACAAGAGCCGCACTTGGCAGCTGCTACGCCACTTGCTTGACGAAAATAAGACGAAAGGAACGCAACAGCACGCCCTGGCACGCACTCTATACAAAGCACAGAAAGCGCTTGGCGAAGCAGAGGTCTGCAGACGCCTAAATAACAAATACCTCCCGTCCACCCCGCCGGACCCCCTCCCGAACTACACGGGTGCCTCAAATGCTCAACTGGATGCAGACATCGAGGAATGGGAGGTCCGCGCAGTGCTTCAAACAATCAACTGCAAGTCGGCACCGGGGCCGGACGGGGTAACGAATAAGGCGCTACGCAACTTCAACGACGCTGCGGTGGCGGCGCTGACGGCATACTACAACACATGCTGGCGCACCGGCAAGCTACCCAGAAGCTGGAAGGACGCAAGAACAGTGCTGATTCCGAAGCCAGGCAAACCACCGAACATCGAGAACCTGCGACCCATTTCTCTAACATCCTGTATGGGGAAAGTGTTCAAACACGTGCTAATGAATCGCTGGCAGGCGTTCTTGGAAGCAGAAGGACTCTACCCAGATACGATACTCGGCTTCAGGGCCAAGCTCAGCTCACAAGACGCCATGCTCCTCATCAAGCATGAAGTCCTCGACCGACCAACACACACCCTGGACAACTGCGCCGTGCTGGGCCTGGACATACAGAGCGCGTTCGATAGAGTTCATCACTCAGCCATTCTTCGACAAGTATCACAACTAAATATGGGAGAACGCACCTTTGCCTACATTAAAGACTTCTTAACGGCCCGTACTACAACCATCATTGCTGGCGACATAGAACTCCCAAGCAAAAGCCTCGGAAGCATCGGCACGCCGCAGGGTGCAGTGATCTCGCCGCTGCTGTTCAACCTGGTCATGATCGGGATCAGTGTTGCGGAGTTACCAGTCCGGAATCGGAATGAATCCGGAATCATTCCACATTTTCGCGACCCCGGAATGGAATGGGAATGGAAAGACGACAATACTTGAAGGAATGGAATGGGAATGGAATTAAGTGCCTTTTGTCCGGAATGGAATGGGAATGGAATTACATGTATTTTCCCAAAATAAAGCACAAGTACTTTTTCCTTCTACGCGCGGTTTTTGTCAAAATATGCATAAACACGCAATAGAACCCACCAGCCCAAGTTCAAACATCAGCAAGCCGGAGCCTTGAATTTAACAACAACACAGTAATGTTAAAGTCGATTGGCTGGTTTCAAGCACGGTATATGTATAAGCAGCGACCTTACTACAATTCTGCCCTTATATACAGCGCTGCTACGACATTCGTCGCGATTCTTCGCGTAATAACCGTGGCTCTAAGCCGTTGCTATGCGTGGTGGGGAACTACCCCGGAGGCATCCCCCTCCTCCCTTATCTCCCACTAACTGGGCCTTGTGTTTTTTTTACCTTGGCGGCGCATCCACCCCGGCTGCGAGCTTGCTCCTGCGCCCAGCGGCACACGTACGCACAATACGTCCGCCAACATGGTACATTGGAAACAGTTTTTTTTATATTACCCGTGAAGAAAAAAAAAAAAAAAACAAGCTGCACGCTGCACGCTTTGTTCCGAAACGGTTCCGACCTATTGGAAAGCGAACGCTAGCCGCTTTCCCTTGCTTTCCCGACTCTCAATGGCAGTTTTCAGTGTAAATGCGACGTCAGCTGACGTGGAACACGTGTTTTCCACGGCATCCCTGATAATGACAGCAAAGCGAAACCGGCTGTCAAACACGTCTTTCGAGCAGCTCATGTTTGTCAAGCGCCACGTATAGGCAGAAGGCAACTGCTTTATTTTGCGTTTTTCTTTTTAGAGCTGATCGTTGAAGCAGCCGTCATTTACACTTCGTGTTTTGAGAACTGTACGGCGAAGCACCCATTTAGCTCATGTTACGTAATTTGATGAATGAAATCAACATAAAGCTTTTTTTCGACCTTGCTTTCAAGCTTTTTTTTTTTTCAGCGTGAGACCTTTATTGCAGCATATAAAATTCACGAGGACATCTAATTGCGATGCTGAGCACGAGGTCACGGGTTCGATTCCCGGCCGCGGTGGCCGCTTTTATGATGGAGCAGAAAAGCAAAAACGCCTGTGTGTACGAGATTTCGGCGCACGTTGAAGATCCCCAGGTGGTCAAAATTAATCCGGAGCGCTCCACTACAGCTTGCCTCATCGCCGGCGTTGCGTCGGCGCGTTAAACCCTACAATTAATCAACGAGGGCACCTAAGCACTTTTTCTGGTGTAGGGATTTTTGCAACACTAGACTGGCCGACTGCCGAACGTGTCCTTCTATTATTATCGTTATCATTTTTCTTTACTTTTTTTCCGTTTGATCGCCCAGACCAGAGGACCGTTGGGGGAACCTCCATTGCTACTGCACTGCATGCAACTCCTCAAATTAGTTATACAGGCCTCAGTTATACAATGAGTTATACAGTCCTTGGACTGAGTTTTTGCTGAGCCCAAGGTCGCAACGCATTCACTAAGTCCTTCTTTATTTACCTAGATTCAAAGGTTGCGTAGTGTAAAAGTGTGAACGATCTCCCAATTTGGAAAAAAAACGACGCATATTAGTATACGAACAAGTGCACTATCCCCGTATACACTTACGAGAGAAAAAAATTATCCCGGCGCATTGGTTCCCACCGAGACACCCATACAAAGGTCGCGCATACTATAAGCACAGCCTGAACTTTCGATCGTGTGCAGTGGATGATACCTGACGCACGTAACTAAGCTTTTCGGCAAGGGCGACATTGCATGCCTGCACACACGCAAACACAGAAAGTTCTCAACCTATCCATGCTTTCAACGCGCGCTTGACATCCGTGAGAGCTGACGACCTCTGCGGCCCGTGATCCGTATTTGGTGCAAAGGCAGCACAAGGTGCTGGAGCGGTAACTCTTCCAACTGGTACCACCAGATCCAGAGGTTCTGTTTCCCGTTAAAAAATTACAGTTCTAACCATACTCACGACCGCTCCACACTCGTGTAAACTACTACGCGTGTAATACGCATTTAAGGAATATGTCTTCTTCAACCATACTTTTGTCAGTACAAAAAGAACGTGTCTTAACTTTAGCATTAACATATTCAGGGTTAAACAATATGAAAACACCACAAATCGTAAAGACATGCTGACCGTGGGAATACTGTAATAACTAACGGGGGAACTGCCCCTGTGGGAATTAGTGGGGTGATCGCACTGCACAAGATCAGCCACAAAGCCCCTATCCCTTGACCTTGGGGACGTGTTTTGCGTGTTTTAGCAGTTCGTAACGAGTGTAATAACATCAGCTTAATGATGTGTTCATTGGTAACTTGATAATCACCCGATAAAACGGCGAGGAATTAGAGGAATGGAATTGAACTGGCCGGCCATTCCCGGAATGGGAATGGGCGATCTTTTGGCATTCCGAGGAATTGAAATGAATGGAATTTAGGCGAATTGTCATTCCCGGAATGGAATTGGAATGGAATGGGGACGCCAATTCCGCAACACTGATCGGGATAGCTAAACGCCTCCAAAGCCTCCCGAACGTCAAGCACACCATCTACGCTGACGACATCACTCTCTGGATGACAGGAGGCAGCGACGGCGAGATCGAAGCATCGCTGCAGCAGGCAATAGACGAAATAGAAGACCAACTCCAGGGCACGGGACTCGTATGTGCACCGGCTAAATCCGAACTTCTCATCATACCACCACGTGGACCAACGGCACATCATGGCCAACCAGATATCAATCTACGGACGAAAGACGGAGGAAACATCCTGCACGTTAAAACACTCCGAGTGCTTGGACTCCACATTGAAGCTTCACAACATAATGGCACTACCATTGCAAAACTCGACACGAAGATATCCACGGCCTTACGACTCCTGAGGTAGGTATCCACAAGACATGCAGGCATGAAGGAAGATACTCTGCGGAAATTGGTGCAGTCGTTCGCAATCAGCCACGTAGCCTACGTCGCGGCCTTCCACAACTGGAAAGCGGCGGAGCGCCAGAAGATTGACGCACTCATACGCAAAGCATATAAAGTAGCATTAGGCCTCTATTCACACACAAGCACCGAACGACTCCTGGAACTAGGAATACATAATACACTAGCTGAAATCGCAGAAGCACAGCGCACCGCGCAACTTGCTCGACTAGCACTCACCAAAACAGGTAGATCTATACTATTCAGACTAGGACTCTACAGGGGGCTGCGGGAGAGTGGGGGCAGGTCGCCGCTGCCGTGCGGGCTGCTGCGCTCTTTGCAGGTCCCACCGGTTCCACGACACATGGACCCAGAAGCGGATCGGGAGCGCCGGCTAGCGAGGGCCAGGACTCTCACGGCCACACATACATCAGACACGGGCGCCTACTATGTCGATGTCGCCACCTACCCGGGTCGGCCGGGTACGTATGCTGCGGCCGTGATTGCGGCGACTTCCGGGAAGCTGTGCACGGCTGGCAGCGTGCGGGCACGGGACCCAGTACAGGCCGAAGAGCTAGCCATAGCGCTGGCGCTCGCGAACCCAAACTGCACAACGATACTGAGCGACTCGAAAAGCGCGATTATGAACTTTGCCAAAAACAACGGGTCTCCATGCGCGGCCAGGGTGTGCAGGACCCTCACACAAAGAGCAATGCCGGTGGTGCTTAAATGGTTCCCGGCGCACATGGGACCAATGGATACAGGAGAGAACCGCAACGAAGGGGCAGATCGGGCGGCGCGTGCGCTCACTAGTCGCAGCGCAGACCACACCCCCCAACCCGCGGAGGAAATCAACGACGAAGACATGGAGCCAATTACCTCATACAAAGACGTGATGAGCTGGTACCGAGAAGGTAGGCGGAAGTACCCGCCGCCTCACAAACAGCTCACCAGGCAAGAGGCAACGATGCTACTCGCGCAATGTGGACACCTGTAATCGCAAAACATGTGTGCCCGGACTTATACACAAGCGACGTATGTGCGGTGTGCGGTGCCGATCGTGCCACTATGGCGCACATGTTATGGAACTGTGCAGTAGAAGACAGTGCTACGGACGTGCTACCGCCACGCCTAGCAAGTGCTGTAACACATACCGATCTTAACGCACAGCAGGAGGCTGTCCAGTTAGCGCTGGCGGCCCTCAAACGCCAGCAGCCGACGGCGCTGCCCCCTCACCGGGGCTCGGGCGCCTGTAGGTAAAGTGCAGGCCTTAATAAAGTTGTCTCTCTCTCTCTCTCCCCACTGCGCTTTGTAAATTACCATCTGCTTAGCTACACCTTCTGCGCGCTCACCTCTTGCCTACTTTTCCTCCAACACAACGAGGCGCCAAGTGATTTTTTAAGTGCAATGCACTTCTTAAGCGACCCTGAACCTGCGTCCACCGGCGATGTCCGCGCACGTGGAGATGGGCGCGCGCAGCCTGGCCGCTGACATGACACATACCCACGTGGGGGATTGGCCAGGAATCTCCTCGTCTTCCTTGGCAACGGGGGGAGATGGGCGCGCGCTGCCTGGCCGCTGACATGGCACATACCCACGTGGGGGATTGGCCAAGAATCGGGCGTGAGAAGGGCTAATGCACCTGCTTAAAGGAGTACTGACACGAAATTTCAAAGCTGAGATCCGCTCTAGCAATCAAGTACAACGACAACACAAATAGGTGTCTGTGAATAAATGCATCTTTCTTTCTTTGTAGTTGTGTGTGTGTGTGTGTGATCTCTCTTTCGCGAACATTACCGAACCGCGCAAATTCAACTCGTGCATTCGCACTTTCACATTCTTCCCCTCGGGGAAATGCCGGGAATTTTTTTTCCAGGTGCCAGTGCGTCCACTGCACCGTTCTCCCCAACTTCGAGGAACGCGAGTGCTTGTGCTGCCGTGAACTGGGCCATGTGGTGACGGCGCTTTCACCCGCAGGCTGCATTATAGAGCACGCGGATTTCCGAACTGTGTGCTTAAACACTGCAGTCCTGCGGGTGGCCTATTTCGAACTCCGGGCCAGGGGATACCCCATGAGCGACGACATCCACAAGCAAGTTGGCCTGATTAATTTATTGGTTCAATTTGCAAAACGTGAGCAGCAGTGCCGATGCTGCTATCTATGCACGCAGTCTCTTTCTTTATCCCCCATTCGTGTTTTCGCGTTTAGAAAGTACTGACACAGCCGTTTTTTCTGGGGCCGTATGCGTGGCACCAACTGTGTTCACCTTTAGTTGAAAAAAAAGAGTGGACCATTATGCCATATATGCTCTTATGCCGTATCTGGTTAGAACCAAGAACTCCCCTGTAATGTTGGATCTGCTCTGAAAGAAAAATTGAACTGTTAATACCCTCTAATATTGTACTCTTGGACAGTAACCCTGCTGTGGCGCACCTTCTGAGACAATGTGGTAGACTGCATGCAAGAACACGTGTCTAAGCAGTGTAGGTGCAGATTGTTATTTAGCTAGCAGCTCCACCCTCTTGTGCACTGCTTGCAGTGTGCAGGTGCCTTTTCTCCACTTACTAAGTTGCTCATTTGGCCAAAGTTGACCCCAAATGCATGCACACTCGCTGCAGGAGGTACCGGTACACGGCTTACCGGCAGTTTGTGCGGTGGCTGTGGGGATGGCTCGGGGAAGGTAACCGCCTTGTCTTGCCCTCATGCGTAGTGGCAAAGATTAGGCATACCTTCCCCACGGAAACACCCACTGGATTCAGATATCCAGAATACCAGCAGGTAGGAAAATAACGTTTATATTAAGAAGAAAAGGAAGTTTTAGTGTGCGTGCATGTTTGCGTGTGTGACTGAGTGTAACCTCTTTCCACAGCTCTGCAGAATTCAATCCTGCACTTCGTGAAGTTCAAGAAAATATATTGCTTTGTTTTTGTTTTTTTTTTGTCACGAGGAACTCAAGAAACAAATGTATTAATCTAACCACATACATATCCATTGATGCATGCACGGACGCGTGTATATGTTTGCATGCATGCACACATGTACAGGTTGGCATGCACGTAGTGAGCACACTGCAATATCTACTACGTTAACTGTAAATTGAAAGAAGCCTGCCAAAGGCTTATGGTGGCATTACTATTGTCCATTTGGTTCCAGAAATATTGTATTGGGCAGGGTGTCGGCACGACATGTTTTGGTTTACGTTTCTCTTTTATTCCACAACTAGAAGTCCTGTTTCAGTTCAGATCTGGAACAAGAAAATAATGGCTCGTTACAGTTCATAACAGTTCGTGTGCACAAGAAAAATTGAGATTTATGAAATTACGTTAAAAATCATTCAGAATTATGAATTGATGCTAAAAAGGTTAAGTGATGCGTATTAATTTGTTGTAAATACTTCTGTTAAATAGCTCAACTCCACTCAAAAAATTCAAGGATTTGATGACCGAGCTGTAAATGACGCTCGAAGTTTGTATCCTGGGCCTTAGAAACAAAGTGGTGACAGTCCTCAACCAGATACCCAGGTTTTATTGCGAGGCTCTTGCAGATGAAAAATCCTCGAACATTATTTGTTCTGGGTTGCCCCATGTTAGACGTAAACACTCCAAGTTTCTAGAGAACCAGTGTGCTGCGCGCTTGCGCTCCATTCTTGAGTACGCTGCCTTGGTCTGGACCCAAACACAAAAATTCTTATGAATAAATTTGAGGCAAATCAAAATCTGTCTGTGCAGTTACTAAATAATATAGTTGTGATATTATCGTTACAAGTTAAAGAAGCTTCGTCTAATAGAACACTTTAAAACTTTTGTGGTTAACCTTAAAACGGATTGTATAAAAACAGATATCAAAGAACCAACATCAGTGCCGTAAGCCAGGAAATTGAAAGTGAATCCTGGAATACCTGAATTTGCCGCTCAAACCAAAAACAAAAGTCTTCAGTTTTGCTTCTGAACTAAATAGTTAATAGCGTTTCATTTTCGTTCTCGTTCTTGCCAAAAATATTGTTTTTTTCGTTTGGCGGTTCCGGTTTCCGTTTCGTTCTGACACCCGGTGTTTGGACGCTTATCTGCATCAGCATGGTGATTTGCTAAATTAGACCTCAGTGCACCCCCATGACCTACAACTAGTCATCCACTGGCACATCACAAACGGGCACACGACTAAGTGGCAGATTGCAAAATAAAAGAAAGAACGTGTAAAAAGCAAATGGGCCTGAATTAATATATTGCAGTGCCATGAATACTGATACTGCTACTGCTTACAGGATGAGCTATTTGCTGATAGTGTCGAAAATCTGAACAGTACGGAAACAGGTATCATCTGTCATGCATAATTACGCACTGCGATGTGTCCCATAAAACTGCAAATGCACGCACTGGGTTGGTAGAGCTTCTCAAAGCGTTTGTTTTGAAGCTGGAGTGGAAACTTCACTTCTGGTAGTAGGCATTGTTTCAGTATAGTTTTCACCCAGATGCCTTGCCTTGGTGTTCAATAACTAAAAAGATGTGTGGCTGAATGAAAGAGGTATTGCCCCTACTTAGGGCCAGCTTGTATACATATGCATGTGAAGATGTTTATGTAAATACACACCAACACGAATGCACATATCACAGCCAGCCCCCAGTCTTGCCAACTGCATGGTGATTTTCTACATCTAAATAACACTGCATGGGGCTGCTGTGGAAGCACTCAAGTGTTTCTAGCTCTGCTGACTTTGTTATGTGTTATTTCACATCACAATAAATGGAAGAGAAATAGACAGAAATGCTGGCTTTATTGTTTGTAAGCAAACTGACAAAAAAATCGAAAATTTTGTATATTGTACACGCCAAGCCTACACATGGGCAAGAAATGCTGGCTTTATTGTTTGTAAGCAAACTGACAAAAAAATCGAAAATTTTGTATATTGTACACGCCAAGCCTACACATGGGCAATGGGGTGTGCTGGAACAACGTGGAAATATTTAATGTGCTCCAAAATAGCTCACTTGTGTTTGCAGTTTTGACAGCTATCACAAAAACGGCCACTGCAGCTGAGATCAAACAAGTGTTCTGCTGACAGGCCATTTTTTGTTGTCAAACAAAATCTGACTAGTCTTTCTGGAAGCGTATGCGCTGCTGTGCTGCAATGAGCTTTGTCGGTAGCCGTTCTTCTGCGCTGGGAGCAAAAGACGGCGGCATTGGTGGCTCCACTTGAGCAAGGGCTTCCTTGAAAGACGGTAGGGCTTCGCAACGCTCCAACACTCCTGACTGCAGTTCACACACATACCCTGAAAGCAAAGGGAAACATTGATGAACAAACGCCCACTTTATTGTGATTAGCAATGACTCCTAGGCTAAAAGCAAGCAGCTCCCTATTGTTGGGAAAGTCGGTGTACGGATACAATATGCAAGCTCTTTGTAACAATTATTGCTTCGTTGTTGATTAGCCATTTGGTTCTGCATGTGTTTTCGTGAAAACATACAGAGGGAAATAACTCAAATTGCTAAAAGGAAATAACTCAAGTTAATAAAATTTTATTTATTTCTATTTATTTCAATTGCTTACGTCCAACACTACAAAAACCTTGTCCGAAGCCTTATGTCCTTTGTGCATATGCATCGAAATCGGTCGTCAGTATATCTAACTATAAGCAGCCTGTCAAGTTTCTTTCGTTGCACACGCACACTGCAGCTTTCAAGATACCTGAAGCTAGGAAAGCTGGATTAAAAATTTCCTTGGCTATGTCAATTTTGACAATCCCTGATGCTTCAGCTATGTGACATCTAGACAGATGGATAGAAATGAGAATGAATTGATGTGGGAGGAGTAGGAACCCAAGACATTGGTTTTTGTAATGCTGCTTTTTTTAAATACTAAATATTACTATACTGTGCCCTCATGACTAACATAAAATCAAACACTTTCCTGTTCAGCCCCTCAGGCCAGCCCCATCCGTATAAAATAAAAACCGGGTTCTGAAAACTTCATGAACTTATTTCCTCCTTGCAGTGAAAAGTATGCGCAGTCGCCTTAGAGCGCACAATGTAACTGCACTGTGTAACGTGCATCTTACTGTGCTATTATAACAACTGCCTTACAAAAACTTACCAAATGTCGGATCTGTTTTCACTTCGTCACTTCGGTTGCCACTGTTGCTCCTCGTCCTTTTGGGGTTTTCACATGTAGCTTCCCTTCCCCTTCAGCGGTCACCGCTTGAGGTCTTTTCGTATTTTCATTGAAGTGCAGCACTGCTATCAACGTTCTGTAAGTAGTTGGGAACACTCAGTGTACAGGTGGGGATTACAGCGCAGTGGTGCTGCAGGTCACCAACATGATATTGTTCCTTACCGAGCCTTCATTCCTTCGTAAGTGAATGCCACCGACTTAGTAGCAAATCCGTTGAGCACACTGTGAAAGCTTTCTATGCTGTAAGTTTGAACGTTTGGTAATAGCTGCCTGATGTCCCGGAGCAGGTAGTGCGCATTGACGATTCCCTCCAATCTTCTGTGTGGAGGAGAACCTAGGGAAAACCACCAGTGAAAAGAAATACAGTTGAACGAAACAAGAAATACAGTTGAACGAAACACCCAGTTGGAGGTGTGGTAATCTATAAGCACCAATGCCTTACCGGCAGTCAGCCATGCGTGGGGTCCAGATGGCTTGTGCAGGCATCGAGTGTAGAGGGTGGAGCTGTGGCCGTGGTGAACGTTGCATGCATGGTTTGCAGCGCTCTTCCACATGGCCACAGCAAAGTCTGCACTGTCTGCGCAGGCACTGGCACAGGCGTAGAGATGGTTGCTGATCGGCTGCACCCACTGGCTCAGCTCCTGGCATGTCGCATTCTTGGCTGCGGCTCTCAGCTTCTTCTGCACACCTGTGAAGCAATACAGAGGGTAAAGTCACTCTCCTCCATTTGAAGTTCATGGCTTTGAGTGAATTCTTCAAGAGCGGCATCACTACCTTCAAGCCATCACAACTGCCTACTCCAGCCTAAATGCACAAGCAAACTGTCCAGTGAAACTTTCGCGTGTTTCATCCTAATTTGCTGCTTACTTCTGTTTACTTGACATTTGTTTTAAGATGCTTTGCTAGAGTAGATAGTACTTTTTTTAAAGTTTGTGTAATTAGGATCCACTAATATTCCTCTGTGTAAGCTGTACCCAGGGGAGTAAGCCCGTATCCTGTTGGTTTGAGCTCAGAGTTAAGCTTTTGAAATTTGCTCTCTTTGTTTGATTGTGCAAATCAGGGACGTCTACGTGACCTGTTTATAGAGATTTGTTGTGTAAAGTTGTTTGGGCAGTCGATAGTCCTTGTCTGAGAGTTAGCACGCTTGGCGTCCATTTGCATGCCTTTGTTTTATGCAAGCTGTGCCTGGAGGGTTACAATCTTATGTAGTATGAAAGTTTTGAACACTGTGTATGACCGTAAATGCATGCCTTCTCTAAGAGTAGGCTCCATGAGCAGTTGGTAGCGATTATTGTGGCTAAACACAACCGGAATTCGACTGGTTGTCGACATTTCTCATACTTTATCTTCTGTATACTTTTCTGTGGTGCTTCATGTGCAGGCTTGTCAGTGAGGTCGTGGCACAAAAATGGCCAAGTTTTTTTTTCTTGGGAACGAGATGCCTGTTGTTGTGTTGTTTCCCATTTACGGCTGTTGTCTTATCATGAGTTGCCATGATGAGGAGAAGGAGGAGGAGGAATGCCTCTTACTTGTTTGTTTGCTTACAGCTATGTTGTCGGCTGTAAAATGCATCAAATAAACTTGCCAGCACCATCATTGGCAAAGGCAAACGCATTGGATGAATGCCCTCCGCTTCACCAGAGACTCCCAAACGCGGTGTATTTTTCCCCACCTTTGGAGCTTCCCTGGCTCGTGCCTGTATCGTAAGAGGAGTATTTGCACCAGTCCCAGTGTCAGCTGAATCGCTCGTGAACTGCTCAGTTGGTGAACTCGCTCGTGGAGCGATGAACGTCATAGCGCAAATATGGTCTATTCAGTATAGAAAACATTGTCCAAAAACAAATAAATTAACATCAAAAAAAGAAAAGAAAAAAAAACACATGCACTATCTGGGATTCGAACTTGCGAACTGCAAAACAAGGATCCTAAGGCTTCAAAGCACTATCAGGGATGAAAATATAAAGTATGTATTGTATAGCTTGTCTACATTTTTATTTATTTTTAGCATTCCAAGTAGCTTAGATACCCATTTCTTAAATAGCACTTGTGCCGTAAGCGTCCTCCAAATTCGCACAAATATCTCGTCTTTAGCGACTGCATTCCTTAGGCAGAAGAGCGTTCCCAGATGTGTGGTCGTGCTGCTGACCACTGTGGTAGTTCACCCAGCACAAAAAGTGCTTTCTGCACTTTGGTTTTACGCTGTATGAGAAAGGGTTCAATTGATTTTAATTCCTTAGTATCAATATTAACCTCGCTGACTCCTCTCCCAACTTCAGTTGGCCGTAGATTTTTCTACTAGCATAGCAAACAGTGAATTGTCGCATGTGGGATTGTGTGGAGCTACTTGAACTTGGAGCATGACACAGTCTGCAAACTAACAAACTAACGGCACATTCTTCCAGGCACAAATCGTGTCACGGCTTAGTTTCAACTGAGCGAACGAATTGCGACAACCCGCTGGTGGCCAGCTGACTAAATGCTGGGCCGGCTGTTTCTGTTGAGGGGTTGGCGAGCCATGCACAGTCAAACCAAGCACAGTCAAACCAAGCCATCTCGTTTGAACGTAATACAAAATGTCATGGGAAATCAGCACAGAGAATGCAGAGAGGAGTACAGCATCTTTAAATTGATTTTTCTTCGGTATAAGGTCATGTAAACGCAGAAAGAGTGTTTGAAACATGGCAGAGAGACTCCAGACTACAATTTGTGCTCCAAATCCCGCAATATTTACAAATCACTTCAGTGTTCCTTGAAAAAAAAATTGTGTAAGCTTGTTCTTCATAAGCTGGTTTTCCTGCATTGTGCGTTGCGCAGTGAAGCATGGACATCTACGGAGGACATATGGTTAGTTTCACTCTATGCTCCTCTACACCACCGCTGCCTCTTTCCTGAATTGTGTACACTGCCCGCTGCGTGCAATGTCTATCTCCCCTCTGCCATTTTTATGTGTGCATTTGGGGGAAGGGGGGGCATCCATGGGCTGGCAGGCTTCACGTGCATGCCTTTATCGTAGCTGTTCTGTTGAGGGCAAATTTGAATGTGGGCGTATAACAGCGCGACGTGACCCTACTGCTGCCCTTCGTGGTTGAGAAGTTTGGGTCGGTGTGTTATACAGACAGAAAGGTGCCTACGATGCCGGAGGGAAAATTAACAGCTCAATGTTTGTCCCCTGGAATAAAAATGTAGTCCCTCCAGGTTTCACTATGCTAATTACCTAGGAAGTCTGCTCAGTCTAAAATCACAAACATGCTTTGTTTCGTGCACTCCTTGCTTTGTGCCCAGTTTGCGGGTTATCCTCCTTCGCAGAGTGGAAGGGCACTGATTTCGTTTTTCTTGGGAGCAAGGCGTCTGTTGTGCTGTTCCCCGCTTCTGGCTAATGTCTTATCATGAGTTGGCATGACGAAAAGATTGGTACAGCCTGTGCATACAAAGGTAAGAGTGACAGTGTTTGTGGACTTTCAGTGTGGTGTCGTACTTAAAGAGACACTGAAGTGACTTTGTCAAGCTGCCGTTTTTACTTGCACTGCATATAATGGCTCAAATTACCACACTTCTCATCGTTTATCTTCATAAAGCCCGAAAGGAGAAAAACTACCATGCGCGGTCTGTGGCGGCCGCACCAACTGTGACGTCGGGAGGAGGTGCACCGTGATTGGACGATGTCAAAGATTATCATTCCAACAATTTTCGGTTTCGGTTCTGTAAAACAACATGCTTGACATCCGACGTTATTGTTGGTAGGCATTCTCAATATTTCAATAATCGCCATACCATGCTTCTGCCGTGTTGTCAGGTGTAAAATGTCTAAGATTGGATTGGATTGGATTGGAAAACCTTTATTTATGCCTGCAGTGAGCGCTAGTGGGCTCCGACGGGGCCTACATTGTCTTCGGGGCGCCTGCCGCGCGGACTGGGTCCTCGCTCGCCGTTGCAGGCTCGCCAGGCCTCTGCCTTGCTAGTGCCTCGATGACCTGCTGGACGGCCTGCAGTGCTGATCTTTCTGGTTTTCGCTCCCTGCGGCTGCTTCCAGTCGCAGTGGGACCCTTCCTGACTTGGCTTCTTCCGGGTGCTTGGTGCAATCCCACAGGATGTGCGTGAAGCTTGCCGCCGCGCCTCGGCACACTTTCCACATGTCGGTCGGGTGCGTCTCGGGGTACATGCGGTGCCTCAGTGACGGGCTGGGTAGCGAGCCGGTCTGGAGTTGTCTAAATAAAACGACTTGTTTTCGACTCAACCCCGGCACGGGGGCGGGAGAGTTCTGCGAGCCAAGCAGAAAGCCTTCGTTATTTTGCTGTACTCAGTCATACGGTCTTTCGTGTTGAACCACGTCGGAAGGTCTGCCGAGGTGCGGTCCTTGAGTGCTCGTGCCTCGGCATGTGCCGTCTCGTCGTGGTTGTCGTTGCAATCCGACGCGTTGCCTGCGTGTGCCGGGAACCACTTGATTCTAACTTCTCTGCATTTTTCGGTAACCGTGTGCAGTATGCGTGCCGCTTCCTTTGCTACCATGCCCTTGGCGTAATTTCTTACTGCCTGCCTTGAGTCACACAACACCGTGTGACAGTCGTGGTCCGAGATGGCCAGGGCGATGGCCACCTCTTCTGCTTGTTCAGACTTGGTGCATCTCACGCTAGCGGCTGTCCGCAAGACGCCGGTTGTGTCAATGACGGCTACCATGAAGCCGTTCTCCAGATTGGTGTACTCGGCCGCGTCCACGTAGCGTGCGTGCCTGTCGGCGTGCAGGTCGATCAGGGCCTTCTTCTTTTGTTGTGCTCGGGGTTGACGTTCTTGGGTATTGGGTCCACCCGGATGTTGCGCCGGATCTCGTCGGGAACGGGGAGTTTCGTTTCCATTCTGTTTGGGTATCCTATTCCTAGGTCCTCCAGTATCTGCCTCCCGGTCCTGGTTGTGGACAGCTGCTCAAGCTGGGCGGCACGTTGTGCCCCTCCGCTATTTCCTCGAGCGTGTTGTGTATACCCAGTTGCAGGAGACGGGTGGTGCTCGTGGTTTCGTACAGCCCCAGTGCTGTCTTGTACGCTCTGCAGATTAGAATGTTTATCTTGTCGCGCTCGTACTGCAACCACTTCTGGTAGGCGGCTACGTACGTGACGTGGCTTATGACAAACGAGTGGACGAGCCTGATTAGGCTCTCCTCCCTCATGCGACTTCTTTTGGATTTTACTCGTTTGAGTAGTCCCATTGCGTTTGCTGCTTTCGCCATGAGCCAGGCAATGGTGCCGCCGTTTCTTCCATGCGTTTCTATTACCCTGCCTACTATTCTGATCTTGCTGACCTTTGGGATTACGTTGCTTGATCTAGTTGGGATATTGATCTCCTCGCATTCTCTTGGGCTGATCTTGGGTTTGCGTTTCTTGACGGGAGGATATACCAGCAGTTCCGATTTGCTCGGCGAGCACCACAGTCTGGTGCCTTCAAGTTGATCTTTAATTGCGTCGACCGCCACTTGTAGTGTCGACTCGATGTGGGCGTCGCTGCCACCTACCACCCACACCGTTATGTCGTCCGCGTAGATTGTACGCCTGGCGTCTTCGATGCTCGCGAGCCTCTCGGCCACTGATCATTACTAAGTTGAAAAGCATCGGTGAAATGACAGGCCCTTGTGGCGTGCCAGTGCTGCTGAGCTGCTTCTCTTGCGTTTGAAGGTCGCCTGCTCGTAACTCGGCGGTCCTGCCCGTGAGGAAATTTTTGATGTAATTGATAATCCTCCCAGGACGGCGCATTCTGCGAATTGTTCGTGGAGCAGAGAACGTTACGGCACAAAAATGGTGAACTCAGCATAAAAAACATCGGCCCAAAACAAAAAATTACACTTGCAAAAAAAAAGTACCCTCGGGGATTCGAACTTGCGAATTGCAACAGCACTCCAGACCACTCGGACAGGAGCCTGCGTTGCGGGGGGTGTAAATATGAGGTATGTAATGTATAACCACTTCACACTTTTTACTTTTAGCATTTTAAGCAGCTTAGGAGACTATTTGTTGTATATTGCTCGTGCAGTAAGCGCCCCCCAAATTTCCACAATATCTCCTGTCTGGCAATTGCATTTCTTAAACAGAAAAAGCGTTTACCGATCTGTGGTCGTGCTGCTGACCGCTGTGCTTTTTCACCCACCGCAAAAAAAGTGCTTCCTGCTTCCTAGTTTTACGCTGCAGGGTAAAAGTTTCAGCTGATTTTATTTCCTTAGCACCTAAATTGACTTCGCTGACTCTTCTCCCGCCTTCAAGTGGCCTTATATTTCCCTACTAGCGTACCAGTCAGCGAAGCGTCGCATATGTGTGCTTGTGCACCGCTTGTGTGCACGACCTGGACTTGGAGCTTGATACAGTGTAAAAACTAACAAACTAAAGAAAGGCACATTCTTCTATTCACAAACGTGTCCTGGCTTAGTTTCACCTGAGCGAACGAATTGCGACAGCCCATCAGCTGCCGGCAGACTAATAGCTGGGCGGAAAGCCGTGGAGTAGTGCAGTCACGCCAAGTCATTTCCTCCTGATGTCACATGAAAACGCCACAGAAAATAGGTGAGGATGCAGAGAGGAGGACAGCATTCTCGAATTAACTTTTTTACTAAATAAATTTGCGTAGACGTACTCAGAGTGGTCGAAGCATGGCCTATGGACTCCGGACTACAATTTGGACTAGTAATCCCGCCATGTTTACAAATCACTTCAGTGTCCCTTTAACAGCGGGGTGTTGAGTTGTGCAGTGCTGCGGAGAAAGGTGCTTTCGTGGTTCCTCTGTGGGTCCACTCATGCATGTGTTCACAGTGCCTTGTGCCAAAATTGTAGACAGTGAATCCATGTTTCAGTGGGAGCTACAAGTTTACGCCTTTTGATAGTTCATTGCAGGTTTTTTTCGTGTGTGTGACATTCAGTGGTGCATGTAGCCTCAGACGTATGTGTTTGTTTCTTTCCTTATTACGTGCCTCATTCTCGGTTTGCCAAACATACTAGGGCCAATGTTTGTTTTGTGAGCTTAGGTACTGCTGTTCCGTTTCTATCGGTTTTTCTTTTCCTCGCTCGTCCTAAAGAGAAACAGCAAATGCTATGTTTGTTGAAATTCATCCAGCCTCTGCCTGAACTCCCTCCCTCACACAACCTTGATGCCGGTGCACACATGGGCTGACTGGCCTAGCAAATAGATAACAGTAACTGTGCTGCCTCTGCCCAGTGACACAGGTCATAACTTGAAAAGGTAAGCTTACTGCGAGGCTGTGTGACAAGCCTGCTTTCTTGAGGGGGACCAGATGGACTGGCCGAATTCAGCTTGCTGCCTGAAATTTTGGAGCTGCTAATAGTTATTGGAACGGAATCCTGGCTTGACAGCAGCATAAACGACGGCGAAATGTTCCCTTTTAAATATTCTGTGTACAGGAGGGATTGCAATTCCCATGGTGGTAGCGTGTTCATCCTCGTTCACGATAGCTTATTAAGCCAAGCTGTGTACATCGAGACAAAATCATGCAAAACTGTCTGGTGCAAGATATTGCTGAAAAATGGTGTCTCTGTTGCCGTGAGCACCTTTTACAGACCACTTGGGTTACGAATTCCTCAGCCTCTATTCCAGCTGAGTAACACATTATTAAGTTTGCCAATGAGGTATGGAATTCTGGGTGGAGACTTTAATTTGCCCGATGCAGAATAGCAGTCCACCACGCCGATACTGCACAATACATCTCTCTTTTACTCAGCCTTTCATGAAATGATCAATGCGCATTCGTTATCCCACCTCATAAAAATGCCCACTCGAATCGGTGCTAGCAGCACAACTTTGATCGATTTATTCTTTTGCAATGACCCTGACCTTCTATCGTCTGTGCTCACAATTCACAGTACCAGCGATAATGACATTACTGCAAACGTAACCTTCGCTGTCAAGAACCACCAGCTTACAGAGCCACACAAAGTGTTCTCTTATAAAAAAGGCAATTACAGCTCGCATAGTTTATCTCTTGGCATGAACAAACAGTGGAATTTCTTTAAAAAAAGATTCTGTCCCTGGCACAAACGTTATTTCTTCACGCATTATCTCAGCCAAGCGCCGCCCTGAGAAACCTTGGCTCAACAGGTAACTTCAGTCTTTGATCAACAAAAACTCTGCTGTTTAGAAAGTATTGTAACTTGCCCCAGCCTGAGCTACAATCTAAAATAAAAAGACTGAGCAAAGTAGTTATGAGAAAAATGCTTCCAATCCGTGTTTAATCTGCAAGCTTACCCCAATAATATTGCGCAAAATTTGAACGGGGATACAGAAATGCAAGAAATAGTAATATATACAAAAAAACGTTCACAAGCTGCTCAATGCATCGCATCGATTGTAAATCACCGATGCCACATTCTACCTTGCTGCTAAGCAGGCGCAGCATTTTTCTTGTTTTTCCCCGCACGGGGCACCTTGAGTATTCATGGTGACGGTGAGCAGCGACACCGCGGACCCCGAGCTCCCAACATAAGCCGTGTCCAACCATGGCGAGGTGTTTAAAGGTGAAGGGTAGAAGCCGTAAACGGTGGCCGTCGGAGTCTTGGTCAAGCTCCGGCCGATGGGCTCCCTGCCTAGCTCCGGGATCTCTTTGACTACCAGGGTAAGGTCAAAGGAGAAAGTACCCCCGTCTCTTTGCTTTTCAATGTATCATATGGCATTTTCCAACCCCCCCCCCAGACGTGATCGGCCCCGAAAAGGGGCCGCACCGAAGTATCTTTTCCTCCTTTGCAATCGATCTCTCTCCCAAAGCCCAATAATTTTTCCCGCTTTCTGATCATGGAATCTTTTGACAAGACAAAACCAATCACTTCCTAGTCCGTGTTTCTAATCTCCAAGTATCTTGAAAGCCTTGTCGGAAAGTCCTACAAGGCTAAGAAACTCACAACGGGAGAAGTTTTGATAGAAGTAGAAAACAAAGAGCAATCGTCTAACCTCCTCAAGCAAACGCGCATGGTAGATGTCGACATCAAGATCACGCCCCATCGCAGTCTCAATAGCTGCCAGGGCGTGATCTCTGATCGGGATCTAATGAATGAGACTGAAGCAGATCTGCTCGAGGGCCTCCGAGATCAGGGCGTGACAGCAGTGAGGCGAATCACCATACGCCGAAATGATGAAATAATTCCTACCAAGCACATAATCTTGACACTTGACCGTTCAAACCTTCCTGAGTCGGTGAACGCAGGTTTCTTGAGATGTCCAATCCGACCTTACGTGCCGAACCCACGCCGCTGTTTCAAGTGTCAGCGGTTTGGGCACGGCACAACGTCTTGTCGTGGTAAATTGACGTGCACAAAATGTGCAGCACATGATCATCTAACTGACAATTGTAAATCCGAGAACTTCACCTGTGCGAACTGCCAGGGACCGCATGCTGCCTATTCTAGGAGCTGTGAAAAGTTGAAACAAGAAAAACAGATCTTTGCCTTGAAAGTCAACGAAAACATCACCTTCCCAGAGGCGCGGAAGAGGTTCGCCTCCTTCCCTCTGGGCAGGTACGCCGACGCAGCTCGCCGGGGGGCGGAGCGGCGTCTGGTTTCGGCGGGGACCCAGTACCGCGAGTCGGACTTGGTCCCGCCCCCCCCCCTTTTTGGGTTGCCTATGGCAGCCCAACCCGCCTCCGCAACGCTCGCTGAGCCAGCAGAGGTTGTGGTGGCAACCTCTTCCGTAGGGACCGGTGCCGCTCCCATCCCTGCCTCCCCATCGTCCAGTGCGTTGGAGGGTGCCATGGACACCACGACCCCCGCACCGGCTCCCACCGCCACCGCACCGCCCGTGCCACTTCTGGTGCCTCCGATACCTGCGGCGGTGGCGGGTCAAACGAAGGGCCCTCGAAGGGGGGCCAAGTCCGGGGGGCCCGGTTCGACGGGTACACCCAGGACATCGGACGACGAGATGGACGTCGTGCCATTCTTGCCTGCAACGCAGCGCAAGGATCGGCCTTCGACGTCCAAGCCTACAGAAAGGCCCAGAAAGCCCAATCCAAGAGTCACAGCCCCGAAAGACGACACATAAACATATACACTCCAGTAGCTCTCACACTAAATAATGGGAAGTGAAAACATTGTTCAATGGAACTGCAGAGGCCTTCTGAGTAATCTTGACGACGTATATGAGATTCTGCATGCCAATCAGCCAAGTTTAATGTGTGTCCAGGAAACACATCTGAATTCTAAGCACACAAATTTCTTGAATAGTTACCTGGTATACAGAAAGGACAGGGATGGCTGCACACACTCCTCTGGCGGTGTGGCCATAATCGCCCGCAAATCCTTAGCATGCCACCCTGTCACCTTGAACACCGTCATTGAGGCTGTAGCAATACGCTTAATAATATTTAATAGGTTGATAACGGTATGCTCCATATACATTCCTCCTGATGTTACACTTTTGAGCTCTGACTTCGAGGCGCTGGTTGACCAGCTGCCCGAACCGTACATTCTAACAGGCGACCTTAATGCTCACAATTCTCTTTGGGGCTCTTCTCGTACGGATGCCCGGGGTCGCCTGATAGAAAGGTTTCTTACATCCTCTGGAGCATGCCTTTTCAACAATAAACAGCCTATATATCATAACATAGGACATAACACATACTCATCTCTTGACTTGGCTATTGGCTCCGCAGTTCTCTTGCCTCTTCTCGAGTGGGGTGTGGGAACTGACCCATATGGCAGTGAGCACTTCCCCACCTCACTTACATATACAGGTAAAGGCCCAAGCAGTTCATCTTCCCATAATAGGTTCAATGAAGCACGAGCTAACTGGAATACATTTACAGAGACATCCAAACTACACCACACATCCATAGGACACCTACACGTTGAAGAAGGTACCCAACTCCTCACGGCGCACATCCTCGACGCCGCCGAAAAGTCCATTCCCCACGCCTCTTGTGCCCCGCGCAACCAGTGGAGGCCGTGGTGGAATGAGGACTGTAGCCGGGCGCGAGAGGCCCAGAACAAGGCGTGGGGTATCCTTCGTCGGTACCCCACGTCGGGAAACCTCCTCTTGTTCAAACGGGCCAAGGCATTAGTAAAACGTGTGCGTCTGGAGGCAAAACGAGAGAGTTGGCGTTCCTTCATAACATCAATAAGCTCCTACACAGACACACGGAAAGTATGGACAAGAATACGCAAACTCAGAGGACAACAAACACACAGCCTGCCTCTGGTCAGCACAACAGGGGACACACTCCAAGACCAGGCTGACACCCTCGCACAACACTTCCAATACGTGTCCAGTTCAGCACACTACACAAACACTTTCATGAAACACAAACAAACGGTCGAAAAGAAGCCTATACTAGATCACAGTAGGTCAACATCTTCTTATAACTCTGAGTTTTCACTGCATGAGCTGAGGGCTGCTTTTAGCACGTGTAAACCCTCAGCTCCAGGCCCAGACAACATCACATACACAATGATACAACACCTGCACGCAGACACTCTTCTAACACTCTTACACCTATATAACAAGATATGGCTTTCGGGGCTCATTCCAAACTCTTCGAAGGAGGCTATAGTTGTAGCTTTCCTGAAGGAGGGAAAGGACCCGTCGTCCCCCTCAAGTTACCGTCCTATTGCCCTGACGAGCTGCCTGTGCAAGCTCTTCGAGAAGATGATAAATCGCAGGCTCGTGTACTTCCTTGAGTACAACGGTCTTCTCGAGAGCTGCCAGGCAGGCTTCAGAGTCGGGCGATCGACGAACGATCAGCTGTTAGCTCTTGACTCGTACATCAAGGATGCCTTCGCGCATAAGCAGTATTGTTTATCGGTGTTTTTCGACCTTGAGAAGGCATACGACACCGCTTGGCGTTATGGGATCCTTAGTGACCTCAAGTCATTCGGTGTTTCGGGTAACATGTTGAACGCTCTTGTCAGGTACTTGTCAGACAGAACATTCCGAGTAAGAGTCGGTGGTGCACTCTCAAAGGTTCACGTGCAAGAAAATGGTGTGCCACAAGGTGGCGTGTGGAGCTGCACTCTCTTCATAGTAAAAATGAACTTTCTTGGTAAGGCACTGCCACCTACAATCTCTTATTCCATGTATGTAGACGACGTGCAGATATCCTATAAATCATGCAATATGTCAATCTGCGAACGTCAAGCCCAGCTTGGTGTAAAGAAACTTGCCGGCTGGGCAGACAAGAATGGTTTTAAATTGAATCCTGTAAAAAGCTCCTGCGTTCTCCAGGAAGCGCGGGGTCCATATGGACCCAGACATTACTCTTAATGGCGTGTCGCTTCCTGTGAACAAGGAGCACAAGTTCTTAGGTGTTGTGTTTGACCACAAACTCACATTCATTCCACACATCAAGGAACTTAAAAATAAATGTCTCAAAACAATGAATATACTTAAGGTTCTCTCCCATCAATCGTATGGTTCCGACAAAGAACTCCTACTACGGCTCTATACTGCTTTGGTTGGGTCTCGTTTAGACTATGGCAGTGTGGTATATGGGTCGGCGACTAAAACAGCGTTGCGAATGCTTGACCCAGTACTACACTTGGGGCTTCGTCTCGCCTCGGGTGCTTTTCGCACTAGCCCTGCCGAGAGTCTTTATGTAGAGTGTGATAAGTGGAGCCTTGAGAACCAACGAACGTACATGGACTTGCTTTATGCTTTTAAAATTTCGTCGCTGAATAATCATCCTTTTTATCCTGTCTTTAACGATACATCAACATCTCTGCTCTTTGTAAATCACCCATCCGTTCCTCGGCCATTTTCACTTAGAGTAAGAGAGCGAGCCTCGGATCTCAGTGCTTTGTTTTCAGATGTGTACAGGTCATCCTTTTCTAACAGTTTACCGCCTTGGCAAGTTCGCCCTGTGTCGTGGGACCTTTCTTTTATTACACTTGACAAAAATCGGGTACCACGAGCTGCAATACTGCAGCACTTTCTGCCTTTGCAGTTAAAATACACGTGTGCAGAATTTTATAGTGGCGCTTCTAAAACCTCCACTATGGTGTCGTGCGCTGCTCATGGTCCAAATTTCAATGCAGCCAGAACCACGAGCGTGCACACAACAATTTTTTCAGCAGAAGCGTATGGAATTTTACTGATTGTACGACACATTCTTGAAACTCAAATTCCCAATTCCATCATCTACACAGATTCTTTGAGTGTTGTTTGCGCACTGGCATCGCACAAGCCCTCCAAAAACCACATAGTTAATCTTGTATTCAACACTATCATGTCTGTGTATGCACAAAAGCATGAGCTGGTCCTCTGCTGGGTCCCAGGACACGCTGGGATCGCTGGAAACGAGTTGGCAGACGAGAGGGCAGCTGCTGCTGCACTCAGGAACACTGTAGACATTACAATGATACCCTACACAGACCTCAAGCCACACATAAGACAACACCTGCGCAGAACATGGCAAACACTGGGACGAACAGACAGACAACAAACTACATGTAATAAAGCCACACTTGGGACGGTACACAGCTGACTCACGCAACAGACACACGGAAGTCGCATTGGGTAGGCTGCGGATAGGGCACACCCATGCGACGCACTTGTATCTGCTGACGGGATCTTCTAGAGTCCAGTGCATCCAGTGCAGCAGGTGCGGAGAGGCCCTATCCATGGTGCACATACTAATCACATGCAGGGCACTTCACACAACACGACACAAACACTTCAGAGTACTCTACAGACAACATATTCCCCTACATCCATCTCTGTTTCTGGGTGACGATGCCATGTTTTCCGTTAAACGTGTGTTTGAGTACTTGTCAGATGTGAATTTTTTAAACCTCATTTCCTATCACGCACAATCAAATCTGGCCCTATACACCAGCCATCACCATTGCCGTTAATTGATTTTATTGTTGTTTTGGCTTTATTAGCCACTATTTTATTTTAGATACTTTTGTTTGGCGCTCTTTGCCCCAGCTGGCCTTGCGCCAAAAAACTCTAACCATCATCATCATTTTTCTTGTTTCTGCCGTTGTAGGCACTGCTGACTGCTCCTCATCGTCTACACAATCGGCTGCGTCGTCCACAGCAGGCGTTGGACAGCATTCCAGTAACAGGGACATTAGCTTCGTACAGCGTGCGCTCCAAATAAATTTGCCGTTCACGACTGCGTTTGGCATATACTGGGAGCTTGGCGTTAGAACGGAGACCTTATCAGCTGTCTGTACAGCTGACTTTGCATTGTATCATCTTTGTCAACATTTCAAGATAATAGTGGTCCCCCAAAAAAGCGTTTCAAGATAAAGGGGAGCTAATTTATGATGCCTATGATAGGCGAGAAAAGTTTCATCGACGTAACCAATACTTCAAGATATCCAAGTTTGAGTTAACGAAGGATTACTGTATACCTAGTAATTCATTCTCACATCCAGTAATTCCAAGTCTCCGCTCCTGACAGAATGACTGAGCTGAAAATCACGGCTGAATATTTCATGCTCTGTAGCTGTAATGTTGTACCACTCAGTGCAACTCAGTGCACTCGGTGCCGATAGGTTTGGTTTGCTGTGGCTGCTTTTGAAAGCTAAAAAAAACACCAATGTTTATTAGATTTCGGAACATGAAAAAAGTGCGCGCAGTTTAAATTATTCTGCAGCACACAGTAGGGCAGATGTCATAGCGCAGGTGCAACTCTGATAAATACACAATCACTTTAAAACTGGTAGCAGTGCAAGTTTGGCAGACAACTTGCGCCTCAGCCGCCACAATCATACCAGAATTACTGACAGCAAAATATATTGGCCGAGTCTTAACAGTACTGACACCAGGACAGCAACAAACAAACAGAATATCTGAGAAAAGCTAATAACTGTACCTTTAGCCACATGCCAGATGTCGAAATAATGTTGGCTTCCTGGGCAGTGGTCCCGCAAGTAGGCTCTTATCCCTAGATGTCTGTCAGTTATGAGTGCCCCAATCGTAATTGCCTTCTCCTCCAGGAATGCCAGTCCTCTGATGAGAGCCTCCTTTTCCATGTTAGTACTTGCCTGCACTCGAGTGTTCTGGAAACAAGTTTCACTTTGACTTCACTTCAGTAGGTATTCGCAAATGCGAGGTTCTTTAAGAACTCGATATTATTTATATCTATCTGAAAAATTCTTTCACAACTGCACTTCGAATGTCTTAAACGGTTGCAAATGCATATCAGCCGACCTGCAGACAATGAAAAAAAAACTGCTTAGATTTTCATAAACACACGTGTGGGTAAAAATGGAAAAAGAAATTAGAAAAAAGAAATTAGAAAAAAGAATTGAGGCTGCTGTCACTGACATTTGTACCTTTCATGCAGGTAGGAAGGTATGTTTGGCTGTAATGCTGGCTAAATGCATTTACAATACCTGAAATGGCTTATTCCTCAAGAGTAAAAAAAGAACTTGATAGACTCAGTAGTAATCACAGACTGGCTCAAAAGTTAAAAAAAGCCGTTTCAGCAAGCAATGCATTTTTATACAGTTGCCCTGATTGCTCAAGTAAGGGGACGAGCCACTCTTTGCCCTTCCGCTTGTCATGTGCACCTTGTAGTGTTCCTTGATTTCTACTTACCTCTCGAACTTGCACCTGCTCAGTGTGGATGATTTTTCCCAGAATTTGTGACAGAAAGCTGTATGTGAGGAATTTAGCTGAAAATCCCGGAGAGTCGCAACGCCCGGCGCCACACAAATCAGTGACTTTACCTTGGAGGCTGGCAAGTAAAAGAGCTTGGTGCTGGGTCCATACCTGTCAAAGCAATGAAAGAGATCGCAACACAAGTTCACTGTATTGCTTTTTTTCTGTTGAATTTTGCTGCGACGTGACAGTGGGTTTTGCTCCTGGTTTTTATGGACTTGTGCAAGATGAATGCATCGGATGCACACAAAAGTAATGTATACGTGTCTCTTTGGCGCAGGAGCAACAGTGTTTTTGAGTAGAAGTCATCTGTCAACAATACCCAGGCTAGTCATGGTGCCTGCCATAGTATTTTCCACTTCATAAAAGGTTCACACTTTGTAATCAGTGCCTGAGTGTACGCATCAACTAAAGCATGCAAATGCAGGTTAGTGATTGTGATGTATAGCCAGAAAGAGTAAGAAGGTCTGTGCTAGTGAAAGAAGGTATGTTCTAATGAAAAAAAAATTTTTTGGGCAAAGATGAGCTATTATACTTACGGCATGCACTACTGTCAGTAGGTAGGCCCTCTAGTAGCTGTAGAAGGTCCTGTTCTCAAACACTTGCACTTTCATTGAACGCAGCATCCTCAGGGTTGGGGTCGGGTGCAGTCCAGTGAACAGAATGGCCGCACAAAGGTCAATGTTCCCTTTGGGCTTTCTTCCAGGGCTGACTCGACCACTTCCTTCTGTGCCCAGGGTTATGGCGGCAGCTGGTAGTCGCTGTGATGCAGGTCCCAAAGTAGCTCAATGAAACGTCACAAATGCCAGCACACACGGCGCAGATACGCAGCAGCAGAAGGAGACAACTTTCGAAGACAATGTACTTCATGTCTGGTCGTGGGACGTCTTCGACAATGTCGATGCTCCTGCAGATAGCATCACCTTGTTGTGAGCTAAAATAATGTTATCACAATAATAATTCGATATAGAACAAGACATATTACCCTTTGAAAGTGTCATCCAGTGTCAGTGTAGTTTCCTCTTGATAGCTGCTGCCAGTGTCGTCTGGAGCACTCTGCATTTGCGACTCATCCCCAGATAGTTGGGATAGGAGCACAAGAGGAGGCGTATATTGTCCTGAAGCCTCTTCAGATTGCCACTGCATCCCCTTGTAGCTGCTTCCTCTTTGACATCTGTGTACGGGCGAAACTTCTGGAGATGGCAGTACTGGTAGATGTGGTGGGGCATCTCCCAACAGCAGTCGCTTCCGCTTGACAGGCGTTGATGAAAGGAGCAGATCATCCATGGACACTTGCACCGACTTGGACTGAACATCCTTTAAGTACGTGTTCACCTGGCTACCTGTATGGAAGGGTCACAGCAGCGAATTAGTATGTTTTTCCAAACTGAGAAATGAAAAAAAAAGCAGCTTTGTCATACAATTCAAAGGAACAGAGAATTCTGTTGTGCAAGGCAGAGTGGTTTAAGTAGAACTACGGCTGTCTCGTATACTACTGGAAAATGCAAGCTATGGCAAGGGCAGGATAGCCCAATGACACCATCCGAATAGTAACAGCAAAAATGTCGGGCCAGTTTTCTTAAAAAAAGCATGTAAAAACGCTGAAAGTTTGCAATCGCAAATGCACCACAGTAATAGTTTTATTAGCATAAATTTCATGCAAGAGAACACAGCAAGGTTTACACAGTTTTGATTAAAATGCTGGAGGTCTGAGAACAACTTGTAGCGGTATACGCCTCGAGCGCGGCCTGTAGGGGCTAAGGTCCCTGAAATTACTAAGGTAGCGCCATTAATGCTACCAATCTCGCCGCCTTTCGCCCTCGCCCGCGCTTCTTTCCTCCTTCGTTTTTTGCCATTTTCTTTTTCGCCGGCGAACGCCGCGCGCCATTGGCCAACGGCCAGTGACGTATACCTCGTCCCCGCGTTGTTTGTTTTTTTCTTCTCTTCGCCGCCACTATAGTACACTATACCGCCACTGTCCATTTAAATTCGCCATTTTAGGCTCAGCTGCCTCGGAGCAGGCCTTATCGAAACCGCCAGAGTATAACAACCAATAACAACTGAAGAGTCAGCTGCTCTTTTCAAACAAGTGTTGCGTCGGCGTCACTTTATGTAGCTTCGCGATGCCGAGTTGTGCCTTCGGCTGCTCGAATAAAGCCAGTGCAGTCACGGCCAGCTCGGCTGTAGCAAGCTGTAATTTATCAAAGCCCACACATGAATCAATGTTAGCTGTACAGCATAAAAAGGATTCACAATTGCGCTTGTTAGCGCGCTTCTGGCCTTGGAATACGGTAGTTATTATAGAACTAGACACTACAGCTAATTGTAAGCTGAGCGCATTCTTTAACTGCGCGTTCTTTGTGCCAGCCTTTTCCAGATATGCCCGACAGGGCCTTACTAGAAGTAATTGTGAACGCCAATCGCACGAACATTGCTATGCCACGGCCGCACTGCCAAAAGTACAGCCGTCATGGGCGAGACCAACGAGGAGACGCGAGAACTTTCACCTTGACAGCAGCCTATAACGACGTGAAGGTGACATATATTTTGCAACAGCGTCAAATCACCGGAAAGTGCACGGAATAAAGGTGGCATGAATGTCAGTAGCTAATGCGGGACGCATACTGAGCGCTGCCTAATGATCTACAACTAACGCAAAAAAAACGCGAACGCAAAAACGCCAGCGCAGCGCTCGAACTGCCGCGAACCAAGGTCACCGCGAACTATGCAAAAGCCCTCTGTGCAGCGCTTTCACGACCACAACTTAATCACGCAAATGCAAGAACGGAATCACTGTAACAGAGCAATTTGAAACGTCCACGTTCGATCCGTTCGCGTTCACGAACTATCCTGAGCATTCCGCACACGTAAACAAATACCGCGCTGTCCGTATGCGCCCGCGGCATCCACCCTGCAAATATCCCCTTCTAGACAAAAATATACAACAAAACAGCCTCACTTAATGCGTGTTGGTAAAACGGGGCTCTAGAAATACTATTAATGCTACCAAAGAGCGATTGCGGCGCGAAAACAAGAGCAAACTGCACGAAAAACTGCAGCGAGCGGCCCGAAGCGTTGCGGGGGCGTCTGCTCTGAGGAAGCCAACAAATATGGCGGCCCCGCCGCGGAGTTAAAGGGACCGCGGTGCCGCGGGTGAGGGGAGAGAAAAAAGAGGAGGGCTGCGGAGAAGGAGGGAGCAGTTGGCGCTACGTTAGTAATTTTAGGGACCTTAGTAGGGGCGCCACTGAAATCCCCCTAGCGGCCCGTTTCGAAAGCAGCCGCGGGAGTCTGCGTCCCGCTCCCCGCTGTCGCCGCTGCTTTTGCGGCACGTGCGCATGACCGAGATTTACCGTTTCGGGCGTTTGAAGTCCATGTTTATGTGGAGCAGCCACTCTGTTCGCAAATAGGGTGTTTACGAGAGTGTAAATGTTTCTGACGCAATCTTAGTGTGGTATATTCGGTATGTATACGCGCCAGGTGTGTGTCACAGGCCAGCGTCGCGGAACCGACGTATGATGGAGCCGATTGTAGTTACACTGTCCTGAATCAAGCAGTGTCTCCGCAACCACTGGTTCCTCAGATGTTCATGCTACGGATATACACTATGATGTAAATCAGTTTTGTGTGCTTACATAATCAGCGGACCACTAATACCTGACAGCACGCCAGTTACGTTTGCCAATATTATACTTCAGATATTGATCACCACCATTTACAAGCCAGTCTGTGTTAATGTCGGGAATATTCAACAAAAGTGCGATGGACAATACATAATTATACTCGGGGATCTCAGCACACGACAGAGTTGTCTTGTGAGGTGAGCGCCCGCAAACATTCATCTAATACATATATCCTCTGCGAGCAGATCGGAGACGGGATTAGAATATAATCCGAGTCCGCGGCTAAATGCTTCTTTGAAATATCGTCATATGGCACAGGGAGCCTGCAGAATAAAGCAAAAACTGAAATCAGAGGGCCTTATCCCATGCCACACTCTTCCAACGACACCTTTCATCGCTTGTTGCATATACTGCCTACCCTGTATACTTCCAAAAATGCGTCCGCCGTACGATCAGCTGTTCTTCAAAGTCGAAAAACAAAGGGAAAGTGAACGCGAGATTGCTGTGTGTGATTACTAAAACGTTCATTGCTTGATTCCGCTCCGCATTTGTACACAGCATCCCCCTCTCCTACCCCCCACCTATGTCTCGCGAAATAGCAGTGCATTTCGCGTATAGTTGGTCTGGGGAACCCAACCTGGATCAAGTTTCAACGAACGTCTTTAGCATGTCAGAAGCTGCACTGTTTTTTTTTTCATTTCCGCTAGAGCTATCATGTTTCTTCCGCACTTGCACACCATGTATTTTTCCGTGGTTTTATTAACTTGCCTTGGTTCTAGCTATAAGGCATGTGTGGGCAGCATTCATGTGCCAGAGGGCCCAGGCGGCACAGAAAGTGTGCCCCAAGACGGGCCAGTCTATGGCCGCTTTCTGGCATGTCCGGCCAGCATCCAGGTTCTGGCAGCCACTGATCATGCGTTGAACGGCCAACATTCGGCAACCAGCGCTTCGGCATTTTTCCGTCCGCCCGTGTCCGGACGCACAACGGCAGCTAACCGGCTGCCAGATATTCAGTTCTCTTACGGCTGCCGATGTTGAGAAAGAGAACGGCCGAAGTACGGCCTTAGGGCATCCGTTTTTTCTTCGGGAAGCGGTAATCGGCCGAAGCACAGCAAGCGACCGGCCACAGAATATGCGTATTCTTGCGGCAGTCGGTGTTCGAAAGGAGACCGGCCGGAGCGCGGCTGCCGTGCATTCGTTGTTTCAACGGTGAACCGCGCGTCCGGCGGACGTACGGCCCCAGAATATACGTTTTTTATTCGGTTAGCTGTCCTCGGCCGAATTACGGCAAGCGAATGGCCACAGAATATTTGGCAACCGGTGTTCAAGAGGAGACCGGCCTACGTAAGGTATCTGGTTATACGTCATTTTTTCGGCAAACGACATACAACCGAACAACGGCTCGCGCCTGGGCGCCGAGAATTCATGCACAGACGTGTTTGGAAGGAGGCCGACCGGTTTTTTCCTGGGGGGAGAAAAAGCCGTTAGGGAGCCGAACGACGGGGACGCGTTTTTCATCCGCTCCGTGTTTCTACTTTTTAAATTAATGAACATCGTTTGTCAAACAGTAATGAGTGTTCTCGGTGAACGGGCAAGGTGCAAGGACTCACTGGACATTAGCAGGGAACCTTTTAGGCCATCGAAATGTCATTTATTGCCACAAGAAGACTGTGCCATACCGATGGGTGAGCTAAGCCTCGCCAGTCATCGCCGCTACCACGCCTCTGCCGCCGGCTTCGTCGACGCATCAGCTCGAGGCTATTCGCCCGCTCAAGAAATGGAGAGCATTGGAGACATCGACCCGCCAGAGATGTCCGATCCGAGATGGAGATGGTTCACCAAAATAACTGGCCTTCAAGGGCGTCGAGCAAGCGGCCACCACGCAGGAGCTAAACCGCCACCATGTCAAGGACTCCCCACCAATGAAAGGAAAGTGCGAGCAAAAGCGCAAGTTATTCTGCTTACAATTAAACTGCGACAAGCAATTTTGCACTATGTTGTTGGTGATAAACGTAGAAGAGACTCGTTCGTGCATTGTTAGGATCAACTTCATGCCCTGCACTATGGTACTTCAGGGGATTTTAAGACTGCCTATTTAGAAAAAAAATTATTTTAAATTTGCGATAACAACAGAGCCTTGTCACTGACGAAGCCTAGCTGTTAATTTAGTTCCGATGTTTGAAGGTGAGCTTAGCTACTCTTAGGATATGACTCATTTGGGTAAACATAATCGCCAGAATCCTAGCAAACACGCATTTTGTCAGGATTTTCTTGCTCAACGCTGATTGTTGAGTTCCCGCACGATTTGGCTCTTGCAATAGATAAGCTTAAAGTGGTTGACTGTATATTCTTGGACTGCAAAAAAGCAAATGATGGTGTTGCATATCACCTTCTGCGTAGTACATTTCATCCTATGAACTGAATGAATCGGTTTTTGCATTGTTTTTACTATTGGCCCTATAGCTTTGTTCAAAAGTACTGTGTAGTTAACCGGACTATAGCGAATGAACGTGATTCCGTATACCTGCAGCTTTATTCGAATTTAATAACATCCTGGTGTGCTGATTCAGAAAAGTTTTTGGATGTTAAACAGTGTGTTAACGTCACCTTTACAAGAAAACCTTCATTCCAATTGGATACGTATACCGTAAATTATGCTGCTGTGACAACGGCCGAGGAATATTAATACCTAGGAGTTTATTTATGGAGTGGTTAGAGGGTAAATTGGTAGGTTCACACCATAAAAGTTACGGCTGCGTATGTTTTTGGCTTACTGAGACGAAATTTCAGTGAACCTCCATCTAACTGAAAAGAACAACCGTATTTCACTCATGTGCGCTCAATCTTGGAGTACGCTTGTGTTTTCGTGGATCCCTACACCAAAGAGCTCGTTGATACGCTCGAAAACATACAGAATATGTCAGTGCGATTCGTATTAGGTATTTGGCACTCTCAAATTAGCACGGGAGAAAGTAAAAGTAAACTGAAATGGCAGGACGTGAAAGATCACAGACGAAACCACAGGTTGAACTTTTTTCGTAATATCTATGATCCGAAAACTGTTGTAGAAGGGCAGAAGTATGTCCAAGCTCCATTCTACATATCGCAAAGTGGGACAGATAGCTTAAAGCAAATTATTAACTTTCCTTTAAAGGTGACGCCTTGCGCGATTCATTTTATTTTACATCAATACTGCAGTGTAGTTATCTTCGACGTATGATTGCATTAACTGTTTATATTGACGATTTTCAGCGCGCTTTGTAGAATTATTTTGTTATTTCGTCTCATATTTAATGCTTAGTGTTATGTATCTCCCTTCTGTAATGCATGCAAAGGCAATCAGGCATCAAATAAATAAATAAATAAATAAATAAATAAATAAATAAATAAATAAATAAATAAATAAATTTCCAGAGGCGCAAGTTTGTCTCCGACGGGTTGAGAACCCTACGCATTCAACCTTCACCAATAAAATATTTATTGCCCTATTCGTTGCAGTATGCCTTGTTTCCTGTATGCATGCTACCATTGCTATGTTATTGGTTTGAAACAAATTATGTAACTCCAATTTTACGCCTTTCCTTGCGTGAACACAAAGGGATACAACTGCAGCCACCTGAAGCAGGGCGTCATTCGCGACGCGTCTAGAATTTTTTTAACGTAGTATGACATTAGAAGAAAATTAAGCTCTTTTGGACTATTAAGTGGTGTGGACGTATACTCATGAAAACAACATTAAAATAGATTGAAAATGAAAGCACCTGTTCGCTCCTTCTTAGGATCAGCCCTGCGCAAGGTCATCAGAAAAGTTGATCGAGTAGAAAATGTCTTTGCAAGAAAAATAGGCAAAAACTGGGCATACTTTTTTGTGAAGGAGTTATATTAAATGCTCCTGAGTGTTTTGTTGAGAACCAAAACGCTTCGTAAAGGCATTCACGCCGGTTTTATATACATCAAAATTGGTCAAGCAACTGATATAAAAATAGTTTATGTAGTCAGAGCATGAAAGTGTTCCGGAATATTGCCCTAAAAGAAATTGGCTAAAAGCGGCGCAATTTATCTCTCTGAAATTCAACCCACTAAAGTATGCGCCCTCCGCCGCCTCCCCCCCCCCCTCCTCTTTCCCCGTTTATTACAGGTAAGCCGCCCCACAGAAGATATCAGGACCTGGACAATACATCTATTCAAGCTCTACAAAGAACTGAATATTTTCTGTGTTCGGCAGTAAATGAGGCACAGCAATTAAAGGAACGACAATTTGTGAGCACTGTTTAATAAATGAATCTTGCTGTCAACTGAGGCTGGTAATTAAGCAAGGCTTGGCTGAAAGCTTGACGGCTGGTGGTTGCGCGCGAGCTCACTTTGATGTGGCAGCATTGGACCCAAAATGCTGGGTTTGTGCTGCTTCTGCACTGCGCGAATGAGTCATCTCCTTGCGCGACATGCAGTGACCGGCCTCAGTACAGCTAACGCACTGTGGCCGAATTCCAATGCCCGTAGCACGGCCGTATTTCCGGTAGCTGTAGTCCGGCTGGAGTCCGACGACCGCATCTCGGCTGTCCTCCGGCGGACGTACTTCGGCCGTACAAGGGTGGCTTTAGAATGGCCGGAGCCCTACGGCTGGAATCTGGCGGTATGACCGTAAGCCGGTCGACTGGCCGATGGACACTGGCCGTTGGACAGCCATGGGAGTACGGCCGTATACGGCCAAAAGGCCCACATTTGGACATGGGCCGAACATGGCTGCCGGAAAACGGCCGGACAAAAAATCACCGGCCAAAGTACACCGGCCTGTTTTAGGCCGAACAGTCCTGTGCTGACTGGGGGAGCACTGCCCCACCCAGCCCGACTGCATGGATGGCGTCATCGAGCAGCTGCTGCACCGGCGAGAGGCCGGCACCAACGGCGGCGGGGTGCTGGGCACCAACGGCCGCCTGCTGCACCTGGTGGTGCTGGGTGGCGGGGGGAGCGCCCAGCAGGTCAGTGTCACGATTTTGACCCGCGTTCGTGAACCTGTGAGGGTAGGGGCACCCTCCAGCCGAGAGACGACATGCAGCATGCTTGTGGTGACGGTGACTGACCGCCGAGCAGCCGTGCTCGGCGGTGTTTATTGCCCGGCCACACACAAGGTTGCCCACCGAGCCTGGTGGGGCCACTGAACTTAGCGGCCAACAAATATCAGGGATGGGGGCGCCACACACTTGTCACACCCCTCACCCCCAAGTTTCTTTGTCCTACGCAAACACAAAACAACACCTGTCCCCCCGGAGAGTAACGGTCTGGCGGTCTCCGTAGTCTCGCACTCCGCCTAGGCACAGGTGTCGATGCAGGTGTGGCAGCATTGGGTGCCACCTGTGTCACTCTCGCACCAGCTGTCAGCCTTCCCGGTGTCGAAGGACTTGCGCGTGGCGCCACAGTGGCGCGAGTAGCACCAGCCCCTGGTGCTGTGCTGGCAGCGGTCGGTGAAGCTGGCTCCCCTTGAAGGAGTCCAGGCTGAGGCAGTGCGGCGGGCCCGTGGCCAGGCAGCCCGGCTGCGCCAGCACCTGCTCGGGAGGGTACGGGTCCCCGCACACCATGCACAGCATGAGCCGCAGGTCGGGCCGGGGCCCCGCGACCGCGGGCAGCGCCTGGTAGATGTGAAGCCGGCCCGCCCGCCGCTCGATGCTCTCCACCAGCGCGCACAGCGCCTGCTCCAGCCGCACGGGGTCCAGGCCGCCGCCGTCGTCCACGAAGGGGCACTGCAGGCTCTTGGCCCGGTTGATGCCCTCCTCGCGCAGGAAGTCCCCCTGGCCCGCAAACACCATGACCAGGGGCAGGCCGTGAAAGGGCAGCCGGTCCTACTGCTCCAGGTTGGCCAGCAGGGTCTTCTCGAGGCTCTCGCGGATGTACTCCAGTCCCGGCTGGCTGGCGTGCACGCACAGGCAGCTGTGGGGCAGGGGCTCCGTGCGGAACGAGTTGTGCGGCAGGCCCACGTCGCCGTCGATGATCCTGAAATCCAGCGCCTACTGGGCCTTGTCGTCGAGCCGGAAACCATGCGGCAGCACCTGCCGCATAGCCTGCGCCACCTGCTGGGCGCTGGCCCCGGCACCCAGCACCCCCAGGTGCAGCAGGCGGCCGTTGGTGCCCAGCACCCCGCCGCCGTTGGTGCCGGCCTCTCGCCGGTGCAGCAGCTGCTCGATGACGCCGTACATGCAGTCGGGCTGGACGGGGCAGTGCTCCCTCTGGCACCTGAATGCTTGCCGCCGTGCCGGTGAATGTCCCCACCTCGGGCTGGAACAGGGCCTCGAACTTGGTCAGGAGGCCGGAGACGTCTGCCACTGCATGCACTACTTCCTGGTACTCCGGCAGCCTCACGCCCAACGCCTGGATCCAGTTCCGGCCCAGCAGCGTCGGTGACGGCCCCTTGGTCAGGTACAGGGGCAGGGTTGCCTCCCTGTCGCCAAGGCGCACGCTGACCTGGGCTTGACCCTCGACCTGGGCGAGCTGTCCGGAGTAGCTGCGCAGCATGACGCCCGATGCCTCGATGGACACGCCAGGAAAGGTGCGCTTGAAGGCTTTCCCGGCCATGACCGACACACTGGCCCCTGTGTCCAGCTCCATGGAGATGGGGCGCCCGCAGACTTCGACGGTCAGCCAGTATGGTGGCACCGGCGGCTGCACTGTGGCCGCGTGCCACATGTCGAAAATCTGCGGGTCGTCGGCCACGACGTGAAGCCTAGCCGTTGCACCCGAAGCTGCTGACGCACGCCGCCGCCGCCTACCCTTGCGCCGACTCCCTCGGCCGTGGGCTGGCGCGGAACCTGTGCTCGGCGCCGGCTGCTGCTTCCGTCCGTCCGCCGTCGTCCCCCCTCGGCACGCCCGAGCAATGTGCCCAGTTCGCCCGCACGCGAAGCACTCCGCTTCCGCGAACTGGCACTGTGAAGGGGGGTGGCCACCACCGCAGCGAACGCACGTGCCATGCCGTGCCGCCATCTTGTTCACCACCGCCTCCGCCGACGGTGAGCCGGCCGCACGCGCTAGCTCGCCCGCGTCCTTGGCCGCAGCCTCCATCGCCAGCGCTGCCTTCACGGCGTCGTCCAGCGAGGGGTCGGGAAGCTCCAGGAGTCGCGTCTGCATGGCGGGGTCGTTGATGCCACAGACGGAACGGTCCCGGAGCAGCGAGTCGAGCTGCTCCCCGAAGGCGCAGCCGCTCGCCAACGCTCGCAGCGCTGCGACGAACTGCCCGAGCGTCTCTCCGTCTCGGCGGCTCCGGTTGTTGAAGCGAAAACGCTCCATTAGCGTCGACGGAGCCGGGCTGTAGTCCGAGCGTAGCGTCGCGAGCAGCTCACCCAGCGACTTGTCATGCGGCGTGGCCGGCTTGAGCAGGTCGAGCCGGAGAGCGAAGACGCGAAGCTGGCCAGGAAGATGTCGCGCTGTTTTGCCTCGGGTGTGTCGTTCGCCCGGAAAAACACGCCGACTTGTTCTTCGTAGACCGGCCAGGCGGACCCTTCACCCTCGAACGGCTCGAGCCTCCCGTACAGCGGCATGGCGTAATGGCGGCTGGCTTGAGGGGGCGGTGTCTCGGCGTTCTCGGTGGCGGCGTTCACGGTGGCTTCGGCCGCTCCGCGGGCTTCTTCCCTCGTCGCCAGTGTCACGATTTAGACCCGCGTTCGTGAACCTGTGAGGGTAGGGGTACCCTCCAGCCGAGAGACGACATGCAGCGTGCTGGTGGTGACGGTGACTGACCCCCGAGCAGCCGTCCTCGGCGGTGTTTATTGTCCGGCCACACAAAAGCTTGCCCACCGAGCCTGGTGGGGCCACTGAACTTAGCGGCCAACAAATATCAGGGATGGGGGGCGCCACACACTTGTCACAGTGTAGCTCTGTTTTAAAAATGCACCAAAAATTGCGAAAAAAAAGACTCTGCATTGTTACAGCTATGTTTCGCTATAAACAGTTCATTACTTCGATCTAATGGGTATCCAAAAGGTTGAAGAGGCAGAAAGTTATGCTAAAGTGGACAGGTAGAAGTTTAGAATTCGTTCCGTGTCCAAACACACTGAGTGAGCAATAGTGGGTGCGAATTTCTGGTTATAGTAATGTCACGTATGTATGGCATCAAAAGGACTGGTGCAGAACATGTAAACAAGAACGAAGTAGTCCTTGTGGAATCACAAAGATAGGGTGCTGAAATAGCAGTGTATTGTCACGGGACACCAAGGCAGCCAATGCCCTATACTGCCATCGCTCATCACCGAAGACGACGAGGATGACGAAGAAGTGGCTGAGCCCCAGCGCGCGCTGTTATGGCCGCATTGTAAATTCTGTAAATAGATTGTTCCTCATCCTTCAACCGCCGTTTGAGTCATTGGCTCTGCCGCCACGTTACAATATAGCCTAGAATGTACGGTGCAGAAAACGCAGCAGTGCACTTGCTTATGCACTATAAGTGTGTGATCTTACCTATGTTCCTCACATCTGGGCAAGCTTGCACTGCAACGCTATGAGTGGAGACAGTAGCTCCCTTTTCCGACACTGGCAAGACATCTCGTTCAGGTTGTACTGGTTCTCGCTCCTGCTCCTGAAGGATGAAAAGGTGACCAAAAATTTATTAGATTGCATCAACAATATCATTGGCTGAAAGACATTAGATGACGTATTGTAATACAAAAGATTCTGCATTTTTCGGGTGTGCATGTACGTTATAGTAGCTGCTATGTGCTGCACGAAAATTCATGTCTCTCAGTACTCCGTCAAGCCGTGAGCACAGCAGCTTTTTTTCCCGCCTCCTCAGCCATTGTACTTGACTAGAATAAAGAACTTCAACTTTCCTTCTGTGTGACGTTTGTAGCCTGTGCTTAGCTAAATTTGTGAAAAATCAACTGACGAAACATTTATGTTACTGAAAGTAGTGTACTTATTGACCACATTTTATCAGCCAGTTCGAACATAACCGAGCACATGGACTGTCAACTATAGCTCTGTTTTAAGTGCGAATGCACTTCTTAAGCGACCCTGAACCTGCGTCCACCGGCGATGTCCGCGCTCGTGCGAATTCCGACGTTTCAAAAGCTTACGACTGCGTCCTGAGACCACCAACAGTAGACAGACTACATGCAATAGGGGTGCAAGGAAACCTCCTTCACTTCATTCACGGTTTTATCACAGACCAGTACATGCAAGTACGGTTGGGGAGTGTGCTCAGCAAAAAAAAGTGTCTCAAGGGGGTTACCCCAGGTAGTGTTTTGTCCCCTATTCTTACCAATGCAGCCATGGCTGGGCTACCTGGAGCGCTAAAAGAAGTTTTACAACGAGTTCATGTATCTGTGTACGCTGACGATGTTTGCACCTGGTTGTCTGGATATCAACATAAACGACTCGCAGTGATGGCTCAAGGAAGCGTTCACACCATGCAGAAATATCTGTCCTCTGTCAGACTGACGCTTTCGGTTCAGAAGTCCTGCTTTGTTCTTTTCCCTAGGATGCGGCGGCGGTCCACCCGTGTTACTTTAAAATTGGGCAGCCTGTGTATCTGTCAAGTCACTCACGTGTGGTTCCTTGGTGTCACCCTGGACAGCAGACTGTATTGGTAACGGGCAGTGGACATGACTATTTTGGCTCTGCTTCCTTGTGCGAACATTTTGAGGAGGATTGCTGGAGCTAAGTGGGGGAATCACCTGGCGTCAATGATTAAGCTGCACTCAGGACTGATTTTGAGTTGTATTCCTTACACGTTGCCTCTGATCTCCCCTTCAGAATCCCAGTATGAGCACCTCGAAGTGTTTCACAGGAAAGGGCTGAGGAGTTCCTCAGGGAGCGGCGAATGCGTTGTGTTGCCCAGAGCATGATGCCGAACGGATGGCAATACTCTCAGTAGTTTGAAAGTTGGCAGCCCCACACAACACTCTGGACCACATAGTCTATCCAAGGGGGCATTTAGTCTATCCAAGGGGACATTGGATGCTTTGCAGAGACATATCGCGCTTTCTACTAAGCTTCCTTCAGGAGATGGATCCGGCAGACTTGTTGTGAAAGGACTCTAACATTGACTAATTGAGGTGAAAGTTGAGGTGAAAGAGTTTGAGGTGAAAGATGAAAAACAACTACAGTTGAACACGGATATATCGAACACAGATATATCGAATTATGTCTATATCGAACAGTGCAAACATCCCCTTGAAAATCCCATGCAAAAGTATAGGGCTGTTGTGCGCGTGTATCGAACTCCTGATCACGGGCAAATTCGATATATCAAATTCCGCGCTGAAGGCTCCCCTGAAAGTTTGCGTCCTCTGGTGGGGTGGAGTTGATGATAATTTTGACTCATCGCAGGCGCTGCCTGGCTTGGTGAGACAGAGGCGGCGTCCGCGGCATTATGTCGCTTCGATGGCCTTCGACAGCTGTTTTCACGCTAGCACGAGGGGCAGCTCCATGATAGCTAGAACGCGGATAGTGGTTGGGGCGAAAGGACATAAAGGAGCAAAAAAAATTGACCGGAGGCACTCTTTTTCTGTGACTGAGCTGTTTGGTGGCTCGTGCAGGGGAACCGATGCGGCGTTGTGTGTTTGTTTTGTACAAGGCATTTATTTCGGAGCAACGAAGGCGGGAATTCGTCGGGTGCAGGCTGCTGAAAAGATGTTGGTTGAAAAGGCGTTCGGAATTCCTCGCAGTAGTTTTGCGGGCGATGCACCCATCAACGTTGACGTAAAGGCAAATGCAGCACAACCCGCCCCGGCTATTCCGGAGCGTTTCGCGTGCAAAGCGACTTCGTTGCACGCCTCCAGATGGGGGAGGTGTTCGGTTCGGATACTGAAGATAACGGCATGCAGTGCCTGACAACGTTCCCAACCGCCTACTGCAGCCGAGATTACGTCAGCGTTATTCGCCTCTGTTGTGGCACAGTGTACAGCGTTGATTTTCTCATTTGTGTGTGTTTGTACTCTTGAAGACGATTTGGCGAACTCTACGATGCAGAAGAAAAAACAAGCGAAGCTCAAAGACATTTCAATGATAATTAAAGTGCAGTGGTCATCATGCTGCGGTTCGAATTTTCGGTGCTTTGACGGTCAAAGCGGTAAATTACCGTTTACCACGACTTCAGAAAACTCTCAGTGATGTGCGGAGTTGTCAGATAATCTTCAGATAGGCCTATTTTATATATCGAATTATCGATATATCAAATTCTTTCACGATCCGCTTGGAGTTCGATATATCCGTGTTCGACTGTAGCCCCACAAGATGCTTTAGTCGAGCAGAGCTTTCCCCGAGCTACACCGAAGCCACACCTGTGGAACATTTTCGCTGTCGCCACTTTGCCATGATTCTTGCTCACAGCCTGTGCTGGTGAAAACGTGTGTACTGGTGCTGCTGGCCGCTTCTGAAAGAGTGTGGACAATGCTGGCAACCTGCAAGATGTACACTGTTAGAAGTGAAACAATTTGAACACGCACTTGGGCTTTACAATTTGTAGCAACTCCAGAGAAATTTTGTTCTCCCACAACAAATCAAGGGGACCTTATTGCAGGCATTAAAATTATTTCTGTGTCAAGATATCTTATTTGTTCTGCTGTCATGCACACCAAAATTGTACTGTGTTAGAAATTCGATAGTTTCAGTTAACATCTCCCAATTCACTACACGCATTCATTCAGAATATACTTAGGCCGTCGGAGTAAAATGCTTTTCCATTTTCTCGTTTCGCCTTATAGTAATGCAGCAATTGTGTCAGACACCACACTAGAAACTACTCCCCATTTTTATGCAAGGAATAAAAGTTAGACTGGTGGTGCGCGCCATGTACTAGCTTGAGTGTGTGCTGCCTAGCTGGACGCTGTTGGCATGGTTACTTGACGCAGTTTAGTTACACTGATAGGTGTTATTAGAAGCTTTATTTCAAGTTGTTTGCCACCTATAGAAGTTTAAATTGAGCTAGGTTGGGGAAATGCGTACTGTTATCTGAGTATAATTATTAGACGCTGCCTGCTTCTTTCTCATTCTCCAAAAGCAGACGCGAAAAGAAACTGGACAGGCTACCTCGGTACGTGTGCCATAGCGCCGCCGGAATACCTGCATGCTCTTTCACAATGTATGAGTTAGCCGCGGACGTACTGTGCTTAATAATTTGTTGCACTGTAGTCAAGACAGTGCAATGAGAGAGGCGGCCTGTACGATCATGATTTCACGTGCCTTACCGCTTTTTGCGCGCAACTGTGCAGATCGCTAAATAAAGAGAATAACTACGTGTAACATTGCTGTTGCTAAATTAAACTGACACCAAGGACATGCGTCACACCTTCGTATATTTTACTAAGTTATGGACGCTCCTGTGCACTTCAAAGCGTTGGCTTTCTTCTATTTTAGTAGCTTCCTCGCTCCCAACCACGACTCCGAAAGCGCGGCAATTATGGCTGATCCAAAAACTGCTTCCACGTCTTTCCATGCAAGCGAAACATACACCCTGTTTATTCTAGCTACACCACTAGGCGAGCAAGAAGCATATTCCAATTAGGGAATAACTAATAGCACACGACGACTCACCTGATCATCTGGCTGTCGCGGAGGTCGCACAATCTCTGCTGGAAAGTCGCTGGGCACCGCATCCTTGTTCAACCTCGTCTTTTGCCGAAATTTAAACTCGCTTCTGAGCTTCGCATCATATAAGAAGTCCTTCGGGAGGAAGTGGTCCGAACAAACTTGGAGGACGCTGGTCTTCGTGTGAGAAATGCGCAAGCGGAGTGCGTTCAGCCACTGCGTCCGCCACGGCTCATCCTTTGGCACACGATGGTACGACACTTTCTCACTAGAAGCGATGCTAAGACATTTACCCAGCCCATTTACGCAGCCAAGAACATGACAGTAACGATGCATGACGATTCCGAAAGTATGGTTGACGCAGAGATAACTTCGGGAGCAATGACCTTGTTGCGGAGAACAGAAACAGAAACTAGTTTGAAATGAACCCCAAAACTGCATTCCGACACATATGCTTGTCGGAAGTAGCACAAACGCTTTTTCTAAAGAATAAAAATAACACTTATGCACATGCAAGTGCGTGTGCGTGAGCTTTAAAATTCCAGAGATCGTCAAATCACGGTGCAGGCTCCTCCTGACGTTTACATTTAGTTGGCGCGGCCGCCGCGGACCGCGCATGGTAGTTTTTCTTCTTTCGGGCTTTATAAAATAATTACCGACTTATCAACTGGATAAACGATGAAAAGTGTGTTTATTTGAGCCAGTCTACACATTGCAAGCAAAAACAGAAACTTGACAAATTCACTTCAGTGTCCCTTTAAGGATCGCCGATGATCATGTCACACTGCCACCCCGCGCAAGCTTGATGATCACCGTCTACTGTGAAACTGCTGTTCCTGACGTCGACGCTATTGTGGAGAGTGACCAAAGGTTGCTCCTCAACCGCGGTGTCTCCGTTGCAAGAGGCATCGTGCTTTACGCAACGCCAATCCCAAGTTTTGGTCACTAATTTCAGCGAGGAATACCAGCATTTAAACAGGGGCGCTGCAATTGCGTACCTCGAAGAAACGCAAGAAGCAAGTGACGTGATCGCGGTTGCCGACTTTGAACGCGCACCCGAAGAGACCTTCAAGCTTCCGAATCCCTTCGACGTGAATCCGGCATTACCGCAAGAAGAGGGGAAGAAATTATTGGATTGGCTGCATCGCTACAGAGAGTGTTTTTCGTCGAACTCAAAACTACGTCAGACACCTCTGGCGAAGCACCGAATAATAACCGAAGATGCAGCCCGACCTACCCGACAGTCACCTTACCGCGTCTCTTCACACGAGCGGGAAGCCATCCGGACTCAAGTCGACGACATGCTCAGCGACGACATTATACAGCCATCGAAAAGCCCCTGGGCTGCGCCCGTCGTACTCGTAAAGAAAAAAGACGGCACATTAAGGTTTTGCGTTGACTACCGGCGACTGAACAAAATCACAAAAAGGACGTGTACCCCCTCCCCCGAATCGACGACGCCCTCGAACACCTCTGCCACGCGAATTACTTTTCATCGATGGATCTGAAGACCGGCTACTGGTAAATTGAAGTGGACGAGAGAGACCGAGAGAAGACTGCATTTATAACCCCGGAGGGGGTTATAAATCCATTTATAAGGTGATGCCATTCGGGTTGTCCACGGTGCCAGCAACGTTGCAACGAGTCATGGACACGGTGCTAGCTGGCCTGAAGCGGCGCACCTGCCTCGTATACCTCGACGATGTTGTGGTATTCTCCCGGACTTTTGACGAACACCTTGCAAGGTTGCAGTCTGTACTCGAGGCCATCCGCATGTCGGGGTTAACGCTGAAGCCTGAAAAGTGCCGCTTCGCGTACGAGGAACTCAAGTTTTTGGGCCATGTCGTCAACGCCACGGGTGTCCGGCCTGATCCGGCGAAAACTTCCGCCAAAGCGAACTTCCGAAGACCGAAAGATAAAAGGGCGTGCGGAGATTTCTCGGATTATGCGCATACTACAGGCGCTTCGTCGCAAACTTCGCCCGCAGTGCAGAACCACTCACCCGCTTGACGAAAGATAGCACCCCTTTCAGCTGGGAAAATGCCCAAGAAACAGCATTCTGCGAGCTGCAACAATGCCTGCAAAGCCTGCCTGTGCTCGCTGATGATTGATTGATTGTAGGGTTTAACGCGCAGACGCAACGCAGGCGATGAGGCGCGCCGTAGTGGACGGCTCCGGATTACTTTTGACCACCTGGGGATCTTTACGTGCGCCGAAATCTCGTACACACGGGCGTTTTTGCGTTTCGCCTCCATCAGAAAAGCGGCCGCCGCGGCCGGGAATGGAACCCGCGACCTCGTGCTCAGCAGCGCAACGCCTTAGCCACTGAGCCACCGCGGCGGGTGCCTGTGCTCGCGCATTTCGACGAAAATGCCGAAACGGAAATGCACACAGACGCCAGTGATATAGGCTTGGGTGCCGTCCCCGTACAAAAGTAAAGCGGGTGCGAGAAAGTAATCGCCTATGCCAGCCGTGGTCTGTCCAAGGAAGAAAGAAACTACTCAGCCTCTGAGAAAGAGTGCCTCGCGATTATATGGGCCATTTCAAAATTTCGCCCATACGTGTATGGAAGACCATTTAAAGTTGTGACAGACCACCATGCGCTGTGTTGGCTCGCCAATTTCAAGGACCCCTCTGGCCGTCTTGGTAGGTGGAGCTTGCGCCTGCAAGAATTCGACGTTACAGTAGTCTATAAATCAGGGAGGAAACACTCCGACGCCGACTGCCTGTCCCGTGCCCCCGTCGACCCACCACCTCAAGACTCCGATGAAGACAGCGCGTTCTTTGGAGTCGTGACTGAGAGCGACCTGGCCGCCCAGCAGCGTGCTGACACCGATCTACGCGTCATGATCGACTACCTCCAAGGATGCAACGTCGCCGTGCCCAGGGCCTTCAAACGCAACTTACCTGTATTCAGTTCAGCCTGAAAAACTCCGTCCTCGTGAAGAAGAATTTCAGCCCTGGAACGAGAGCAAATTATCTTCTTGTGATCCAGGCAGATCTTCGTGACGAAATTTTGGAAGCGTACCACGACGACCCGTCTTCCGGACATCTCGGCACAGCTCGCACAATTGGGAAAATCAAGGCGAACTACTATTGGCCCCGCCTTGCATCCGACGTCACCTACTACGTCCGGAGCTGCCGCGACTGCCAGCGACGAAAAACGCCACTGACGAGACCCGCCGGACTTCTGCAACCGATCGGTGTCCCATCTAGGCCCTTCCAACAGATTGGAATGGACCTTCTGGGCCCGTTCCCTACATCCCGATCCGAGAACAAGTGGATTGTTGCAGCGACAGACTACATGACGCGCTACGCAGAGACCGCCGCACTTCCGAGGGATGATTGCACAAGAAGTCGCAAAGGTCTTCATAAGCCAAGTTGTGCTGCGACATGGAGCCCCGGAAGTCCTAATCACGGACTGTGGAACGGCCTTTACTGCGGAGCTGATGCAAGGGATATTACGCTACAGCAACACGGATCACCGAAGAATGACTGCGTACCACCCCCAAACAAACGGACTAGCGGAACGCCTGAACAAGACAATCGCGGATATGCTGTCAATGTACGTCGACGTTGAACATAAGACTTGGGACGAAGTGCTACCGTACGTGACCTTTGCGTACAACACCGCTATCCAGGAAACTACGCAGATGACGCAATTCGAGCTTGTCTACGGAAAACGGCCGACTACGATGCTCGACGCCATGCTTCCACACGTAGAAGACGCCGACATCAACGCGGACGTCCACGGATACCTTCAGCGTGCGGAGGAGGCCCGCCAGCTGGCTCGAGTTCGTACAACGGACCAACAGCTGGTGGATGCCGGGCGGTACAACCTCCGACGCCGAGACGCCGAGTACCACCCTGGGGATCATGTGTGGATTTGGACTCCCATCCGTCGACGCGGACTAAGTGAGAAGCTTCTGCGACGGTATTTCAGACCCTACCAGATTCTACGACGTGTCGGCCAACTTACCTACGAGGTGATCCCCGATGGGGACTCCGGAACATCCCGGCTACGCACGCGGCCCGAAGTCGTCCACATAGTTCGCTTGAAACCTTACTATGCAAGATGACAGACGTTTTTTGTTGCTCGTTCGGACTGTGTTTTATTTTAGCATCGGGTCGATGCACTCTTAGAGGGGGGGTAATGCCGCGAACCATGTATGGGTTTGTTTATTTATTGTTTGTTTTTACTGCCGGGCCAGGCCCGGCTGTGTTATCTGCGTTCCAAACGAAGCGCATCTTACACTCTTTACCTTTATGCCGCACGGGCTATTACATTCAGATAAGCAGACTGTTTCGCCCTAACGTCACTATCCCAGAATAATCTTCCGTGATCTACAATGTTCTAGATGTGAATCGACGTTTCCAGAAACACTTGCGCCGAAAGATAAAAGCCTGCAGAGCAGATGCCGCGGCATTCATAAGACGACACTCGCCTGTGCTGGTCACTTTGTTGACCGCTGCTTCGCCGCCTCTGTATTCTTTTGAGTTGTTAGGGGAGCGCAAGTTCGCTCCAATAAACTTGTTTCTCCTTCAAGACAACTGCGTCGTCGTTGGCTTCGTGACAATACATGCTGACCGTCGAAGTCTGCGGGCGTCCCATTTCCCTGTAGCTGGACACAGGGGCCAGTGTGTCGTTCATGGCAGGAAAAGCCTTCAGATGCACCTTCCCTGGCGTGGCCGTCGAGGCGTCGGGCGTCATGCTGCGCAGCTACTCCAGACAGCTCGCCCAATTCGAGGGTCAAGCCCAGGTCAGCGTTCGCTTGGCGGCAGGGAGGCCACCCTGACCAAAATGTCGTCACCGACGCTGCTGGGCCGGAACTGGATCCAGGCTTTGGGTGTGCGGCTGCCAGGGTATCAGGAAGCAGTGCAGGTGGTGGAACACGTCCCAATCCTCCTGACCAAGTTCGAGGCCCTGTTCCAGCCCAGGGTGGGCACATTCACCGGCACGGCGGCAAGCATTCGTGTGCCTAAGGGAGCCCGGCCCCGGTTTTTCAAGCCGCGCCCGCTGCCGTTCGCCCTGAAGGACGGGGTAACCCAGCAGCAGCAACGGCTGCAGCGAGGCGACATCCTGGTGCCCGTCAAATCGTCAGAGTGGGCCGCTCCCATCATGCCAGTCATGAAGCAAGACGGCAGTGTAAGGATCTGCGGGGATTTCAAGGTCACCATCAACCCCGTCGCTACCGTGGAGAAGTACCCGTTGCCACATATTGAAGATCTCTAGTCAGCGCTGTCCGGGGGACAGAAGTTCACGAAGCTAGACCTCAGAGATGCGTACCAGCAGCTGCCCAAGCAGCAGAAATTTACAATACCAAGCATGGCAAATCATCAGTGGCCAATGTGTCCGAGCTTGGCAATACCTCGGCCGCCATCATCGGCTGGCGCTTGGGAAATGTGACAAGCCAACAATTGGCCAAGCTCTGGAAGGCCAATATTGGACAACGCTTGGCAAAGTATGTTGCCATGATATTGCCTATAGGTGGACCCCAGGGTATTTTCATGCCCATTTTTGACTTTGTGGCCAGTCCTTATGACCAATGCCTATTTTATGAGTTGCCTCACGGCCCGATTTCTGTTTTATACATGCCACTGTACAGGAAATTATTTAATGAGTGCGCATTATTTATTTATAGAGCACTCGTTAAATAATTTTTTGTACAATGACATGTATAAAACAGAAATGGGACCGCGAGACACAATAAACAAACTGCATCAACTTTGCGAAGCAATTACGTGACTTGTCAAAAACAATTGAGCAACACAACACGCCGAGTCTCTCTCTGTAGTTTTTTTTTTATTATGCATATCAAATTTACAAGAAATCTTGCTTAACAGTGGCAAGAATACCAACAAAAACACGAAAGCAAGCATACACATTAGTCGAGAAAAATTTTTAAAAAGCGCTGCTCATGAAGCGCGAACCGATTATTCTTCGTTTAACTGCTTGAGATGCCTACAAAACAGAAGCATTCAGGTAAATGAAAACAGGACCATTATCCCCGGCAATTCTCCAACCTGCGAAGATCACGATATGTTGTTCAACAGCACTATTGTAGAATAGACCAGCTTGGAAAGCTTGTCTCGGCTGCATCCGCCACTTGTCCACGGGAAACGCCTTTACGTCGTAGCGCCTGTAATAAGCGAAAAAATAGTTCACTACAATGCTAAATGCACGCTGCTTACTAAATACAGCACTTTACACCAGCCTTACCACATTTCCGTGTGAAAATATGTCCGTGCCTAAAGTTCTAGCTTGTTAACACTCGCTATGAAACATAAAACGTACTGCACTATTCATTTATCAATACGTCGTTCTACGGTAGCAGTTACTTGCCTCGTTCTTGAGAAAACAGTCCGGAATTTCACCGGAAATGGGTTTCACTCTTGTTGCAGTCACGCAAGGTAATTAAAAAAGTCCAATACACAAAGCAACACGGCAGCGGTTCCGCGAAATTTTGTTGTGGCTACTGTACCCCATAAACATTTAATCGCGACTGAAATGTCGTGCCGTCAACGTTTTATTAGCGTAAGTTTTGTTCGCTAACAACGCGGGACCCAGAGACTACAAGACAACGCACCACACAATGAGTTCGGAACGCACGAACGTCCAGGTTTTTTTTTTTTTTGCAAGGCATCTACGCCAGCTTCGAGGTTGAATACAAACCTTATGACCTTTGAATGCGTTATATTTCGAGGGGTAACAAAACAAAGCCACAAATAAAGTATTCAACTGGTTACGGTGTTGCTGTCGCCGTCGCTCACATGTCTGCCTCGTCAGACGCACCAGATGCGAACAGAACCGACGGAGAAGCCCAGCGGCAGTGTAATTACTTTGTCGCTCGACAATATCTTTACTTTGCTCAAGAAAATAATGAAACGGAAGCTTTATTTATAGCTAGAGTTTAAGTAAGTCAGCTTAGAACATCCGCAACTCTTATAATGCACACGAGCCTTGCTTCAACGCATGCTGAACGTCGTGAACCTGCAGTGGGAGCACGGCCGCTTGTTCGGAAAACACAAAGCCGGAAAAAGGATAGCTAGAACTGCCGTCACACAAATACAAATAGAAGTACTTGTATGTGACCGCTTTTTTCTTCTCAAGAACCAACAACGCTAAGCAGCACTCACTGGCGCCAGTTGTTATAAACGACAGCTGAAGTTTTAGAGGGAACGAGCGCGGGCTCTCCCGCACCGCGCAAGGAAAATGAAATGGTGACTTACGTTTACAGCGGCGGCCACAGCAGGCAAACGATGTCATTCCACCAGTCAGGTATACTTCACAGAGCCACCGACAACAAAACGCACCTCTCAGACACGTACAGGAGTACTACCGCAGTTTCAATGCCAAAAAAGAGACGGAGCCGTCGGTACAACGCGTCCGTCCACCGGCCCCGCCGCGGGTTCAAAGAACGCGCAAAGGCACAACGCTGAAGTAGTTCGACGGTCACCGTTGCGTTAGGACACCCAAATGACCCATTCCTACAGAACGTGTAACACTCTCTCACGCTTTTTTGAATACGATGCACTTTAGTTTAAGTACGCTTTGTTTCATGGCCCGGTGCTGTAGCTCTTTAGGTAACTACTTTTTGCTGCGTTGTGTCCTGTTCACCCTCTCTAACCGTCGCCATCACGGGCTCGGCTTGCTCAAGGCCACAATGCCCTTTTATCCGTCAGCTGAAGCTCGGCTTCCGATGAGCCTTCCGTGTGACGTTACTTCCGGTCGCCGTTTGCTTGGCGCTCACTCAATCTTTCAGCCAAGTTACCGATGAGTGGCCGACGGCTCGGAAGCCAATGGGGACCCATCGGGTTTCAAATCATTGGCAATCGGCCTCGGCTGCTTGGGTGGTGCTCCACGAGTCGTCCCGGAAGTATGTCACCATATCGACAACGCTGGGACTCTTCCAGTACACGCGCCTACCGTTCGGCGTGGCCTCAGCTCCTGCCATTTTCCAGAGGGAGATGGACAACCTGTTCAGGGGCATGAGGCACGTGGCGGTGTACTTGGACGACATCCTGGTGACCTGTACCGACAACGAGGACCTACACAACATCCCGGCACGATTGCAGGATGCCGGGCTGAGGCTCAAGCTGAAGTGCGTTTTCTTGGCCCCAGCGTTGAGTACCTGGGTCACGTAATTTCCCAGGCAAGCCTAGCCCTGGCACCCCGCAAGGTTGAGGCTGTTCTCAAGGCGCCCAAGCCCTGGAACCAGAAGGAGCTGCAGAGCTACCTGGGCCTCGTAAACTTCTACAGGAGCTTTTTGCCGAACCTGTCACCGCATCTGCAGCCGCTTCATCTTCTGCTTCGAGATGGACAGTGGTGGGCCTGGAAAAAGGAGCAGGACTTGGCCTTCCAGCGCAGCAAGGAACTGATCACCAAAGCTCCGGTGCTGGTGCACTTCGATCCGGCCAAGCCTGTCGTCCTGACTGTAGATGCGTCGCCATACGGCGTGGGAGGTGTCCTGACCAACCGGAAGAATGGCCAGGAACACCCTGTATCGTTTGCGTCCCGTCGGCTTCATGCGGCAGAGCAGCGGTACAGCCAGCTGGACAAGGAAGGCCTGGCCCTCATGTTCGGGGTCGAGCGATTCCACCAGTACCTGTGGGGCCGAAAGTTCGAGGCGGTCACGGACCACAAGCCGCTGCTGGGACTGCTGGGGTCTGACAAGGCGGTTCCAGTGCAGGGATCGCCTCGAGTGGTGCGCTGAGCCCTGAGGCTCGCGGCCTAGCACTACCGGCTGGTCTACCGTACAGGAAAGGACGTGGCACCTGCTGATGCCCTGAGCCGACTGCCCCTGCCGGAGGTGCCTGGTGTGGCTCCTGAACCTGCCGAGGTGTTAATGCTGGAGCACGCTTACCCAGAGGTGCTGTCCAGATCGGCAGTGTCGCAGGCCGGGACCCAGTCCTGAGGGGAGGAGTTGGCTGAGCGGACGTAGCTCAGCTGAGTGGCTGAGCGGCCGGCGAGCTGAGCCTTCAGCAGGGCTGCCTGCGGTGGGGTTCCAGGGTTCGTGACGTGGCAATAGACGACGACGAAGTGATGGTCTCTTTCGACGTGGTGTCGCTATTCACCTCGATTCCGACTGACATGGCCGTGGAAGCATGCACTACTGCGCTACAATCCGACCGGACTTTGCCAAACAGGCCGCCGATTGACGTTCCAGACCTCAAGAGGCGCCTCTACTTTTGCCTTGCGAACACTTACTTCTGCTTCGACAAGGTCTTCTACAGGCAAGTCCACGGTACCGCAATGGGTGCCTCCGTCTCTGTTAGTGCTGCCAATCTTACGATGGAATGGCTGGAAAATCGCGCACTCGCTTCCTTCAGTCCACGCCCAAGAATTTTCCTGCGCTATGTGGACGACTGTTTCTGTATGGTTCGACGCAGCGCCTTGGCTTCGTTCACTGCGTATCTGAACAGTCAAGAAAAGGCCATCCAATTCACAGTAGAGACTGAGGTCGACCATATACTCCCATTTTTGGACGTGCTTGTCAGCCGATGCGATGGAACGCTCTCGTTTAATGTGTCCAGAAAGGATACGCACACTGACCGATACCTAAACTTTCGGTACGTTCACCCTGACGCTCACAAGAGGTCTGCTGCTGCCTCGCTCTTCAGCCGTGCGAACCGCTTTTGTACGAAAGCAGAAGACCGCTTCACCGACCTCGACAGGATACGAAACGATCTCTCGGCAAGCGGCTATCCCCGGGCGTTCTTGAATGGGGTGGAACGCCGCCTGTCCAATCCTGCCGGACCGGCTGATCCCCGAACAAGAAAGCGTGCTGCCATTCCCTACGTCCCTGGTGTAAGCGAAGCCTTGTCCCGCGTGCTGCGTAGTTATGACGTTGATGTGGCACACGTGCCTGCGTGTACGCTGCGGAACGCACTCGTGGGCGGTAAGGACAGGCTTCCAAGAGAATCGTTTCCTGGCGTAGTCTACAAGATTTCATGCGCAGATTGCGATTTCGCTTACATAGGTGAATCGGGTAACTTCAAACAGACTACGGCAGCACCAGAACGATGTAAAAAACAAGCGTGTGGCGTCGAATGCTCTTGCCGAGCACGTGGGTGCAACGGGCCATGGGATTGATTGGGATAATTCCACAATCATCGGCCAAGAAAGGAACTTCAGATCGCGGCTCTATCTCGAGTCTGTGGAAATACAGACGACACGTCATACACTCAATCGAAATGAAGGATCCCTCCCCCCGTCGTACACACGCTGCCCACGTCACGTGCTCAAGAAAAATAAGCGTGCATGAACGTTTATTCGCCTCATTGTGAACAAGGCTTCAGTAACGAAGCCGAAACGTCTTGTTGTTGTTTTACATTTTTTAAGTTTCTTTTGGTCGGTGTCTCCGCTTCTACTCCAACATGTTTCCCGACCAGACGGGTTTCCGTCAAACCCTCGACTTGAATAAGTACAGTCATACCGTTAAGGCTGAAAGTTGGGCTAGTTGGTGTTGACTTAGATGCATATTACCAGCGAAAAAAACAGACAGGGACGAAGAAAGAAGCAGCCGGGACACTCGCTAGACTTCAACTGAAAAGTTTACACAAGAAACACGTAATATATGAAAATGCCAACAGACAAGGATGATAGACCTTGCAAGTGATAAAAACAAACAAAAGAGATAAAACCGTCCACAATCTTAAATGCGTATGACCCACACAACCAAATTACATCCCGCGCATGCGGCCTTGCAAAAAATTCAGCTCTTTTGCCGTCAGAGCGATGGAAGGCTTACTGATACAGTTAACTGCCTCCTGACGGCAAAAGAGCTGAATTTTTTGCAAGGCCGCATGCGCGGGATGTAATTTGGTTGTGTGGGTCATACGCATTTAAGATTGTGGACGGTTTTATCTCTTTTGTTTGTTTTTACCACTTGCAAGGTCTATCATCCTTGTCTGTTGGCATTTTCATATATTACGTGTTTCTTGTGTAAACTTTTCAGTTGAAGTCTAGCGAGTGTCCCGGCTGCTTCTTTCTTCGTCCCTGTCTGTTTTTTTCGCTGGTAATATGCATCTAAGTACAGTCATACCTGCGACAGATGAATCGGATGGCTTTCTTTTGAACGGCTTAAATTTTGTTAATTTCGCCACACAGTGCATGCGTAGTCGAGTATCGGTCGGATTAGTGTTTTATACATCAGGAGTTTGGTGTCTTTCGGTGCTTGGCTGAGTGTGCGCCGTAGGTAACCCAGTTTCTTAAGTGATTTTGTACATATATATTCGATGTGTTTCGACCAGGATAGGTTACTTGTGAAAATAATGCCAAGATACTTATATTCTGAAACTCTTTGAAGGTTTATGTCAGCGGATGAGTACGTGAAATTAGACAGGGAACGTTTGTGAGTAAAAGACACGGATACTGTTTTGCGGAAATTTACGGTCATTTGCCACGTTTTACACCAAGCGCAAAACCTAGAAAACGACTCGTTTAGTTTTTGGTGGCATTGCGGTGAGCTAATGGTGTCATATAGTACGCAATCGTCCGCATAAAAACGGATTTTAGAATTGATGTTACCAGGCAGGTCGCTTATGTAGAGCAGAAATAGCAGTGGTCCAAGGACCGAGCCCTGGCAAACTCCAGAAGTTACGTTAGATTTATTGGATACGGAACCATTAAATTCTACAAATTGCGCGCGATCTGAAAGAAAGTTTTCTATCCACTTGACCAAGACAGGGTTGTTTAATATGGCAGTTAGTTTGCATATCAGCTTAGTGTGAGATACCGTGTCGAATGCTTTGGAAAAATCGATGAAAATGGCGTCGACCTGCTCTCCGGAATCAAGTGAAGAAGAAATGTCGTGAAGGAATTCTGTTAATTGCGTAACCGTGCTGAAACGACGCCTGAATATATGCTGAAACTGAGATAATAAGTTGTGTTGTTCTAAATGCTCCACGATGTGTTTATAAATGATATGCTCCAGTAGCTTACAAGAGTAGGAAGTCAGTGATATTGGTCTATAGTTGGTAATAATATGCTTTTCTCCGGACTTAAATAAGGGAATTACTTTTGCCAGTTTCCATGAGCTAGGCACTATGCCAGTTTCAAGGGATTTCTGAAACATGACAGTAAGATATTTGGAAGTCCAAACGGAATAACGGACCAGGAACGCATTGGGAATGTCGTCCGGACCTTTGCATTTCTTAGTGTTTAAGTTTAATATTAGGTTGAGAACCCCCTCTTCGCTAATAATAATGTCCGGTATTGATAAGAATGGGCTTGTACTATAAAAAAATAGGAACTTCAAGGTCGTCGCGAGTGAAAACAGACTCAAAGAACCTGTTGAAAGCCTCGGAAATTTCCGCAGGATCATTGGTTGTTTCATTGCCAATAGAAAATGACGGTGATGCGGCATCGCGGGGCAATATTGATGACCAGAACTTGCGTGGGTTATTAGATAATAGGGTCGGAGGTTCTACTCGAAAAAAGTGGTTTTTCGCGGCGTTTATTTTGATCCGGAGTTCTTCCTTTGCCTGAAAAAATCTACCGTCATCATAAGAGGAACGGCGTGACCTCGCCTGCCTCATCCTACGTACCCGACGTGAAAGATGCAAGATGCCACGGTTTATGCAGGGAACGTTAGTATTTTTCTTTGTTTTGATCGGTACAAATTGCAGAGTGCAAGTTTTCATCAACTGTTCAAAGAAACCAACTAAGGCATCAGCATCGTTGCGTGTGGCGGGTGCTAAAAATAATTCAAATTTATCGGCTAAACAGTCGAGAATGGAAACGTCATCAGCACGGTTAAAATCGTGAAAGGAAGTGACCACGAATTACCGTTTCGCAATCGAACACTGCATGGAAACTAGCACTGCGTTGTGATCCGAGATACCGTCGATAATTTCGCATTTACACACGTTATTTACCATATTTGAACTTACGAATACCAAGTCAAGGAGTGCATTATGCCGGGTGTAGCCAGTTACGATCTGGGTAAGCCCGAGGGATAACGAAAAATTTATAAGCTCACCACAAATATGGGAGTCGCGGCCGTTGTGAGTCAACGAAGGCCAGTCAACTCCAGGGGCGTTAAAATCCCCCATAAGAACAAGATGCTTGGTGCCGAAGTTGTGCGCGTTTGCGAACTCGTTAAGAGTATGAAACATATCGAGGGAGGAATCCGGGGGGCGGTATATGACACCAATTACAATGTGAAGTTTGTCGATGTGGAGTTTGCACCATATTGTTTCAATGCCAGAAGGACTAGGCAGGACTGAGAACCTTAAAGGGACACTGAAGTGAATTTGTCAAGCTCCCGTTTTTGCTTGCACTGTGTAGACTGGCTCAAATTAACACACTATTCATCGTTTATTCGGTTGACAAATCGGTAATTATTTTACAAAGCGCGAAAGAAGAAAAACTACTATGCGCGGTTTGCGGCGGCCGCACCAACTAAAGGCTGTGACGTCAGGAGGGGGGGCACCGTGATTGGACGATGCCCAAGGTTAGCAATCAAAAGTTTCGGTTTCGGTTCTGTAAAACAACATGCTTGACATCTGATGGCGTTGTTGGATGGGCATTCTCGATTTCTCAATTATCGCCGTACCGCGCTTCTGCCACGTTGTCGGCTGTCAAATGTCTAAGATAAACCTCCCAGGGCGGCTTGGATTCGTAGAAATCACTAGACGAGGCCTACGCAGTGGATGAACCCCCTCCGCGTCACCGCAGACTCTCAAATGCCATGCGCTTTTCCCGCATATTCGGAGCTTGCCTCACTCATGTCTGTTCGTAAAAAACTAGCTCGCACCAGGCCAAGGGTGTGCTGATTCAGGCCTGGGCCCACTGCCCGCAAGCAATCGGTGCTTGTGGCAACAGCACGCCAACGAGAACTCGCTAGCGCGTCATTGTCAGTATGCGCGCGTTCTGCGATCTCGCTCGTGGAGCAGTGAACGTTACGGCCCAAAAATGGTGAACTCAGTTCAGAAAACATCGGCCGCATACGAAAAAATCAACTTACAAAAAAAAATACATGTACCCTCGGGGATTCGAACTTGCGACTTTCAAAACAAATTCCAGCGCCTCAGACCGCTAGGCCACGAGCCGGCACTAGCCACTTTGGATATATAAGGTTTATAATGTATGACCAGTTTACACTTTTATTTATTTTAAGCATTTTAAGTACTTTATGAGACTATTTGTTGTATATCACTCCTGAAGTAAGTGTCCCCCAAACTTCCACAATATCTCACGTCTAGCAATTGCATTTCTTTGACGGAAAAGCGTTCGCAGATGTGCGGTCGTGCTGCTGACCGCTGTGCTTGTTTATCCAGCGCAAAAAGTGCTTCCTGCTCCCTAGTTTTGCGCTGTACGGTAAAAGTTTCAGGTGATTTTATTTTCTTAGTACGTATATTGACTTCGCTGACTCTTCTCCCGCCTTCAATTGGCCTTAGATTTTCCTACTAGCGTAAAGTCAGCGAAGCGTCGCATGTGCACTTGTGCAGCGCTTGTGTGGAGCGACCCGGACTCGTTTGACACAGTGTACAAACTAACAAAGTAAGGAAAGGCACATTCTTTCATTCACAAAGATGTTGTGGCTTAGTTTCAATTGAGCGAGCGAATAGCGACGACCCGTCGGCGGCCGGCGGACGAAACGCTGGGCGAACTGACTCGATCGGTAGGTCGGCTGGTCGGCGAACCGTGCAGTAGCGCAGCCATTTTCCAGCTCATCTCCTGCTGACGTCACACGAAAACGCCACAGAAAATGGGCGAGCGTAAAGAGAGGAGGACAGCATTTTCGAATTGATTTTTCTACTAAATAAATTCGCGTAAACGCGGCCAGAGTGGTCGAAACAATGCCTACGGACTCCGAACTTCAATCTGCGCTAGTAATCCCGCAATGTTTACAAATCACTTCAGTGTCCCTTTAAGTCCGACCGAAAGAGCAAGGCTATGCCGCCGCCTCAGCCGATTCGTCGATCGACACGAACTACGACATATCCGGGTCATATAGCAATTCAGTTTCAGTTAACGTTTCAGTTATACCAATGATGTGTGGGGAATATGTCGAAACGAGAGAAAGGAAGTTGGGGAATTTGCGTGTTATGCTTCTTGCGTTAAGGTTAATAATAGTTTGGGTGCAGAGCTACGGGGTAGTCAACACTGAGTTCCACGGACGAGCGGCGCACTAGAACTGCCGGAATCATTCAGGGGTGGCGATACGCCCTGTGAAGGAACTTTCGGAGAAGTCCCAAGTTTATTTGTAGCACGGCTATGGTAACTAGAGGTTATAACTAGAACATTCGATGCGTCGTTCCAGTTGTAGCCAACGTTGTCGATAAATACATGGTCATACACTATTTTAACTGAGGAGCCATTATTGCGGAAAGTGGAGGTCGCGGCCCATAACTTCTTGCGGATAGATCGCACTCTAAAAGAGTAATCTTCCGAAATGCTAAAATCTGAGTTTTTAAGATGTTTGGCGTTCTTCAAGAGAGCCATCTTGTCGCTAAAATTTAGGAGTTTCAATATGATCGGACGCGCCTGCCTTTCACGCGGTTTGCCTAATCTATGTATGCGCTCTACGCGTGGCATTTCCATTTTCATTTTCTGCGTGACGAGTGCAGACACACTAGACAGTATAGATTCGCCATTCTCGCTGGCGTCCTCTGGGAACCCGTGTAAGGTAATATTATTCCGCCTGGATTGATTTTCGAGCTCGTCTATTTTGAGGCTGAGCTGTGCAATTGTTTACCCCTCGCAGACAGCTGTCACAGACTCGAGTGCCGCCACCCGCGATTACAACGCATCGAATCTTGCGTTGAATTGTGTTTTTATGTCTGCTATATCGCTAGCGATGTGACTTTGGCTTGGGAGTAGCTGAGAAAGCATTGACAAAGCGGTAGTATTTTCGAGTTCGTTTTGTATAGCATGGGCTGACGAAGTAGACAGTGTAGCTGCCTCCGAAGATGTATTTGAACTTGTCCTAGATCGCGTTGCGCGGCCATCTGAGTCTTTGAGAGGTTTATTTTTAGAACCAGGGCCAGGATTTAGTTCGATGTCACCACTAAGAATCAGGCGGCAAACATCATACAACGCATGCGAATGTAGCGACACAACACCAGGTGGGCAAGTCAGCAGCAGCAAGAAACGATCGTCAGATCTCACGCAGTATGCATGGTTTAGGTAACGTACCTGTGTAAAGAAGACGAAAGGATTGATCATGGTGCTCGAGCTGCTGCCGCCGCCTTGCCCACTGGTGAAGCACGGTGCAGCCAGGACTTTTATACCCGCAGTGGAAGACGTCACATGCCAGTGACGCTCGGTGACTGGATGATCAGTTGTGACGTTCTTGCTTTGGTGGGCGTGCAAACCGTCAGCTGAAGTGCTGCCGGATCCAACGATGCTATCAAGCACGGGTAGCGCATGGTAGCTTAGAAGCACGCCGTCGGTGAGGTGCGCACGCAGTTTCGGAAAGTCTGTCGATGCCATAGCAGTAGAACGTGTCGTTTCCAGCTTGGTGACATTGTGGAACCATGGTTCGGCCAGGCAGCAGGCAATCTGTGTAAAGAAGACGAAAGGATTGAGCATGGTGCTCGAGCTGCTGCCGCCTTGCCCATTAAGGACTTATATTACAGCTAACCTCATTACCAATTGTTAGAATGTATAGAAGAAAACATCGATCAGTACGGGGTTGTCAAGTTCCAAAATGCTGCTGGTCTGACCACGAAGGGGTTCATTGAACCGGTTTCACTCTATTCGAAGTCCACCTTCGTGAACTGGAATGACAGCGTCTATCGGCAAGCGAGCTGTGTGTTCATCGGGTCGTGTGTGGCCCCACTTCTAAGTCATTTATTATTAGGTCGTTTAGACCGAATACCGGCGCCGTTGCAGCAGAGCCTGAACATTGTTCAGATTTTTCGCCTTGTTGTATTTAATGGTGCCGTTCCCTATCAACCCAGTGTTTCTGCCATACTAACTGCTTTCACTCAACACTTGCGTCCTCTAAGATTAACCCATGGACTTTTGGAGGATAATTCGATAAAATTCCTTGACCTAAAACTACAGTTCTCTGATAACCGCACCTGTTGGTAATACGAGCCCCGGGCATGCAAGCCATTGCTTCCTTTCTCGTCAGGACACTCCAAGGTGGTACAGCGAGGTGTCGCCAAGTTATGTTTTTATAAATAGCCTCAAAAAATCCTGTCCACACAAAATAGATGACAGCCTGGGGATACAAGTAAACCGGCTATATTGTATAACTTGGGATTCTCATTATTGGAAATGTACGATCTTTTGTATATTTCTTAATTTACTTATTTTTTTCTCGCTGTATTGCTGGATCTTATTGCTAAGCACGCATATTTGATTTGAACATGTCCTCTGCTGTGAACTCCTCTGTTGTGAACTCCAGAGGGTCAGAAGCCCTCGTCAGGCACTCAATGCCTTTAGCTCCTGCCCCTTCAGCAGGTAACAACGTCTGCTGAAAAATAAAGTCTTCTTCTTCTTCTTCCACTGGAACAAGCAGGGTTCCCGAAGCATCAGTTGACAGCAGTTGCGCATGACGTGCTCAAGCACTGTAAGCAGGGCTTTGGTGTACGAAACAGGAAAAAAAAAACAATAGGAAATATGCCTTCATTCCGTACAAGCACGGTGTTTCCCACCGTCTCAAAAAGATTGGGGAAAATGCTGACTTAAACGTCATCTTTTCAGCGCCGCAGAAACTTGGCGCTTTATGAAAGAAAAGTTATCGTAACTCTGTCAAACGTGCATGTGATATTAACCACAAGGTCAAGTTCGTTGATTGCAGTGAGAGCGTCGTCTACGTTATCCAATTGAATTGTGGCAAAAAGTATATTGGGCAGACTGGGCGGTGCCTCAACGAAAGATTGCGTGAACACGCCAATAACGTACGAAACGGCACAACTGGACGTTTGGCCGTCCACTGTCGCGACCATCGTTGTACACCTTTGTTTGACAAGAGCAGCATTATCGTCAAACACAGGAAACAACGGACTCGCGAAATTATTAAGGCCTATGAGATCACACGTGCCGGTGATAATTGTGTGAGCAAGTCCTCCTTCACGCTCACCGAAAAAGAAGTGTATTTTTTAAGCCAAGGTGTTGCTGTGTAATCAATGATCAGTCTGAAAACTTTTCCCAGTGCTACAGTAAAGCCAGCTTATATCGAACAGAGCGAGGATTGTATAGTTCGATATTGCAAAAATTTGATATACAAAGTGAAGCAAAAAAACTTATATGAGAGCAATCTTGCCGACGGAGTCCCGAACTGACGCTGAGCTCTTACCACCCTACAGTTCACTACTGATACGACACTTTCTAGGAAAGAAAACAATAATTTATTGGGGCGGAAGAACTGCGTGAGTGTAGCCTGCTTCTTGGAACGCAATGCGTTGCTGGTGACTGCTTGCTCCACGGTATCTAAACAGTCGACAAGCATAAGACCGCTGCCCTCAATGGCACTGCAGTATCGCCGTAGCAGGGCCACGCCAGCGACGGCTTCGCTCGTGCTCGGAAGCGGTACGGAGTCCTCGGCGACTTCTACAGAGCGGAGACAAGCATGGGTACAAGCATGGAGGAAAGAATACTCAGGAGAGGCCCCTAGCATCTCATGCATTCCAAAAAGTGTGGAGGAAGTGACGTCATTTTTCTTGAGCCCATGGGCAATGTTCCTTACTTGTTTACAACTGCGGTGGCCAAATCTGGGCGAATAGAACGGACAAACTTTTAAGGCGCTTGGTATGTGGCTGCCTTGCTACGCTTGCAAACCAGCGCAGTCGCTACGACAAACGTTTTTAGATTAGGCCAGTTTGAAAACTCTGCCGTCGGAGGCGGCCTTAACTACCCCGGCCGCAGCGGCGCTTACGTCGCGTCAAGATCGGCGGAGCCAGTGCAAGGCTATACTATAGCAAGGCATAGAGATAATATATTGAGTCTAGAGGGAAAGCGCGCCGCTGAGCCAATGCATTGGAACCGTACGACACACAGTGGCAGACATGATACAACGATTTGAAGGTTGCCACCTGAGCTTTTGCTTACTAAAAACGGCGAAAGCGATGGGTTGTAATCTGGCAACGTGCTACTGTGGCATTTGCGCGTCCGGCTAGCGAAGCATGCCGGCATTAATTGTAACATGGCGGACTGCTGGCCAGCCAGATTTCGTGTAGGTGGCTTCGACAGCATTGCGTAGTTTATCTCCTGTGGGTAGGTAACCGACGTGTTTGCGGGTTAGCATGTGACTTATATGTGCTGAGACTATTTGAGCAAGGTGTGGCAACGCTCACACAACACCTGTGCGCAAGCTCGAATGGGACTGATCGCATGCGCGAGGACGCCAAGGAATCAGCTGATCCGTACTGGGGCGCGCAGAAAAATGAATCTCTGTCATGATCTCCGTGCACTTTTGCGCTGTGCCGCTTTATTTGCCATTCTGTGAATTTTGCGAGTCGCTCAATGCTTTTCAAATGAAGTGAAATGAATTGTGGCTTTAGCTGAAACTAAAACATTTATTGACACACACACAAAAAAAAACGTTATCGCGAGGGCCAACGCTGATATTGCCGGTGAGTCGCGGCACTTTGAAGCACAGGAACGAAAGAGCGCGGTCGATCGCAGGCCAACGGAGTGGCAAAATTTATGCCTAGGGAGTATGCGAAATACAGACAGCGGCGTGTGCCGTTTTTTTTTTTTTTGTCTGTATTCGTCAAGTTCTAGCTGCTTTCCACCACTTCAAAGGGAAAGCTTGCGGACAGAATGGGCAGTTATTTGCCGCACAGAACGCACGACGAAAGAATATTGACTTATTGACTTATTGTGAATGAATAAAAAAGAAACCGCATTTTGTTAACCTATTTTTTCGTTCTACCTTCACGAACGTTTGCCCAAAATTCGTTGAAGTGCTGAAGTAGACTTTCGAGAGCTTGGTCACCTAGGTTATTAAGTAGTTTATAGGTGATGCCGTCCGGCCCCGATGCACTGTTTTTCTTGCTTTCGGCTATTGCTGATCGTAGTTCATGAAGTTCAATAGGTTGGTCTAGAGTTGGGTTACGTGTACGGTGCAGGGTGGATGGTCCAGTCCGTTTTGAGATATCTGGTCTGTAGGTCTTGCAGAACCTGCTTCCTCTGTGGCTGTTGATAGTGCGGGCCACGTTGCGGTTGGTCTCGCATCTTGCCAGTCAAGGGGCCGATGAGGTGACAAAGGAGCGTCCAGGCGTTTCGGGTCCCATGCAAGCCATCGCATAGCTGAATCCAATTCTCTCTGCACAGTGACATGGCTTGCTTGTTGATCTCCAGTGTTCGTTTGCGTAGCTTTCGGTTATGTCGTCGCTTTTAAGTGCGAATGCACTTTATAAGCGACCCTGAATTCCGTTGACCGCCGTCCGTCCACATAGCAACAGCTGCGGGTGCGCGCGCTCCTCGTCTTCCTTGGCAACGGGGGGAGATGGCACATACCCACGTGGGGGATTGGCCAGGAATCTCCTCGTCTTCCTTGGCAACGGGGGGAGATGGGCGCGCGCTGCCTGGCCGCTGACATGGCACATACCCACGTGGGGGATTGGCCAGGAATCGGACGTGAGAAGGGCTAATGCACCCGCTTAAAGGAGTACTGACACGAAATTTCAAAGCTTAGATCCGCTCTAGCAATCAAGTACAACGACAACACAAATAGGTGTCTGTGCATGGCACATACCCACGTGGGGGATTGGCCAGGAATCGGGCGTGAGAAGGGCTAATGCACCCGCTTAAAGGAGTACTGACACGAAATTTCAAAGCTGAGATCCGCTCTAGCAATCAAGTACAACGACAACACAAATAGGTGTCTGTGAATAAATGCATCTTTCTTTCTTTGTAGTTGTGTGTGTGTGTGTGATCTCTCTTTCGCGAACATTACCGAACCTCGCAAATTCAACTCGTGCATTCGCACTTTCACATTCTTCCCCTCGGGGAAATGCGGGGAAATTTTTACCATCGTTTCGTGAGAGTGGAGTATGTGGTTGTGATTGATTGAGTATGCCGTTTGAGGTCTTCCATTGTTTCTGTGGCCCAGGTGTCATAGGGTGCCTCCGGATGAATTTCTTTCGCAGCTTGAGCTTCCCTAAATCGGTCCCAGTTGACAAGTCTGGCCCAGCCAATATGGGTCTAGTAGATTTGTCCTTCAATAGTTATTTGAAGGATGTCGTGGTCTGAGCCAAGATTTGTGTTCGTTTTGACCCAAGTAACGTCGAGGAACCCAGCCAGTAGTGAGAGATCTGGAGTTGTGTCTCTCACCGTACTGGTGCCCAGTCTGGTGGGAACATGGGGATCGTTTAGTGAAGTAATCCTATTCTGGTCCGTGATATGGGCTAACTGTTGTCCTCACTTTGAATTGTACTTGTAGCCCCACATCTGATGAGGGGCACTGAAGTCCCCAAGGATGAGAACTGGTTGGTCCGTGCTTAGGTTCTGGGTTTCTTGGATGGTGTCTTGTACGCCGGTCTGTTTAGCAGAAGGTCGGCAATACACGTTCAATATAATCAGCTTGCGTTTTTTTCTTGTAGCACGGGAGTGAATTACAACCAATGTGTGCTCACAGCCCTTCTGAGCCGTGAGATGTTGCGTTTCTGCTACATTATTCTTGATTAAGGTGGCTGTTGCTTTTCCTGAAGGGTCTGCGTAGGCGATGTAGCCCGGAAGGTGAGTTTTGCCATTGATCTCCTGCAGAGCTATTATATCTGGTTGCGGGTCTGAAGTTCCCATATATTGCTGAAGTTCTCCCATCTTCGCCCTGAACCCATGGCAGTTGCATTGTAGGACTGTCGTCAGGTCTGTTTGTTTATTGTGGAGGACCATCTTGAGAAGAAGTAGGGTTGGGTGTTCAGGCATCTTAGTTGGTTTTAGCGTACGGGGTGGTACGGCGGTTCGAGCGGTGAGTTAGCAGAGCTTCGTTTATGTTGGCTTCCAGCGTGCAAAATCTAGCGGCTTGGTTCTGTTTATCTTCCTGATTGGCTTTACGAATTGCTTCTATGCTATCAGAGATACACATGATGGATTTTTGAAGTTGTTTATTTATATCATGTTGCGCTGTGTTCTGTGCTGAGGTGAGATCTAAGAGCATACCTGTTTTCATGTCTTCTTGATGCTGCGACTGATAGTTAGGAAGGGCTGCCTGCTCCTCCTGGCGTTCTTTCTTTGCGTTTTTGCGCACGCCGGAAGGATCGCGTGGTTGCGCCTGCTTCACTGCTTCCAGGCGAGGACAATTTACCTTTTGTATATATATTTAGAGGTGTGTGATTATCAACTTTGCGTCTGTGAATTGAGTCCAAGAAGTTAAACTTGGCTGTGAATTGAATAAATATTTTTGTATACGAATAGTGGCCGCGAATTGCGAATTGAATATTTCAATATCGCGAATTGAACATTTTCAAAACACACTATCTTTGCTTTGGTGTTTCTATAGTGTATAAAACATAACTACATAAAAAAGACAGCTTAGGCCGTCAGAACTAAACACATTCCACGCACTTGTGCTTGACATACAAAAAAATTAATGTAACATAGAAAATAAAAAATCGGCATCCGAAGCAGTGCAACATGAATTTTGTATACATTGCCATGAAGAAATATGGGTTCTTCAAAATACTGTGAACACAGTAGGTACATTAAGTATATTTAATATGATTGGCAGCAGTTGACCCCTCAATCATTGAGAGGAGGCGGGGCATGCCATTTTCTGGTGAGACCTCACCAACAAGCCAGCAATGACACCTGATTTCTCACTCGTGCTATTCACAGGAAACCTATTTTAGATAATAAATTTTGCTCTCGTTGTGTTGCACTTGACCTAATATACACCACAGTACTAGCGAACACTTCTTTGGTGCAAGGCTTCTACATTGGGCTTTCGGCACGGCTTCGGTGTTATGCAAAAAAACCAACCCGTAAGGTCTTACCATGTAGTGAAGCTTGCAAGTCTTGCGAAAGAGCAAACATTCGTTGCTCTACTATTTGTAAATTTCAGGTACGTATTTGAAACAGAGCTGCAAATCGAATATCAAAAACTATTCACAAAGTATTCTAAGTTGTGTGGGATATACGTGAGGGGTTCCTCGGGGGCCTTGCCACTCTCTGGGGTAGGCCCCCACGCTAGCTCCCGGCGTGTCAACCACGCGGGCTCCCATGGCTACGGCAGCCCAGCGAGGTTCACCGATACGAGAACACAGTAGACAGTAGTGCCGAAGCACAGCCGTTTATTTGGGGAATCCCAAAGCATGCGAGCACAAGGCTCGACGGCGTTCAAGAATCACGCCGTCCGGGTCGTGACCGCGACCGGGAGGCAGGCACTCACGGCGCGCGACAAACAAAGCTCCCACCTGAGAGGCATGGTATCCGCAATCGCCGCGATGTTCCGCCGATCTCGTCCCGACCGGGTCTCCGCCGATACTCTCCGACTCTCCCGCGCCGCCCGCGCGCCTATCCCCGCACACATCGGTGGCGCCATCTCTCGGGGGACGCCGACGAACCAGCGGAGCGCCGGACCGGTTTCAGCGCACAAGTGTCTCTCCCGAAGCGCGCGCTGGCTCGGGATCGGAGGTCGCGGTTCTCCACGATTCCCACACTCCTCCCCCCTAAAACTGGACGCCACTTGAGCTCGAGTGAAGTCCCGTTGCACCACACTCGTCACGACGTCTCAAGTCAGCAAAACAGCCACCGAACGCCACTCCCATGCCAGTCCACACCAAGGTTCGCCACACCATGCCGTCGTCGCGATGCTCGCCTCACAAACCCGCAAACACATTGCAATGGTTCCGAGTCTCTCGCGGTTGGGCAGCACAGCAGGTTGGCAGGCCCGGGGGTAGCCTGCAGCCGCGGCCGACGAACGCCGGGGTCGCGCCATGATGCGACCCCCACTCCCAGCTCGAAGCGGCAACAAGAACGGCCGCGCCCACTGCGGCTGCCCGAAGGCTCGCGCCGCTCGCGTAGGCGTCAGATCCCGCTGCCTCCTGGGTTCCGTGGCCGCTTCGGCCGCAGGTCCTCCCGAACGGTTGGCTGCCGCCCGGCAGTCCGGAGCAGCAACTGGCGGTAGCTCCGCGGGCCGCGCTCGGTCCCGCAGGTGGTTCAGCAGGCCATCCTCGCTGTCCGTGGCAGTGGTGAATGGCGTGGCTCCCGGTTGTATCCGTTTGCAGGTCTCGCTCTCACCGTCCAGTTTAAACGATTCCCAAACTTGACGTGGGGAGCAGCGGGACTCCGCAATCTCCTGTGACTGGCCGGAAACCTTATCGACGATCTCGCCAAATGGGATAACAAAGATGCCCGAGAGGACTCCCCCTTGCACGTTCGCTTGCTCGCGGAATCACGAGTTCGGCAACTGTGCTCCAGCAGCCACCCCCGCCTGGAGGCAGCTCGCCCGACTATTACGGGGGGTCAGCATCGAAACACCCGTCCGAGTAATTTCGGCTTGGTGCGTTGGTCGGCAAAGCAGCGTCAGCATCAAGCAGGCGGGGCTCCTGCAACTCACTCGCAGCAATACAAGCTGCCGTAGAGCCAGCGCCAACCGCAATACCAGCGGCTTACGGGCGCAAATCACCGGTATCGGTCGCCTGAGAGTCCGTCTCTTACTAAGACTGGCGATCTCTCGCGACCAACGAGCCCGCTGCCGAGCCGCGCGAAGCTCTTACTGCTTAAACGCAATTCTCGAGCGGAGACTTCACGGCATCGATACGCACGCACTCCGGAAGCGCGGAGACAACGGTCCCATTGCTCCCGCTTCCCCCCGCAGCGAGAGGAGACTGATTCTTCAGCGATCCCCCTCGCTCTTTGTCAGGCGTCAAATCGGCAAACACTCCGCCTCGGACTCGAAGCGCAGTAGCGGCGGCGGGCTCATCGTGCGGCTTGCGAACTCCCAAACACCGCACCCTCGCTCGGTAGTGTCCGCCGCGCCTGCGGGAAACTTAACCGGCGCCGCCGGCACGACTGAGCGGGGACGGCGCTACGAGGAAGGCGACCCGCCGCCATGTTGGAACAAGGCCTACGCACCTCCCGTCTCGCAAGCGGGCCGCGACTGCGGTGCTCGGAGGTATCCTACTGACTCACCGCCTGGTGCGTGCAGGAAGGTTTACACATTTGCCGTCACGGCTGTATCGGGCATCATAACTGTCTGCCTGCAACCGACTGGCGCGAGGCGTTTCGTCCGAAGTCTCCCGGACAAAGGGTAGCGGGCTACGACTGCAGCAACGCATTTCTCGGGGAGCTAGCAACCTCGAATTCGTCTGAATACGAGACCCACGTTCGGGCGCCATGTGGGATATAAGGGGTTCCTCGGGGCGACTTAGCCAGTCCTGGCGTAAGCCACCACGCTAGCTCCCGGTTGTCAACCACGCTGGCTCCCATGGCTACGGCAGCCCAGCGAGGTTCGCCGATACGAGAACACAGTAGACAGTAGTGCCGAAGCACAGCCGTTTATTTGGGGAATCCCAAAGCATGCGAGCACAAGGCTCGACGGCGTTCACGAATCACGCCGTACGGGTCGTGACCGCGAACGGGAGGCAGGCACTCACGGCGCGCGACAAACAAAGCTCCCACCTGAGAGGCATGGTATCCGCAATCGCCGCGATGTTCCGCCGATCTCGCCCCAACCGGGTCTCCGCCGAGACACTCCGACTCTCCCGCGCCGCCCGCGCGCCTATCCCCGCACACATCGGTGGCGCCATCTCTCGGGGGACGCCGACGAACCAGCGGAGCGCCGGACCGGTTTCAGCGCACAAGTGTCTCTCCCGAAGCGCGCGCTGGCTCGGGATCGGAGGTCGCGGTTCTCCACGATTCCCACAGTTGTGAATGTTCGCACACCTTCAAATATACTGCCTGGTCACTTCAGTATAGTGTATAAGTTTAATTTCATGAATGAAAGTTAAAAATGCCGTAAGGTGTTCATAATGTAAGTTTGACGCATTTATTTGAAATCATTGATAAGCATTGGGTGCAGTTGATCGGATGGTTAACCTCTCTGTCTTTCCTGTACTATCTCCTTCCTCCCTTTACAGGGTGGGCATTCATAGGGGCACGTGTTGGGTAATATGTTGTGTTGTAGTATCTTTGGGTTTGTAGGCATCTGTACAACGGCTTCAGACTTAGAAGTCGTTGAGGGAATCTGGCGTGTCTTTTCTGTTTTCTACGAATCCCTGGCTAGTAAATTTTAGGGCAGCAGTGCATACCGACTCATTCTCTTGTAGTTTAATAAGGTGTGATGTCGAGATGAGGTAGATGATCGCTACCTTTTTTATGCATCGTAGTGTATTTGAGGTGTGATGCATCCTTCTTGATAGAGGAGACAGGGTTACTGGGAAGCATGGTGGTAGAGGTGAGTGTGGCAGGCATCAAGGGTTTCTTATGAGTCATTAATGGCAGACGTCCCTGGGTTTTGTGCTTAAATATGGATCAAAAAAGTGAACTGAATGAATGTGGCTACGCAGGCTAGTTGGGACTTCATCGTGGAACTTTTGGTCAAATGTCAAGCATGACTCAAGGAAAGGAGTAAAGAGCTTCACCAAGGAAGCTTCATTTCCCTCCGAGAGTGATTACAAAGTAAACAAACCCCTCATGTGACACTGGTTTAACACCACATGTAAATAGCAATTACAGCTGCTGCACACTTCACACTAATCATTCAGTAATCTACAGTGCATCATTCTCCCATCTATCACATACACACAAAACACAATTTAGCCTGAATGGGAGTTTTTTGGCTGGAATCCGTCTTTTAAACTCCTCTCGGCATGCGGCCTGCTCCAACGAGTGCATGGTAGTATGATGGTGGAAAAACCGCCAGTTTACACCGGGGGCCACAAGCCGTCGTAAATAGGCGCATTTACCACGATTGCACCTCTTCCCAAAACACAGTATCTAGCTGTGAATACTGCGTTTGTCCTGATGGGAGTATTAAAAACCCCCACGCCTCCTCAATCTCCTGCTCCTCCTCCTTCACCACTTCCTCCTCTAGGCCTCCTTACAAAATGGCTGCCAGTTGGTGTCGTGTGTCGTCTGAGCTCAAGCGTCCCCAAAAATTTATTGTCGATGTGAACTTGCTGCCGCACAAATGGATGTGAAGTTCTTCCCGACAATCTAAGCTCATTGCGAACATTGTGGAACCAGCCTGCACTGACGTGCGGCACACTGCAACGTCGCCTCCGTGTCGCCGACCTTCGATCCGACGGAATACGCCAGCGAGCCGACGCGAGGCCTAAATGCAGTGATCGCTGAGAGTGGCTCGTTAAAACCAAGGTACCACGCGCGTGGTACGAGGTGCGCCCCCTCGCAGTGGCTGCTGCCACGCAGAAGTGACGTCAAGCTAAAGTAATCACGTGACTTCCTGTGACGTCACAAAACAAACGCAATACTTACGTCATTTGATCATGTCGCTTTTTTGTGTTAACGACGGTGGCAGCCGGGTGTTCACGTCTTGTGTCCCGATGTTCTCCGCCCGTGGTTCGAATGGCAGGCCTGACGCATCGTTACGTCCTTATCTCCCTGTACAGCGGCTGCCTCGCGGCGCTTTATTCTTGTTGGGAGGTGTGCTTGTAATTATTTAGATTGGTTATTTTTCGTGAACTTGCTGTTGCACGTCTTGGTAAGCCTAACGCATTGTTTTCTGCACGCTGCTTCGCCCCGCTTTTTACGTGCTCCTAGAACTGTAGTGCTCTCGTTTAATATTTTGTAAGCTTCGCGTTGTTTTGCAGTTCGCCTGCCATCGGCTTTACGCGCCTGCATTCGTTGTCTACTTGTGCCTCGCTTCTTCCATGCCAAGCCTTGTGTTCTCATTCTGTTGTGGTGGCTCAATTATAAAACGTGGGTATCAGTATTTTCCATCGCGTCGCGCCGTGGCTAACGAGGTAGCTGTCTTTGATGGCATGCCAACGCGAGCGACGTAGTGTCAGCGTGTGCACGAATCGAGTGTCGTCAGGTAGCGCATTGCATCATCGAACTCAATCCGACCTCGCATGTAGCTTCTGCAATTTTTCCCCCGGGGCAGTACTACTATCGCCGAGAAATGTATTCTGACTATTCCGCAGAAACGAGCTGTGCACGCGGCACTGCAGAATCCGTGCAGGGAGCGCAGCTTCACTTCCATGGGTGGAGCCCAACTGCCCGTCCAAAGATATCTACTCAAGGTACCACTAAAACCATTCGCTGACTGGCTGGCTTCTTGTGCAAGGAGGCTCAAGCTCCAACTGTGCAAGCAATGGAGTGCAACCGATAAGATCACCGTGTGAGCCAAGTTTGGAACTTCTGCTCATAGTCCTTTAAAAGTCTGGTGTGCATAAGGTTAACAAGTGGCAGTTCAGTTATTGTTCATCTATGCTCAGATTTGTTGCTTAGAGTACCATTGTGCTTTCAACTTGGAAAGTCCTAATGGAATGATAGGCAAGGCTTAAAATTACTGCTTGGCTTTTATTTCCCTTTCCTTTGCTTTTGCTCCACTACCTTTTGCCTCCTATAACCTGGTTAGGCAACAAAACTTACTCGTGCATCTGCTTTGAGTATGTATTTTGATAGGCTCGTTCCTTCTTTACTCTTGTGTTTGGCTTGGTTGGAATTGAACATAACCAGCCACAATACTTTCATTCACTCTCAGCAGGATGGTCTAATGATGATGAGAGCTTATCTCGGAGGCTTGCAGTCTATGCATAAATTCCAAGTGGCTGTGACATCTATATTCCCATCCTAAGCACTCTGCGGAGTTCAACTTGACAATAATGCTTGTATTCGCAACTGCTGCAGCGTGCATAAGCGTCTACTGTCCAAGCCTTTGGGGTAGTGAACAGGAAGAGTTTCCAATTGTGAGGGTACGTTTCACATTCTACTGCTTTTTAACTACGCACTGTGTAAACTGTTTTGGAAAATTGCTCGAGTGAATTTACTCAGGGATAAGGGGCATTACAAAATGTCCCACATTTCGTTCACAATGATGCAAGTCTCGTTCGAAGCCAGCTGCTAGAAAGCATATTCACGGGTTGTGTGTTGTGTGCCCATCAGCTGCTTCTTTTTCTTCCACAAAACGGGCATTTACACAATCATCTAACCCAAAAGGCTTAAAAAACAGTTTATAAAGTACTACTACGGGAAAATGGTTGGTGTCGAGCTTGACATTGCCCGCTCTCGAGAGTACTTCTTAATACCTTGTGCAAGAACTGGAGCCAAGGCCACGTGCATGGATGTGAATGTCTGTCGGTGTTTGTTGATTGATTTGATGATTTGATTGATTGTAGGGTTTAACGCGCCGACGCAACGCAGGCGATGAGGCGCGCCGTAGTGGAGGGCTCCGGATTAATTTTGACCACCTGGGGATCTTTGACGTGCGCCGAAATCTCGTACACACGGGCGTTTTTGCTTTTCGCCTCCATCAGAAAAGCGGCCGCCGCGGCCGGGAATCGAACCCGCGACCTTGTGCTCAGCAGCGCAACGCCTTAGCCACTGAGCCACCGCGGCGGGTTGTCGGTGTTTGTGAAAGTTGCAGTACAGCTGGAAGGTGTATGGATCATGGGTGGCTTTAACAATAAAATGACTGCTGAATGTACTTTTGCTCTGGTATCAATGGGCAGCATGTGAGAGTGCTTCACTGTTGTCATTTTTGTTACACAAAAGCAGGCCATGTTAAGGCCCCCGTGGCAAATATTCATGAACAACACTGGACAAAACGGCTGCCAACACATGGAAAGCATGTTGACCACGGCACCTTTCCTAGTACTTCAGTGCCGTTTATCAGCGCTGTGTCCCCCCCCCCCCACTAGTAAACTATCCCAGCGTTGCACCTTAAGCCAGAAATCAAACACTCGCTTGTCAATGACAAGTGATCTGCCAAACTTCCGTGTCTATGCAAAAAGTGAGTAGCTCTACTTTCTGTGCACTGTTTGTGGTGTGAATCTCCATTTCCAAACAAAATGCCAGGGTTCTTCTGCAAGATGCACAGCATTAAAACAACAACAAAAAAGGAATAAGCAAGCGATACTTTCCTGCACTACACTGGAGTCCTGCGGGAAAGCCAAACCAGCAAGTGATCTTTTTCTACAACGCTGTGTCTAAAGGTACGTCGGACGTACCCGCAATATTTCTTAAAGATACGTCGGACGTACCCACAAATTTTCTCAAAGATACGTCGGACGTACCCGCAAAATTTCTTAAAGATACGTCGGATGTACAGGGCCCAAAGTGGCTCGAGAGCAGCGTTGCTCGAAACTAGCGTGGTTATCTCGAACCACCGACGGCAAAACCATCACGCGTTTGCTGTATATAAGCCAAGAATCTAATGATGCCTAACCTGACGCAGAATGTATTTTTTTCCCTCGTGTTCTCTAGTTGGACCTTATTTGAAGGGGCGGTTAGAGCCTTCACTGAGGTCAGAGATCGAATGCGGACCACTACGGGTTCTCGCAAGAGCGAAACAAAATCATGTGCGACGCGAGTATCTTTCTTTTTTTTCCCCTCATATGTTTGTTTAAAGCCCTAACCACATGGACGCGAAATCACGCGTCGCGCGAGCGTCGGCGTCGTTCGGCGTCAACGCGCGGGCCCGCAGGAGACCGGCGAAGTCGCGTGCCAGTCGCTGCGTCGGCGGGCGTTGCTGGACACGTATGCCATCCTGTTGAAGTCGTTTATGAGCAGTTATTGTCGCTTCTTGAACTGCAATTATCAAAACTTTAGCTTTAGCAAAAAAAAATCACTTGGCGTCTTTATTTATTGCTAGGTATGTTGGCGGGCAAATATTGAAATGCTGCGAAATGTATCTCGAGCCATCACGGTCAAATCAGAACAAAATAAGATAGAATGATAAACGAAGATGCACCTCGCACAACTGCTTTAGTTGCTACTTGATTTAACCTTCATGTTGCGTACCGACTGCACGTTCATGAATTCAAATTGTAAGCAAAACAAACTTCAGCGCTGCCTTGATACTGAGGTTACCGTCGAACGTAATTTGTAGGTTGAAAGGCAGGGTACTCTGGCACCCTGTCTGTACCCTGTAAAAAAAACTGATCAAACCCTCGCCGGAAAAAAAAAAGTACCGTCTCTACTAGGATTCGAACCACGGACTTTCAAAACAGCACCCCGGCTCTCAACCGCTCGACCACGCGAGGAGACGAGCAGATTTGAAGAATTCGGTGTACCAACTGAGGCTGCCCACGAATAGTGTCGGGTGTGCTTTTTGTTGGTCGTATTTGAGAGACTTGAGCAGTGGTAGCGCTTGCTTCTTGCGCACCTATCTTGGAGCCGAGGACAATAATGCTAGTGCTACAAGCGATGTAACCACAGCTCCCTTATTTAAGTAAAAAAAAGCTGTCGCACATCCCCGCTCTCCCCTGTGCAAGCCACGGGAGCTACGAATGGAATGGAATGCGCCAGGATTCTCGTCGCGCACCGATCTTGCTGACAAGCCACATTATATGCTAATACTGGATGCGATGTAACCAGAGCTCCCTCATTTAACTCACACAAAGCTATCGCAGATCTCCGATCTCCCCGATGAAAGCCGAACAAGCCACAAATGGATGAGCGCTTGCGAACAGAAATAGCTTGCAATTTATCTCACGGCAACCGATTACCGTAAGTTAAAAAGAAATCGATTGTTTTCTGCTGAAAGGAACGACCCCAAACCACGCGAAGACGGACGCTGCCGCTCGCTTTCCGATGCTCTCTCGCGCTGCGAGACAACGGCGTCGCTCGAGTTTCAGCTCGCGTCGCTATGCATTTCTGGCGACGCGACGTCGACGCGAGAAAACGCTGAACGTACGCTGCATGTTTGGGCCGAGTGAAACCGAATACACCGACGTACTTAAAAAAGTTTCGCGGATACGTCCGAAGTATCGTTAAAAAAATCTTGCGGTTACGTTCGACGTATCTTTAAGAAATGCTGCGGGTACGTCCGACGTACCTTTAGACACAGCGTTTCTACAAAGCGCTGCAGAGGATCCAAGAAAAATATTCCTCTTTGCGGACACCAAAGCTACGCTGGAAAGCCAAAATGTGTGGTGTCTGTCACTGCAGATTTACTGCAAGACGGGCATGTGAATGTATTGCAATAAGGCATTTATGTTAACGCCAAGATTTATGAACCAGGCTGGCGGGGTAACAAAATTATTGAGTGAGGTTACAACAAAACGTGTTATGAAAAATGATATAATACTTTTTGCTTTAACTAGCAATTAAAGGTATAAAATGGTTTTGACACTAGTTAAGTGGCCTGTTGGAAATCATTGGCAAAACCTAAGAGCAACATTTCATACAGCTGCAATTGTGAAACAGCAAAGCGTGGTTGGGGCCTGAATTCAGCAGACATGGTCCAGTTTCAGTTTCAGTTTCAGTTTATTGTAATCGATAACAAATGTACAGTGCATGGTGATTGATATTACAGAAAGAGGTCCCGAAGTGCGGCACTGCGGTGGGACCTCTTGTAAATGAACAGTATGACAATATAACGTTCAAGCTATCGCAACAGAAGGAACTTAAAAAAGAATTTATGCGAGGATTATTGCAACATTACACAACACTGACACAGAATAACTTTGTTCACAAAGCAAGCAAGCACACGTCTCAGTTATACAAAAAAGTGCAAAGACAAAAGAGGCAAAAAAATGGTGAGAATTAGAAAAGAGAAAAAAAAAGTGAGCATAAAAAAAAGAAAGAAAGATCGAAGTCGTGCGAACTAATCAAATGAGAAGTGGGGGTCTTCGAGAATAAATTTAAGAATTGATTGTTTGTAAGATGAGCGACTTAATTGATTTTTAGCATTAACAGGCAAGTTATTCCATAATTTAATGGTTGCAAATTCAACTGTCTGTTTACCATAGTTTGTTCTAACTTTTGGGAGTAAGAAATTATGTTGTGAAGCAAACCACGTCATGTTGTGGTTAGTCAGATCAGTTCTACCGATTATAAAAAGCACACTCTTATCAGTAACAAATCTATGGGCGGTCATTCCAAGATTATATAAAATAAGTTTATCCAACGGGAGGAGATCTAGGTGCCGATATAAAGAAGTGACATGGGAGTTGAAAGAGCTAAAGGTCATGATTCGAATGGCTTGGTTTTGAATGCGCTTCAAAGGGATTAAATGAATATCGTAAGTTAAACCCCAGGATGAAATGCAATAGTTTATATGGCTGTAAATAAAAGCATAGTAAAGCGTTAGAAGCGTAGGCAGGCGGAAATAATTTCTTGCCTTAATTAATATTCTGATCCCATAAGCCATCTTCTTTTTTAGTGAGTTTATGTGGTTAATAAATTTTAAAGAGCTGTCAAGTTCAACCCCCAAAAATGAGCATTGATCAGACGGTGGGATAGCATAGGAGCTAATGTAAACAGGAGCAATAGAAGTTAGAGTCTTCAAACGAGACGAAAATACGAAAAATTTAGTTTTGGAAGGATTGATTAATAGACCATTGCTCAGAGAACATGAGCAAATGTTACTAATATCGATGTTGAGGTTTGTAGTAAGGATGTCAATAGAGGAGTGTGACGAGTAGATGGTGGTATCATAAGCATAGAGTAGGCAATTAGACAATTTGAGGCAGGTAGGAAGGACATTGATGTATAATAAAAATAAAAGAGGGCCGAGAATGGAACCTTGCGGAACGCCTACGTTAGTGGTTTTAGTGTCAGAGAGTGTACCAGAAATATTAATAATTTGTTCACGGTTAAATAAGAAACTTCGTAATAGTTGCAGCGGCGGTCCGTTAATACCGTACAAGGAGAGTTTCGAAAACAAGATGTCATGATTAATGGTGTCAAACGCCTTGGAAAAATCGATGAAAATACCCCCCACAAACTTGCCCTGGTCAACTTCGTGTTTAATATAGTCTGTCAGAGCTATCAGTGCAAGGTTGGTGGATAAACCAGGCCTAAAACCGAATTGTCTAGGTGCTAGCAAATTAAATTTATTTAGATATGATGAGAGGCGTTTTTCTACGATTTTTTCGATGACTGCTGAAAAATTGTAAGATTGAAATCCGGCGGTAGTTATTCATTATTGCCTTATCGCCTTTTTTGAAAACAGGAATTATCAAGCTTTTTTTGAGTTCACGGGGAAATACTCCAGATTTGAAAATAAGATTAACTACATGGGTGAAGATATCACTTATGGCATCTACATTCTCTTTGATGCAAGTTGCGTGAATTTTATCGTGTCCGGGGCTGGTATTTTTAAGATTAATGATTGTTGTGCGGACTTCGATAGGCGTTACCGGGTACAAGAAGAAAGAATGCGAAGCGCGTTCAATGTTATTGACTATGTGCGTTGATGCTGATAAGGAAGAAGTTTCAGAAAAGAAAGTACTGAAAGCATTTGCGATGTCAGATGGATTAGAACACGTTCTATAACCAAGGCGTATTTCGCTGATCTCAGTTTTGCACTGGCTGTTAAGGAAAGAATTTAATATACGCCACTGCTTAGCGGTGTTGCTACCAGTCTGCAGAATTTTGTTTTCGTAGAAGTTTCTCTTGGCCTTTTTTAGCAAGTTTGTTAGAAGGTTGGAATACTTTTTGTAGCGGGCTTTCAACTGAAGGTTGTATGGCTTCCTTTTTGTTTTGCGATATAGATTGTCCTTTTTTCTTCAACTTGTTAACAATCCTTGAGTAAGCCACGGGTTCACAGGAGAAAAGTTACTTTTTTTTTGCAACGTACATGTGGTGCACGATCCTATGAGCTCCGTGATAATATTAGAAAATTCACTGTAAGCTACTTGAGCATCCCTGGAGCCAATAACTGGAGACCAGTCTGCGTTGTTAATGAGGCAAGTGAATTGTTGCCTTTTGAAAACGGATTTAAGGAATTGGGTGTTTTGGGCACATTTTGTACGATTAAAAAGAAGAGCTACAGGGTAATGATCCGTAATGGTATTACGAACAACGAAAGCTTCTGGTGGGGAAAAAACGTTGGTAAGGGCATGATCAATTGCCGAGCCATTGTCGTTGCCCGCACAACGCGTAGGTAAATTAATGAGTGATTCAAACCCATGGCCCTGAAAACAAGTGCTATATTCCGAAAATTGTGACGACTCGAAATCCAAAAGGTTAATGTTAATAACTCCTAGTATAACAATGTTTTTGTTTTCACGGGTGATCAAGTGCAGTAAACTATCTAGAGCGGCGCAGAAGTTGGATACAGAAGAACTAGGCGATCTGTATATACTACCGAAGATTGTGTTTTTCCCGTCAATTTCGAAGGTTGAGTGATCAACTTCCACCCAAACCGATTCGCAATCAGGAATGTCGAGTGAAAGGTCTAATCTACGAGTGTAGTAAATATCATTTTTTACAAAAATGGCAGACCCGCCATGGCTAGATGTGGCACGGTGGCAATACTCAGCAGAATAAGAGGGAAAGGTTTACAGGTTTCTGTCAGGATCAGCAAGCCAAGTTTCGGAAATACAGCTGAGAATGTATAATTGCAGAGCAAAACAATTATAAAGGCCTAGGGAAAAGGTGAGCTTAGTTGAGTTACCCCCAAGTATTTTTGGTAGAGATAATAGTTAGAATAATAAAGAAGCAACATGGGAAGCTTAATTTTCCCTGATTTAAGTTTATCAGCACTGAGCTTCATGTTCTGCATGTCCCATTGAAGAATGTTACACCTGCATGCACTCGGCACATCACATTTTACGGTATAACACAGTTTACTTCGAACATAGGTAAATAAGAGAATATTGCATAAGCAGTTCATTTATACGTGAAATAGAAACAGCAGGGTTTTTAAAACGAAGCATGTAAGCGTGCTGACTGAAAGGGACCAATGATGAGTTTATGTTGTTACTAATAACAAATTTCAACGACCTTGTCAGAAACAAACCCCTTCCATAGAGGGACTGTGTGTAATCATAAGATTTTTTTGATAAAAGGTTGTAAATGCCATGTAAATGTATGTCAAAAGGTATTTTAACGCCCTAGTCGTGGCCTGTGAGTCATCGGCGCTTTTTTCTGGTGTTTAGATGATCAAGGGCTGTTGTACGTAGGGGATCCACCTTCTCTTCTCACTTTGGTCACCATCTTGCTTAGTCACTGCATTCATGTGCTTGCTCAGGGAGCTAGCAAGCGAGGACGACAGTCGGCACCAACTATCAGCCTAGTTCCTTCAGGCATGGACAATTTCTGGAGAGGCTAAACAATGTTTTTGAGATCCCTAACTCAGAGCTTTCGCTTTTTTTGTTAAAGAACATCTAGGCAACCCTTCAAGAACTGTCCGAAATAACAAAAATGACTATTGTGCCCCCTAAATAGTTAATCTACGCACAGTGAACGTTTGCATAAAAATCTATCAATGTGAACCTACCTGCTTAATATTTAGCAGAGACTCACTCCATTGACTGTTTTACGGCACTGTGTGGGTGGGCTACTGGTTTCCACCTATGGAGCCTGTGGGCCACGCTAGTTTCCAGTCCTCCAGTCAAATGTTTTTGGAGACTAGCGCTACCCTGCAGTGTACGAGCCATGGATTCCTTGGGTTGGCCATGGGAAATTCTAGTGAATCGTTACAAGCCACCAAAGAAAGTGAGCATTTGTTTATCGACCACTGTTTTGTGGCCACGAAAAGTTTTATTCATTAAAAAGACTTACAAATGACATCAATTTTATTGCAAACTTCAAACAAATAATTGGTATTACAGAAAATGTGTAAAGCAGCCGGAGCTCCATAGCCACTTTCCAGCTATTTCTCCATGCCATCACAGAATATTGTTTCTTCGACTAACAGATACCGACCTATTCCACTGCGAAGAAACATAACTGGGCGATTGTAGTGGGGCCTCTAGTTGCGTTTGATCATATCACTTGAGTGTTTACGTACAGTTAACATACTGATGACTGTGTTTATAGTGCATGCACATATAACATCAATCTAGTTTGAAACTGGGACGTTTTTCACCATTTCTTTTCGTTAAACTCGCCCCATGACAGCCGTGACGTTTGCCTATCAAATACATTTGCAGCATGCTCGCTGCTTATACATGTGTACACAAACAATCCGTAGATGCTTTCACGTTCCAGGCACATCATAAGATTCTTTTTGACGTTGCTTATTGAGCCTGTGCAGAACCCATACGTTTTCGTATGCTGGAGTGCATGTATATTAGACATGATGGCCGACCCTTCCTAGTACCGTCTGTACAGCCTCTTATCTGACCCTATCGTCTGGGTTTCATGGATTAACTTCCCCTTTGCATGAAGGGACTCAGTCAAGTCTGGACAACATAGCGTATACCACGGAACAGTGAGACGTGAAAGTTATACCAGTGCAGTAGCTATGAGATGAAGCGCCTAGCTAGTCTACCTTTTGAAGGACGCAGGTCCTAAATTGTCGTAGAATCATGTATTCTACTACGAAATCTTTGGTTTCTACTAGGAATTTTTTTTAAGCGCTGAATATCACGCAACTATGATGCTTGTGGCGCATGCTCACAAGACTTTTCTGCTCATAAAACGTATCGTGGGTGTAAAACAAATTTCAAGCTAGAATTTCGCCCACAAGAAAATAAGAACTTTCCGATTTTCGGAAGTTTTCTTGCTAATATTTAAGAGGAGATATACTGTAGTGGTACGTACGCGGTACATGTGTGGGGACACCAAAGATTACCTTTCCTATTCTTGGCGCAATTGTCTGTAATTGTAATGAGCCCATGTGCCTAGTAAAAAACAGTTTCTGCCACTACCCTTCGTCCTCCGATTCTCTTTTGGCGCTGTTAACTTGTCTTCATTTCGAGAACACACACTGAGATTTCAGGTCGCCCATTTAAGCGGTCTGAACTTGCTGTGGTGTAAACTGTTGATAGCAGATGCCGCCGCGCCGACATGTGTCGGAAGGTTCACAGAATTACGCTCGGACGGTGTCTTTTCTTGTGTAGAACGTAGCTTGTTCGAATGGGGCCAGTCGGCTGTGCGATGTCGTCTCATGTACGCTGAAACTGTACGCAGGTACCATCGGCGTACACCAAGCATAACCAAGCGGTCACAGGTCAACATTACTCGAGAGCGGCTATTTTGCTGCGGTCTGGAAAGGCTGGCTTGGTCCCCACGCAATAAATAATCACAAGCAACTTTCTCACGTTTTCATATAGTGGTTCTAACAATATGAATCCGGTTTATCTACGTTGTCGGCCCGAGAAAATCGGAGCTTCGTCCCGCTTTCGGATACGCGACCATATACGCCATACGGCAGCACTAGCAGCATCGCTGGCTGCTGCCGCAAGAACAAAAATTGTTTTTAGAAAAGTTCTAGCAGTTCAATGGTGCGTTAATTTGTGCTGCAAATAAAAAAATGTGTATTTCGGAGTACAATACACAAAATAATGACAATTGTTAATGTTATGACGCCATAATGACGTCACGCGTGGTAGCAGCACCTGCAAGGGGGGCGAGTCTCGTGCCACCCGCGTGGCACGAGACGCTGCCTAACAACGCAGTTGTGCCTCTGCGAGGTGGTTGAAGGTAAGATTGTCACGTTTTTTATTGTACCCAATATTTTGGGAGACTTTTGCCCCTTCTAGTGTCAAATAAACTCAGCGTGTTTCCCGCGTCACAGCACGGGTGATTCTCCGCCACTGTAGGTGAGCGTTGTGCGTGAGAGAGGGCGCCATGCCCGGAGCGTCATTGGGGAGGCCGAACGATGGGAAAGCAATGCGTATTTGAGCGGGGCTCGAGCAGAACACTCACTCGTTCACACTCGCGAGCAGAATGAAAACTGTCCGAACTGTGAACGGCTGTTAGGTGTTTTTGTTAGGCTGTGTCTGTGGCTTATTGGCAGGCGAAGGTGAAGTTGGCCGGCCAAACGTGGCAGGGCGGCCGCTTTTCTTGAGAAGTACGTGTGGTGCCAGCCGCGCCTGCTACGAGGAGGGTGACTGCCGCGTGCCGCCGGTGATTAATTGCTTAAACTTGAAAGGGAGAAGGTCGGGGCCCCGTTGGAGCTCTCCGTACGCTAGGCGCGTGTAACTATAACCAGCAAACGGCATTCGAGGGAGCATTCTGCAGAGTCGAAGGACGACTGCTTTTTTTTGAAGGGGAAGGGGGGGGGGGGGGCGCAGGCGAAGGTGTCACACCGACCGAAATTTTTCCTTAACTTTGGGTGAGGGGAGAGAGGGGCAGTGCGGGTGCTAAAACCTGAAGCTCGCCCCCCGAACACTACACGCAAGGAAAAGAGGGAAAGGAAGCATTTTGAGAAGTTGGTCGCCACAAGGGTCGCGCTTTTGAACAGCAGAGCACTTCGTTCTTACGAACTGGTGAGCGCAGGTGTCTCGGACGGAAGTGCAGTTTTGCGTAGCTTTAAATAAACATTCAGACATTACCGAAAGTTGGACACAAGAATTACAAGTTCAGCGTCTTTTTACAATGCCGTTGCTTTTTTTTCAGGTCAGATACCCAATATGCGTGTGTGTTTGTTGCCGCAGATTTAAAGCGTTTTTCCTATCCCTCTAAAGCATCTGCTGCTGTGGCTTCCTGGGGAACGTGCCAGGGGGTGCGGCAACGTCAGCGTTTGGGAGGCAAGTGCAAGCAAACAGCGCACCGACGACATGCTGACCTCATTGTTTGCAAATGGCTTACATTTTTTTCGTTGAGGAGTGTTGTAGTAGATAAAGTTCTTACCAAGATACCTTGTGTTCTCGATGTAGGTGTTTTGTTGATTCAGTGTTTTTATTGTGTTATTAACGTGTTCACACGTATATCATATTTATATAATTTTTATGCAATAAATTGACTGTGCAGGAAACACACTTTTCACGTTTCGCCATTCAAAGTTTGAAGCGGAAAAAGACTAGAAGTTACGTAATCCTAAACGAAAAATGAAAATGCGGCCTGTGCGCTCATGAAGAACTCCCAAATACAGTAATAAATTCCTCTGCAGCGCTTATATCAAGCGCAAAAAAAAAAACCTCGAATGCAGGTCAACACTGCTCCCAACACGCCCCCCTGAAAACTTCCAGTTGGAGGAAACAATACACTCCCAATGGTACCCCTGAAAACTCCCATTCTAGTGGCAGTAAAATGAAACTCCCATATGGTACTGAAAAATCTGCGGAAATAACGGGAGTAAGGCGAAACTCCCATTAGAAGGAGTTTTGAAAACTCCGAATGAGTACTGAGTTATGCAGCAAGCCATTTACTCCCATTCCGGATTATTTGTGTTCTGTGTGTAGGCCTCAAATATTTCTCGTTCCTGTTTTGTGCCATACAACTTCAGCACTCTCATCGTATCAAATTCTAGCATGCAGCCTCCTGGCGTGCATTGAGCCTTGGAGTGGAGCACCAAATCAGTTTGTGTTCCATTCGTCAGCAATGCGACATGCTCCCACCACCGCCTGTTAGGGCAGTGCCTTGTCTGCCCTATGTACAGTCATGGATAATTCAAATACGAACCGCGGAGCGCATAGTCGAAGATGCCGGTGCCGTCACCTGGCAGCGGCTTTGAAAAACGCACGGACATGCGCAGTTGAGAGGACGGGAGCGAGGCTGCGTGCCCCACTGTGTGCCCTCTGCTCGCTCGCATGCTTGCCTTGTCGCTATGCCGCAAGAGCGCTGAAAACATTTATTAGCGATGCAGCGCGAGATAGTATCTGCGGCCACTGTGTGCTCGGCTCACATGAGCGCCTGCTCGCCGTGTGTGTCGGCGTCACATTGCCCACATAGCTTTGCATGCGGGGTTCAGTAACTTGGAGCAAATAACGATGGACACCTGGGTCACTCCCAAACCAAGCTCAGTGGTGCCCGCTCCGCAGGTTTCTACAAGCACTGTGGGGCCTGCCAAAAAAAAACGGGAAAAGCAGGCCGTCGAAATTGTTGCGCAAGGGCAACTGGCCTATAGAAAGGTTGGAGCTACCTATCTTAATCATTTTTGTTAATATTTGAATTCTGCCAGTAATTTTTCCAGACCACACAATGCTTGCAGTTAATTTATATCCTTGGGGATGAATTCTGATGGTATATCTATCGTTTGCTACTAGCACCAACTCCGCGAAATGACTCAGCCTTGACTCCGTTAAACAAAGGCGCATTCTTAGAGGCCAGGTCATTGTTCGATTACCCAGCCACTGTACCATGAACGCAAAACAATGCCACGCCATCAGAAATTAGGCGACATGCATTTATTTTGGCTCCATATCTGTGCAATTGTTTTCTTCAAGAAAGCATGATGAGCTCAACAGCATGCCTTACGAGAACGTGCACGCGTTCGCCATGCAAGCACTGGCCGCAGCTGCAAGCAAATACGCGCCGCGTTGCTCTCAACGCGACAAACACCTTCAGCTGCAGCAGCACTGGTACTTTCAGTGCTTGCAGCGCTCTTGCGGCATGGCGACAAGGCTAGCATGCAAGCGAGGAGAGGGCGGCATATCTCAGTGGGATACGCAGCCTCGCTCCCGTCATCTCAACTGCGCATGTCCGTGCGTTTTCCACGGCCGCTGCCAGGTGACGGCAGCGGTATCTTCGGCCATGCGCTCCGCGGTTCGTATTTGAATCGTCCATGACTGTACCATCAAGATACATTGAAATACGAACAACAAAGCATGTGACTTTCAGTACATGCTGTGCATCATGGTGACGGGCTGTGTAGCCACAGTAGGAACAAGTTACAAGAATTAGTGTTCAACGTTTCTGTGTAAATCGCATTTGAGAATGTTAACTGCCGCATTTGGTGCAGGGTCCCGCTACGGTTATCAAAATTTGTCGCTGTGTAGGATCAAGCAGAACACGACGAAGGTTGCAAGCAGAAGCACAAATGGGCACCAAATATGGTGGTGGGCGAAATCAATATTTTCACAGACCGAACGGTGCCCTCTCAACACCCGTACAAGTTGGTCTAACTGGGAGTACACAATACCTTAGAGAAACTGCACGAAGCTTAGCATCACTCCCAAACCTCCCGCCTCAACCACCTACCAGACGAGACACCCTTGAACTCCTCGGATATCCAGTACCGACCCAAGAACAGCTACAACATGTGCCCCTCCACATCCGTCAACACATTTGTGCAGCTCCCATGGCGCGATATACGCATCAATACGCTCGTCAGGAAAGTAACCCACTGGAGACCAACGAAACTAACGTGGATAATTACAAACTTTTCATTTCTGCGCGCCAAGAGCCCTCTGCAATGATTTAACAAGAATATGCAGCAGGACCATGACCTCCTGAATATGATGTTCCGGAGCTTATGACAGCACGCAGCGATTACAAGACACGGGGTTCGACGAACCAAAGCGAGGCGCAAGAATCACATTCGTAGGTCGCAATAGTCTTGTCTTGTTATTTCTTAACACACAGTCGACAAGAGTTTCGTGCGAACCATCGTTCGCGGCTGGCCACGATAGCAGCGCCGTTTGAAGTTGAAGACATACGTGCACTCGCACGTCGGAGACGAAACGCCCAGCGGCCTCAACACGGTGCTCTAATAAAACGCAGAGCAGAAGTTCGTGGCGAGCGCACTCATCCCTCCCGCAAATCGAGGCGGCAGAACTGATGCAGAACGCCCGTGTTCGCCGTCGTAACGCACTGCGCAAATTAGGCGGCCGCACACACTCAGTGTCCCAATCACACGCTACACAGCACCGTGAGTGCTCTCCAGAAGTTCTTCGAGAGCGCCCTTATCACAATCGCATGCCAAACACCTATGCAACATTGCTCCCCAATTTCTCCCGGCATGCTTCACTAGCCGGACGCGGAAACGCCACAGCAGCACTTTGCCAGATTAATACCCATCGCTTTCGCCGTTTTTAGTAAGCAAAAGCTCAGCTGGCAACCTTCAAATCGTTGTATCATGTCTGCCACTGTGTGTCGTACGGTTCCAATGCACTGGCTCAGCGGCGCGCTTCCCCTCTAGAGTAAATATATTATCTCTATGCGGGAGGTAGTCGAAGGGCAGGAATTCTTCCCGGAACATGGTTCGGCAGTCGTCCACCGTGCGCGCCGTATGGCCTGCCATTCGATACCACCGGGCGGCATGGTCCCCTAGGCCTGCGGGCAGAACTCTGCGCAGCACTTCGCTCTCGCTGATGCCGCTCGCCTACTCGTAACGGCTCAGAGCCGGCAGGAAAGCGTTGGCGCTCACTTGATCGCTGTAACCGCTATACGTCGGCATCGGTAGCTGCACCTTGGGAGCGGGGGAGCGCACCGCCTGCAACACTTGCTGCATGGCGCTTGCGAGAGCGTTCGCGATGGAAGCTGCATCCACAGGCATTCCTTCGTTTACGGGCGCCTACGTGCTGAATCCGCCTCTTTCGCAACGCTACTGCGCATGCGCATAGCCCTGGCGGAGGAGGCAGTCTGGCAGAAATGGGCCGGTCTGCTCCGCGGTGATTCCACTGCTGTCTGCGGCTGTACTCAGCCCGTGTAGTGAAAGCATGCGGCCGGGTTCGGCCCCCACCGAGAAAATAAAATGCAGTACGTTTTACAAATGCAACTGTCGGCCAAACCATAACATGAAGGGTGAAATTGTTGTTTCTATCGACACACGCCAACCCCGAAGCGAAAGTGAACAAATAGGAGCTCTCCGCCACGGCACCATGCATTAACAGCCCTATTCTGCGACCCGTCGCAGTAACACCAGGCATTAACACCACCGGTGACGATAACCTGCAGGCACGTTAAATCCAGACATCGCCTTGTCATATTACTCCGACGACGATACGAACACACCGGCCGACCGAAAGTTGCCGTAGTACGACAGGCTCGTTGACCAAGGCGGTCAGTAGGCCTGATTAGATTCGAGCCGCGACGAATGTGCCTCTATTTTGTTAGTTCGTAGAGCGTAACAAACTTCTTAAGGTCAACGAAGCGAACGTACCTTCACACTATGTATGCGATCCGTACGTCGTGCCTAGCGACGCTTCACTGACTTCGCTTAACTGAAGCTCCATATGTGTACACGTCTGGCACACTTGTAGAAAATGTAAGGCATTTAAGTCTAGAAGAAGGGTTACTCAACTTCATCTAGGAAACGGAGAATCAAAATCAACCAATGTTTCTGTCGTAAAGCGCGAAACAGAAGTACGAAGAGCACTTTTTTTTTCGACTGGTGGACTCGCTATCTGCTCGCGAGTTAAATTAGCTATCGTATTTACTGGCTTAATAAGTAACGTAGAGTAAGAGACGCTTAGTTGATAAGTGCTATTCAAAGAATGATGATCAGTTTCTGTGGCAGCAATACTATACTATACAATACAGCAAGAAGTTTTTTTTTTAACTTTTTCAGAGAGGTGCAAAAATATAAGCTAAACCTCAGCTTTGTGCCGCGGCATTCGAGAACAGTTGTTTGCTGCGTCGTGGCCGAGTGCTCTAGAGCGTCAGAAACACCGGCCTGCTCGAATGTTGTGGTTCGAATCCTCTCGGGGATCCCTTTTTTTTTTTTGTCCTGACATGCTTGTGGAAAGTGATGTGTTTTTTCTCGTTGTAATCTGCATGCAGCCCTCCACTGCTGGGAAAAGTATTCATCCAAATGACGAGGAGCTTGCGATTTGAGTAGAAATGTAGTTCCATGCACCATTTTTCTCGCCCGTGATATTGCCGCTGTTTGAAAGGAATGAACTAATACTAACTTTTCAAATTGACAGTCCTAAAGAAGACAATGTAATCGTGCGACTACTATGAACAAGCGCGATTACGAATAAAAATGCACCCCAAAAAGTAATTTTCTAAGATACGTCGGGACTTCCGTTGATTTGGACTTCGCTTTCTTCGGTCAAAACGCTTCCAAAAGTAATCTGCACATGCATTTATGCTGGTTATGATAAGAAACAGAAAACAAAAGAACGGCGGTATTGAACAAATCTGCAGCCACGTATAATATTTTGCATCGCTGATATCCACATACCATCCTTCAAGCAATGGTTTGTATAAAGACCACATTAAGGGCCTGCGTTTATGCTGCTGTCTTACAGATACCCATGTTCCCCTCCCATCTCTTTTAAGCGCTAGAAAAAAAATGCCATGAGAACATCGCTTTCACGGCCTGAGATAGCCACCCTCGGGTGCTGACACTTGCGGACCTGCTGCAAAAAGAAACGAGCGTCGCAGGCTTGTTAGGATGTTTCCCGCATTGAAAACGTACGTCTTCCAACATAGTTTTTGCAGTTTTAGACTGGCCACACAATTCACGTGAAACAAATAAACACCAGCAACGCAGCCCTGATTCCCCTTCCGCTGCAGTGGCAGCCCACTTGCACCCCTGCCATATCGCTTCTCGGCGGCGCCACCAGAGGCCGCCACAGCGCAATGAAAAAGGCGGATTCCACGACAGGCGCGCCGTATGGGTACAGTGCCTAGAATATACTAGGCACTGTAGTATGGGGCTTCAGCAACCGCGCATGGGGGTTGAACGCGCGGAGTCACCTGACGTAACTCTGCGTTCGCGGAATTCAGAACTTTCCGGAATTCTCGTAGCCGCGGTTGCGTAGGGGCCATGGGGAAGGGGGAGCCGAGCAGCTCCTTCGGCTGCAGAGGACGCTGTTGATGCAGGGCATCGCAGGAGTTCCCAAGCATGATCACAAAGGTCGGCCAACAGCATCAAATCCCCCAACTCATAATCATGTGCCAGGTTCCTTCTCGGAGCTAGCGGACCTCGGATTCAGTTGAACACGGGTCCCTCGTTCGGGCGCCAAAAATGTGGCGACCAGGGTTCTCACGGCGAACAAAGTCGAGACTCGGCCGCAGGGCTAGCTCCACTGAACGCTGCCACGGACAGCCAACTGGGCATAGCTGCAGCGAACAGCAAGGAACAAGATACTGAAATCGCCAACCCTGACGTTTGTTGCACTACAATAAGGAACGTCGGGCGCGTCGCTCTACCACCGCCAAGACCACCTTGGTCAGGACGGGAGAGACAGGCGCGAGGGCGGTCAAAGGGAGGCCAGAAAAGGAGCCACACGTACCTACGGATGGTCGCTCCCGATGGTGGGTGGTATCCCAAAAAATCCCAAGACGCCCCTCCCCCGTCGTCGGCCCCGGACCAGCCCGCCCGGAGCTTCCGGGCAAAACCTGTCCCGTCAGGGAGTCGGCAGCGTCCCTCCCCGTCCACCTCCCGCGGCAGGGAAACGCGCGGGCCGCAGAGAGAAAGAGGGACATCCATCCCCGCTGTCGCTTCCGCGGCGGGCCGAGATAGATAGGGAAGACGGCGGAGCGCCGTAATTCCCACAAAGTTTGGATTTATGTTTTGGTGCAGTTTTTATAAGGAGTCGCTGGATGGGTGACATGTCTATCATGCATGGCGTGCAGTAGCTATGCGGTGCCCCTTCCGGTAGCCCCGCCGTGCTCCTGCATTACAGAGACATCACTCTTTACTACCACCTCCTCCGCCGCCAGTACCCTCCACCACATCCCCAACTCATCCTAGACGCAGCTCAGTGCCTACGCGTCCTCCAGACATCCCACACCGCACTCAGCTCATTCACACCCACCCACACCTTTTTGACTCCCCAACATGCTTGCCTGCGGGGCCCTCGACACGCACTATCATTCCTTGTGCAAGTGCCCAGCAGACCCCTTTCCTCCCTTTCCTTCCCCCTCCCTCTGGGAGCAGGCGCTGCGCGACCCGGAGGCATCGAGTCAAGGCTTGGTGACCACCCGGGCCCTGGCGGTCGCGGCGGCCCTGTGGACCACCCCCACCCCCCTCACCTGATCCCTGAGCATAAATAAAGCTGTTTCTCTCTCTTCAGAAGGGAAAAGGCTTGGGCGTGTTGGTTCATCGTCACACGGAAAACAAGCGCTAAATAAAAACACGGAACGAGGAGTAGACGGGACAAGCGCTGACTTTCAACAAAATGTTCATTGCCGCTCCAGCGCTTATAAACAAGTCAGGGAGCACGAAGAGAGGGGAAAAAGAAAGGGAAACATCAAAACCGGAGGCCAAAAAAAGAAGAACAGTGACGTGCCGCCTACGATAAGAAATCCAATTCGTGTTTCGATAAAGCCACAGACGGCCTGCTGACGCATTGATCCCCCGACCTCGCTATCTCGGCCGCTTCCACAATTTCCCTTGTGAGGGCCGAGCGGTGAAAATACAAGATGGTAGTCTGGTCGTACAGGGGATGACACTGGTTACCCGAGACACATTTTTTACAGTGGGCAGCCAGCTGGCCGTCGGTGGCTACGCTCCTGACCTTGTTCTTGTGTTCTTGTAGGCGAACGTTTAAGCATCTGCCGGTCTGGCCGATATAGTCTACCACACGACAAAGGAATTTTGTAGAAAACGCTACGTCGGCATTTCACAAACGCGTCTCTGTGCTTGATAGCGCAGATCGGTTTCCGCGCACGCGTGGGACAGCTCAACCTGCACAAAGCCAAAAGCTTGTTAGGCGCCGTGAACAAGACCTTGACCCCTGAACGTAGCCCAACTTTCTTCAGGTTATGCGACATTTTATGTATGTAAGGGATGACAGCTATCTTTTCTTTAGCTCTTCTTTCTTTGTCCTTTCTCTGATTTTCTGCCTTCTGCGCATCGCTCAAACAAGACTCAATTTTTCTTTTGGGATGTAAACCTTCCGCGACGGAAACAATAACCTGCCTGGGGTAACCCACGGCTTCAAAACGTACCACCTGCTTTCCAAGGCTTTCATCCACCGCGTGCGGGCATGACTTGCTGAGAGCGCTAGACAAGAAAGACAGCACAATATTCCTCTTTACCAGCTTAGAGTGTGCCGAGCTGTACGGCAGGGGCGGCTTGTTGGCTCTAGGCTCGTGCAACCAACACACGTGATCATCCTCAAAACGTAGCCGCAAATCTAAAAACCTGATGCTGTCATTCTCGGGCAATTCAAACGTAAAAATGAGCGGCGTAAAACAGGCATTGAAAGCGGCCAAGATACGCGACACAAGAGGGTGAGACGGTGATAAAGCGGCATTAATGCTGTTCATGGCTGAAGGGTCAATAAAACATGAAGTGTCTAAAACAATTAAAAAGTCATCGACGTATCTGAAAATTTTCAACACTTTAAGCTCACCTAGCCGCTGAAAGAGGGCGTTGTCACAACGGGCTAAAAACAAATCACTTAAAACCGGTGCAATGCACAACCCAATACAAACACCCTGCTTTTGCAGGTAAATGTTACTGTCAAATGAAACAAAGGTTGATGTAAGATAAAAAGATAAAAGCTCCAAGAAACCACTCGTGCTCACACCACACACGTTCTGAAATCCGACCGCCCCGAAGTCATCAATGGCCGCCTCGACACTGGACAGCAACCCTTCATGTGGCAAAGAATAAAACAAATCTTTTATGTCCACAGAAAAGGCAGTTAAACTTGCACGGTCATTTGTCTTGAAAAAATCAATTACGGCGGCGGAATCTTTTGTTATAAAAGGGTCGGCAACGTCCAGAAATTTAAGCTTGTCCTGCAAGAAGTCTGCGACACACTTTTGCCACGTCCCTGCCTCGGAAACAATCACGCGAAACGGGCATTCCACCTTATGAGTTTTTGCCGCAAAAAACATTTCAAGAGAGACATTGTCGCTGTTCTTTATTTGCTTGACAGTTTTCATAAGGTTGAGCTGCTCACACAACTGCTTAGCGCGACACTTGACCTTTTTCAATGACACCTTTAGGTCGGACTTGAAGACTGCTTGCACAGCTTTATTGGCCTTAGCGCGGAATGTTTCATGCCTGAGAACGGCAAACCCGCCCTCCTTATCTGCTGGCAGGACGCAGAGGCCAAGGTCCTTGAGAGTCGTAGCCACACGTTGCAGCCGTACGTCGGGGTGCTGCCGGCCGCATTTTGCGACCACGTTGACACCATGGGCCACACAGGAAACACTGTCGTCCTCCGGCACCCGCCTGGCCACTTCACGGACACAGGTAAGAAGCTCTGAGGCGTCCTTCTTCGGCTGCACTGCGAACTTAGGACCAAGTTTCAGCGTACTCGAGACATCTTCCGGGAGGTCAATATCACCGACGCAGTGAATCCTGTAGCTGTTCCCTGCATCCTTCTTGCGAGGTACCAGGCGACGGAGACAGCCCAACACACTGGTCCAACATTGGTCAAGTAACCGGGAAAACTCACGCCATCTCTGCCGGGCTCGTCCCAAGTTGTCGTCACTGAAGATACTTGAGTGCGAACAGTCCCGGTAGAACCGAGCCTGTCTCCTCCATTCGCTGCGCAGAATCTTGCACAGCCTTGCTCCATGGTTGTGTGAGGGGGGAAGCCACCAAACAGGGCACGAATAACTGGAGGCAGGATCTTGGAGCGGATGCAGAAGGATAGGACACGAGCTTGAACCTCGGCATGGGCGGCTAGCGACACGAAGGAGCAAGGATCCGAAGAAGGAGTAGAAGATCAGGAGCGTAGCCACCGACGGCCAGCTGGCTGCCCACTGTAAAAAATGTGTCTCGGGTAACCAGTGTCATCCCCTGTACGACTAGACTACCATCTTGTATTTTCACCGCTCGGCCCTCACAAGGGAAATTGTGGAAGCGGCCGAGATAGCGAGGTCGGGGGATCAATGCGTCAGCAGGCCGTCTGTGGCTTTATCGAAACACGAATTGGATTTGTTATCGTAGGCGGCACGTCACTGTTCTTCGTTTTTTGGCCTCCGGTTTTGATGTTTCCCTTTCTTTTTCCCCTCTCTTCGTGCTCCCAGACTTGTGTATAAGCGCTGGAGCGGCAATGAACTTTTTGTTGAAAGTCAGCGCTTGTCCCGTCTACTCCTCGTCCCGTGTTTTTATTTAGCGCTTGTTTTCCGTGTTTCTCTCTCTCTCTCTCTCTCTCTTTTCAGACGGGTGTGCCTGCCTTCTATTGGCCTCGAGGACATACCGTGGCGCCACCTACGAGCGACGTCACTTGTTGGAAGCCGGGTCGTGTTGTCGTCTGCTACAACACATTTCCTGTGCGTATGCGGAAGAGTGCTTTTTTGTTGTGGCCACCGCCTCCCCCCTCCTTGTAGATTTGATGCAAATTACCAAAAAAAGTTGTGTGCAGACCGAATAATCTGGGCAAGCTATCCGCGACTCGCTTATTCCCGGCGACACCGCCACGTTTATTTGCTACCATCGCGACTTACAGCTCGTAGGCAGCCAGCTAACGCCAAGGACGATGTAACTTACGCCGAGAAAAGGGCGCTGTAAATTCATTATGACCTACTTGTGACGGGACCTGTACGAGACTTTGTGTGCAAGGAAACACCTTGCAGGAAGCACCTCGCACAACACCTTGCACACAGAAACACCGCGTACTGCTCGCATTGCCTGGTAAATGGATGACTACGCGAGAACGGTGATCGGATTGCTTCACCGCACGTGCTTAAAAGTGTTGTTATGGTCTGCAGTTTGGCTTAATAAGTGCCTATTTCCCCAACAATGTTTTTTTTCAGTTATGCCCGGATTGTATTAACGATCACTGCCGTAGCTGTGCTCTGCACGGCTGATTGTTTACTTTTAGCGACAACTTGTCCACAATGTATAAAGGGTATGAACGCGAGTTTTTAAAGCCTTCGAGCGGGTTTAGACAAGGCTATATTTAGCTTTCATTTGGACCTCGGCGTGGGAATTTATAATTGCAACGTGAGCTTTTGTCTGTTGAGAGTGAGCCGGCCTTTCTCAAGCATCAATTTCGAAACTCACGACTGCTCACAGAAGGCGAGGCTGTGTACGAGGCGAAACACGTCGGCAATGATTTGGGGTAATGGGGAGTTTTCGAATAGGAGAAACGAGCGTTGGGGGCCCCAAAGAAGTTAGGGGAACCCAAACGCAACACGCGCGGGCGCGACGGGAGGGTCTTCTCCAACAGTTCGCAGCCGGCTTCAGATGCACGAATCGAATGTTGGGAACTTTAGGCTTAGCGTCGCGGCAGATATTTCACCGCCGCTATCGTTACAGTTGCGAATGACACTGTCCCTAACACAACTTTTCACCGCACTGTCACCCCCTTCTCGTATGATCAAGATGCCTGCCACGGCCTCGGCCGATACTTGCGCGCAGATATCGCCACCCTTCGGCCACTCACCACAGTGCGCGTTCGGCCTGCGCCGCTGGGAACGACCTCCGCGGCCGGTCGGCGTAAATCGTGGCAGATATTTGAGCATCGCTTTGAAAACCACAGCTGATGACACTACCTAACACAATTTTTATCACACTAACACCCACTTTCACCGATCTGGAACTTCTTTTCCACGACTTGTGTGATTTTAAAGAGCGGCGACAAGTTAAGGCCCAACCACATGCACGCGTAAAACCGACGTGCTTGCGCAACGACGTACGCCTGCGGCGGCATACGCCGCTGTGTCTACGCCGGCCGACGACGAGGGCGAGTAACCACGTACCGCCACAACGCGCGCGTAAACCAATGAGCCGCGCAGTGTGGCTCGACTACTTCGGACTCAGCTTTGTGGCGACCAGTTCAACTACATTTTAACTCAAATGAAGCAAATAATGCCTATTCTCACAAAAATATGTATATTTAATACAGAAACAACTAACACAGTTCTTGGGACATTAAAAAACGTTAAGGATTAGTATGCATACTTGGCAGGCACAAAACCCTTCCGCTACATCTGGCGTAAAACTGCCTTGCTCCCATAGTTGCTTGTTGCTTCGCGTGTTTTGTCCGGTTTTTTGGTCACCGTATTTTACAAATTACTTCGTTTCATCGCATAATGAATAGTGAAGTTACTTATTTATCAATTCACTGTCTTGTTATGCGGCCTGACCGCCGATAACATCACCGCCAGAGGTGTACGTCAACACCGTACGTCCGAAAGTTTGCGTCGATGCCTGGCGCGCTCTGACTTGGGCGTAACAAGCGCGTACCAATGCATTCGGCGTACGCCGGAGTACGCCGGTCCCTTACGCGCTTACGCCGGTTTACGTCGTTGCGCGAGTAAGTCGGTTTTACGCGTGCGTGTGGTTGGGTCTTTTAGATGCAGATCATCTGATTCACTCGCCTTGTCCCTCCGGCGTCGTCGTCGTCATCGGCGTTGTCCACCCCTCCCCCATTTTCCTCGCCGCGCCACCTGCGCTCTCCACCGCTCACCCCCTCTCCTCTCCGATAGCGAACACTCTCTCGCGAGGGGCATTGGATTGGATTCGATTGCATTGGCTTGGATTGGATTAAAGTGGATTGTGTTGCGTCAAAGCCGCGGCAGACGCATGTGCAGTACTCTCTCTTCCGCGGTTTCCTCTCCTTCGGGCGCGCTGCGCATATAACCGGTGTGCCGTTCTCCGGCGAAGCAACATCCACGCTTGGCTCAAACACCTAGAGTCCACGCCGCTTTACAAGTACGCCAACGTCGTCATCGACTGGGACCGGCTTACGCAGTCCCCTCAACGTTATGCGCGCTATAAAACGCGGTCCCTTCGCCGCTCCGCCTATGCGTCGCATCTACACAGGTGTTCCCGCGAGGGGAGGTGGGAGTTTTTTTGTTGCTGCCGCGATCTGCGTCGGTTTGAGCCACACCGTCGGCCGTGCGGGCAGGCACGGCGGGTGCGTGTGCTTCTGCGAGCAGTAAACGCTTCACGATTTCCTGCTTTATACATTTCTTGCAAACAAGGGTAATCTAGAAACTTAACTTGGCGATCGTCGTAGTCCACATTGTTGATTGGGGAAACAATCCGCTGCCTACGCTTCGGTCGCATACGTCATACACCACCACGCTCATGTTGTTTGCGGATAATGTACCACCTTTGATACGGTTAATAAGTCCCCGTAGGGTCAAACTGCGCTTGACGCACTGAGAATTAACTTCAATTGACGGAAATTAACACGAAAATACTTTTAGAACGCGCTTCCCAAGCGAAGTGCCACTCGCTGCAAACCAACTACGCAGCAAGATAGGAACGGTGATCCTACAAGTGACGTCAAAACGATCGCAGCGCCGGCCTCTCCAGTGGTGGTCCTCGCGGCCAATACCATGGCACGTCCTGATTTTGTTTTTCCAGCGGCTCTCTTGGTGCTGTCTATGACAGTGGTTTCCCCGCTTTTGTCAAAGGCATTAAGAAGACACCCATTCATGGTCATCATCATAGTCTTATTTAGGTCGACTACGGGACGACCCCTCCGCTCTTTTCCTGCACTCCCTCCATCGGCCTTCCCTTTTTAGACCCGTTCCCGGCTGCCCATTCTGTTACCGTGGTAGTCTACCGGCTGTCAGTCCATCTCACGGTGAAAAAAAAAAAAAGCCTTACAGGCTGTCGTGGTGATGGTGTTTCTTTGATTTTCCTCGGTTGCCTGTAAATTTATGGTACAGTGGGCTCTCCAGTATTCGGCTCATGATCACTCTTACTCTAGTCTTGCTCTTTCTTTCTTTCCTGCTCTCCTCTCGGTTAGCCCTTCAATAATGTTGAAGATGACCTCTTTTTTAGCGTTTGTGAGTTCGACTCTGCCAGTTGAGTCTTGAGTCACGCCGAGCATTTTAACGTGACTGTTTTCTGGGAGGACATCCGTACTTATTTTAGAATGACTTTTAGTTAATCCGCATGGCGCCTTCCGTCGTTTTCCGAACGAACCTTGCCAAGAAGACAATATTGAAAATTGAATATTCCATGGCAATATTGAAAGGTAGTTTCAAATTCACGTCATTAGACCCTATCTACTGGGTTTTATTTTAGTGTGTTTCTGCTCATAATCAACGCGTTATTTGATTTCCGAGTGTTAGGTGCCCCAAAGGAAAACACGCCGTGGTGTCTCAGTGGGCAAAGCGGGATTCACACGACGGGGAAAGACTTCTTGCCACCCACGCGTTGTCCTAAAAGGCACTTTGCAGGCCGATCGCGCACTGCATTCAGGTTAATCCTTTCAGCCCTATTTTTTTATTTCAAACAAAACAATGTTTTCTGTATGTTTTCTCAAATTTTAGGCTCCCATAAGATCCCAAACAAAGAATAGGGCAGGAAGTGCACGTAATAACCAATTTATTAATGATATGATTATTTAGCACATCTGGCCAATACAAATTTTTTGTCCAGCGGAGACATCACTTTTGCACATTTTCTGACGATCCTACAAACAAAAAATGAGCTTCGTAATGCGTGTATTTATAGATTTACAAGCTTGGGAATAAAACTCGGACCGCCATTTCTTTCAGCCTCAATGTCGTAATGTCGTCTTCACTAGAGCTGCTGCTTCTTTGTAGCGTGCAGCTCCACTAAAATAAAACAACACTTATATCTATCACAAAAGGCATCAATAAAGAATAATTCCTCCCAAAAAACCAGGAGTTTTGGTTTCGCTCGCTATGCGCTAGAGCAGCTTTTATATGATGGCGTCAATTGACACCACCAGGGCCGAAAGTGTTAAAGGCAGCGCACCTCGAAAAAGGTGAGGGGATCCTTACAACAGGATTCGCCCCGAACTTCGTTCTATTCATTTTTTTCTCAACTTCTGGAACCATTCAATTGGAGGAGAAGCTCTATTGTAAACTCTTCCTGCTGGGGCGACCAATGAGTGGCTGGAGATGTTTTAGAAATTGAATTATATTTGGCGCATAAAGTATCCTATTCAATTTGTTTATTTTTCACCAAAACAATACACCAGGTGAAAAATGGTGAAAAAATGGCGGCCGAAAAAGTAACTGCAATAAAGCAGCTTGACAGAGCTCCGGCCACCGTCAACTAGCAGCAAAGGAGAAGTGCAAACACAAGACATACATACATGCTGTTAGATGATTCATTTCCTACTCGGGAACATTTAACATAGGGACAAAAAAAAGAAAAGCGAGATAGCCGAGGAAACACGGTAGAACGCAAATAGAAACAGTATTTGTTCAGAAAAATCTAAATGAAGGTGCGCACCGTAAAACGAGATAAAATCAACGTCAATATTCAGCAATGTAGCGCTTGTCACATGTAAAAACAAGTATGTATGCAATCCTAGATGTATGCAATCTCCTGTGGCCCACCAGTTATGCCTAGGCAGGCGCGAATGTTTTTGTTCTCTGTATATTCCAGCAAATAATGCTCGACAGTAACAAGGGGGCAAAGGTTAGGCTTTTACCTGTCATTGCCTGAGTGCAGCCTTTCATGAACAATCAGGCTACGTCTTTTAGAAAAGCCCTTGTGACAAATGGTACACACATGGGCTTTCTCGCCAGAGTGCAGTCTTTCATGAGAAGCCACGTCACTTCGCCTAGTGAAGCCCTTCTGACAAATGCTGCATGCATAGGGCCTCTCGCCAGAGTGCAATCTTTCATGAATAACCAAGCTGGGTTTTTGAGCAAAGCTCTTCTGACAGATGCCACAGACATAAGGGCTCTCGCCAGAATGTAATCTTTCATGAGTAACCAGACTGTATCTTTTAGTAAAGGCCTTTTGACAGATGCTACATACATAGCGCCTCTCGCCGGAATGCAATCTTTCATGAGTGCGCAGGTTGCTTTTTCTGATAAAACACTTCTTACAAACGTTGCACACGAAGGGCCTCTCACCAGAGTGCAATCTTTCATGAGTAACCAGGCTGGCTTTTTGAGAAAATCTCTCCTGACAGATGCCACAGACATAAGGTCTCTCGCCGGAATGCAATCTTTCATGAATAACCAGGTAACTTCTTGTAGTAAAGCTCTTCTGACAGATACTACACACGTAGCGACTCTCACCAGAGTGCAATCTTTCGTGAGCAGCCAGTTGCCCTCGTCGAGTAAAGCTCTTGTGACAGATGTTGCACACAAAAGGTCTCTCACCAGAGTGCGACCTTTCGTGAACAACCAAATGACATCTTTCAGTATAGCTCTTCTGACAGATCCCGCACACGTACGGCCTCTTGCCTGTGTGCACTCTCATGTGTTTGTTCAGGGTCCATTTCTTGCGGAAGACTTCTTCGCAAACAGTGCAGACATGGGAAACCTCAGTAGCACACACTTTCACATCAGTAATGTGGGGACTGCACTGATAACAGGACGGGCAGTAATAGAGCTTCCTTCCCAAATGGAATTCCTTGCTGTCATTGGGAAAGGTCCTAGGCGGAAAGAAAAACAAAATATTAACAATGGCACGAAAATAATGCAACAAATAAACAAACAAATGCCTAACAAACCTAGCTGTGTTCTGGTCAATGCATGTATGCATTCATGCAAATACTCCACAGTGCACATTACTGAGGAGGCCCTAGGTGGCCGCAAAAGCTGCGCATTTTGCAAGCTCTTGAAAGCATCTATTTCCAAAATTTTCTGCTGAATTTACAACTTTAAAAAGTATGGCACTACATCATATGGACATAAATCACATTGCAGATTCTGAGTTTTGCATTTTTACCTAGCCAATAAAACGCAAATTACGCCATCGTGAAGTATGCTTAACAAGTTCTAGAGCATCTTAAAGGGACCCCGAAAAGCTTTGTGAAGGTGGCAATCAAATGCATTCAGGTGGTAGAACACATAACGGGGGATTTTTGAGCCAAGTGTGGGCCCCATACGTTGTACGGATAATTTGTAAACAATTTTTGAAGATCGCCTTTTTCAGCCGATGAGCGCGACGCCGCAGCGAGCCGACCGCGGCTGACACAACGGCGACCGCGGCTGACGCAACGGCGATCGCGGCTGACGCAACTGCGAAGGCGCCCCCTGATTCGCCCAATCGCCGGCGAGGTCGGCTGCCGGCGGCGTCACTGTTATTGGCTTCCGGCTGCTCTCCCTCCTTCCTGCGCGATCCCGAGGCAAAAGCGGCAAAGGCGGGTACGCAGCGATTGACGCGTGCCTAGGCGCAGGAATGTAGCTAGCGCAGAATGGAAGTCGAGCGTCGCGATGTCACATGGCTATTCCCAGTGTTTCCAGCTGCTTTGAAGGAAGCAGAGAGGGAGGAGGAGTCGATCGGCTAGTGGGGAGAGGTGCATTTAATTGCTTCTGGCGCAGCTAATACTGAATGTAGATCAATAATTCCAACGGCATTACATCGCTATATTGGTGCTACGTGAGAATACAGGCCTTTTGTAACTTTTACAGAAGGCTTTTCTGGGTCCCTTTAAGTTCATTTCCAGTTTTGGTTTGACCTTGCCTAACTTCGGTGTTTTAGTCATGGACAAAAAGTACCAACGAGACTGACAAATTCACCAGATGAGGTGTTTCATTCACGCACAAATAATTGAAACAGCGTCGCGTGCAACGAGTTATTGAAATGGCACAGCTGATTTGCCAAAATTGAATGTTTTGTATCAGGCCCAAACCTTTGTAAAAACAGCATGTGCTCCAAGTAGTAGCGACGTTCGACTAACTCGCCAAAATGAAGTGTTTTAATCATGCACATTTTGCAAAAACATGTGCCTTAAATTAGAGTCATGGACTGGATTAACTGGATAATGATGATGATGATGATCGTTTTTTGTGGCGCAAGGGCTTCTAGGCCAAAGAGCGCCAAAAAAAGAGCGCGTTGTGTCGCAGGTGAGTTATATGCGTGCTTTTGTTAAAAGACAGTTATGTAAAATTGGTGCATAGGAATCACTACCAAATGAATAGTGCTTTTGTTAAAAGATGGTTATGTAAAATTGGTGCATAGGAATCACTACCAAATGACAAAAACATAGGTGAGAGCGCAGAAAAAGATTTGGGCTTAAAATCAGGGTCCCTCGCAGAGATTTTGTCTACCAAAAAAAGGGCAAAGTCCCTGAGTGTCACGGGAAGTACCTCAGCACTGTCCTCATTACTGATGGACAAGTTGTGGTTATGTGTGATAAGAAATTTTTTTAAAAGAATCAACCTCAGCCAAGCAGTCTAGAACTTTTCTGTAAATGATTATTCCTTCATCCGAGAAAAAGTGCGCTGGGTGTAGTGGTATGTGTTGTGTGTATATATAGTACTAGCCAAATGTCTTTGTCTAACTGTTTCGAGTGAGTTACATTTAATTAGGATAAGGAGTACAAAAAGATGTCCTCCACATTTGTCACATGTCGGTCGTGGTGTTCCATTTAAGAGGTATCCATGTGTGCCATGTGTGCGCCCTATCCTTAAACGACAGAGAGCTACTTCTACATACCTGTGTAGTTTTTTGGTTGTCTACCTACTTGTGGTTTAACTGCATGGAGTTTGTTTTCTGTTTGCGTGCCCCAGTTTTTCTGCCAGAGTTTTCTTTTAATGAGCGATTTCAGGTCACAATAAGGCAGTGACATCACGAAGACATTTACGAAGTAAGGCGGTGACATTTCTACGAAGAGCAGCAACAGCTGCCTCCCTATCAGCAGCCTCATTTCCTGCTATTCTACAATGACCAGGAACCCAGCAGGCAGTAATTTTGAGCCCCATCGAATATGGTGCCACGATAGCGTTTATGAGCGAATTGAAGACTGCGTTCTTATGTGGCTTCGCTAACCACAGGGTTGTCCCCACCCCACTGAGAGAATGAGTGTATATGACCGAGCAAGCTATTTTTTTCTGTATTATGTGTTCCATTGCCAGTGCAATGGCTTGGGCTTCACCTGTGGAAATGCTGTTGCGAGTATTAAGGATTTTTGAAGCGCAGAGGTTCGGTCGAAGTACGGCACATGACACTGCAGAATTTGTTTTGGGCGTGTCTGTGTAGAACTCTGCACATTGATGTTTATTCAGAAGACTTAAAAAGTGCTGTTGAATTAAGGCATGAGGTACTTTGTTTTTGTTTATGCTTGCAAAAGACATGTCGCATGCTACAGGCAATACCTTCCATCAGCTTCCATCGGGGCTTCCATCAGCTAAAGAGGTTTTGTACGTGTCTTTGAAGGAAATGTCCAAGTTGGAGGCTACAGTCCGATTTGGCGGCTACATAGGGCTGCGGAAGTGACGGCCGCTTAACGAACAAAGATAAGTGGATGTGTCATGAATTAAGATGTTTGATGGGTGCTTTATGAATGAGGTTGTTTTAACAGCATATAACAAGGATGTGTAAGCTCGCTGGTTATCCAATGACCACAGGTCAGATTCTACATACAAACTCTCTATCGGGCTTGTACGAAAAGCACCTGTCGCCAACCGCAGGCCTAAATGATATATAGGATCCAGTTGTTTCAGAGCAGCTTTTGGAGCTGAGTGATACACTAGGCTACCATAATGAAGCCTCGATCTTACGAGGCTGTTGAAAATTTTCAATAACCATGCTCTGTCCATGCCATATGACTGAGGAGACAGAATGTTTAGAATATTTAGTGTTTTCGTGCATTTTATTCGTAATTGTTTTATGTGAGGAATAAGAGATAATTTTTCATCCAGCAGCCCTCCCAAAAATTTGTGCTTTTTCTATCGATGGGCTTCCCTTCAAGCCCATGAATCTGCCTGCCTGCCTCCTAGCTTAGTAAAAAGTACGCACTGATTTTGTCGCAGTTAAACTTAAAACCGTTCGCATTTGCCACCTTGAGAGGCTTTTCATTTCAAGTTGAAGTTGTCTCTTACTGCGAATTGCAAATTTGCATATTGCAAATTTAAAACTAATCTGAACATGATCCACATATACATAGTAAAAGAGAGATCGGGGTAAAATGTTTAAAAAATTCATTTTGACGATGAAAAGGGAACTCAAGACATTTCCCTGAGGCACACCATTTTCTAGGATGAAAGCTTGTATTAAGACGTGGCCAATTCTCATTCGGAATGTCCTGTGGGTCAGATAGCCTTCTATGACACTTAGCATATTGCCACAGATTCCGAATGAACAAAGGTCAAGTAGAATGCCGTAACGCTGCGTAGTATCATAGGCCTTTTCTAGGTCAGAGAATATACAGGTCTAGGTCATACAGTGTTGTTTATGCACGAAGGCGTCACGCGCGTATGCCTCAAAGGCCACAAGGGCATCCGTTGTACACCTTCCCGAACGAAAGCCCGCTTGACGGTTGTCTAAAATCCCGTCATGCTCTAAAAAATAAACAATGCGTCTGTTTATCATTTTCTCCAAAAGCTTGCATAAACAGCTTGTTAATGTAATCGACCTGTAGCTGGCAGGTGAACAGGTATTTTTCCCTTCTTTTAGTATTGGAACTACAGTGGATTCTTTCCATGATTTAGGAAGGCGTCCTGCTTGCCATATTTGATTGAATAAGAAAAGAATCGCTTCTCCGGTGTCTTGATGAACATGTTTTAACATTTCATAAGTGACTCTGGCGGCCCATGGAGCAGTTTTTCCGCAGGTCGAAAGTGCAACAGCAAACTCACGTTTGGTGAACGGGCAGTTGTAGCCCATGCGATCGTTCTTTTTCCGCATTAAGTTCAGTAAAGCTTGATGTCGGGCTAGTTGGTGTAGCATTCTTTTGAGAGTAAGTTGCGCTTGTTAAAGGAGCCATGAAGAGAAAACAAAAGTTTGTTTTATTCGAAAGATTAGGTGTTTCATAGTACCCCAAGCGCTTTCCCGGAAGCAAATGATGCTTTATTCACTGAGAAATAAGGCAATTTAAGCCAAAATTTTAAATCTCCCGCTAAAATTGAACATTCCGTGACGTGTACATTGGCGTCATAGCGCCGGTCCATGAAACAGATACTTAGTATGTCGACTCCATATAGCACCCACACGCGGGAGTCGATCGAGACGGCGGTCATTTTAAAAATACTAGTAAAACCTAGTGCACCCGCAGCCCTAGTCATGGAATCGCCTGATCCGGAGAAAAAAAACTCTCGCCGAGGAGCTCGGGCTTGCATTTAACAACCTCACACCACTAAAACGCTCAATGCTTCCAAGTGCACGAGCGGCAAGAGTTGTGGGATACGCGGTGGACGGGAAAGCGACCATTCCGCGATAGCCACAACAGACGAACGCCCAGCCGTCGGCACCGCTGCCTCGTCAGCCCCGTCGCGACGGACGAATATAGACTGGTACGTATGTGCCGTATTTTGATTACGGTTAATAATAGTTCAATTTCAGTAGCAGTATCACTTATGCCAGTTGGCCGGTGTCGTGTATGGAAAGCCGTTCGCGCGAGCTCTCTGCTTCGACCAGAAAGATACGAGCGTCAATGCGCGGTATTTACGGCATTTGTTTCCCCAAGGTCAGAGCGATTTGACGAAGTCGGCGACGAGCGCCAGCATGTCCCAGGAGTGAGCTAACGTAAGGGTCCCTGCCGTAATCACTTCCTCGGAAATGAAGCGAGCACACTCGTACTTCCTTTAGCTCTCTTTCTCCTCGATTTGCAAAGTTCACAAAACGTAGCCACTTGCTTCGCCTATAGGTTCGTCGTTGGGCAGCACATGAAAGGAGCTCTCCTCAGCGGCGGGGATGTCGCACTCCCTTGACGATTTGCCCGTATGGGCATTTCAAAACGCAGCAACGAAATTTCATTGTAAAGTACTCGAACAAAATGAAGTTTTCAGTGGTTGTAAACTGGAAGCGAGCTCGTAACGACAGCAGCAAGCCAACACCATTCGAAACTTACGCGACGACTGGCACTATCTCGTCGCTTCTTGCTGTTCCTTACTCCCCTCGTTTCTATTTTTACCTTTGCTGGTTGGCGATATGACGGCCAACCTCCTGTGAAGGGATTACGATACGAAGCAAGGTTGCGGCTGTGCGTGCTGGAACGGTTCGTTGGCCCCGAAGAGCCTCGAACCCGAAAATTCGTCTGCGCGATGGCGAGATGTCGAGCTCGGCCGGCGCCTAGTTTCGTACGCATTGGCGCACACGCTTGCGTGTTCGTTCGGACCTTCAACCGTTTACTCCACCGTTCTTTGTTATAAAAAGAATGTGCAGTATGTTTCACGGGCATTTAGCTCGCTATGCAAACTGTAAGCCCTGCCTAACATGCGTTTGCTTTTGCCGGCCTCCGCCAATCGCAGAGCGTTCCCAAGTGACATCACAGGTTCTGTTGCGAAAAATGAGCTGGTGGGTAGCATGGTCATTTCCTTTTTTCCTAATTATGTAGCTTATTTGAGCGAAGTTTGCGTTATAAGTGGTGTCGTTATGGTTCTAACGAGGCAATCTTTCGAATGAACCAAACTTGTGTTTTCTCTTGATGGCTCCTTTTCACGAAAAGCGCCGTCTTTTCGTGAAAGTACGTTTTTTTCCCGTGTCCGTCTCAGTGTTCTCAACAAGCGCAACTTACCCTCAAAAGTTCGATTAAGTTCTTGTGTTCCAAGAATTGTGCAGTGTGGTGAGCAGAGCTGGAGACACTTTAAAAGTGTTGCCCAAGGGCGTTAGCTTGATCTTCAAGCGTGTCTCCAGTTGTGCTAACAAGTGGTAGGGTTTGCGTTTCTTCCTTGCAGGCCACTAATTCTTTTCCAAACTTTGTGGGTAACAGTGTAAGAGTTGTTAGAAGAAATGTTTTCAAGCCGTCAGTTTTCGCCTTTGGTCTAATTCGGCGGCCCTTTGACCTTGCGCGCTTGAAGGCAACCAGATTTTCAGTAGTTGGATACCTTCAGAGGGATTCCCAGGCTTTATTTTGTTTGCGAGCTATCTTGCAGGTCTCGTTCCACCAAGGCCTCCGTTTGTTGTTGTTTCTACCAGAGGTTTGGGGAATTGAGGAATGTGCTGACTCTATTATGTGTGCAGTAATTATATCTGTCGCTTGATCAATATCTAAATTTTCTATTGAGGCATACGACAGTTGGGACATCACCCTCAATTTTTCCATTCGACTTCCTCTTCACAAAATCGTTGTGTGTGTGTGTGTTGGAATTGTGGGGCTATCTATTGCGGTTAATGCATCAGGAAAATGGTCACTACCGTAGGGATCTGGTGTTACACTCCACTCTACTAATAGAAAGAGGGTTGGGGAGCCTATTCCAAGACCGATCGCAGAGTAATTGTTGTGGCTTGTGTTTTTGTTAAATCAAAAGTTGCCAGAAGAGAGCAAGAATTTTTCTATAAGTCATCCTCGTGTACCGGCAGATGCAGAACCCTAGAATCGATGATGAGCATTAAAATCACCCATCAATATGAAAGGCTGCGGGGGTTAGTCAACTAAAGTTTCAAATTAATTAGCATGGAGATGGTAATCTGGGGGTATAAATAAAGAGCAAATAGTTATTAGCTAATTAAAGATAATCGCCCTCATGGCAACTGCTTCAAGGTTAGTTTGCAGGCTTATTCGATGACAAGCAATCGACTTTTGAACGACTAAGGCAACACCTCCAGAGGCGTGAGTGCAGCCATCTCCATCCTTTCTAAAACCGTGTACTGTGTCAGAAAGTGTGTGTTTTGCATTCAGATGTGTTTCCTAGAGACAAATTAGCCCTGGTTTCTGTTCTGACAATATTCCGTAAATGCCCTCAAGATTTTTCAACAGGCCCCTACAATTCCACTTTATAATGTTTTGCAGCATAGATTTCGTTTTCAGGAAGGTTGTGCTTGTTTGTTTACTTCCGTTTTGTTATTTGTTGCGTGATGACATGTTACTCTTGTTATTTGTTTTCTATGCTCAACTGAGGGGCGCCGTTCCCTCGACAGCTCTGGTGCCACCGAGGACGGCGTTACGTCCATTTCCTCAATGGGCGCCCCGTGAGCAGCTGATGGGTCAGGCTCTTTTGGGCGTGCTCCAAGAGGAGTGGTGCCTTTGTTGGCCACGTGCGCTGGAGGCGCAGAACGCGGCACGGCGAGCGTGGAGGGTGGAGCTGCCCCCCCCCTTCCCAAGTCCATGTTCCCCAACCTCCCACGAACACTGAGGGTGGGTGCAACAGACACCGGAGTGGCCGCACCATCTCCAGCAGTCTTTGTCGCCACTGCTGCTGCAGTCACAGGCAGCGTGACGACGTTTTGGGCTGCCAAGGGCAGCACAGCGAGGGGTGAGCTCTGCTGTACTGGGTCACCACCAACACCAGACGCGGCTCTGAACCCCGGCGAGCCGCGTTGGCATACCTAGGAGAAAACATGGCATGTTTTCTCCACCCTTCCTGGTAGGTCATGTTTAGTGTTACTTTGAGGTTGGTTATTTGCTTTTCTGCTTTGAATTTTTTCACATGTTCGGGAATACACTGCATGCGGTTGTTCACAGTTGACACATTTAAGCTGATCAGATTTACAGTTTTCGGATGAGTGATCGTGCGCTGCACACTTGGCGCACGTCAGACGTCCACGGAAGAAGGTACTGTGCTCATACCGTTGGCACTTGAAACATCGGCATGGGCTGCGGATTTATGGCCGGACTTCGCAATGCAAGAATCCTGCAGTGACTGAGTGGGGAGGAGTGCTCCGATCAAAAGTTAGAATCACATGCTTTGTGGATATTTCATTTCCAGCACGCCTTATCATTATTCTCCCCACTGCAGTAACCCCTTGGCCACGCATGCCATCTAGGATGTCACAATCGGTCTCTCTAAAGAGGTCAGGTTTAGAAAGTACACCTCGCTAGCTGTTTAAGCTTCGGTGTGGAGTGACAGATACTTTGAAATCATGCATCTCAGTCTGATTCAATAGTTTAGTGGATTGTTCTTTAGTTTGCACTTCAACGAGAATGTCACCTGATGTTAGCTTCTTTGCTTTGTACTCTCTATGAACTTAGCTACGAAAAAGACTGATTTACTGTTGAATGGTGCATCTTTCTCAAAGGACTGTATTAGCAGAAAACGAGGGAAATTGTCAGGTCTTGTAAACAATTGAGCAGAAAGTGTTGGGAAAGCAGTTACTTCGGTGTGAGCCCTCTTCAGGGCTCGATCGTTTGGTTGGGGGTTTAGAATATACCATACACCATAGTATACAGCAGGGAACTGGGGTACTTTCTTCTCGAGAGGTCCCGGAGCTCCCTGCCTGGTAAACCGACAGGGAGCCCATCCGCTAGAGCTTGACCTGGGCTCCAACGGCCACCGTTTGAGGTTCCTTCCCTTCCCTTTACAACACATCCCCACGGTTGGTTCCAGCTTATGTTTGGGGGCTCGGGGTCTGCGGTGTCGCACATGCCGTCACCAAGATTACTCAAGGTACCCGGTGCGGGGTGGACTAACACACGTACACATCTTTGGCGAGGCATCACATATGTAAAGAGAATGTACGCAGAGCCTTGCAAAAAATTTCCGTAAAGTGCATGTCTACTACAACTCATTCAATAAACTTTCATTCAGGAAGGGAACCTAGTCTCAGAAAAAATATAGCAAGTTCAGTGAGTGTTAATAAGAATCTTATAAAGCTGTAAGTTGACACCTCGACTGAAAGGAGAGGTGTTTAGTCATAACCATCACTGTCCCATCATTCTGAACGCTTCTTAGTTCGAGCGCATCAGTTACGCAGGAATTTGAAAGAAAAAAAGCATGTGGTGATGACATGGTAACTGTGCATATACAAAACAGGAACCACCAAAGCAGAAGACATAGGTTAATAAATTTCCTGCTTCTGTTATCTTCACTCCACATTGCAATTTCCACTTAGTGTTTGATGCCAGACTTGGCCCTGGCAGTAACATTCCCATGACTTCATTTTGCAGCTACATGATGATATTAATATTCGAAGTCACACGACAAGGCTCCCATGTTTGAACAATACTGCAGTCAAAAAGAGTGGGCAAGGACACGGTTCGCAATAAGCGCACCCTCAAATATGGGTAATTGTATCGAGGGAAAGACAACGTCATTCATCTTTAAATATGTCAGGTTACGATGACAGGAAGGTCAAAACTAATCACGGAGGATTAAGTAGATAACGTATTTTTGGGGGACTTCGCAAGTGTAGGAGATTTTGGAGCACAATTACTTGTCCTCCAAACATGCATATACAAGTCTTTTCACTTCCTTTCACTAAACAAAAAAAGCAGGGTTATGCAAACATTCGAATTTTCTAAAAGAAACTGCTGTGCTTCTAAATTGTCTAACTGCCATTTACTGATGAAGTAGATCTATACGCAGCTATAATAAAATGCTGCTTTTTTCTAATGCTTACAAGTACAGCAAGCTATTGAGACGCTCCCACGAGTACTTAAGACAGAGCATGACGGGTTTTTTTTTCTTGCAGACGCCCTGAGGTAAATTAAGCTGTCATCCACATCAGGTTTTGAAGCACACAGGCTGCGCTGCTTGGTGTTGGCCTGTGTTCCCTCTGGAATGATTGCCAGACTTTGTCATGCCATGACTGCTGTGTCTCTAACCCTTGCCCCCTCAAAGAAGAACCACATGACATCCAAGCTAGACAAAATGTCAAGGTTGCGAAAGCAATGACCTGTTTTCAAAAGCCATGCTAGCTGCAAACAGCATTACGACTCCGCCAGCAAGCACAAGGCACAAGCCGTGCTTGTGCCTTCGCCAACGAATGTCTGGTTGGTAAAAGCGCAAGCACGGCCCTTTTTCTTGCTACTGCACAAGCATCTTTCAGGGCTGAATGCACCCCAGAATTGAACAGGCTTTCAGCTTGAACACAAACGTGCCTCCCACGCTGCCGTAAATACTGGCAGGCTGCGTCTGACCGCAAAAGTGGCGGCGAACAAAAACGGGATTTCACGGACTGGCTTCAAGCAAGCCCAAATTCCATGCTTCACGTGTTTTGCCACGCTCTCTTAAAGACAACGTGCAATATTTTCTACAAAAGTCCCCAAAAAGTACTTAGAGTACTTTCTATTATTTCAGTACCATACTAGGAAAAAGTACAGAAAAACATCTAACTCCCTTGCTATAGTTTTAACAATGTCATGAAGTTCGCTATGTCCCATTAAAGCGCACTATATGTTGATGAAGCCCTTATCCAATTTTGGCGTTTGGAAGCTGTAAATGCTATAATAGTCACGTCCGCATTATGTGCACGGGTACAACCTGCGGTGGTTCACAGGTTCGTGCTACCGGCTTCATTTCCATGTTTACAGAAGCACACTCTACTGGGTTAGCCTGATCAGATTGCTTGCACTTTGCAATATTGCTCACAGGTTTAAGCATGGGCTCTGGGCGGTGTCTATGTTCCACAAATGAGAGCACTGCAAGCATTACTACCTAACCCACCCTGTATTGCCAGAAATTAGCCGGCACGAGCAGCTGTGAGGCTCAGCCTTCGCCAAAACGTCTGCACCATGTTGCAAAGCAGGGGATTTCTTCGAGACACCCGTTTGTGCGTCGTCCAGCTCCAGAACTGAAAAATCAAAGGCAAGAGCAACCAAAGGCAATCAGTGTTGTTCGAATCATTGCGCAATCTCTGTACTTGAATGAACGAAGCGTGTTTGCCCTTACCGTAAAATCCCGAGAGATGCCCCACCCCCGAAAGATAACCCACCCCTGACAATAGCATCATCCCAGCCGGGGATGACGCCCGCGGAAACGAGGTTAGCTAGCGTGGGTAGAGTGAGATAACAGGTCACAGGTCACAGGAACCTGAAAAGGTGGGGTATATCAACAGCCCTCGATGGATCAGAAGACCCGGAGCTTCATGAGCGGCTCGTTTCGGCGATACCTCCTTGTTCTGCCTGCCAACCGCGCCGACCTCCGTGCGTGAAGAGGTGGTCGACCTTTTGTTTGACAGTGAGAGCGACTGTTCGTTCGACTGTTTTTACGACGAATGAATACAGTGCTAATAAACGCGTGTTCGTTCTTTGGCTGCGATACATTTCTCAACTTTTGTTACTGCACACCGAAAGTTAGCCCACGTCACATTTCCAATCGATTTGCTCTCGATCTTAGGTGGGCTATCTCTCGGGATTTTACGGTAGTTCAACTTGAATGTGCCCAGGGCAATCATAGTCTTTAATGTTAAAGGGAAAGTGAAGCAGTTTAGAATTTAAAAGTTGCAAGTACAAATTCGAACGTGTGGTGGCGTTCAACGAGTGGGACGACGTGCAGAAGCTGAAGCATGTGTATTATGCTCTCGAAGAGAACGCCAGGACGTGGTTCGGAAACCATGAAGCTTCTATGACAACGTGGCCCGAATTTCGGAGGGAGCTGCTCACCACCTACGGTGACAGCGAGCGGAAAGATAAGGCTGAGCTCGCTCTCCAGGCGGGAGTGCAGGAGCCGAATGAGTCGGTTGCCATGTTCGTTAAAGACATGTGTCGACTATTTAGGCGAGCCGATCCTAACATGCCCGAAGAAAGGAAGGCGCGCTATTTAATGCGCGGCGTAAAGGAACAGGGGTTGGCGGGGCTTGTGCGTGATCCACCTGGCACCGTAGCTGATTTCGCCCGGGAAGCGATCACGGTGGAGCACGCACTGCAGCAGCGCTTTCGCCAGTACTGTTGGCACATTGACCCGGCAACTGCGAACTGCCATTCACTGTCCACGGGTAATTGCAGGACGGCAGATCTCCGACAGATCATGAGAAGCATCGTACGGGAGGAGTTGCAGAAGCTCCCCGTCGCTGGTTACTAGCCAACTGTCGTCGCTATTTCTGACGTTGTCCGCGACGAGATTCGGCAGGTGATGCAAACCTCTACGTCATCGCAGAGCACCCCTGCTCCGTATTATGAAGCAGCTCCCCACGTCATAGCGTTCACTGACGTGCCACGCCCGACTGCCCCCACATTCCCGTACACACAACCACAGCCGACGCAGCTATTGCGGTATTCCGATGGTGCTCCGCGAACTGAACAAAGCCATTAGGCAAGGAAGGCTACCATATGGCGCAGGGCGAACAGGCCTCTATGTTATCACTGCGGAGAAGCCGGACATGTTCTTCGCCATTGACCTAATCACAGGATGGGCATACGGGGGTTTTCACCAGATACTCCACGACCGCGCTGCGGTGAACATCCCCACGACATTTAAGAGTACCTGGCCGCCCACCTGCGCCCTTCGCCGCCCGCGCAACGCTGTGAGTCTCGGTCACCCTCGCCCCGACGCTTCACGTCACCTACACGTCCATTCTCCTCGGGGACGACCAGCGGCCGAAACCCCAGTCCTAACCGGGGAAACTAAAGACGGCGTCCTCGGGAGGTCGGACCGCCGCCGCTCAGAAAGGTCAACATCCTCCACGTACCTCACGAACCCGCTCACAACCCGACTCGACATCAACGATCCATACCGACGACTTCACCGGAGCCTGTTCAGAACCCGACTCGACCTCAGCGGTCCCCACCGACGACTTGACCCAACCAGCTCCGTCGACGCGCCATCACGACAGTAAATAGTTTCGGCCGATTTTGCGGTTATGGTCGATAGTCATCTTGTGACGGCTTTGGTGGATACCGGCGCCGATTTCTCCGAGCTAGCCACCAAACTGAAGAAAGTAACAACACCATGGCACGATCCATAGATCCGTACGGCTGGTGGCCATCTGGTAACGCCGATCGGCCTATGCACGGCCAGGATCCAGATATGTGGCGTGCATTTCTCTGGATGCTTCCTAGTGCTGCGGGAATGTTTTAAGCAGCTAATATTGGGATTAGACTTCCTTCATGAGTACGACGCAATTATTGATCTTCGAGTGTTACTCGTGACGTTCTCGACCCAAGGAGCTGTCCGAAACGAGGGGGAACCACCCAAGGCAGCATTACGCATTTGCGACGAGTACGTAACAGTACCGCCCTAAGCTAGCCTGTTTGTCACAGTAGAATGTGAAAGCGACGCCACCTGCGGGATGGGATCGCTGAAGGCAACGTGTCCCTCTTACTAGACTGGCAAGTTTCCGTAGCTGGAGGACTTGTGGAGCTCCGCGACCACCGGACCAAAAATTCTGATAGCCCAGTTCGTTAACGCACAAAGTGCATGACTGTACCGGACAACGTTCGATCTTTGCGATGGAGAAAAATGGTCAGCAGCACACCTCGACAACGGCAACCCCTCAGCCGCTTCCAACCTAGGCATTAATGTAGAGGTTAACCCAGACCTATCGGCAGACCAAAAGCGCAAACTCCACAGCACTATCGCTTCTTTTCGTGACTGTTTTACTCATTCGTCGAAGGTCCGACAGACGGCAGTCCGTAAGCACCCCATTGTGACCGGGGAAGGGCAAAGACGTGTTCGTCAACATCCATACAGGGTCTCCACAAAAGAGCGAGATGCAATACTTCGCCAGGTCCAAGAAATGTTGCAAGACGACGTTATACAACCATCGACGAGTCCATGGGCGTCACCCGTGGTTCTGGTGGCAAAAAAAGAGGGCCCCTCCCATTTTGCGTGGACTAGTGGAGCTTAAACAAAATTACGAAAAGAGACGTTTACCCTCTGCTTCGGATTTACGACTATAGACCGACTACGCCAAGCCAGGTACTACTTCTCCATCGACTTACGGAGCGGGTATTGGCAGATCAAAGTTGATGAGTGCGACCGCGAAAAGACTGCCTTTATCATTCCAGATGGGTTATACGAGTTCAAGATGCTCTCGTTTGGTCTCCGCTCTGCAAATGCGACTTTTCCAAAGAATGATGGACAGTGTACTGTCGGACCTGAAACGGCAGTTTTGCCTTATTTACTTGGATGACGTAATTTTCCTCCAAACCTTCGACTAGATGTTCGTCGAAGACATGTGTTGAACACGATCCGTTCAGCGGGACTGTCGCTCAAACCGGAAAAATGTCATTTCGCGTTTCAACAGCTCAAGTTCCTCGGCCACATGGTCAGTCCTGAGGGTGTCAGCCCCGGCCAGGGTGAGCGCATTCCCGACGCCCGCTGACAAGCGTGCCGTGCACTGATTTTTGAGCCTCTGCGCTTACTACCGGCGCTTCGTGGATAATTTCTCCAAGATAGCCGAGCCCCTCACTCATCTGACAAAGTACGACGTGCCATTTGTTTGGGGCCCAGAGCAGAACAAAGCTTTAGATGAGCTGAAGGCGCGCCTGCAAAGAGCCGCTATCTTAGGACACTGACGAAAACGCTGGCACCGAACTTCACACCGATGCGAGTAACGTCGGTGTCAGTGCAGTCCTAGAACAGGGGCAGGATGCTGCTGAACGCTTACGCAAGTCGCACGTTATCATACGATGAGGCAAACTATTCCCCGACCGAAAAGGAGTACTTGGCCGTGATATGTGCAGTCACAAAATTCCGCCCGTACTTATACGGCAGGGCATTTCGAGTGGTCAGTGACCACCACTGTCTGTGTTGGCTTGCCAAACTAAAAGATTCGTCAGGACGTCTCGCGCGGTGGAGCCGGAGCTCCAAGAGTTTGAAGTGACGGTCCGGAATACGTCACACCGACGCTTACTGCCTATCACGAGCCCCCATGGAGCGGGTTACTGCTGACCAGGAAGACGATAACCCTTTCTAGGAGCGTTGGGACCATCAGTCCTCGCCGAAAAACAGAAGGACCCAGAACTTCTGCCGCTCATTGAGATCCTCGAAGGTCACAGCTCGCGTCCTCCACGGCTCTTCCAGCGCTTGTTGTGGTCATTTGTGCTGCACAACGGAGTCCTTTACAAAAAAGGATTTGACCCTACACCAGCCACCCACCTTCTTGTGCCAACAGCGCTACGTGATGACATCCTACACGCCTCCCACGACGACCCTTTGTCGTGGCATCTGGGTTTCACCCGCACACTCGCAAGGCTTCGTCAGAAGTACTACTAGCCAGAGTTGGCTCCGACAGTCAAGCGCACGTCAAAACATGCCGTGGCTGTCGGCGGCGAAAGACACAACCCACTAAACCAGCTGGTTTCCTTCAGCCTGTTGATCCACCAAGCAGGCCATTTAACCACTTCGCATGGATTTACCAGGGCCATTATCTACGTCATCAGCTGGGAATCGGTGGATTGTAGTCGCTACTGACTATCTTACCCGTTATTCCAAAACCAAAGCATTGCCCAAAGGACCATCGGCCGAAATTGCCAGATTTTTTTGTCCATAACATTGTGCTCCGTCACGGCGCCCCATCAGTCGTCATAATCGATAGAGGCACAGTGTTCACCGCAGCACTTACTGAAGAGGATAGCACTTACTTACTGAAGTACCGCACTTACTTAGTGAAGCACTTATAGGAGAGATTTTATGGGGGGTTGCTCAAGCGGTGCATGGCTTAATGCGTGCAGTATTTTTTTTGAAACCGGGGAGGGGGCGTGCCTGACTTCTATACGATGGCCCCTACAGATTTTGTTTTTCCATCCACTTTCTTGGTGCTAGGAGAGTGGTTGCTCCGATTTCTTAAAATGCATTACGAAGACACGGAGTGGTTAGGTGCTAGGAGAGGTGCTAGGAGAGAGGACCTATTCATCGTAATTATGACCAACATCCTATTTAGGATGACTGCAGCGCGAAGGGCTCTTGTCCTGCGCTTCCCGAGTCTGTTCTTTGAGCCGAATACTGTTCTTTCATCCCTCCATCGAGTATATGGCCTTCCCCTTCTTCTAGACCCGTCTATGCATGTCCATTCTGTTAGCCTGGTGGTCCACTCTTTGTTAGTTCGTCTCACGGTCATAATCGCGAGGTTGAGGACTGCCCTATATGCTATATAAGGAGAGTTCTTGATATTTCGGCAAAAGCAGAGTGAGCGTCGCTTCCCTATCACTGTGATTGTAAATCTTATTGCCATCCGCGGCGACAGCTTTTTCGATGGAGGCGAGAAGCGAAAACGCCCGCGTGTTCGAGATTTCGGCGCACGTTAAAATCCCCAGGTGGTCAAAATTAATCCAGAGCCCTTCACTACAGCGCGCCTCATCGCATGCGTTGCGTCGGGGCGTTCACCTACAATGAATCAATCAATATGGTGCCCCGATGATGGTGTTTTTTTTTTCCTTTTTTTGGTGCGGGTACATTTGTGGTTGAGTAGGCTATGCAATATTCGGGTCACGATCAGTGGTTGCATGAGCCTTATCGTTTATTTTTATTTCTTTATTGATGTGCCTTTGGTTGGGAGTTTTGATTGTGGGCAATCGTGTAAAGATTTTCTGTTTTTGGCAATTGTGGGTTTGGCACTACCGCTTGTCTCTAGAGCCACGCCGAGCATTCTTACGTGACTCTTCTCTAAGAGGACATCCGTACCTATTTTAGGGTGATTCTTAACTTGGCTGCGTGGCGCCATCTGTCGCTTACCAAACCGAGCTTGCAGCAGAGACAGAACCATGGGTATATTGAAAAGTATCTTGAGAACTTATGTGGTTAGACGCTATATAGCCGGCCTTATTTTAGTATTTTCTGCTTATAATATATACCTACCTTGATTTCTCAGAAGCAAGCGCTAATCCTTTGCCCCCGGTTTTAATTAGGTCGGCCAATGCTGGTTCCGGCATAAGTCCTGGTGGAAAACACGCCGCGGTGGCTCAGAGGGTAAGGCGTTGCGCTGCTAAGCCCAAGGACGCGGGTTCGATTCCCCGCTGTGGCAGCTGTTCTCCAAATGGACGCAGAAAAGGTAAAACACGAGTGTGGCGAGATTTCGGCGCCGCTCATGTTAAGGATCCCGAAGGGGTCTAAATGATTCCGGAGACTTCCACTAACCACGGCGTGCCTTGTGGCCCACCTGTCGCTTCGGCGAATTTTGATCTTCTGGTGGAAACACACTTTGTGCCCTTAACACACTTTGGTGTTGAGGGCACGGCTGCCGACCGTGTCTGCCGGGCATGCTACCATTGACTGGGCTAGAACAAACTTCATCGCGCAGGCGTGGCACCTGGTGGTAACGCGCACCCTTCTTTCATATCCGACGTTGTATCACTGTCCTCCTTTGCAACCTTCAGTTGTCGTTTTGCCATATTACAGATTCAGCGGAGCCCTTGAATCTTTCTTTCTTAGTCGTTGCTTGCGGGTGGCAGCGGTGACGCATTTCCGTGGACGCCTGATGAGCACGGCTGATAGCAGACGGCTAGGAGCCACGGGTGAAACTAGCGTCACTAAATAAGCTATGCTTATGAATACCGCCACTTCGTGCACCCGGGAGCATCTGGGGGCCATTTTGTTTTTGGCTTGCAGTGTTGCCATCTCTCCCAGCGAAACCGCCTCCAGTTGTGACGGGCAGGGTGCGACCGGCCGCTCTAGCGTCTGCACAGCAAAGAGAGAAAGAGGGGAGAGGCCCTCAGAAACAAAATGGCTGCGCCCATATGTAAACAAATATCACGTGGTGCCGACCGACCAATGAAAATCCTGGCGGCACATAACAATGAGAGAAAAGAGTGCCGATACTCTAAAAGCCTTTATTTAGTGACGCTAGGTGAAACGAAAATGAGCCTAATGGCGCTATCGCGTTAAAAACTAGCATACCTAACATATGTACGCCCAAAGCTCGAATACCCATCGTCCATTTGGAACCTATCCCAGGTACATCTCACTAACGAACTAGAATCAATCCAAAACCGCGTAGCTCGCTTTATAATCTCACAGTTCTCTAAGGAAATCAGCGTCACCACCCTAAAGCAGTCAATCTCTCACGTGACGCTCCCGCCTACGCCTCCTCCACAGTTTCTCCTTCCGCCCACACAACCAAGAAACGAACTTTTCAGGCCCCCAAAGAGAACTTCCCGCATTAACCATTCCAACCCCATTGCACGAATCAACGGCCGTACATCCGCAATGAACGACTCATTTTCCCCTTTGGAACCACCTCACCATTGTTGTCACACCTGACCGCGCATCACTGCGCGTAAAGCTGCAATCCCACTTTGACTCCACCCATTGATTGATTGAACAACTTTTACTGAGCTTCGAATAAAGAACGGTGTGCGCAGGCACCAGAGAGGGTGGTTCCCTATTCGCGGGACCCCTATGTGTCCAGTAATTCTTCTTCTCGAGCCACCAGCTGTTGCTGAATGGCGAGGTTAGAGCTGGACAGTAAGGTCTCCCATCGCTCGAGGGGGAGGGGGGAGGAGGTAAAAGTGTAGGGGGAGGGGGTAAGGGTGTAGGGGGTGTTTTGAGCTTTGTGCACTCCCCAATTATGTGCGTGAGAGTGCCGTCTCCCTTGCAGAACGGGCATGTGTTCTCATGTTCTGCCGGGTACATTTTGTGCAGATGCGCTGGGTGTGCGAGCGACCCTGCCTGTAAGCGGCGCAGTGTCGTCTGCTTAGCTGCTTGTGCAGCTTCGGAAGCTTCGTTCTACTTTCTTTGTATAGGCGGACTATCTCCTTATAGCTCGTGACGGGGTGCGGTTGCTCTTCCTCGGCCCGGATGACTAGTTCTCGGGCACAGTGGTCGGCGGTGACGTAGCCTTCCACGAGCGAGTGAGCTGGGACCCACACGAGCTCGGCGACTCGCCCCACTGTTGGGGGATGTTCCACCAGTATAGTTGCTGCCACAGAGAGACTATCCCCTTTCGATAGCTTGCGTACGCTTTCTTGGAGTCGGTAACCACCGTCGTGACCTCCGGCATGGCTAGGGCCAGCGCTATGGCTACCTCTTCTGCCACGCGGTCTGGTACGTAGTCTTCACCGACGCGCAGGTCTTCAGTTCGTCTATGTCCGTTACGGCCACCACGGCCTTTGTTCCGTGTTGTGAGAGCCAGGCGTCCACGTACAGGACCCAGGGGTCCTCCTCCAGCTTCCGGGCCAGGGCTCTGGCCCGCGCCATTCTGCTGTCATGTTGCGCGGTAACGGTTTTGTTGTGATGGAGTCACACCATCCCTCGGGGAGTGGTGCCTCTTCCGTCGGTGGTTCAATCTGCCATCCAATCTTGTGTACGACGGCTCTTCCGTGTTCTGTCCTCCTCAGGCGGACTCTCTGGCTGGAGAAGTGTGCTTTGGTGTTGAGGGTGCCATGTCCATCAGGTGGCCTTACACATCGCCGTGTCCAGCGCTTCCCTGTCCGCCTTTGTTAGCCGGAGGTACGGGGCGGAGTACGTTACGCGGGACACGACGAACGCCTGCACTAGCCGCAGGGCGTCTTCTTCTTTCAGTCCGCGGTTGCGGTTCGCAACTCTACGCATCATGCGTGCGATCTGTTCCATCGAGTGCTTGATCTTGGTAACGGCGACCGAGGCCTTCCCGCCTCCCCTAAGTAACAGTCCAAGGATCCGGATTTGTTCTGTCGGTATGATTTGCGTGCCGTCGCTGGTTATGGTTACGCTCTGGGGTGCTTGCTAATAACCGTGACTGTAGATATATTCTAGCACATATTTTTGCCAAGTTGTTTCTGCTCTTCAACCTGTAATTCCCAGTTCAAGCGGGGTTTTTTTTGTTGTTTGCTTTGATGTCATTGTTGACCAAACTATCATATGCGCGTTTACTGTTCACATTGAATTGTACACGCTCACAGAATATTTATTGCCCCACCCCTTATGTAATGCCCTCGGGCCTTTAAGGATGCAATAAATGAAATGAAATTGCGCAAGAGATTGCTGAAAGTGAATGCCGCAACACGAATTTCTTTTTAGGTGTGTTGACTGTTCCGTACTGCAATGCTTATCCACGAAAACAAGGGCACAATTCCCACCTGGAAATTGCTCCTCTGTTTGGGAGCTTGTGCTGACAATCAAGGCCAGACCGCACTGCGTACCTGAAAAGGAAATGCACATTCAGTGACGTCTACCAGTTAGAAAGGATAGAGACGGTACCTCTGGCACTGGTGGTCACGGCAGCCTGTGTGTTTTGACTGTAGAACGCGCGCCAGCTGCGAGCTGCACCCATAGACATTGCCGCCCCAAAGCAGCTTCTCGGCATCGAAAATGTTGCACCTGGAATGCTTGCTGCTGGTTTTGTCTTCTGAAAGGAAAAACCCAACCACCAGAGAGAGTTCACACAGAAGTGTCAAGACTGCCAGTATTCAGCCCCTATCCAGTTTACCTGCCTGCAGAAAACAACATGCACAGAATTCGCCCCCTAAGACAAATCTTTGCAACCAGTAACATGGTTGCAAAGGTCAGCCTTTTTTTGCTACAAAATTCCGTGCGAAACCTGGGTTAAATATGAAAATTTGGCGTCGTTTCACATTAGAAATGACACACGTAACACAGCACAAAAGATGTGGAACTGCGGGCAAGAAAACAAAGACTAGAGATTAGGATTAGATTTGTACTGTGTGTGCTTCCTTTTCTACCCCGCTCCTTTGTGTTGTAAGTGAGAAAATTTTGTTCCGCACAAGAAAAACGCCAGCTGAGACTGAACTTGGGAGGATGACCATTTCCACCCTTACTCCAAATAAACATTTATTACTACTACTACAGACACGTCTCAACGACCCCTTTTTACATATGAGTAAAAAATGCCAAAGTGTGTTTAGAGCTATTTATCTTTCAGACTTGTTTAGTTTCCCTTTACTCACTTTAAACACACAAAAATAGAAAAAAAATCTAACCAAATAAAAATTGTGCATCTTACACATCTGACTGAAATAAATAGGCCAGGAAAAGCAGTTTGGAAAAACGAACAAAAAACACCAAAACAGGCGAACCCTGTAACGCCCTGCATTTGCACAAAAATTCATATTTGGCGGAATAACCCATTCAATGCTACAAAACGTAAATATAAATTATGGACAAAGGGAAGCAAAGAACTTTTTAAAATACCAAAAGAACCCAAGTTTTTTTCTATCCATTAGAAAATCTGGGTGTGAAAGATCACAATAAAGGCAAGCGGCGTAAGAGTGCTGCGCAGTAATGATTCTCTGAATTTCTGCAGATTTCTCAGCGGAGCTTTTTAGGCTTAAGTTCCAGCCGTCGCTCAAAACTTGGCGCCGCAAAATGGAGAGAAGCCAAGAAGTGTGAAGGGAGGAGGAGGCAAGGAGCCGATGAACGGGTGTGGGGAGGCACGCGTCGGGGAGAGGCTTTCTCTGAGAACAAATTTTAATTGACTGCTAGTGGTACCCTTTTGGAACGAGGTGATGCCAAGAAAAAATTAAAATATCTGTTTTATGCTCTTAGCTTAATACTAGCGCTGCTCGGAGGGCAGGCACAAATAGCGTTTTCCAGTTGCAGGTGGTAGCTAGTCCTAGGCATTATTCCCGCCTCTGCTTTTCGAGCACCAGCATTCTAATCTTGTTTTAGTCGCCTCGACAGCCTTGAAGTTAACTCTCGCTGTTCTACCCTTAAGTCCCAGGGCTTCTTTCTGGAAGCAAGATATTTCCCTCTTCAAAATGTGCCGCATAGTTTCTGTTTATTTCCTGCAGACCAAGCACACTCAATATTTTCTGCATACTTTCCCACAAAGCTCTTAGTACACAAGCAACCTGCTCTATCCTCAAAAAGCAAAGCACTGCCCCTACAATTATCGCAGAAATTCTCCTTTCTGATGCCCAATTTTTCAACCCTGTGCATTTCTAACGACGTTTTAGATTCCATTTTTCTCTCCGTTTATTCGTTTCTATCTGCCGTGCTCCTTTTTTTTTTTTTTTGTTCCCTTGGCTGTCTTTCGAATCGGCACCACCTGGCAGCAAGCTACTCAGACAGGCCCCACACGGCTCTCCAAACAAAGGCAAACTTCCGCGGACAAATCCCATTCGAACCGGATTCAACACTCACATATCGTGTTCGTGAAGCCACCAGGAGCGCGACAACATCAAGCTTGAAGCCGTAGGTACCACATTATTCATTTTACGGCAAGATCAAGTTTCTAAGCGGCGGAAATTTTCTAACCCTAACAAGCTAGCGGCCAGGCATTGCCACGACATCGGCTACCTCGCCGCAGGAGATGGTGTAGAAACTTTCTAATCATCATCGCGGCACCGATGCGAATATCATCATCGGGGCCCGTAATCTCTCGTGAGCAGCTATAGCTCGAGCTGCTTCATCTTTCTCCATCCGCCATCTTCAATAGACCCTTTGCAAAATGGCCAAATCGTTGGCGGAAAAGCAGCAAGCCACTCTGGCAACACTGCGCACCCGCTGCGCCGCCATTAGAAAGGAAGCGAAAAGGCTGCGAGCACAGAGTTTCTATGGAGTAGCTACCGTCCACCGTCCACGTAATTGCATACGCGTCGTGGGGCAACAGACTCGTGAAGCCGTGGGCGAAAACGCGCCACCGCCACGGCGTTGCTACGACCTGCTTCCATTCTAATGGCGTCGTCGCTTTTACCACCAGTGTTACCACCGCTGAATTCTCAGTGTTGTCCGCCCTTTTGCAAAGCGTCTATAGAACACCACCGCATCACCGGGACGTCGCGGCTATTGGTCTCTCCTTTTATTCTATATTTTGGTGCCAAAACCCGGGACGTCCCGGTGATGCGGTGGTGTTCTATTATCAAGATGGCGGATGGAGAAAGATGAAGCAGCTCGAGCTATAGCTGCTCACGAGAGATTACGGGCCCCGATGATGATATTCGCATCGGTGCCGCGATGATGATTAGAAAGTTTCTACATCTTCCCCGGCCACAAAGAACCTCCTGTCAGTCCGTGTCCGTTGAGTACATAGGTTCATTCCAGTTCGATACAGTGTGGCAGTCCGACGGCGAAACACTCGGTGTGGCCGTTTTCTGAGCAAGCGCCGAGTCTGTCGGCGCAGTCCACGTAGCCATGTCGAAATTCGAAGCCCGTCTTGAACGGTCTTGTACCCTGATGTAAGCTCTTCGGGTTTTTTCACTGCGCCCTGAAAACAGTGTCTGGAATGCTGCCAGTCCTTTCTCAGTCTCTGTAGTGTCGCAGTTCGACTGCTGCCAAATGCTTTTTTTACCTTCGGATGATGTCTGCCGTCTACTGTTGTCTCTAGAATGCGTCGTGTTCGCGTAGGGGCAATCTTCTTATAGCGCTTATGGAGGCCAAAAGCAAAAATGCCCGTGTGTACGAGATTTCGGCGCACGTTAAAGATCCCCAGGTGGTCAAAATTAATCCGGAGCCCTCCACTACGGCGCGCCTCATCGCCTGCGTTGCGTCGGCGCGTTAAACCCTACAATCAATCAATCAATCAATCTTATAGCGCTTTCCATTGGGCGAACACGAGCACTTCTAACTGCACCCAAAGTGCTCTCGCGAGTTATGGCGTCTTCCAGTGGTCGGGCAGGAGCAGGGGCGTTGTGTTTCATTGGTCGATGAGGAGCACTTTTTTGGCGCCGAGAGCAGCCGAGAGCAGTTCTCGGTGCTCCGTCGCCAGCGGCGGAGTAACAGGGAACGCCGAGGAAGTCACATGACTTCTTTTGCGTCACTTCTGGTTTTATCCCAGGGTGGCGGAGGAAAAATGACGGAATCCAGCAGCCGCGGTAGTCGCTCAGTGCGCACGGCAGCAGCTAAGCGCGGCCGTCTGGACAAGGAATTGCTGCTACTTTTATATGATGAAAGCACCACATATTCAAGCGCAAGCTCATCATCGGACAGCAGCAGCAGCGACGACGACGATGATTTGACATTGCATGAGTTTATTTCGAGCACCTGTTCACCCCGCCGGAGCAGCGACCGAAGGTAGAGTCGTATCTGGAAAAGACGGTGGACGCTGTTATCGTTCGTAGCTAATTTTTGGGAGACACGATGGTGACCCCTTTATCATGAACATGAACATCCGCTTGGCTTCTTCATTCGTCGCCATGCGGAAGGCAGACACAAAACCACCGGCAAAACTGGCGAGGAATAACTGCGTGCGTACATCCCGAGCGCGCGATATGCTCCGGGAAGCGAGCGCGGGAAACGTTTGGTCACATGACTCTTGACATCTCGCCCTCCCCCTCTTTTCACTGCTCCCGGAGCAGCGCGAATGTTTCATTCGCGGAACGAAAGCACACGCCCCCGTTACTCCCGTGTGCTGCTCTGGCTGCTCGCTCCACTTGCTCCTGTTCGCCCAATGGAATTCGCCATTAGGATGTCTCCGGAACATTTCAGTGTCTCTATCATCAGTTTCGGGCATCGCTTTCCTGCTTATGACAAATATTCCTCTTTTATCTTGTCGTTTCTTTTTCCGAGGAAAAGTGTCCATCGGTTTAGTCGGCACACATAAGGAATACGACGAGTGTTCCACTGTTACGCCAGTAGGTGGAGAGCCTGTCTCAATCGGGTTCTTTTCCGAGAACTCTTGAAGGGAACACAAAACCCTGCTATTTTTTGTCTGAACGTCCCTTTCTGTCAAAGAGCAGGTCATCGTCTCACTGTCTGCTTGGGTCAGGACATTTGACAGATGCGTAGTTCCTGTCGTCAAAGCCTTTTCATCAGGGTATTTCAAATCATGTTGGCCATAACACCGTTCAGTCAATGTAAAAAACTCCACGAAGTTGGCCGATGAATGCACTTTCTCAATTATTTTGCACTGTTCTGTGGTGTCGGATTTCTTGGTTTTCAGTTGATAGTATAAGCGGATCATGATAAAAGTAATTTCATCTTCATAGTCAAAGTTGGTGGCATATTCAGATGGCGTCTGCCCAGGCTCTGGTGGACGCCGCCCAAGCTCCCCGGTCGTCTACAGACATCTCAGACGACGAAGAAATGGATTTGCAAGGTTCGCAAGAAGATACAACTACTACAGGTGGGAATAATGACCCCACAATCTGGATCACAGTCACAAGCCGGGCCCAACGCCGCAAAATAAAATCACAAGCGATTACGCCGGCGCTCACCTTGACGCCTCCGAAATGGGATCTACGCCCCAGCCGCCAAGCGCGCAAGCTGAACTTGCCACCGCTGCCCGCCGACGATTACAAGCTGGCCACCAGGCCTCGCAACGGCCTCCCACTAAGCAAGGTGAGTGTTATGGCCCTCTCGGATTGCATCTTGCGCGAGGCGAATTTCCAGCCTGAAGGCACAACAATCAGAGTCTGCATCGACGAAAATGAACATCCTAATCGTAAGCACCACTTCCCCAGACACCGCCGCGGCACTGAATGAATGAATGAATGAATTTGAATTTTATTGACGCAGCAGCCAAAATTTGGCTATAATGCGCCAGACACAGGGTCATATATTAAGTTTGAACACACTACAGTGAAAGGCTCATGTAAAAATGATGTAAAGTGGTAAAATCAAAGTTTCTCTAAAAGCTTGACGGCACTCAAAAATTTAAAAACCTTTACCAAGGGAACCAGGGGTTCATCACCTAGTAGTAAAACGGGGTGCAGTGGAATGTGAAATGTATAAAAGTGGGAAAAAAATTCACGACGCTTGTTTTCGCAACTAGGACACTCTACAAGTATGTGTACTACTGTAAGGCGCCTCCTACATTGCTCGCATTCCGGAGGGTCTTCTCCCAGCAATAGAAAGTTGTGGGGCAAGCACGTGTGCCCAATTCTTAGGCGACATAACACCACCTCTACAAATCTTTCTTTATGTCTGCAGCTCTGCCACTCTCAGGTGCGGCTTCACAGGGTGGAGCTTGTTTTCATTGAGTTCTTTCCACTCAGACTGCCACTTATTCGTTATTGACAATTTTAGACTCCGTCTGTAGGAGTTTACGTCACCTCGAGCTCTCTTGCCTTGGCTGCGAGGGCGTCTGCCTATTCATTGCCGTCAATTACTACATTGCCGTCAATTACTCGGTACCCAACAGAAGCTCACGTCTAGGTGATTTTAAATGCAGAGCATTTCAGTAACTCACGATGTCACCCGCGTTGGCGTCCGTGGTCCGCGTCCGCATCGCTCCCCCTACACTATATAAATACTTGCCGGCGCCAGGTTTCGATCCTACGACTCTGCGGGCGGAACGCGAGGTGCACGGTGCTCTACCAACTGAGCCACAAAGCCGACACAGAACGGAAGGTTAGGAACGTGCCTTATATCCTTGACTCATTCAACCGTCGGCCAGAGGTGCGCCCTCTCCCCCGCGTCTTCCTCGCCTATTCTCCGCTCGCAACGCCCTCTCTCGCCGCGTTCGGTTCGGGCGCACAACAGGTGGGGACGTGCGCAACACCCTCTCGCGCAGCGTTAGGTTCGCGCGCAAGAACAGGTGGGGCGCTCGCATCGCGCTCTCTCGCCGCGGTCGGTTCGCGCTTAAACCACATATGTCGTTCGCGCGCGCTGCGGTCGCTAACATCTGTGGCGTGATCGTGACGTCAGCATCACGCGTTCGCGTGGTGGCGATTTCGGCGCTATAATACTCTCTCGCGAGGGGCATTGGATTGGATTCGATTGGATTGGCTTGGATTGGATTAAAGTGGATTGTGTTGGATTGTGTTGCGTCATAGCCGCGCCACGTTGCGTCATAGCCGCTCCACGTTGCGTCATAGCCGCGGCAGGGCGTTCACGGCACGTTTCACCATTGACTTCATCGACAATGTCTACGCTGGAAGACAACAATTACAACAACAACAACCAATACGTAATCCATACGACTTGCAGGCGCGCCCCCCCCCCCCCCCCGCAAAAATGCTCTGCATTTGATCGTGCCCCTCGCGAGGGGGATGTTTTTTACTTGATGGTCCCTGACGCTAACAGGTGTTTATTTGCTACACTCCATTAGTTGGTTGAGCACTTGTTGAACAAGCGGATTTTTGGTTTTCTTTCATGAACACAGGGCTGCTAGTACGCTGAGAGAGTCAGAGGAGATGTTTGACTGGGGTGTCCTTTCAGAGCATACTTTGTTTAAAACGAGCTGTATGGCATGCAGTTCAGCAGTGAAGATACTAGCGTCAGGTCTGAGCCGTTGGCATTCTTCGTAATAAGGTACAATTGCAGCTGCTCCCACATGCCTTTCTCCTTTAGAACCATCTGTAAAGTACCACATCCAGCATACCTGAACTGATGATCTAAGAACTCCTGCTGCAGTAGTTCCTTTGGTGTGTTGTGCTTATTGTACTTCAGCAAGGAAACGGCACATTGTGGCTTGTGGTATTCCCACGGAGCATAACCGGTTCTGTGGGTGACGAGCATGATATCATCTACATAAAAGTCAAGGGCTTCATTAGGAATGCGGTACCTGAAAAAGCATGGTTGGAATAGTCCGAGGCTTGTTGGTAAAGAGAGTTTCAAAGTGAAGTTTTGAAAACAGCTGTCGACAAGGGTGAGTGGTGCAGGAAAGAATTTTCGTTTCCAAGGAGTACTCTCGTTTGTTAAGTGACCATTGATTGGTTTCTGCATAGAGGCTTTGTACCGGAGATGTCCGGAAAGCGTTGCCAATGCCGATGATGAGTTGCCTGTCTTCCTACAAGACAGGCAACTCCCCATCGGCATTGGCGACCATCTCACTACTCCCTAGTCTCACCCACAAAAAGGCATACCCCAAGGGTCTGTATTTTCACTGGCACTATTTAATTTTGCCATGCTGAAGGTCCAGCGAATTATTCGAGATTCCGTACATAAAATTCTCCCTTTACGCAGATGATATAACACTTTGGATCAATAAGGGAAGTCCAGGACACCCTGCAATAGGTGACGGGTAAAAAGCGCAAAGGCTCATGGGTACGTCGTCTGCTACCGCCACTTCCGGTTCGAGATCTCTCCTGCCCTCCCGAACGTCTGCGTGCGCCGGCGGCTGTCAGGCGCGTGCGTGCGTGTTGTTTATCTGTCACAGGGTGCTTACCTGTCAGATAAACTCCTAGTAGGTCAATCGTTGTTATTTATGAAATTCCCGATGCATAAGCGTTTTTTTTCCGGTGGAAACAGATAAACAACAAGCACACACGCGCGTGAAAGCCGACGGCGTACGGGAGGCCAGGAGAGCTCCCGAACCGGAAGTGGCGGCTCTCCGCGGGAGAAAGCAATGCACCTATGAGCCTTTGCGCTTTTTACCCGTCACCTATTGGCCCCGAATTCAGTAGGAAGAGCAGCCCACAACATAGGAGAAAACGGAACTCTTAGTAGTGCACAATCCTCGATGGAAGCCCCCACCATACACCCGAGCCACGAAAACCACGACACATACCCCAAGCCCTCCATAAAAATTCTGGGCCTCCATATACAAAGTGACGGCGGAGGACACAAAGCTGTGAGCAAAATCATACAGCAGTGTGAGCAGAGTGTCAAACAGAATTAAAGGGCTCAAGGAAGGAGAATTAATGCGCCTCAGGGACGCGCTCATTACCACCCACATCAAATATCAAGCCCCTTACATAACCTCACGAAAACATTAGAAAATCGGCTGGATACACTAATCCGGAAAAGAAAGGAGGAAAAAAAAAACGTTTATTGCTCCCCTTGAACGGGAAGAAAGGAGCGCGAGATGGTTGTCGGTCGTCCATGGTGGGTGGCGTCCCTAGTCCGGGATGCCATGGCCAGCTGCAGCTCGAATGGCCCTGGTCAGTCACCAGGCCACGCTGGTTTTCCAGGACATCGCTACTCAGCAGGACCTCCCACTACTCCTGTGTCGGTGCGATGGCTTCAGGTAGTTCGGTGACGCCTTTACATTCCCACACCATGTGGTACAGGGTGTTCGGCATCCCAGAGCAGAAGTTGCGGTCGTAGCTGAAGAGCGTGGGGTGTATTTTGACAACTGTGTGGCGTGCGGAAATGAATTTGTCTGCAGTCTCCGGAATTGTGTGGCTTTTTCTTTGGTTAGCTTCCGGTGGGCGGCGGGTATCATCTTCTTGATAGCCTGTAGTGCTTTAATATGTCTCTGCTGCGCTTGGGGATGGATGGGTGGTTGTCGGCAGAGTGGTGAGAGCCTATGAGGGTTGAAGTCCGGAGTGAGTGGCCTCGGGCTGCGGTATCGGCCGCTTCATTACCCTCTAAGGACTTGTGACCTGGGGTCCAAATGATATAAATGTCCAGTGGAGTTTTCCGTGCTTTTGAAGCCTTATGTAGTACATCAAGTGCCATCACTGAGATACGGCCCTTTTGAAAATTACGGCAGCCCGCTTGCGAGTCGGTGATGACGGCCACCCGGCCTTGGGTATCTGGTACTGTGGTGGTGGCAAGCACGACAGCTGTCTCCTCCGCAGAGTCGGTGTCATCTGTATTGACCGTTGCTGAGCACAACTCAGCTCCTTTACTGCTTGTCACACTAACTGCGTACGCCCACTTGGTTCGTGCCGGGTACCTCGCAGCGTCGACGTATCTTGTTGAGCTGTCCTTGCTGTAGGCTTTTCGCAAGGCCTTGACCCTGGCTTCCCTTCGCCCCTTGTGGTGAACCGTGTGCATGTTGCGTGGGACGTTTTCAACCATAATGTATTTCCTCAAGGCATGGGGGATGCGTCATTTTTGGTTTTGAGGTCTTACGCTTGGCTCGTAACCGAGGCGGTACAAGGTAGCTCGGCCGGTCGGGGTAAGCTTGAGTAGCTCCATTTGGCTGGCTTTATGCGCCTCGGTGAGCTCTTGCCATGTGTTGTGAATTCCTAACTGAAAAAGTTTCTCTGTGGAGGTCTTGGCTGGCAGTCCCGGTGCTAATTTGTAGATTTGACGAATTAAAATGTCGAGTTTCTTTATTTCAGCAACAAAGCTATCGCAGATCCCCGATCTCCCCGATGAAAGCCGAACAAGCCACAAATGGATGAGCGCTTGCGAACAGAAATAGCTTGCAATTTGTCTCAAGGCAACCGATTACCGTAAGTTAAAAAGAAATGGATTGTTTTCTGCTGAAAGGAACGACCCCAAACCACGCGAAGACGGACGCTGCCGCTCGCTTTCCGGTGCCCTCTCGCGCTGCGTCTACGCCGACATCGGCGTCGCTCGAGTTTCAGCTCGCGTCGCCATGCATTTCTGGCGACGCGATGTCGACGCGAGAAAACGCTGAACGTGCGCTCATGTTTGGGCCGAGTGAAACCGAATACACCGACGTACTTAAAAAAGTTTCGCGGATACGTCCGAAGTATCTTTAAAAAATCTTGCCGGTACGTCCGACGTATCATTAAGAAATTTTGCGGGTACATCCGACGTATTTTTAAGAAATGCTGCGGGTACGTCCGACGTACCTTCAGACACAGCGTAAACGTTACGGCTGCTGGCTTATTGATAAGTCTAGCGAGATCAACATTCACGCCATGCTGAGGGAAATAAACTCAAATTTTCCCAAATTATTACAATAGCTGTTTCAGCGTAAACAAAAAGTACTATAAGGTCGGATGAACCAACCACAATATTTGATTCAAGCGACGTGTTTGGCCCGACACTGCTGTCGGGGTCCTGCTTTCGAATGCAAAAGAAAACGGCCGCCCGACACAGACTCGCGTGTCAGACCGACAAGTGACATGTCGGGTCCAACTTGCCGGACGAAGAAGAAAGCGAACATAATGAACACTCGCCGGGTAACATAACATTACCTGAAACCGGTGCTCCACGTGAAAGTCAGCACCCCGGCGGGCTTCTGCGCGATGCTGCAGATTTATCTCACTAAAATACAACTCCCTACGAAGCGTGTCCGTCAGTGGGGAGAGGAGCCAGTTCCACTATGCACGATACCGCCGGCTGTTTTCACACTGATCCTTAGTCAGGACACGGTCAGGAACCAGCACGAACGAATATTTAAACTGCCGCTTCTCACATAGACCAGCTTCACGCACGCCCGAAACGTAGGACAAAACGAGGCGATAGGCCTCCTGCGCTGGAGTTTTGGCGACAGGCAGCGCCCCTAGCGGCCAACGCCTCTGGGTAGTACAAAAGCAGACGACCCTCGACGCCCTCCATGTGTTTTCAATTACAAGCCAGAGTGAAAGTTGGTTGTGGCGCTTTGTGGCGAGTTTAAATGACTGCATATTGTATGAAATAGCCCTTAAAGTAGTTGCAGAGGCTAAACAAAATAATATCCGCTAAAAGAAGCCGATTTGTCGGCTTCCTTTTAGCGAGCTTTCGCGATGGTCGCGGCGTGGGACAGTATCGCCAGGTCGGGTGGTTTAACTGTTTCACGACAGTTACAGTTTTTTCTTCTTGCGTGCGGTCGACAAAGGAAAGTTCACGAGTAGCATAAACACGGAACGCTGCTCATCCTATATCCTGAGGTAACTGCAAAAGGTTGCTTCAGCGGGAGCATGCAAGCGAAAGCAAGAATTGCGCAGCCGACTCACTGACACTGCTGGCCTGGCACCGCCTTTGAAACGAGTGCAAATTTTGTTTCGTATTTTCGCAAACCGAATGATTCTTGCGTAACGTTTTACGCCGCACGATTTACGAACGGGAGGGTACATGTACACTAGCGAGTAGGTGGGGCAATAGCGCCAAATAAACAAATTAAGCGCTATTAAAGGACGCAAAACATGCACCAAATGACACGCCCGCTGCCTGCAGAGATGTGTACTTCTGTAACATCACATAACACAGCATAACATAACACAGCCGCATACATGGCGCGGGGCCCCGAATATTTACATACGATCATCACTGACTGTGTTGGTTTTCTAGTGCAGGGGTCGTCGAATCTGAACGCCGACACGCCAGTTTTGACTTCAAATGGAGTTAGACAGCGAGGCAAGAACAGAGAATTGGCGTCCTCCAGTTGAATTGCACCCCCATCTTCACACTTCGCCAGATTATTGTCAAATATTATTAGAAATTCGCTGAATTTTTTCTCTTTGCATTCAAAGCCCCCCTCCTCCTCCCCCCCCCCCCCCCCCGCCCTTCCGATTTGCCGTCCAGCCCTCCGCCGTGTCGGCTGCATGGAACTCGATCGGCCGTTGCTGACCCTCATTCTAGGCTATTAAGTGCGAACTGGGAATGTATATACTGCAAGAGCGTAATTAAGTAAAGCGAGAGCAAACAAGGAAAGCGAGCGGCCTCTTAGTTCGCCCGACCACTTTGTTTTACGGCCACTAATTTCGGAATCGCAAAATAGATTTCACGCTTCTGATGGTCGCGGCAATTTGTCACTGAGACACGCAACAAAACGGCAAGCTAACGCTGCACCGTGTATTCGTAACGGCGACGCAAACGAGCACTGTTTAATTAAAGTGCACGCATAGTGTGCAGGTACGCAAAAGAGCAGGCGAGCCTGCGGTCCGCCGGACTCGCTGGCTTTTTAAAGCGCGATCATCACCGATTGCGTCACTCTTCTTGGCTGTTTTTGAGAAGTCTCTGTCACCTAGAGTAGAAGTTTAAACTAGAAATTTCACTTAAAATTTCACTTCGTACGACCATCGATCGGTGAACCTGCGAGTAGCAGACGCCGTCACGGTCCCGGCACTTTCGTCGGCGCTGTAAACGTGTTAAGCGCTACAAAGCTTTTTCCCCTAATGCCAAGTTGATCGCTGAAATAGATCGGACGCGTCGGGGATGAACTGGTGACCACGTCGCAAAATAATCGGGAGCGTCGAGCTCATTTTGCTTCTGTCAACACGGGATCCTATGGGACCCCCGCAGCTTTGTACTACCCGGAAGTACTGCCCGGAAGCCGCTTGCGCAGCGCCCCCTGGGCAGCGCAGGAGGCCTATGAACAGAACACGAGGACGAATTCCGCAGCCGCGTGTATACATAAATGCCAGCCCAACGCACCTCTCTCTATGCCCGTAGGTTCCTCCATGCCCGTAGGCATGGAGGAAACCTTTTCTTTCCTCCATGCCTGTAGGCATGCAAGCACCAATGTCTCGTAGGGGGCGCAAGGCTACAAACTTTGTGGTTGGCCATGCCGATGACGCTTCAAGATTGTGGTTGTTGACATTGCCCTCGGCATCGTCTGCTACGCACAGGCGTCTTTTTTGCTTGCAAAAGCCCGTTCGAGCTTTATGAGGCAGAAATAATGATGTATGAGCGATTTGTGGTATCGCAAAATTACTAAGCGGCGTTCAGTGCTCTGTTCCAGCGTGAACGCTGGAACAGAGATGTTTCGCAAGATTGAATGAAACTAAATTGAACTAAATTTTATTTCTCACAACTCCTACAGGTGTTGTACAGAAGCTGTTGTAAGGGGTAGTTGGGGAAAAGCTGCTTTAAAGCAGCTTGACACAGCCCCGTCCTCAACAAACAAAAAGCAGCACATTTTGTTGTACATATCAACCAACACAACCAACTACATTAATTCACTAAACAAGAACACAAAAAAAATATTATTGCGATACCAATGCAAATAATTTGGATTGCAGGAATACACCTTTAAATACAATACGCTTATATAGCAAAACACACGCGCAACAAACACAGCATTAAGCATACTTCTCACACAATTTCTTCACAGTATCATGTTCTTTAACAATAATAAATAACAATCAAAAACGCTTGACGAGACTAACCCTGGTATTCCGAGTCCTTCCTCCACTTGACTCCAGTAGAAAAACTCCTTGAAACAGAGTTCCCCATGCATAAGCATTGAGGAATCCTCCCCCTAGCCGAGAGTACAGAGCAAATGGAGTGGAGGAGGAGGAGGGACTCAGAATACGGGCCATGAGTTTGCATTGTCCAACACCACAAGGCACAACGGAGAGACAACAAACCAACTGCCGCGGAGGCCACGCCACGTGGCGGACTGCCTGCGTCCGCGGTCTTACTGGTATTACGCAGACGCAGCGAGTGAGCTTCCCGAGCTTCGTCCGCAGTGTCCAGGCACCCAGTGTCCGAGCTTCGTCCGCAGGAATTCCGCAGTGTCCAGGCACCCAGCCCACTACTGTATGGCCTGTTTTAAAGCCAACGCTAACATTATTTCTTTAATGACCTTGTTCAGTATCGCATTTCTAGTTTTTTGCCTGAGCGTAACGCTGATACAACGCTTAAGGAGTCTGTGAATATAATAGATTGTTGTGTTTTTGTTCGTACTATGTGCTCCACGGCTATTAAAATAGCATGTGCCTCTACCGTAAATATACTTGTGTTCCTGTTTAGCGTTCTCGTGCTGGAAAAGTGGGGACCATGTGCCGCACATGCCACTGCAGTGGCAGACTTTGAGGCTTCCGTATAAAAAACACTGTATGGGAACTTGTATTGTAAGTGTAGTGTTGCAGAATTAGTTCCTTGGGTGCGTTTCTTTCATCAATTTCCTTGAAAGACATGTCACAGATGAGAGGGAGCAGATTCCAAGGTGTAAAAAACTCGGTGATGTTTGTTTTGTAGGTGTCGGTCAGGGTGACACCAAGGTTCTCTGCCTCTGCTCTCACTCGGGGAGAAAAAGGCAGAGGGAGTGACGGACGGCTCAAAATCAACCTTTGTTTAGCATTGAACAGATGATTGCTCATCGACGTCGCTCTCACGCAGGACAAAAGCGCCATGTATGTGCATTGGTGCTCTAAGCACCACTGGTCGGTTTCAACATACAGGCTTTTATAGGGACCGGGCGGCCGTTGTATGGTGCCACCGTCGCTTCAGCGAACAGCGCCGCCCGTGGTGAACCGCTCGTCAATGGAATGCCGGTGGTGGTCAGTGCAGCGTTATTGTGCATGGCCTTCTTTCGTTCTGCTGCGGTGCGGCTTGCAAAGCGTAGATAACCACACGGACTTCTTTCAGATCGGTAAATCTTGAGCGTGGATGTGACCTTTACGAGGCATGCCATGTGTGTGATTTACGCCCAAACTCAGTATTTACAAATAGCAGACGACGCTCAATGCGCCAAGCTGGAAGTGAAAGTCCGTTCCTTCATGTAATTTTTTCATGCCTGCATCAAGGAGTATATTGCAGCTAAATGCTCCCACAAAGCTGGTGTGTGCAACCGATCCAGGAATGCTGCAGCGCTGGCCTTTGGCAGTTAATGACAAAACGGTGTTGACGTCGTGCATAAGCGAAAGACAAAGTTGGGGGTGCCTTCTAAGTTTACCTCAAACAGAAACAGACGATGCTTTTGTAACTTCATTAACTACGCCTAAAATGTGTTTAATTTCACAGAAATGCTCTTACTACAGTGAATCGCTCATAGAATAAATACCGCATGATAGTAGAACGTTATTGCTTGTCGTGGAGAAGCATTGATTTATAAGAATTGCAATGGTTGCTGGCTAGTTGGTATACGGTTTTTCAAAAACCAATTCCTGCGTGGCTGAAGGACGCAAGACAGCAGGGTGCCCGAAGCCTGTACTCAGCTTCACAATTAACTGAATGCTGCGGTTACAAGCTGCCACCTACGCTTGAAAAATCATGCACTCCTCCGTCTAACGACAATGATGGCTTATTGCAAATCTTTCTCGTATGGGTTTCCTTGGTTGCCTTCTGGAGTTTGACTAGTTGAGCTTCGAATTTGACCAGCACGCAGTTTGGTTTTTATCGGAGCGTCTTTTTTTGACCATTTCCCATTCATTTCACACGAAGAAAGCTTTGCGTTCAGCCATCATAATCATTAAACGGAGGGCTAGATGATTTTGCTGTATAATTTTGAACTTCATGCTCCCTCTCCAAATCTAAACTTTTTCCAGCGTGTCGAAAATGTGTCTGTGCTGGAGGACTTGGGTTGATGCACCCATATTTTAGGCAACTAATCGCGCGTTTTTGGTGTCTTCACAAGGCATTACACGATTTTTTAAGGTACTCTGTAAAGAATACTTAAGCATTAAAAAACACCGGCTGATGTTAACACTGCCACATTTTTTAACTATCGGTACCAGCCTTTATTCCACGCAGGTGGTAAAACAAGAAGGGGAGGAGGAATGGTTTGCGGCTTGGGCTGTTGGGTGGTTGAATAATCTTGGCTCTTGAAAAAATGACCACCACAAACGTGGGAGTTCCACTTCGGCTTTAAGGCTCCCATGCTGTCACAGTATCGCTCACCAAAACCGAAGGCGCAAAGTTCACGGTTTCAGAAAGTGTAAACTACCGCAACGTTTCTACGGCTACACGGTAATTCATATCGTACGCAAGTGCATTTCTCTTCAAAGCACATGTATCGAGGTATCCCAGCACTAAGGCTGGCGCGGAAACCATAGTCATTGAAACCAGTGAAGATAATTTACAGCGGTAGAAATGAATACTAATATTCCTAATAGTTTTATTCCTACTCAGATCGCATGAAGCCATGGGCGCAGAGCGTTGCAAAAAGCGCTCATGTCAATGTAGCCCAGAAGCATCCAATAAGTTTGCGTAGCCGTTAGTGCATTTAAGAAGAAATGAATACTAATAATAGTAGTTTTATTCGTACTCAGAACGGGTGGAGCCAAGCGCAAATCGCTGCAAAAAGCGCTCATGCCATTGCAGCCGATACCCAACTTTAGAAGTGTCCGACAAGTTTACGTAGTCATTACTGCATCTGAGAACCCAACACATCTGCCTAGACTTTGTTTCACCGCCCATATACGTTCACAACACCACTAAAACATTCAAAGCACCGAAGCAAACACGACAAAAACAACGGGAGGCTGTGTAGTCCAATGCACCGGCTCATTCCACTGACGAGGGGAGCGCCAAGTGGTGGCGCCACCGGTCCAGCTGCCCGAAAGCCCTAGACGCAAGGCGGAGCCCTAAATGCAACACTAGGTCGAGCATTTTTAAAGCTGTTTTCGAAGCAGAACCATACACCACACTGCCATTGTCTGTGCACGATCGCACTAAACTATTGAAAAGACGGAGCAAGCATGTCTTATCTGCACCATACGATTGGTTGGATAGTGTTTTAATAATGTTCATAGTTTTAGTGCATATTTTGAGTTGTTTAATGTGGGGGATAAAGAAGAACCTTTCGTCCAGCAGAATACCCAGAAACTTGTGTTCATTTTTGACGGGAACCGCTACATTATTAATTCGGACTTCAGCGTCAGGCCAGACTCCACGCTGCCGAGAAAACAAAACACATGTGCTCTTTTCAGGGTTAATTAAACCATTTTCATCGGCCCAATTTTCAAGTTGTAACTGCCACTCGCAGATTGAGGGATTACAAGAGTTATATAGCTGATTTGAATATCATCAACGTAGACCGAGTAGAAAACTGCGGGTGGCAGTGCCTTTTGGAGCGAGTTCATTTTGACAATGTGCAATGTGTGAAAGTGTGCAACTCTCCACCCTGCGGGACCCCGTTTTCTTAAATTAATGTGCATTCTAGAAGTGATGCTCCGACCCTTACACGAAAAGTTCGCTCAGACAGGTAGCTTTCCATAGTGTTGAGCATGTTTCCAGATACACCGTAAGCTTTGAGGTCACGCAAGATGCCATAGCGCCATGCAGAATCGTACGCCTTCTCCAAGTCGAAGAAAATAGACATACAGTGCTGCCTGCGGACAAAAGCATCTTTAATGTACTATTCCAAGGTCACAATAAGCTGGTCGGTTGTAGATCTTCTCGAACGAAAGCTGCCTGGCAGCTATCTAGGATACCGTAGTATACCAAAAAGCACATGAGCCTTGTATTGACAATCTTCTCGAACAGTTTGGTAAGTACTATGACCGATAGCTAGACGGAGAAAAGGCATCTTTCCCTTGTTTTAGCAATGGTACCACAATTGCCTCTTTCCAAGCCCGTGGAAGAAGTCCTGCACACATAAGAAGTCCTCCATATCTTGTTAAACAAACAAAAGAGTGTTTCAAGGGTGTCTGCATGGAGGTGTAAAATCATTGTGTATGTGATTTGGTCTTCACCTGGTGGATCGAAAATGGACAGTTGTAAGAGTCTTGTGACGATTTCTTGATCTCCCTAATGGATTTGCGCCCGGCAGGTGTTTTGTACCTCATAAACATGTCTGTGTAATGTGAAGAGCTTGATATAAGTTCAGTGTTTGGCCACTGTGTTTGCCTGGTCTTCTAATGTGTTACCAGTGGTGCTAACAAGAGGTAAGGGTTTGTGCCCTTCGAACTTTCTTATTCGGTTCCACACCTTGCTTGTGTCAGTGTAAGAGTTAATCGAACCCACAAAAGCTTTTCAGCTGTTGGTTTTGGCTTCTCGGCAAATACGCCTTCCAACTGCCTTGGCACGCTTGAAAGTAATAAGATTCTGTGCCGTGGGTACCTTCGAAGGTTACCCCAGGCCTTGTTTTGAGCTTTGCATGCGTTTGGACACTCCTCGTTCCACCAGGGCCTTTCGGGATTTTTAGGAGTACCGGAGGTTTGAGGGACTGAACTCTCGGCAGCCTCTATAATGTGGGCGGTAACAATACTGCAAGCTTCATCGATCTGTAAGTGTTTTATGAATGTGTAGGAAAGCTGTGACCTTTGCTTAAAAGCCACCCAGTCTGCACGGGTTTTTTTAAACCTTTTTTGGTATATGGAACTGTCAGAGAGTGTATCTAGGCACTTCAGAATGACAGGGAAATGGTCACTACCGTAAGGGTTAGAGTCCACATTCCACTCGAACGAGGGGAACAGAATGGAATGGAATTGCTAAATCGATGTGCGAGTAGGTGTTGTGTGTTGTACTGTAGTAAGTTGGTTTCTTTTGATTAAATATACACGCATGAGATTACAGTAAGAATCTTTCAATTAAACAGCCCAGGTCATCTTCGCGTCCAGATCCCCAGAGTTTACTGTGGGCATAAAAGTCGCCCACCAGTAGAAATGGGCCCGGTAGCCGATTAGGGATTCAAATTCTGAACTACAAATGCGAAAGTCAGAGGAATATATATTGAAGCTATCGTTATTAACCTGTTGGCGATTATTGCACGCACAGCACGCTCTTCGAGGGTTGTGGTCAAAGGAACAAATTGACAAAGAATAGAATGTTCTATAACTATGGCTACACCACTAGAGGAGTGAGAACAGCCGTCCCTATCTTTCCTAAACACAGAATAGCACTTCAGAAAGTTTGTTTGTTTTGATTGTAAGTGTGTTTCCTGAAGACATAAGATGGTCGATTGGTTTTTATGAAGAATTTCGAATTTCGTATATGTCATCCATAAATGTTTAAAGAGAGAGTGCAGTGTGTATCTGTGTGTTGCAGACAGGTGGTGTTACCTATGTTTCTGAGCCTGCGTTAGGGTCAGTTATGCGCGGAGCTGGTTTTTTTCCCGCAGCCGATGTTGCCACGCTGCTCGTTTGGCTGAACAGCTGACTGAGCTGGCGTGGGTGTTACGTCCATCTCTTCATTCGCCGGCAAAGGAATAAATGCAGGATCTCCCTCCTTTTGCCGTGGACCCCGGGAAGGGCCAATCGTGTTTGCCGCGCGGGCCAATGGCGGCTGTAGCAGCGTTGTGCGCGTGGATGTGGATGCAAGGCTCCCCACCTCGCTGCATACTGTGCCCGCTAGCGACAGCACAGCACGAGCGGAAGGCAAGCCGTCTCCACCTATACGGTGTTCGTTGTCACCTCAGCCGCAGTGGAATCGACAGGCTGTGGTAGAACAGTTCGGGCAGCCGAAGCCAGCCCAGTTGGGGGCGGGGGTGGGACCAGGTCAGCACTGCTGCACTGGGTCGCCACCGAAACCTGACGCTGCACCACCCCCCGGTGAGCAGCATCAGCGTAGCTTCCCGAGAGAAGAATCGAATGTCTTTTCTGAGCTTCTGGGTAAGACAGGTTGTGGGTTAATTTGGGGTTTATGATTTCTTTCTCATTTTTGAATTTTTTACAAGAACGGGAGTACGCGGGGTGAACACAGTGAAATTGTGTTGCATTACACTCATCTATCTGGTGGTCATGCTTCGAGCGTTTTGCACGTGTTTTGCCGTTGACAGTTGTGTGCCCGTAACTTTGGCATCTGAAGCAACGTCACAGGTTTGGGATGTACGCCCTTATCTGACAGTGGGGAAACCCTGCTTTGACAGATTCGGGGAGCGTACTACGGTCAAAAGTCTCTCATTTCCATCGCGCCTCATTGTGATAAGTCTAACATCAGTCACTCCTTGCTCACTTGAGGGCTTGCCCTGCAAGCCCTCAAGAATGTCTGCCTTAGTTACATTTATAAGTTCAGTTTCCGAGAGGATGCCTTGGCAGCTGTTGATGGTTCGGTGAGGTGTTACAGTGATCTGTAAGTCACCTATGCTTGTTTGCTTTAGAAAGTTAGCATGATTATTCCTTAGTTCTGACCTCAATAAGCATGTCACTGGATGCAAGTTTCTTTGCATCAGTTTTTTCCAACTATACCTTTAATGAACTTGACGATCACGAACACAGATTTCGAAGTTATTGTGGCGGCTTTGTCAACAGTCTGCATGACTAGGAAGCAAGGAAAGTTGTCAGGGTTGTTGAAAACAAGGTTGGGAAGGGGTTTAAAGATTGCTTCGGTGCGGGCCCTTTTCGGGCGGCCGATCCTTTGAACGATGCGGTTTAGATAATACCATGCGCCATAGTGTGAAGCAGGGGACGGGGTATTTGACTTTACCCTGATTGTACAAGAAGAACCGGAGCTCCCTGCCTGGTAAACAGACAGGGAGCCCATCCACCGGAGCTTGGCCTGGTCTCTGACGGCCACCATTCGTGATTTCTGCCCTTCACCTTAAAACTCCTAGCCACGGTACATTACAGCTTAAATGCCCGCCTAGTAGGCAGTCTCACGTGACAGGTGGGCAAAGAACTTTAAACTACTATATTTAGCGCGTTCTCACGTAATATTTGTGAACCCCTAACTGAAATCAGTTCATAAAAATGAAACGCCCCTTGTGAGCCCCCTTCACCTCCACGACATGTGCAGTGGCCCCCCAGCCCTGCGAGTGAGGCGAGGCCAAAGTGAGAGGGGAAAAGGCAAGTGCCAACACCAAGCTTAACGAACGACAGTACACAGTGGCAATAGAAAAAAGGCAGCCACAACATAAGCAGAGAGAGACTTGGGTCGAGCGGGTGAGGATCTTGGGGTCTGGCTCTGTGGGTGGCGTCACGTTTTTGCGCTCGTTGGCTCGATGGGAGCTTCCAATTCGCGGCTGGCTTGTTGGCATTCTGCTGCTGCGTGGGGCCATCAAACCCACCGGCGTGCTTGCGTCTGTTCATCTGAAGCCTGTGGACCTTTGCACGTGAAGCAGCGTCAAACGGGGGTTGAAATACATAGCTGTCGAGACGAGGCGGCCCAGTGGCGCAAAATATGGGAAAACGCCGGTTTCCCCCCACCAGGGTCTATCGCACAAAGCGGACTGTGTGCACCCGAGCACCATATTTTCAGGGTTATTAATGCATTTCTTCTATGGGCAGCGTGCCAGGACCACGGTGATCCATCGTAAGAGCAGGGTTCCACTGCATGAAACACGTGGGCGGGTTGAAGAAGGCATTGCGTGAAAGCTGGCTGCAGTGGGCCCACAAGTTGGCATCGAGGGAGGCACTCGTGCAGGCAGGGAGACTTTATTGACCATACCGGGCAGAAAAGACGCACTACTACAGTGTCGCGCAGAGAGCAGGGAATGAGTTATCACAATGCCATGGGCTGCATGCCCGTCTGCGCTGACCGGCCCCAATGGAAAGGGCCCTTCGTGTGCACCAAGCATGCGGGTGAAAACCCAAGTCAAGTCGCAAGAAGCAGCAAAAACCTGCCAGATCACGATCTTGCAACACCACGCCAGTAATTCTCATGGAGCTCTAGAGGAACTAAATATAAATACATATAATAGTATTGATGTGTGAAATCTCTTTAGAAAAGTAGAGAACGACTATGTGAACACATTACTAAAGCGCGACTACCAGTGATTAGTCAACACAGCTGGCTGCATTTCATCCTAGCTTGTTAATCAACTGTCTGAGCTTAGGGGCTTACCAAGGCTATGCTGTGACAGCAAAACCAGCAGCCGTGAACAACACAAAACAGTTTTTTTCACTATTTGCTCCCAGGATGGTCGTGACGAACGAGGAGGGGGTGTCCGCCAGCAACCGAGGAAACCCGAGACGGTCACTTCCTTGTGCTAGCTTTCTACAATGCGCCACAGAGTTCTGCGTATCTGACATCAAACAGATGTGTCTGTACATATATATATATATATGTATGTATAAAACATGGCACATGCTGCAGAGTTTGTTCGCATCAGATCCCGTACAAAAGTTTAAAAACGGTGTGCCACAAAGCGAGTGATTATCGAGACAAGTCTGGCTGCACACCAGCCTCACCTGTGGGCACAGCCGAAAAAGCGCAAAGGGCAGACGTAGAAAAATACGTTGCGCACCATCCTCAGTGCACGCTGACAAAGCAGGCCGCATGTGCCAGCCACACAAAAGTGTGAAAGTAATCGGCTGTAGCAATGAGCTGAGGAAACGAGGTCGAGGCCATTAAAGAACGCTTTCGTGCTAATTTCCACGCACGTGGAGTCTCGGCTGGAGACTGCACCTGTAGTAGCACAGCAAGCTGCCTTTCTGTCAGCCGGTATACTGTATTCAAACGCACCCGCAGCCTGGCCGCACGTCCAACACGCCATCTCTTGCTCGCTCTGGTGCTTGGCAACCCCTTGTTAGCAAACACAGCCGACCAGGGTTGTGGGGAAGCCCTCTGTTGCTGCTCCCCTAGAGAAGAGTGCCACGCCTTCCCACCCAGTGTCTGCCATTCCAGCCCCTCTCGCTCTGTACCGGGCGGCACGCACGATGCCTCACGGAATGCCCACGCTCTCCAGGGACACCCACCAACGCCGGTGGCTGCCACAGTGCAAAGCAGTCACGCAAACGAGGCACTCGAGGTCGGGGTCACCTCGGCACACCAGCACCCCTGAGGGGAGCCTGCAGCCGGCAGCATTCTGGTGCCCAGCCGCCGCCGCCGCAGAAGAAGCGGGGGCCTTCACTGAGGCAGAGCTAGTCGAAACGGGCGCCTACAGCAGCAACAGTGCGATGCCACAGAGGTGCGCGATTCTGGTGCATGGCTCTGACCATCGAGAGATCACGCAAGGAGGGCATGCATGCACTGTGCACACTCGTACAACGCGCACACACAAAGAAGTTGCCTCTTCCGGCACAGTGCAGCACCAAACTACAACGGGTCAGGCAAGGCGGCCAAAACGATCCAATGTGCTCAGACTGCACAAGTGTGCGAGAACTTGGTGCCCACATAAAATACCCCAGCTGAGCTAAAGCGCGAGAAACACTCTCTATAGTACTATAAAAATTCAGTGACAGAAGGTAGCATACACAGAGAAGAAAGCATATAACTGACCATAAATTAAGCTTTTCATTTTGCCTCAAATGTTTGATCCAAAGCCTTGTTAAAATTTGTGGAAGTTGAGCCAAGCACAACTGCAGACGGGTTCCGTGCGGCAAAAAGAAGAAAAATTTGTGTGCTGTGGGTGCTACCACCCCAGGCAGGTGCACATCAACAACAAGCAATCAAGCTCTGGCGGCCAAGTTAATTATTTCTCAAAGCTAACCAGAAGTCTGGGTGGCTGCACAGTAGAGTTTGCGTTAAATCTCGAACACTGTTTGAGAGATGAAAGGCATGAAAACAGTGTGTGTTTTGGTTGCGCTGAGGTCAAATGGACCAAGTTGGGCCAAGAAGGCCCCAAAAGGTCCACGCGAGCCTGCACCCCCGTGCAACTAAACTGTTTCTCGCAGGCCTTACTGGCTTGTTCTGCCAATGTAGCCCTGATCTGTTTAAGTTGTGATTTGTGAGTGCGTTTCAAAGAGCACTGGGAGACTTGATACTATGCACAGTCATTGTTCAGGCAATGAAACCAAAGACTTGAGATTGAAGTGAACGCTCATTCGGGCACCTCTCGACGTGACGGGTTCGAAAGCCTCTCCTCTGCTCCTTCCCATTAATTTAGGTTGATGATTCCAGTGAGAGGGAATTGCTTTGCATTCACCTTGAAATGGCCAAGACTACTCAGATTCTGCTATCGTGGTACACAAAAAAGATGCCTGCTACGTATGTGGTGTACTCCTATCGAATGTGACATGCTGGTTAAAAGCAGCGGCTCTTTTTCTTTCCAAACTTGTAGGCAGTGCCACTCACAAGGTGAGAGATTTTCCAACTCTGTCAACTTGCTACCTGGACTGGCACCCTTGCGTGAAACAGAGCCATCACTGGAAATGCACCTGGCCAGCCACTGCTGCCAAGAAAGTCCTTCACGGCAGCGAAGAAGGCCCAGGCGTGTGCCTCTGAAATACCTTCTCGCTCTGGCCACATGCATTAGGCGAGCTCACGCTTTTGACAGCCCCAAAGAGCGTAGCATCACGCCGATATAACCAGACCCCAGGATAACACAGGAGTGTGCAGCAGATTTTACCGCAGCAGCCATTAAACTCGATAAACACAAGCAGAAGTGGACAAAAAAGAGAGGAAAAGGCCTGAACCAAAACTCCCCACTTGCCTTCCCAGTCTGCCTGAACGACAAGTGAGAAACACAAAGTTCGCAAAACATAATGCCTGTTTCCAAGTTCAGTTTTTCCACAAAGGCTTTATCTTCGACTGCAAGCAAATACTCTTCAGTTTGCATTTTGTTCTCACAAAGTTCCAATAAATACGGAGTAGAGCAATTTTTCTATGCGATAATCACATTGTTACCACCGGGATGAAGTTGACACTTCACCCGTGTGCTCGTCTAATATCAGGATATATATATAGTATGTATATATATATGTGTACCCTACCTCCACTTGTAATGCCCGTGCTGACAAAAGAACTACTGCCACTTATTTCCCCATAATTGACTGCATAATACAACCATGTTGTCTTAAATAAAACCAGTACCTTACACAATCACGCCGTGTTACCTCGTACACTGAATGCGCCAGAGGGGATGCCACTTGATAACTGTTTGCTCGAGCAAAGAGCACAACAGGCAACCCTTTCACCTTCCGGTGAAAATAAATTACGGCACAAAACCATATCGGCGCATACAAAGAAGGCGGGCATAGACAATCCAAGGGTAACAATTTTCATCCACACAGGGCATCCGAATGGCATGCACTGCAGTGAAGCTGCACTCAAGGGCAAAATTTGCACACTACTTGCACGCCAAGCGCTACTACAGTCTTTGGCATGAAGCCATAGTGTAGCCCTTTTTGGTCAACAAATTCGTTGGGGGCAAGGCTACTTAAATACTTTATCTGAGATATACTGTATAAGTTGGGATAAACATTTGTCGAAAAGTTACTCCTCAACCTAGTACCGGTCACTTGCTTAATATTAGCTGTCATGTGGCAACCAGGCAACCCACCGGGCCCACCCAAACTGCAGAGGCACCATCGCCACCGATATCAATCAAATGCGTCGCCTTCTTTTTCTTTTGGCTGTTTCTCTTCTCGCTGTCACTGAGCGTGCGCATGCCATTTCAGTCCCACCACAGCATTTGAAAGAAACGTTCCCTGTATGTGACCGACGCCATTGGGGCGTAAGCGGAAGAGGCTGTGTGCGCCCTCTGTTTCGGGGACACTTGGAACGGAGCGATCAGGGGGCGGGCATCGTGCGATGTCCATGAAGCCCAAGACCATCTTTCGTGGCTTTCTGTACCTGGCTCTACCATACTTGGCGCTTGCTTCCTGATGACGGTCTTGTTCAGGCATAAGCAACTCTTTGGACTGCACTGAGCATGACTTGTTGTGGGGAAGACAAGCAGACAAGATTTCAGACAGCTCTGATGGGTAACTTTAGATGAAGCCTCAACAAATTAAGCTGTGTGTCGAATTTTTTTTCCCCACCTTATAGCCACAAGGTAAGGGGTCCAGTTATATTCTGGCTCAATCTATATTCCGACCTTTACGGCAGTAATAAAGGTTGGCCTGGAACTGAAACGATGACCAGTGACAGGATTTTTAAATTAACTTCTTCACGCTTCCCTCAGTCATTCTACACAGAGTACTGCCTCTCCAACAAGGGCTATCAAATAACAAGCAGAGCTGTCTAGCACAAATTTTACGACAAACCAACCAGCAATGCTTTGAGAATCAAAGTGCAGCCTTGGTGGTACGTAGGGGCTAAAGCATTTCTTGACTAGCGGGCCACCAGGGTTTATCTAGGACGGGAAGCACACCAGATTAGCGGACGTGTGATCGCATGCAATGGTGAGCACACGCACGCTTCACCAGGGGGCGGTTCAAGAGCTGTGCTCGAAATGAATGACGGAGAAAAATGGCAAACAGCAAATGTAAAACGGGCCCCTGAGGAAAGTGCCGGTGTGTGCTTCCAGGCAGCCGTACCGGACGTTCTGCAGGAACACCACCACCACCGACACCGAACTTGACGAGGGCTTCGCGAAGTGGCCTTCTCCAGGCCCCCTTCTCCAAGTGCGCGGCTATGCGAGGCTCCCCTTCCCCCACGGGCACAGCAGCAGGTTGGCGTAAGAACGGGGACCAGGCACTGAGACAGCAGAGGGCCACTCGGGGCACGCTCGCACCAGCAGCAGCTCTTCTTGGGCCTTGGCCAGAGCAGCTGGCGGCACACTTGCGGAGTCCACCCGGGGCCCACCGGGGAACTGTGTGCCAGTTTGTCTCGACACCGGAGGAGCCAGCGACCACTGCCTGGCCACCTCACTTCCAGGTGGCCCGTCCGCTGCGGGGGGAGGCCGTCGCAGCGCCGGTGGTGCTGGTGGCCGAGGAGTCTGGCCGGTGCCGGGGGGTGGTGGAAGGTGAGCGTCAGGAGTCGGGGGTGGGCAGCAGGGGCCGCCGGGAGGAGGTGGTGGACAGGGCGGGTGACGAGGTGGCCGATGAGCACGGGTGGAGGCCCACCCCTGCGCGGCCAGCCACCCCGAGGCCCCCTCCGCCGCCGTGGGCCACGCTGGCACCCGTGGCACCCAGGGCGTTCATGTAGTCCGCCACCAGCAGGGTCACCTCCAGCACCTGCGGCAGTGGCACAACAACAAGGGGCTGACCTTTCCGAGAGGGGCCTAGGCTGGACGGCTCTCCTGCTGGCATCATCCTGCATTGCAGGCAGCACAGAGTGTGAAACTCTCAACCGGAGCGTCCGACTGTGTGGGCAAGCCAGCTACCACTGGTTGGCGATGGGGAGAAGAAAAGCTCCGCGGCAGGCGGGAGTGCTTCCAGTGGATCCTGTCCAGGATGCGCATCGGTGGCATATACACAGCAGAGCAGAAAACCGGTCTCGGTACGGTACGCGGTAGCTGGCCTGTGACCAAGCGTGGCTGGGTGCATGCGCAGGTGCACTAACTGGGTATGGGGACCAGTTCTCCGCTCTGCTGTAACTCTCCAATAAAAGGATACTTTCAAAGTTCTTTTTTCTACAGAAAAAAAAAGGCACAGCTTGCACTAGTGGTGACCGGCTGGAGAAACAGCAGAGCTGGCGGGCTTACCCAGGAGCTTAGTTGGTCTTGCGGGCTGGAACTTCCTCCTCGAGGAAGCACGCGGGAATGTAAACGACCCTTCTCAGAAACCAGGCGGCGTCCTGGGTGCCTTGAGCTCCCCCAACGTCTCGGCCACAGCCTTGTGCAGGTTAGACACGAAGTGCTCGGCCTCGTTCACGAGACAGGAATAGTGGTGGAAAATGACCTGAATAGCTACGTTGGAGTCTGGAACGGAGGCAATGCCAGGGTTGAATGGGTTCGGGGCTTCACTTGCACAACACACAGCAACAACCAACTCCGACTACGAGAACCTCCAAGTAGTGTTGTTGCGCACGACAAAGTGGCGCTAGAAGAGCTCGACGTCATCAAACGCCGTCCGTTCCAGGCAGCTGTGCATCTCTCCGTGGAGGCCCTTTGTCCCCTTCCTGGTCGTCTAGATCTCGCTGCGGGCCGTCGCGAACGGGCCCGGGCGGAGAGGAAACGATCCCTCTTGGCCACTGCAGCAGCAGATTGGGGCCCTACCATGGCCAAGTGGTGGCGGCAGGATGGAACGCACAAACCAGGGCGGCCATGTTGGCGCGAGCCTTCCTCTACGTGCCACTTTCTTCCTTCTCGCCATGCCCTGGCTATTTTTCTCTGCATATGGACGGCACAACCAAGAGCTCCTTGAACATTTCCACTGTTGAAACTTTGTTTGTATGCAACATAATGCCTGCTAAAAGAAGGGGATACAAGTTGGCCTTACAACTTTTGCCACAGCCAAAAATTATGAGCCCTCACCATGCCGCTACCAGTGTGACTAGAGGACCTACCCACAACTGTCAGCGAAATAGCTTTCCACCATCGTAAAGTTGTAAACCCCAGTTGCGATTTCTGTCCATTCCATTTGTACTTTGGTTGAGGGTGCAAACATGAAATGTGCGCACACGTTAAGTACATCCCTCACAGGGTGTCGAACCCGAACCGATTCGGCTCAGGTTCGGGTTCACGCCTTTCAGTTTCAGTTCTGGTTCGGTTCCGGGGCACCATTTTGTTCTGGTTACACCGGTTCAAACGGGTTCGGAGAAAAAAAGCAGGAGTGTTTTTCGCAATTAATTTTTTTTAGTGCTCTGTTCTCGTTTCTTTGTCACGTCGATGTAAAAGCAAAGTGATAATGTTTCCTGGTGCAAAGCTTTCGATTTGGGCAATTTAAAGTAACCCTGCAACACTTCTAATGCGCAACAATCTTTGCTGAGAACCTCTCCCCCCCCTCCCTCGCCCAGTCAGTAATGTGTAACGCCCTGCGTTTAAACAAAAATGCAGACTTGGAGGAAGTTCCACCTGTAATCGTTATAATAGTGTAGTTTAAGGTAATTGGTCGAACAGAACTCTGAAAAACCAAAAAATAAGAAAAATGAAAAAAATAGCAAAAATGGTGAACCGTAACACCCTACGTTTTCACAAAAATGGAGATATGGCTAAAGTTCCACCTGCAATTGTTATAATAGCATAAATGGAGGTAATTGACGGAACACAATTTAGAAATTCAGAGAATAAGGATAATAAAAAAAAAAAACGAAAATTGCGCTTACTGCATAAGGCTTCCATCTTTCATCTCATCTCACCAAAACCATCTCCAGGAAGTGTGTTCCCCATTCAAACACCGTCACGCATTTAACCTCATTCTTGCCCAAAACAAGCAATATCTGGACTCCCATCAATCCGATTCTCTCTTTAAAATTGCGTTGAATAATTTAGTCGCATCGTAGCGTCGTACTTTCGTGTATTTTTTTCCCTCTTATTCCCGCTATGCTACCCTTCAGTGTTGTATACGATGTCCGGAAATGCAGCTTGATGCAAGGTGATTTGCGTGACCTTCTGTATTCTTGTTTTGTATAAACATTTGTGTGCTGTGTTCAAAATTATCTGCGAATTGCAATTGCCAAAGTGATTTTTTTGCCCAGTGAACATGATAACGCGATAGATTTTTCGACATGCCGCTTCTTCTGTGCACGTGCCGTCCAAATAGGAGCCTATTTTTCATCTCTGTACCTGTTTGCTTTTTCAAATATTTTATATGTCGTCAGTGGAAAAGCGAGCCCCTAATTCGTTTTCTCGTTACTTCTCGGAAAGTCTCTGTGTTTGCATGTGAAGTATAGAGGATTCCATTTGTCTGCCAATGCTATTTCTTTTTGTTAATTAACGTATTAACTGTGCACTGAGTTGTAACCTAGTCGAGTTAGCCAATACGAACTTGATGTTCTTCACTAATGTTTCATTTGAAGTACTTTTGTGCTTGCATAGTTTCGTTCTTGATTTTTATTGCTACTCCTCTCTTTAATATATTTTTACCCTGAGGGTAGAATATAAATATAAATATAATTCTTCATAAACTTCAGCACAAGATGTCAACGTTACGCTTGAAAAACCTAACAGCGCAATATGTGCATAAATAAAGACATTTTGTAGCATTTAGGTGGTCGTCACATGCTACTAAAAACTTTCTGGGTATTTTGTGTGCAACTAAATTTCCCCATTGGCCGAGGGGGGAGAGTGCAGTGAAATTTTCAAATGCCAAGGGCTCCAAAAATACGATGTTGGTCCGACCCACCAATTCACCTTAGCCGGCCCGCTATTTCCTCGCTAATAGAAATTAATTGCACACCAATCGAACTAACTCCCATTAGCTCACCCACTCATCTCACTGATCCACCCTAGTCTACCCGCTACTCCGCACTACCTTACTTTGCCGCTGAGCAGATTCCAGATGATATGAAAACGCTGTCGCATTTACTTTAAAAGTGGAGCCACGAAGGCCCTAAATTCTCATTCTCTCCGAGAGCACTGTGCAAGAAGAGTGTTGGTGCCGTAGAGGACTGCGAGTGTGTGTATATGACTGCCTATTCAAACTGGAAGGAGTGGAAGGTATGGATGTATTGTTGATGCTGTCCCTGGAGGCCTTCACAAGGGGGCAGGGTTAACCACACATTGAAAACTTTACACAATACAGAACACCTAGCACATAGGAACCACGAAGAATAAGCCATGGTATGTTGCCTCGGAATGTACACTCAAACTTGACTTATTCCAAATGGAAAATGAAACTGGGGGAAATGGGCAGCATTTAACGCAGACTGATAGAACACGCACTCCTGGGTTTCGCCACTACAGCCCCACCCACAACAGGGACGTCACAATTTCAGAGTGAGGATGGATTACGGGAGAGGCCCTGCAGTGGATGTGGGTAGGCTGGTGATGATGGAATGCACGGACAACGTTACACTGAATTGAGGGAAATAATAGGAAGAGAAACTAATGGGTTGTCAGTCTACAGACCATGAACAATATTTGGTAATTCTGCAGCGCGAGTGGTAAAAATATCCTCAGACTCAAGGTAGAGCACCATTATAAAAAACTAGAAATTACAGTTTGAAGCCCCTGAACCGGTTCAGAATGGTTCCTTTCATTCGTTCCGGTTCGGGTTCAGTTCCAAAATGGCAGAAAAAATTCTGCTTCAGTTTGGTTCCGGTTCCAGGCTAAAATTCGGGTTCGCTTCCAGTTTTCGGTTCGGCTCCGGTTCCGGTTCGACACCCTGATCCCTCGCGAGATCCTGAACCCTGCTTGCAGGTGGCTCCTGACATGATAGCACTGCAAGCCTTGCCCTGTTACCAGGACGGTAGGAATGGTGGGAAGCCAACAGAAGCACAGCTCTGAGTGTTGCCCATGGCACATTCATACACTTCAAACACACAATGTGCCAGAACTGCGAGATCCTTTTTGTATTGTGAGCTGTTTAAAAAATGAACTTCCTCCATGGCAACTTGCAGCTTCACCATGGTGACAGAGAAATTCTGCCGCTTTGCGGGGGGACCTCCGCTAGGGGGCCGAAGCGAGCAGACGTGTGTCACGTCGACTCCGTGAAATGCCCATTTTCTCTGGCGGAAAAAGATAATGTGCTCCTGAATAAGTGCTGTTAGTGTGTTCCGGATGTACTAAGGAACCTGTGGATACCATTTCAAGCCCGTAAGTGGACTTTGAAGGATTTTATCACGCCTTTGTGTTCGACCAAGCTGGACGCCTCGCTAGGCCTAAAATTAGGCCCGGCACGGCGGCCGAAGGGCCCAGCGTTGGTTCACGGGGAGTCTCTAGTGGCACCATGACGATGGAAGTGAGCGTAAACGGTACAGATGTCGATCCGGCAGAACTGGAAAGCTCGGGCTGGGTGACGAAAGTTTCGAAACGTGTCGTGGAGCTTCAGCAGCAGCAAAAACGGGCACGCCAGGATGGCGCGGCAAAGACGACGACCCTCAGCGGCGGAGATGGGGAAGCCGGCAAGATGGCATCGGCCGGCTACAATGACAACAAGTATGGCGTCAGCGGGGGACGCTCGCTGAAAGCGGAGGGAAGAAAGCTCGCGGAGCGCTCGGTGGCGTCGCACCTGCCGCGCCTTCCAAGCACGGATCACAAGATTTATTATCAGGCCCAGGGAAGGACTGACCCTCACCGAGCCCTCGGTGCCCGTGGTTGGGGGAGCATTAAGGATGGCAGCGGCCATTCCGTGGCGAAAAGGTCAAGAGGACGACAGGATCGTTGTGAACGACAGGCAGGGAACACTAATATACAGCACGCCAAACGCGGATGATGCCAAGAAAATGTTGGCGTTGAAGTCCATAAAGCTCGACGGGAAGGAGTACGAGGTGTCCACCTACATGGCGGCACCAGAAAGCTGTGGCGAGGGAGTAGTGCACGGACTCGATTTGAGGCTGTCTGAGAAAGAACTGGAACTGGCCTTCTCACACCGGCAGAATCCTCCCATTCTTGGTGTGCGGAGGATGGGCAACTCAACCTCGGTGATCATCACTTTTGCTGGCGACTATGTGCCGAGATGGATGATCTGTTTCGGGGCGCCGATGAAGTGTTTTCTCTACAAGAAGAGATATGAAGTGTGTTATAAATGTGGTTAGCTGGGACATCGTTCCGACGTGTGCGACAGTTCACATGAAAAGTGCAGAGGATGCGGGGAGACCTCCGTGACGAATAAACACACGTGTGTGTCGAAGTGCCGACTGTGTGGCAAGAATCACGTAACCGGAGACAAGAGATGCAAGTCACTTTTCCGAACGCCCTACATTGTGAAGAAGCGACAGTGGGAAATGAAGCTGGAAGAGGAAGCAAGGAAGCAAGAAGAACGTTTCAAGGCCGACGCGGAAAATCAATGGCGCAGCAGAAAGGACTGGTTTCGAGATCGTTCGTCGAGTAAGTCCAAGAATCGCAGCCATTCGAGAGGGTGTTCGGAATCCTTCCCTCGACTGCCATTGCTTGAGACACAGGGGCTCCACAGCAAGGAACCCCAGGACAGTGGTTGTGGCACCCAAGTAAAGCCAAAGTCTGCTGGATCAAAGGTGGATTGGGTAGATAAGGTCTCCCAGGATGCTAATGCAGAAATGATTAATGTTCTTAAAGAGCAAAACAGAATTCTACAAGAGCAAAATGCGGAATTACGCAAACAACTTGATGAGATTAAAACACAACTAGAAAGTAAACCCGAGCCGGAACCGACAACACCCCGGGCAAGTAGCCCTCCACCCTTAAAGAAGAAGAGGGCGAAGGAAACAGCAGACGGGGAAAATCACGGAGCGAGAATTGTAGCGCTGAAGGCTGAAACACACTCGCTGCACGGAATGCTTCAGACGGTACTTGAGCAGCTGAAACAAGTAGGCAATGTTATTGAGCAGATGAAGGGTGAATTTGACTTTAGGGACAAGCAGACACAATGGCTTTACGAAGAGGCTCATAAATGCAAACAAGATGGCTCTGCACCACTGTAACAACACGGTTTGGCAGTGGAACTGTAGGGGTTTCTCACGTAAACGGGCGGTTCTACAGTCTTTTTTGACCAATGGCGATCGACCGGAAGCTATTGCGGTCCAGGAGTGCGGGAAAAATGCTAAATTAGCGGGTTACAAATCCTATACGGGGTCTACTAACGGTACCCAAGTGACAACCTTTGTAAAGAGAAACATTGCAACTCTGCAGCACGAGACGGGGAATGCACAGATCGATCATGTTTTGGTAGAACTCATACCTCGCAAGCGCAAAGACAAGAATCTCTTCATCCTAAACGTGTATAGTTCACCCAAATAGCGTAAATGTGACATTGGCGATCTTTTTACGAAAACCAAGGTTATTACAAAAAGCAGTCCGCTTTTGATAGTGGGTGATTTTAATGCGCACCATCCGGCATGGGGTTATAAATTCACGCAGGTTAAGGGCAGCAATCTATGGAATACAATTCAACAACATGGGCTGATCCTCATTACAGACCCGATGAAGCCGACGAGGAAGGGAAATAGCGTATCTGCAGACACGACACCAGATCTAACCTTGGTCGGTAATGGCGTCAAGGCCACGTGGTGCAACACCGGGGAAGACCTCGGTAGTGATCATAGGATTCTAGAGGTCATAGCTGAGAATGGCCCACCGGTGGTCAGTAAGAGGAGAGTTGAGGCCACAAATTGGAATACATTTAGAAGAATAAGGACGGGACAGGACCCGATAAATAACATTAACACCTGGAGTAAGGGGGTTACTCAATCTGTTCAGGACGCCACCGAAGAGATTGGACTTGAAGATGATCAGGACGTGCTTGATGGCCATCTTGTGAGTTTATAAAAGAAAGAGTTGGAGCAAAAGATCAGCAAGACCGGAATCTTCGAAAGCAACTCGCTGCATTAAACAAAGAAATCGAAGAGCATGCTTTAGAACTCACGAAGCAAAATTGGGGTAATATTTGTGATCAAATGGATATGGAAATCAGCAGTGCCAGGACATGGCGGCTACTCCGACAGCTATTAGATCCAGAGAAAACCAAGTCGCAGGCTTGACAGCAGCTTCAAAAGCTCGTGTATAAATATGAAGGTCCGACGAAGAAACTGTTAACGGAGGTTAGGGATCGATACCTCAGTTCTGCTGGAGTTGAGAGTCTCCCCGAGTACGCGGGCTCGGAAAACCCGGACTTGGACAGTCCCATCACGGTCGCGGAACTGAGGGCTGAAATCAACCACCTCAGAACCAAAACGGCTGCCGGGCGGGATAAAATCAGCAACAGGATGCTCAGGAATCTTGACGACTGCTCCATTAGTAATCTAACAACGTATATGCAAAAATGCCGGGACAAGGGAGAGATACCGCAAGAGTGGAAATCTGCGAACTTGGTCTTGATTCCGAAGCCAGGGAAGAAGCTAAGCTTTGAGCACCTCCGATCAATTTCCATCACATCTTGTGTTGGAAAATTGATGGAGCACGTAATCCAAACTAGACTGAATAGATTCATGGAAGATCAAAACCTGCATCCTGATACTATGATAGGCTTCAGATCACACCTGTCGGTATGCAGGGTTCGTACGGGAATCAAAACCAAAAATTCAAGGGTTTTCAAGGACTTTCAAGGACCAGAAAACACATTTTCAAGGTCCCCATCTTATGTTTTATCTGGGTTTATTTATAACTTTTTCAACAAAAATGCAAAGCTTTGATATTGCCGAATACCTAAGAACATTAATGCACATTTAGATAGGCGCTATGGGTTCATGAATGCTCCCCCAGCTTTATTTTTTTTTCATAGTTTATATTTAGAGGTTTTTCTTTTTTCTTGGTGTTTTGCTGAGGCTGTTTGATTTCAAAACTTAGTTAATGTTGCCTGCATCTCCTGCTTTGTCAGCAAGAGTATCAGCTGAAATTAACTCAGCAAGGGTTGCTACAAGGCAGGATGAACTACAGTTAAACCTCGATGTAACGAAGTCGGTAAAATTCGTAATTTACTTCGTTACATTGAAATTTCGCTACATTGAAATTCGCGGTTTTAATGAAGTGTCCATCCCGTGAAGCATTTCCTGCAAAAGAAAACGTGGTGCGCATACACGGCTGGCGCATTGTTTCTGTTTCTGTCGGTGCTTAATCGTCTACGCGGGCATTAGAGTGAACCGCATGGAGCGTTTCCTCCCCTCAAAAACGCGCCCCGCAAGCCACAGGCGCGCTGACGCAGCCGCGGAGACAACCCGCGCGATGTGAGTATCTCCAGCGAGCGCTTCCGCTCGCTGAAACGCAACTCGAGGGTCAAACGAGAGGGGCATGCGAGAAAAAAAAAAAAAAAAAAAGCGGATAACGTGAGCGAAAATTTCACTGTAAAGCGTCATACGCTCCGCTTATGAAAGCGCCAATCGAATATCCTCGGCATCCCCGAGCGCTTCGAAGCTCCCGCCATAGGGTGCGCGCCTCCCCAATCGCAGACGCGGGTGTAAAAAAAAACGCGCGCACAAGGCTCATAAAGCTTCACAAATGCTTGATGGAACGATGAAACCCAACGAGCATGAGCGAACTCGAACGAAGGGCAAAGCGGCGGCGGCGGCGGCCCCGCAAGAGGCGATTAGGCTTACCACAGCGGAGGATGTTTGGTGGGCGCTTTCGTAAGAGGCGCGCATGACGTTTTACTATGGTTTTACTGTGAAAATTTCGCCCACGTTATACGCTTTTTTTTTTCTCGCGTGCCCCTCTCGTTTGCCCATTGAGTTGCGTTTCAGCGAGCGGTTATAAGCGGTCGCTGCAGCTACCCCATGCAGCTACCCCACATCGCGCGGGTGGTCTCCGCGACTGTGTCAGCGCGCATATGGCTTGCGAGGCGCGTTTTTGCGGTGAGAAAACGCCCCATGCCGTTCACGCTGTTGCCCGCGTAGACGATTAGGCTCCGACAGAAACAGTGCGCCACCCGTGTATGCACGCCACACAGTTTTTAAGCAAGGGGCTCGCTCAGACTCCGCGGCTCGCTGCATCCGCGGCATCGGGCGGCCCGTGTTGCCGTTTGCGTTTTATTGAGATCCCATTTCGGCGCTTGCGTCTCCCAAAATATACCTCTACAACTTAAATTTCGTGCCTAGTTCTCCGTGAAACTTCGTTACATTGAAATTTCGGCAAACGGGACTTCGTTACACAGAGGGTAAAAATACATGGTGTGCATACACTTGAAGTTACGAAAAATTCCGTGGTTCGTTACATCGAGGGTTTCGTTACATTGAAGTTCGTTACATCGAGGTTTAACTATGTACACGTCCACCATTTGCACGTAAAAGCAAACACAGATGGAGCGTATGAGGCACAGCAAACATGCAATGAAAGGCCGTCCACAGACAAGATGGAACATGCAAGATAGAGAACAGAAGCCGGCTTTCACGGGATTGTATCGTGACATGAATTCTATTGAGGGGTGCTGCTCCCAATGTTGCCTCGTAATAATGAGAATCCACAACTCGTAATTTCACGCAATACATTGAAACTTGATTGTTACAATGTTTCTTTACATTTTTAACACCTAAAATTCACGACGTTCACTTTAAAAGATAGGGCCATTGGTTATCTCCAGAAAAATCAAGGGTTTTCAAGGACCCATTAAAAATTTCAGGACTTTCAAGGCCTTGAAATTGACACTTCTAAATTCAAGGGTTTTCAAGGTTTTCAAGGACCTGTGCGAACCTTGGGTATGCGATGTCATGCTGCAGCTGAAAGAGCAGGTTATCGACAGAAAGACTGTTGATACTAGGGTAACTGTGGGCCTGGACGTCTCTAAAGCGTTTGATAATGTAAAACACGCAGCAATACTCGAGAACCTTAGCGTGCTAAACGTAGGCGTGAAGACGTATAACTACGTAAGGGATTTTCTCTCCAATCGGACTGCAACCATCAGCTTGGGAGGAGAGTCGCTCAAAAATATTAAATTGGGGAATAGAGAGACACCGCAAGGGTCCGTCCTCTCTCCGACCTTGTTTAATGTAGCGATGATCGGGCTTCCAGGGCGGCTGGACGAAATAACAAACCTGAATTACACCATATATGCGGACGACTTGACGCTGTGGGTGAACAGGGGTAGCGACGGCCAAATGGTAAGTACACTTCAGAAGGCCATAGATACAATAGAAAAATTTCTTGAGCCGATCGGGTTGAAATGCTCGGCAGAAAAATCAGAGGCTCTTTTTCTACCATCTCCAAAGAGGAAAAGGAACAGTCCCCCTTCCAAGAGCTACGACATTGCTTTACGAGTCAATGGAAATGCCATTCCGACCATAGACAGTATTAGAGTCCTAAGAGTCCTAGGGCTGCGCATACAAACAAATGGCAAAAACACTGAAACTATCAGGAGACTTGAAGCGAATACCAGCCAAACGTGCCGGTTACTTAAGCGCATTTCTAACAAGCATGTTGGGATGAGGAAGGCCAATCTCTTGAGATTGGTTCAGGCTTTCGTCATAAATCGTGTAGTATTCATTGCACCCTATCTCAAACTTTGTAAAACAGAGAAAGATAAAATTGAAATCATACTCAGGAAAGGGATCAAAACCGCACTAGGTCTTCCTCCGAACACCCCGACGGTAAAGCTTCTAAGACTAGGTGTATCAAACACTCTGGATGAGCTTATAGAAGCCGCCACGGTGTCTCAGCATCAAAGACTTTTGAGAAGTAAAACTGGAAGGAACATCATGGAGCGCCTGGGATTCGAACCGTCTCAGTGTTCCAAGCAGACTGATATCGTACCTAGACCAACTAGGAATAGACTCATGATTATACCGCTGCCTAAAAACATGCACCCGGTATTTCACAAAGGCAGACGAAAAAATAGGGATATCGCCTTGCAGGCCAAATTTGAAGGGAGGTCTGATGTACTGTACACGGACGCTGCCGAATACCACAATAACAAGACCGCACACACAGCGGTAGTAGTTCGTGAGAGTGGAGACCCGGTCTCGTGCTGCACCGTCAAAAACACAAATGCAACTGAGGCAGAAGAAGTTGCTATTGCTCTAGCAATAGCACAAACCGGTACAAGGGTGGTTGTTAGTGACTCTAAGGCAGCCATTAGGAATTATGATATGGGCAGGGTCTCTGCTACAGCTGCCAAAATTCTCAGAGAAGGTCAAGTATCAGCAGATCAAATTTCACTGATATGGTGCCCGGCCCACCAGGGTCTGCGGGGGAACGAGAAGGCGCATGCGACCGCCCGAGGCCTCACTTACCGGTCGATCGCAGCTGACTCACCGCCTCCACGCGAGGAACCCCTTCCTTCACGTGACGAACTAACGACATTCCAAGAAATAATTTCTCATTATAAGCTCGGTCGCAAGATCTATCCAGCGGCGGATAAACAGCTCAGCAAAAAAGAGGAAGTTATGTGGAGGAAATTGCAAACCGGGGTGTTTCAGAACCCTCAACTATACAGCAAATGGCACCCGGAAGTATTTAATTCTAAGTGCACTCACTGCAATAGCATTGCGGACCTAGCCCACATGGTCTGGACATGCCCTTTCTATAACGACCCGAACAGAAATCTGGAATCCTGGGAGATCTTATTACTCAACCATAAAGCAGAAGAGCAACGCAAAGTCATCGGTCTGGCCCTGACCACCGCCGAATCCCAAGGGATTCCGGCCGACGGTTAGGGGGTGAACGGGGGTCTAGGCTAATGCCCTCTCCCTCGTCATTTTAGACGGGTGCAAATAAAAGTTAATTCTCTCTCTCTGCCGCTTTGCGCTTGCCAAAGACACTAAATAAGCCTTTACATGGCTACCGCAGCTACACTGCGGAAGAAAGCCCACAATGCGCAAACCGCGTGGCCTTTTGGAGCTTGTCTTTGCCGTGTTGGTGATTTGGCCTCCTCAGGGGAAAGGGGGATGCTGGTACAGTCTAATCCCGCTACAACGAAGTCCGCTTCAACAAAATTTCCGCTTGAACAAAATATTTCCAATTCCCCGTCAGCTAGCCATAGAAGTCAATGGAAGAAAGTCCTCGCCACAACGAACCATTTGTCTGGCTTGCTTTCGCTTCAACAAAATTTTCGCTGACTGGGGCTGGGTTTGAACAATATTTTATTTTACAATTTTACAATATTTTACAATTTTATTTTAGATAAAAATCTTATGTTACAATAAAATAAGCATAGCACCAGCTATCTGCAACTTTTTACACATTCAGGACACTTAGTTTCACCAAAAACATGCGCGGTGCACCCACACTCGCACCCAAAACAAAAATAAACTCATAGGTGGACGCCATTGTTTGATACGGCGGGCCGTCTTTACATGAGGCGCAGCCAGGTTCGCCAAGCCGGAGCTACAGCTAATCCGTATCCAGTTGAAATCGCGCGAATGTGCTCTGCTAGGTGCTGGCGCAGATGTGTTGTGAGCAGCTGTCCTTGCAGTTTTCCTTCTGCAATTCTTCAAAGTCAAAAGCATAATAAATGTTTTCGTGTTTAGTCTTGAATCCTTGTCATCCTATCTTAGTCTCTTAATCGCGAGCGCGCGGTCGCTTTAAATGCAAGCGCGCTCGGCTTGCCTGCCAAGGTCAGTTGCTGCCGTGCCTAGTCAGAGGATAAGATAGCGGCGCCGTTCCTGCCACAAGCGAGACGGGGCTTCCAACCGCCTAGAAGCTATCTGCAAGTAATCAGCTCGGTGAAAACACCTTGTTGTACAGCAATATGCTTTGAAAGCAATTCCTCCTCGGTATCACGCTCTTTGCGTGCTCAGGGGTGAGACAGCTGAATCAGATTTGGGAGCAGTTTTTGGAGCAGCGAAATCTCGATTTTGGAGCAGCAGAACCTTGATTTGGAGCAGTTAGCTACATTTATTATGTCACCTTAGGAGCCTAAAAAATAAAAATTTTGGGTACTCGGGGAGGGGGGAAGGAGGGGGAGCGCACTTTTTAATCGGTTTTGAACGTACATAACACTGAAACAGTCTTTCAATACACTTTTTTCTACCAGAGTATCACAAGGTACGAACTGCATTTTACAAACCATTTAAAAATTTTTAGGCATTATGCATAGATAGCGTGGAGTGCTGTTGCAAATATCGAATTGAAAAACTAAGCAATCGTAAGGCATTTTTAGTATCATGTGAATGCCGAAATCATTATTTTTGTAATCATACTCGACTTTACGCACAAGTACAGAGCCACAGCAAAAGTTCCGAAGAACGAGGTGACAGTCGTCGCACCCCACCAGCCCTCCCATTTCAATCCCTAAGGTACATAATTTGAGCTATGTTTAGCCACCTCCATTTTGGCATTAAATTTCACTTTAGGTAGATGAACCATTACTACTAGCATAGGCTTGTGCACAAAGGGGGCAGGGGGGGGGGGGCGGCCGCCCCCCCCTTAATCATCTGAAGGGGGGCACCAAATTGGCCCATATTTTGCCAATATAACACATTAAAGTAAAAATATTTGCTTAGAAATATTTTGTATGTGTTGCAATTCCATCGCATTCAAATAAAAATTTTATAACCATCCCTCTTTGCACTGCGTTCAGACCGCTAGCCCTTCAGTGGGAAGATGTCTGGAGTTGCTGCGGGGGGGGGGGGGGGGGGGGCGCAGCGGTAAGACTTTGCTCCCCCTAATCGAGAACTCTGCGCATGCCTATGACTACTAGCGTGTAATATTAGCCTGTCTCGCTGTAGGACACTGCTTGAACATTGTGCGGCGATGTAGCCTGCGCCGCCACTTCTTCAGTGTCGATCGTCCCATTCCCGCCGCTCGCAAGCTCGCTGTCAAAGGCAGCAATAACTCAGCATTTTATAACACCGCAAGGGGTCCGAAATTTCACTTCAAGCCCACACCGCGCCGCACAGTCAAGGCCGAAACATGGCGAATTCGGGGGCACCAGGTCGCTTTTGATGAACTCCCGTCTTTCGAGTCGCGCAACTTGAGCGATGTGATCAAACGACTAAATGTAAATCCAGCCACCCCCATAACCAAAAACACAGTACGAATCGGCGAAGAGCACTCTGCCTGGACCACGAGCAACTGCTTCGCCCGGCGGCCACGCTTTCTAATCTTCACCACACCAAGATGGCGGCGCCCAGTAATGTTGTTCCGGAGATACGGCGCTCCGAAAATTGCCGTTGTTTCATCAACTTGCACAAGTAGTTTGTCGCCTCAGTACACATAAGTATTTTTTCTACGGGTCTTTGCAATGGTTTTTGATGGGAAAACTTTAAAAACGCCCAGAATATAACACCCTACATTGTGACTTCCGAAAAAACTATCTCGGGGACAATTTTATGCGGGTTTTTTATTCCATGATCAATCAAACCCCATTACCTTGGGGCGCTGGAAAATTACGCCGTCAGTAAGCATTTTTTCCCTCTGGAACTGACGGGAGCATTAAAATCCTTAGCTCTCAAACTGTTTCGGAGCAGTTTGGCGCAATTTTTGCAATTTTCAAGCTTTTGGAGCAGCTTGGCGCAGGAAAACGAATTCGTATCAAAACTGCGCAATATGCGCAGCTGTCTCACCCCTGCGTGCTAGCAAAAAAACAGATATTCATTGGTATGTTTGTTGTCTGAATAAACACGACATTACTGCGCGTCACTCCTTTTTCTAAACTTTGTATTATGCTGCCAATGATGCGGAAATATCCGGGGCTATTTTTCTTGCCCTTCCGTGCTGTCTTGGGGCAGATTTCGCCTCAACAAATTTTCGCTTCAACGAAATTTTTTCACGTCCTATCAATTTCGTTGTAGCGGGATTCGACTGTACACGGCAGTGAACCTTTCTCGCCACACACACGTCGCTGTGGCGCAGACCATGTGTGGTGCAACTGCCAATCATGCAGCCCCACTGAGCCTGGAAGCAGAGCCTCAGCATCGAGGAGCACCAATGTTGTCACGATGCACGACCAGCTGTGACCAAGGAAGGAAGGGTGAGTGGGCGTTCATGGTTGCCCCTCGTGTACGATGAGCGTGACGTGCCCTCGGGACGATGGCGGCTGCACAAGCGAAAAGTTTACAGCACGGAATCGGGAACAACGTGCGAAGCCAAGAGTTAAACTTCAAGATGTGACCCTTTGTTGGATCGGCCGCCAAAGTCGATGATCGAAGTAATGATCCGATGAGATGATCGCTGAACGACGAGCTACTCCAAGCAAACTCCAAATATGTACACTTTATTTACAACTTCCAAGGCTCATGATTACATGCAAGAGGTCGGGCAAGGCTTGCCGTGTTCTCCTCTCCTCTCCGTCCCCTAAAACATCAAACTCCTCGGTTTTGCCACTAAAGCCCCGCCCACAACAGGGACGTCACCACTTGAGAGTGAGGATGGCTCATTCATTAGCCCACACTGGGCCACTGCTGGACCACCGTGACAAACAAAGCTAGGTCTGTTCAAAAGTCACGCGACCCACCTCTCTCACTCTCATACAGAAACCCGAAGGTATTCTGCAAAACACAAATATAACAGAAATGAAAACCAACCACTAAAAGCAGACCTAACGACGGGAAAAGCAGACCTAGCCGTGCATGTTTGTGCTCCGCGCCGCCAAAATTCCTTTCCTTTGTAGACACGTGGAGCACTTAACAAAGCCTGGTCGCCTATACCTATTGAAGCATCCCAGCCGCCAAGACGTGTGACGAATGGCGACTTTGCCCAGTAACATTGAGCAGTGCAAATGTCATAGACTGAATGTCTGGTGACCAAGGTTTGACCCCTTGACCGACCCTCAGCTCCCGTCCGCTTCGGGGATTCTTGTAAGGAGGTCCTTCGAAAGCTGACATCGCTTTCAGCTATTCTGGGGTGACCGACGCGTTTGTAAGCGTCGTCTCTGGGCCAGCTCGTCGGGTGGACACAAAAGCGTGGCGAATAACAATAGCGTCCACGGTTTCTCCTTACGGCCCTGACGCCAAGTCCGCTCGGCCGGCGTGAAAACAAACACCATTCGGGTAAACAAGCTAACCCCAGCGAAAGATATCTAGTTGCCGGGCGGTTTTAATTAACAAGTGAGGGGCCCGAACTTAACACCAGGCGATACACACTTTGTCTGTCGTTTCTTTTTCTGCGTTCAACGGAGCCACACTGGCCCAGATTTTTCGCCCCCCTGCTCCGACGCACAGCTGTGCTGGGCCGGCTTGCACAGGGCACAGCTGCAGTGCCACGGCCCAGCTGTGCTGCTGAACCCCTGGGCCTTCGGGTAAGGGCCCCTTTTGGTAAAACTTGGGGGAGGTCAAGCACACGCGTCTTTCTGCCGTTCTACCCAGTATGCACCCAGTATCCGGCAGCCCAACAGCGCAGAGGGAGCAGAGGAGGAAGAGGAGTACCTGTGGCTTGGGCATGGCGAAGAGCAGGCGCTCGGTGCAGGGCTCGCCAGCCACCTCGGGGCACACGACCAGCATGAAGTCCTCCTGGCAGCCGCCAAAGGTCATCACGCTCGAGTACGGGTGCCGCACCCACGGGTGCTGCGCACAGGGGACGAGGACCAGCTGCTTCTGCTGCCGCCACTGCTGCTGGCCGACAGCCCTCCAGCGGGCAGCCAGTGAGGAGAGACTTCCTCAAGAGTGCACCGAGAAAACAAACCCTGGCCACTTTCCAGCACACAACGTGAACTGCCACACCAGAGTGCCTTTCCCCGTTGGGACGACTGTTAACGCCAATGCGAAACTAACCACACAGGGGACCAGGGGCACAGAGAGTAGACGGGACGTGACCAACGCAGCCAAGAAACGGCACACTGACGACCGTTTTTAACACATGGCTGCTGTTTAATTTCGCAACACTAGGAACAAGATGCAAAGGAAAACCTTTGTTCGACCTGAACCATGCACTGCAATATCACACTGGCTCATTCCCTGCTTTTTACAGCACGGCTGTCTTGCTCTGGTTCTCACCAAAACTGCGTGTGGCACCTGGGCATGTCAGCAAAGAACCCCAAGCGCTCCCACCACAGCGAGTGCAAAATGCTCTCCTGCAGCTCTCAATCTAATGTATGGGTATCTTGGAAAAAAATCGCGCTGAAATTGGCCGCTGAGATTATTACGCACAGTTTCATTTACTCGTCGCTTAATTGGAGGGTTGACAGTGAAGTTGCACGCGTTGTGCAATTCCCGTCTGCTGCCTATGTACGGAGGGAGCATGGTGACAGGAAACTCTCTGTCAACAGCACCCCGAAAGAAATTAGATGACAATTAATTTAGAATCGAAATATAAGAAAGTTATGCTCACCAAATATAACTCAAGTATAAAATGATATATAGGTCGAGTTTTTTTCCAAAAAAATCCGCCCTGCTAAAGCCACCCTTCGTCTTATATAGCGGTCATTGGCAGGATGTAAATTGTTGTCTGGTAACAATGTGCAAGCTTATTCTGGCAACAAAGTGCAAACTGCCGTGCTGTGCAAGCGTTTGCGCATTTGCGTAGTGAGCGTAGTCCCGCCATCACCCTTTGTGTTGTACGGCTCTCTCGCTCTATCAGGCCTTTATTTGATTTTCGCTTTTCTCTAGTTTTTCATCTTTTACTCGTCTTGTGTGTGTGCGTGCGTGCATTTCTGTACGTGTCTGCTCAGAGATGAGTGGCAGAAGTCGATGCCAGTTCATCGCTGCGTTTAAGCTGAAGGCAACTGATACCCTAGTTACACGGCGGAAGTAACCGCAGTTACGTTTAACTGTGGTCACTAAACTTTAACCCCCGTTATCGCGAACTGCGGTTTTGGCTGTTACACGTGAAATTCCAAGAGTGTCGATAGCGGTTGTGTGGTTGTGAGCGTAAAAAAAATAAGCAAACTTTTAACCTCACGATAAAAAACAAAAGAGAAGCAATGTAAACAAAACGAAATATCGCTGGGACAGTTGCTTCGGAACCAAACGCGACGCACTCACACGCGGCAAGTGAGGGGCTTCCCCAACAGCTCGCAACCGTCTTGGTTTTCTCGGGTCGGTTCGGTCATCGCCTCCTGTATTTTTGCAATGCCAAACACATCAGCCTGGACCGGCCAACCAAGCCCTCTCCTTCTACTCCAGCCACTCCCCCCAAGTTGCTAGCCTTCCCAGCGCTTTAGTCACGTGACCGGTTCATCTTGGGGTGACGCGTGGTGGAAAGCGGCAATGTTGACAAAACGTGCTCCGCCGCGGCTCTGAGTTTTAGAACGCTGGCGAGAGCGCCATTACCTGGCAATCTCAAACACTGGTTGCCTCGGCAACCAGGCACAAGCCTCTCTTGAATTCAGTTACGGTTGGATGATCTCGGTTCGGATCGGGGCCCCACCTTATGACATATGGGCACTGCAGGCGTACCACTCACTCCTATAGGGAAGCGCGCAATGCGTTTGGCATTGTAAAATACAGGAGGCAATGGCTCGGTGTTGGGAACGTTAGGCGTAGCATTGTGGTGGATATTTGACCCCCGCTATCTCTGCAACTGCGAATTACAATACATAGCACAATTTTTCACCTCACTAAATTCAACTTTCTGGCATGTGGAAGTTCTTTTCCGTGATCAGATTGATTTCAAAGAGCGGTGATAAGCTGTTGCTGCCGTGGTCTGGGCCGGTTCGAGCCGCTTCCAGTGCCGTGTGGGCAGGCGCGCCGGCGTGTTTGCAGGCACGGCTGACGTATGCGCCAATTGTTTCCGAGTGCTGAAAACGCTTCATGATTGCCTGCTTTATCCATTTTTTTGGTGGACGACACGCGGAATTTACAAATTTAGCACGGCTTTTGTCGTAGTTGGTCGGGTGGATCAGGAAACGAGCCGCTGTTGGTGGGCAGTCACGCTGACTGCGAGAGCAATGCAAAGAATGCAAGCGCCTCTTGGGGGCAGCTTTGGGGCGTTTGCTATTTGAGAACCTTCACCTCCTCCGAACGCCAGGTGATATTATTTTTTTTTCGCCTCCGCTGATGTGCCGCCACTTGCATCCAAACTGACTTGTACGATTTTGAGCACTGCGGCTGCGGGAACTGCGGTCTTTCTTTTTCTCTTTCCTGCCGTGTTTTTTCTTTTAGCTCAAGTTAGAGACGCCGTTTTTGTACTGCGTGGTTGAAGCTGTTGAATGCTTTATTCCTCAACTCTTCTTTGTACATTCTTTTCACTTTTTCCTTTAATTTTGTTTTTTTTTTTTGCTTAATTTTTTTCCCCTTTACAGACGACAATATTTGCATCATTGCGTCCGTAATGGGCAGCAACTGCCGGGCACGGCCCTACAAGCCTTTTTTGGCTTGGGCTGGCCCGAATATGTATTCAGTGCTGTGAAATAAAGATTATTATTATTAGCGTGACCCAACTAAGGTGGCCAAGCTCAGTTTGCGTTAACCATGCTTATCGGGGTAACAGCAAACTGTGGTCTAACCAACCGCAGTTCGCTTAACCGGGGTTAACTGTGCCCGTGCGACTAGGGTCTTAGTCGCCGAGCAGAATAGGAATATGGCGGCGCAACGGCAGTTTGGTGTCTCGGAGAAAAGTGTGCGGTACTGGCGGAGCCAGAAAGCTAAGCTGTGCGGGCGCAACCCCCGGAACAGACCGTTTTGTGGACGTCAAGCGGTGCACGGAGTTGGAGAACAAAGTGGCGGATTTCGTTTGGGAAATTAACTCACGATCGCTGCCAGTTACAGTGGAGGCCATCCGCGGACCGGCTCCGCAAACTGTGCAATGAGTGGATAGCTGGCGACAACGAAAAGACACCTGTGAAGACCGTCCCTCGCGACCGTGTCAAGCTGGGTGTCCTTCTCTTGGCAGTTGCTGCCCAATGACATGGTTGCGCGAGCATTTAGGAATGCTCCACCAGCAACGCGTTCGACGGCACTGAAGATGACAGTGAGAAGCAGTCATCCTCGGACGACTCTGACAGCTCGGGCGAGTGACTTTGGCAGGCATAGTGAGTGGCAGGACGAACGGGCGGAAAAAATAAATATAGACATTGTGTGTGCGCTTCTCTGCCGAATGATTTTTTTTGTCAACTTTTCCCATCTCACGGTATATATTCTGGTTTATACGGTAATCCATCATTACAGCTTCACTGGTCTCCCATCTTCATAGAAGAGGGAGGGTTATCATTTTTTACGAAGCCTTGATACAACTGGTCCGGGTCATTTTACAGCAGTGTTTGGAGCAGCAAGACGGGTGTTTCCAGGCATGCCTTAGAGTGGTAAAATGGGCTCTGGCATAAGAAAACAGAAAACAACCCAGAAGAACAGCAAAATGCATTTTCGAAGGCACAGAAAGAAATCTGCTCACGAAACGTGTTTTTATGCTTGCATAACCTGTTTCAGCAAACTTCAAGTAGCGAACTCTTGAATGTTCTGATAAGTGGATAAATGTAAATGAAATGGTGCTCTCCAGCTGTCAAAGGCCGACAGCACAACCCAAGGTTGTTGGTGCTGAGACAAGTTTGCCCTTCAAAGTGACCCACACGTAATGAGCCCTGCTTCTGCACTGAAATAACACGAGCGGGGGGGTGCACTGTGCCTGTTCATTCGACAGTGCCTTTGTGGTGCCGATGGTGACGGCAGCAAGAAAATGGCCGAATAAAGAGTGCGGGGAAGGCCAGCATGCTGAGCCAGCACGAGACGAGGGCGGCACGCACTGCGGTCACGGCTTCCCCCTCACATTTTCCTCAGATGCTACTCCTCCGTGCGTGGCTCGTCCGAACCGCGCTACATTTGTGTGGGAGGTTCAAAGGTGATTTGCAATAACATGGTCACCAGTGGCGAGCTGCGAGATAACAGCACAGCAGCGCGAGCTGTCGTGCCTTCGCTGATCCCGCGATCACTACCTGAGACGCCGCAGATATGCGCCGTGACTGAGCAGACTGCAGTTTTCACTGCGCACAAATTTGGCATTGGGGAGTTTAGGCCTCGTCAGTGCATTTTTTCACCCACTAAGTGAGCAGGTGGGGATGAAAAAAACAGGCCTTGACTGACACCTGACAAGGCGCAGTGCCACCTCCTAAGGCGCTGGTGGGCCCGTCAAGCTGCTTTGGAAGCTTTTTTTTTTCCTCAGCCCTTTTCATGTAATCAATGTATAAATTGGCAAGTAAGCTTGATCTTCAAATAATTAACCAGGCATCTCGGAAAGCTATCAGCAACGACAGAGTTGGCTTCTTACAATACATTTAGGGCCCCTCTTATCGGAATAAGAATGTGCAGAGCTGGCCTTTGTGCCCCATTCCAGCAACCCACAGCAGGGCTGGCTGGTGCGGGCTCATTACGCAACAGGGCAGTGCTGATGGAGGTGGAAAACAAAGACGCCCGTGTTGAGGCTTTGGCACGCGTGAAAGATCTCCACGTGGTCCGAATGAACCTGGGCCCTCTACGACGGTGCGCCTCGCACCCCAGGTGCAACACAGCAGGACAGGCTTCTGCTGCCTTCCCTCCTGTTCTGTTCCTGCACTGCTGCACGGGGGGCTGCTCACTCACCAGGGTGGCGCAGTCCAGCAGGCTGATGCCATCCTCGGAGACGGCCAGCCACAGGCTCTGCTGCTCCTTGCTCTTCATCTGCGAGGGCGGCAGCGGGGCGGGTGGTCAGCACACCAGCGAAGAAAAACTGCACACCCGGATATCAACGTGCACGCGCGTTTTGGTGGGAGATGACGGTCAATGCGGCGTCACACTGGCCGCCTTTTCTCACCTGTCTGCCTATGGTTGCTGCGGTAATTCGCAAGCAGATCAAGTCTGCAATATTACGGAAACGGCTCGTGCCACCTTCGAAACACTCTCTGTACCATGCAGAGGAACCATTGCCCCGGAGTATAAGCTCCTGGCCAATCAGGCTGCTGCAGTGCAGCCCTGTCAGATATTTGGAGGGGCCAGGGCAGCGCCACCAGAAGGGACCCTGCATTCCAAACAGCGCTAAGAGGACGCACTGTTACAATGCTAGCTCAGGTGCAGAGCTCCATGCGGCGCTGATAGTTTTGCGTTCAGCCGTGCATGCCTGGCACAGCGGCGAGTGGCCGGTTTGTGAAAATAAGCACAGTTCGTTCTGGGCAAACGGCTCGGCATGTTCTCGTGTCCTTAGAGGCCTGATGGCCTACTCCTGTTTGTGGTAGTCACTTCCTACCGCTCGGCCATCCGTACTTCTACTCATCCAACACGCATGTGCTGACTACCAATCACACTTGAGCATCATCACCACCGCTCTTCACGTAGAATGCGCTGTGCCGGTCATCCATGTGTGCCTGTCGGATGATTAAGGAGGATCAGAGGGCTCCCAAAACATTGCACTTGCTCACTGACGCATGGAGTCGATGTGTTGCCTTTTCTAAATAAACTGCTAGGTCAACTAGCAAGCATCACCCCCGCTAGTAGTTCCTGTGTTTGTACCAGCCTGGCACAGCTGCAGGTGGCTATGGGCAAAAATAAAAAAATAAACAGCACTTGGCTCTGGGCAGGCAGACGGCTCAGACAGTACACTCCTCGCTTCTTCTTCTTCTGTTTGCAGTGGCCCAGCCATCCCCAGCTATGTGATAAGCTTTAGGTAATAGTCAGCCCCTTGGCCTCCTCAGTGCTGTTCCACATGACTGCAGCACGCATCATTACAGATGAGGCAAACCTGTGGGCTCTCCTGGGGACAAACCCATGTGTTCAGCAGCCTGGCTTAGAATACCACAACTGCCAGCCATTTTTTTCCAGTGCGTGCGTTGAAAGCACAACTTGTGCTCGAAGAAATGCGGCCTCTCGTGTGCCCCAGAGCTGAGCCCCTGTACAGCCTTCAGTACTGAAGTTCTGTGCCCGTTGATGGAGTTTGCAGACCGGTTGGCCCGTGCATGAGAGGGCGAGCTGAACAGCATGAAGTGTTCCGCGAACGTGCGAGTGCAGCTGCAGGCCCACACACCAAAAAGTGGCCCATCATAAAAGTTAAATCCAGTTTCAGAACGCAGGGGTAACTTCAGTGCTTCCATCCAAGAGATAGGCCCTGCACTGCCTTCTCTGGGCTGCGATATTGGGTGAAGATGAATGCCCGCTGGCCATGAGCCAACCACTGCCCGTGTGCACGTGAACAGCACCTCCTCCAGGGAGGGCACACCTCAAGTGGCTGCCGAGCACGGGGCAGGGTTCGTGCAAGTCCGAGCCGAGGGCATCCCGAGGCCTTGCCAAGAGCAGGGGCTCCGTTCGGGGCCCTTGTAAGCCCCACCACCCCCACCCTTGGGACGAGCTGCGAATGTGGCGACCAAGCGAAACAAGGGGAAGGCAGTGTGCGTGCTCTGTCTGGTGCAGGTACTCTAGTGCAGGCCTGAGTAGCAAGAAATCCCTGCTGCCAGAGCTCGCCGTGTTGGTGCCCCTCTGGCCCCCGCCCTGCATACTCGCCTTGGCCGCGAAGAGCCTGGCCCCGCACAGGGGCCACTTGCGCACGCAGTTGAGGTAGATGCGCACGCAGTCCTGCACGGGCCGGCCCCGCAGGGCGCACCAGCGCTCCCCCAGGGCGCTCTCCTGCCGGCTCCTGCACCACGAGGGGGGGGGGGGGGCCTGCTCAGGGGGTGCGGGGGCACGGGCGCGCAAGAACTGTGGCAAAAGATTACCCAAAGATTACTTTGCGTAACCCAAAGAGCGAGCTCCCAGGGGTGTACTTGTCGGCAATTATTCGCAACAAACTTCATGCAAGATCAACGAGAAAAAATGCCATCCTTTTTGGTCGACCTTGGCTTCACGAGTGAGTACAGTACAAGCCAGCCGGTTAGCAGAGCCAAGCAGGAGAGGAACAGCGCTAGCTGCTATGGCAGCACGCGCAACAGCATGAAATCCGCAACAGGCTTCCTTCTACTATTCCTTCATTGGTACAAAACTCTGTGGATTAAGTAAACTTGTGGCTGTACTGCGTAGCTCCACCCCCGAAATGCCCTTGTGGGACTACAGCTGACCACGTGGCCAGAGCACAATGGGTGCACGTCCAGCCCCCAGCACACGGAGAGTGCAGTGTGCTTCCGTGCTGTGCTGCAAGCCTCTCAAAATGCAACTTCACGGTCACTGCCAGCTTTCTGCTCGCTGCCAAGTGTGCCAGCCGTGCAACAGCACTTCTCGCTCAAAACACGACCGCTCATGAGGGAGGGAGAAGAGAAAAAAAGATTGCATGGCTTATGCATCCCACACCTGAATCCATTGTCCTCCTTCAAAGGAAACCTTAAGCACCTGTCCATTTGAGAAGAGCTACACGGCAACTTGCGATTGACAGTTGAATGCTGAACTACAAGTGTAGTATTTTCAATGGGGCACTCAATAGACAATTCGTCCAAAGGCCTTAGGAACTGCTGTTCGAAACCGTTGTGCAGCACAGGTCAGTGCTGCCCGTAGGCATAGTTTCAGCGCCTCTTGACATCACTTAACAACCTGTGCTCAGGTTTGTACTCCTAGGGGCAGTGAAAAGCCACCTCCACCAGCCTCTACAGCTGGTGCTGGTTGTCTTGAGAACTGCGAAACAGGCACGAAATTTATACCCAGGACGCATTGCAGCACTAGCCGAGTCAATTTAGGAACTTGCTCTTCCTTACTGCAATACAACTACTGCCAGCGTTGGGCGCTGCTAGCTCCGTGAATGCTTTCGGTGGATCGTCAGTCTTTCTACCCTTCCTGTGACCCATTGTAACTTGGTTGGTTTCTGATGACAAGCCCACCCACACTGCGCCACAGTGCCCGTCCCAAACCATGCCATGTTCACACAAGGCACATTTCAGAGACTCCCCAGGGGCCGTATCAGAAGCAGGGCATGAAAGCAGGCAGGCTCATTACTGCACGGGCCCACAGCCCGCATAAGTGCTGCCGCACTGCAAGGACACCCTGCTTCAGGGGCCGTTTACGGCAGGCAGGCCTCATCGCATGCGCCGACACCGGCCCGAGCGCGTCCCCGAGCTCACCTGCTATCTGGCTGGTGGAACTGTGTGGGCAGGAAGCGGTCCAGGGCCTGCTGCAGCAGCTGCTGCTGCGGCTTGTTGGCCCGCACGCCGTCCCCAAACTCCATCTGCACAGGGCACGTGGTACTGCTTTGCTTGCCTCCCCGTCTGTTCTAACCGCGAGGCCGATTTTGCCACATATTTCAAGCAAATGACCGAGGAAAGGGGGTCGAGCAGAAACCACTCCCTGGCAGTGTCTCTCTCACGAGGAGGTCGCTCGTGGGAATGGCCGCAGCTGCCACCCTATGCCCCAGCCAACAAACAGCAGCGGTTCCCCGTGACCGCATCTCGACTAAGGTGCAGCTAACCCGCACCTGGTGGCCCACGGCCCGCTCACCTGCGCCATGAGTGCGGCCATCTCGAGGGCCATCTCGTGCGTGAGGGGGAAGTGGCCCTGCATGAGCTCCCCGTGCAGGGCGTACGCCGTCAGCAGGCGCTCCCGCTCCGTCTCCGCCTTCTGCTGCTGCCGCAGGAACAGCCTGCAAGGGGCCCGTCTGCACGCCTGCTCGCCCACAACCGCCACAAGGCAGCTCGGCTCGGGCTCACGCAGCGTGTCACTCCGAGAGCACAGAACAGAGAGCACTGTTTTAGAAGCCGTCCTCGGCAGCGTTTTCTCACCCAGTCAGGGAGTGGCCATTGTGGCCGTGATTCATAAGAAGTCGGACAAATGGTGGAAAGCACTCGTGTCGCGTTTAGAGCGCTCGCAGCAATGCCCCCCTCACTTGAGCCCTGGCACCCCGACGCATGCTTTGCCTGGCGACCCACACGGGGTGGGCCAGGAACGGCCTCGCAGGGAGCCCCTACCGACATTGTGCAGCCACAGCTTGGGCAGGCCAAGAGGGAGGGCCCCGTTCCCTTCCTCTTGCCCTCGCCCCGTGGTTGGCCAACGAGGGCAGAGCGTGACCAGTGGGGGGGAGAGAAGGGCAGCAGCAGAGACCTGTTCCGGAAGGTGAGGCAGATGACGCGGGTGTTCTCCACCTTGCCCAAGTGGCGCTCCCGCAGGGCCTGCTCCCACCGGGAGATCACGTCACACAGCTGCACGGGGGGAGGGGGGAAGGGAGGAGAGACGTGCTCTGCATTAGCCCCGCTGTCGCATCCTTCCTCTCCTGCAGTCGCCATCCCAAGTAATGTTCTCAGAAAGCACCACAGGGTGGGAAGCAAATGCCGTGCCATTCAATTCGCACCTCACTCTGTTGCTGACTGCTTCTTCGACACTTGTGTACAGTCAAACCTCGATGTAACGATATTCAATGTAACGAAACCCCCCATGTAACACAGCACACAATTTTTTTTTAACTTCAAGAGTATGCACACCATGCATTTTCACCCTCTGAGTAACAAAGTCCCGTTTGCCAAAATTTCAAGGTAACGAAGCTTCACAGACAACCAGGCATAGAATTTTGGTTGTACAAGTGGATTTTGGGAGATGAAAGCGCCAAAACAGGGTCTCAATAAAACCTGAACGGCAACTCGGGCTGCCCAACGCTGCGGATGCAGCAAGCGACGGAGTCCATGAGCTCGCTCCTTGGCTCCAAGATCCTTGCCTACCAGCTGCGTGTTGTACCGCCGCGTCCGCATGCCACTGCTGTGCCCTTCGTTCAAGTCTGCTCAGCTTGTGGGGTTCCATTGTTCCAGCAAGTGCGCGGCACAACATTTGTGGGTCTTTATGAGCCTTGCACGCGCCTTTTTTCTCACACCCGCATCCACGATTGCACGCTGCCGGTGGCTTTTGCCTTGGCCAGAAAGTGACTGGCGCAGCGTGCGACAGTGAAAGAAGCCCGACGACTTTCGCGAATGGGGTGGAAGCTCTGAAGATCCCGGGGATGCCGGCTGGCCCCACCAGAGGCGACTAGGCTTAGCACTGTGGAGGATACTGGATGTAGACTTTTTTAAGCGGCGCGTATGACGTTTTACAGTGATGAACCACTTCATTTGCCCCTCGTATTGTGTTAGAAGCGGTTCCTGGAGCTACCCGCACCGTGCGGGTGGTCTCCACGGCTGCGTCAGTGCACCTGTGGCTTGCGATGCGCATTTTTGCATGCAGAAAACGCCTCATGCGGTTCACATTGATGCCCGCCTGGACGATTAAGGTCCAACAGAAACAGAGCGCCAGCCGTGTATGTGCGCCATGTTTTCGTTTGCAAGAACCGCTTCACGTGGTAAACATTTAATTTTAACTGCGAATTTCAATGTAGTAAAGTCTCGATGTAGTGAAGTAAATTACGAATTTTTCTGACTTGGTTACATTGAGGTTTGACTGTGTTCCTTAAAGGGACACGGAAGGCAAAACACAAGTTGCTCTGGATCGATAGATGGGCCCACCCAGGACACGCATATGCCACTCGTACGCGTAGCTGTTCTAAAATAAGGGACAAAATAGAGAAAATGACGACTTGTACTGACAGTGCGTACAGTTGCGCGGCAAATATTTCCACAATACAGGCCATTTCAACTAGCGCCAGGCGCTGCCCAGGAGGGATGCGCCCCGGACGCCATCTGCGCCAGAGACAGTGCCCGTTGTTGCCAGCTGACAATCGCAGCACAATCCTGCTACCTTCAACTCCCGCATCCACCCCATCGATGTCAGTGGGCGTGGCAGTCATGCGGTTCCATCGTGTTCTCCCCTGCTATCTTGCGCAGGTTGGTCCGCGCCCCTCTTTGTTTTCTAAACACTCCAGCAACGTCTGTTTGCTGCTCGCCCCATGCCCAAGTACGTTTTTGGTCATATTTTGCGATTGTGTTTTTGTTGTGAAGTTGGTGACGTTGAAGAAAACCCTGGACCACCAGATGCTGCATCCCCAACTTTCGGGGACACGCGCCTCCGAAGACGCCTAGCGCCCTCCTCGGCGGCAGCCGTCGACGGCGAGCGTAACTGAATGGGAGGGAGCAAAAAAAAATCGTAGCTCTCGAACGGAAGCAGGTTTTTCAAAAGGCCTTCTTGAAATACCTAAAATTACTTAAAGCGCACTCGCGGTGAAAATTAGAGCAGTGTAAAGCATTAATTACCGGTTCCTCACGCACCTAAAGTTTTCCAACCGGGGCCCTTGATTTCTGATTTGTTTCGCAATACTAGCGGTTATACTAGTGGTGCACAGAAAGATTTTTAAAAAGGCCTTCGCGAAATACCTAAAACTACTTAAAGCGCACTCACAGGTAAAATTTCAGCCCTGCAGAGCATAAATTGTTGGTTCCTCGCCCCCCTAAAGTTTTCGAATTTCCAGAGTGAGCTTCTCCATTTCTTCCTTGTGTCGCGATACTGGGGCTGCAAATGGAGATTTTTCAAATTACCTTCGGGAAATATTTAAAACCACTCAACCGGCACTCGCGGGAAAAATAACCCTGACAAATAAAAAAGGGAGAGAGCAGGTGGGTGGATTGCGAAATTGTTCCCGGCAATTTATCCAACGCCATTTCATCGAACTCCCGGCGGCCGTTTCATCGAACATTTAAACGTTTGGACGAAGTCTTTTCGGTACAATACCTTCTGTACAGGCCATTTCTGCAAGTTATATTTTGTACACGTACATTTAAAGGACTCAAAGTCGAAGGTTGGACCTACGCATGATTAGCAAACTAATCCCGGGCCATCTTCACTAACGTGAAACCTGCGGAGGGGTGAAGGGTGTACGACTCTGTGTATTCTGGGCGGCTTGGCGGTTTTGCCCACGGAGATGAAACCATTGGGAGTAGGATATAAAGCTTTGCTGTAAGTCTCGTGTCTTTGAAGCCCGAAGCGTCCTAGCGTGAGGCGTTGGAAAGCGAGTGTTACGGTGTGTTTTTTAGTAGAAGTTACGACGACAACGATGACACGGGACGCTGACAGCCCGACCCCCTAAGGGGCTTCGACTCGGATGGCATTTTATTAATGAAGGGGAATTTTCCCCATATCCGAATAACAACGTTTTGATTAATCAATCAAGCAAGCAAGCAAGCAATTTAATTAGTCAAATAATTTAAATGATTGGTTGATGAGTCGATCAACGATGGCAATTATTATGTGTTATGTGAGAATTAGGTGGCAGTGATCTTTATTTTGCGGGAAGCCGTAATGGCTCACCCCACTTCATTTCCTCTTGTCGTGGCCCGTAAGCGCGATCGTTCAGCAGAATATGCTTTGCGACGAAGCCAACATTCCTACGAAGCTTCTGTAGTTTTGTATCTCGGGAAAAAATCACGGTGCGACAGGATTGCTATGTCACTACGCCCCGCCCAGTTTCTTTACTTATTGTAATTACCTTGAAACGAATGAATGACGCTTTACGGATCAAGCGGCTATATAATCGCAGGCAGTTTTATCCCAATCGATATTATGAGTAATTGCCAGTCGCAGTGTTAATACAAGGAACACAAAGCCGCTCCTCCTGAAACAGTCCATTAGCATCACAGTGGTAAAGGTTGTTCTACTCCTTACACACACGCTTAGACTGAGCCCAGTCAATACATTCAATAAGAAGGTATTATGAAATCGCAATTCCGAGCAAATTTTATTTCATTTCATAATGCTATATTTATTGTTAATTTCCAGGCTTTCTCCTATTCATCTACCAGCCCCCTTGGTAAAGAGAGGGGTGTGTCACTTGCTTTTGTCATGAAGACGACTGTCTCAGCTCTCGCCAAACCAGCCTATTCATTTTTTTCCCTTTTTATAATGGAAGAAAGTGATGTTTATCTGGGGTGTCTATGATATGCACGACTTGAAGAGGTAATTTCCGGTGGGGCGACAGAAGGCGAAGAAAAAGCGATTCCTGGAGGGGAGGCGCATTCGGCAGGACCCCACGCGCGGAAAGGTGTAGCCAGCAAGCTTGTTCCTCGATGGGGGGGGACAGGCGCCAACGATACCTGGACATTGTGTCCTCAGCGGCTTCAAGTTCGTGTGGCTTTTTGTTGCGTAATTGAGGTTGTGTAAGCTCATGGTGAACGTATAGCTTTTTCTTGCATCAATGCAGTGAGGCTTCAGAGGCCTGTAAGGTTTTCAAGGGAAACCGAAAATAATATGAGTGGAAAAGGAATCCGGGGGAGATTGAAACCTAAAGACGAGGGTGGGGAGGGAATGGGTCAAGGCTTGGGCGAAGAATTAAAATGAGATGGAAATACGCGTGCAAACAGAAAGCCCTAATACGGGAATGAGTGGTATTTGTGAGCACAACCCGTACGAGCTGTAACAGCTGTTTCCAAAAAGGGCCGTTTTTCCTCCACGACAATATCCTATAGGCTTGTCTGTGAAAAAGCGAGCGACAACAGTGTTTGCAAATTCATTTTAGCGTGACAGTCCAGCCTACATAAATCTTTTCGTAAGATTTTCTGCATTTTTTTCAGGCAACCGAATGTTTGTGAAGATCATTTAGAGAAAACTACATAAAAATACATTACCACACCTTAAACACTGACCTTTTACCAATAGCGATCTGCGCATGCGCGGACTGCCGGCACGCCATTCTTGGCAGTAGCCTCAGGTGAAATAAACAAAAGGGCGCCCCTCAGCTTGCTGCTTAGGGAGCGGTTGTGCTTCCTAGGGCTGCACGTTTTTATTTCCTCTTTTCGGGCAGTTCCCAGCGAATCCGTACGTTCGCACAAAAAAAGGCGTTCAAAAGAAAGGGGCGAAAATGTTTGAGGCTGACTAGCGTCACTAAATAAGCTACGCTTAAAAGCCTTTATTTAGTGACGCTAAGGCTGACCACCCTGCGATCAGTTGGTTACCAGCGAGGGAGCAACGAAAATGAAAAAAAAAAAAAGTGAAGAAAAAGGGGCGCTCCGGCCACTGCAGATTGGTCACGCGAGCGTGCGCCTGCTACATTCACGTGAATAGCGCAGGTGACGCGTGGGTGCGGGAGGCACTGCAGGCCGAAGATATCTCGTGCACAGGTCCTGCGAAAGCCCGACTTTGGGGGGAAGTGTCTTACGACTAATTTCAGATCGCCGTGGCGGCCGCTTGGAGGACCGGTACTAGAAAAAGATCCATTTAACCTTATAATTCAGGAGTCTTTGTCGGTTCTCTGCTTATTATTTTTTACATCTTCAGATTTAATTGTAATTTTCGCAGCTCAGGTTAGTTTTCGGTGTCTTAATTTCTTTTCTATTCATTAGGTTGTGTTAGATTCGTTTACCTTAGGTGCGTTAATGGAAGGCGAAGCAGTGCCAGACTACAGTGCCTAGTACATTCTAGGCACTACAGCCAGACGGGGCATTTTTCATCGAAAGAACGCCGATGGGCGCGCTTCAGTGGAGGGCTTACAATACTGTCGGACGGCATATAAACACAGCCTAATATAAATGCACTCGACTTCCTTGAAACAATTTCTCCTGTCATTCTTTATTGAGAATCGTTCCTTCGATCATGTTGTATTCATTTTATGATTTTTTTCCATTTTGACTGGAAAAATATTTATTGATCATGCAGTAAAGTCTGCAAGCATACTTCAGACCAGTCTTGTGCACGTTACTCTAAAACAGGAACGAAAGCTCGTTCCTCGTTCTTTCCTAATTTTGAAACGAGTTACCGTTACAAGTTCCTTTATTGCGAAAGGCACGCGTTCCAGCTCCACTTCGAACATTGAAACGTGTCGTTACATTAACGTTACATTTCATTTTTTAAATTTAAGGTTGGTGTCGGATTATTCCGAGGTGAAATAAAGTGTGAAGTTTAAAACTCACACCGAACTACGTATATTATACGAATAGGAATCCCGCCGGCAGCAGATTATCTTGAAATAAAAAGGATCCACAGAAACGCCCCTAGACAAATTTTTTCGGGGAGAACGGGACAAACTCCAGACATGTCTAACTGGGATTTTGGTGCTCGTCTATTATAGATGCAACACATATGGCACTTTTAACTTCGGTCTTACGAATGCGCAGTAAGGTTACTGCGCTTGAGATGTCCAAATAGAAAGTTACATGCAGGCACATAATTAAAATGCTTGCATAAAGAACTCTGTTGAAAGGAACAATACATAGGCGTTTAATGAATGGTTATTACAATAGTGCAGGTTATCTAAAATGCCTTACAGGCCCTGAGCAGGGATTTGAGTAAGGGGGTAAGCTTTGAGTAAGCTTTGTAAGAGTAATTGAGTAAGCTTTGCAGATCATACAGCAGAAATTTGTGAGAAACAAGACAAAACAGAACAAGTAATGGCTGCAAGGTTTACAATACAAGTTTAAGTCAACAAAAATAAAAAAAATAAATGTCAGCAGTGTAGTCACACATGAAATCTACGCGCAAGAATTACAAAGTATACCGAACACAATCAGGGTAGTAGATAAAGTAAACAACCAAAAATAGCCAAATATGTTGACTCGACGCACAAATCGGTTGCTGTGGTTAGAAATACGCATAAGGGAAAAGCACAAGAAATAACGCGGGGCCTAATCACGTGCGTAAAAAACATTTACACTATAAAAAATCAAAGCACAGGTTGGAACTGACCAAATAAAGTAACTCTGAACGCTGGCCATCCACGTTCCGGCGGCCTCTCTCAGGTATTGTCCATACCGCATGCGACCAAAGTATGCCCAACAATGACGAAATTCCTGTCCTTTGTCAACACGACGCGTGCAATACAAAAGGTCCTGGCCCTCCCTTTGACCCATTCCCGTCGACCCCCAGACCGCGCCGTGACGAACTGCATGCGCAGTCTAACTTCGAGCAGTACAGCATACCGAGACACTGCGGCGCGTCCAGCCCTATTCATAGCCCGTGACACTTCGGATGAACCCGCCGCGGTGGCTCAGTGGCTAAGAAGTTGCGCTGCTGAGCATGACTTCGCGGGTTCGATCACCGGCCGCGGCGGCTGCTTTTCTGATGGAGGCGAAAAGCAAGAATGCCCGTGCGTACGAGATTTCGGCGAACGTTAAAGATCCCCAGGCGGTCAAAATTATACCGGAACCCTCCACTACGGCGCGCCTCACCGCCTGCGTCGCGCCGGCGCGTTAAACCCTACAATCAATCAATCGGCATGCACTTCGAATGACCTCACAGCGAGCGCAACTCCCCTGTCGGCACACCACGCCAGGCAGTTTCTTCCAACAGCCTTTCCCCGGCAGGGAACAATTCTATCGGCCAGACGCGCATCCTGGCCATTCAAGAGAAACGATGAAAGGTGAAAAGCATTCTCGCGGCTGCGCTATTCCTCCATCGAACGCCGCGTAAGCTCCGCCGGGGATCCAGACATTTCGGTGTATAGGACATTTCGGTGCAGGACGTTTCGGTGCGGACATTTCGGTGCACAGACGTTCGGCCTTCCAAGGAATGCCGTTCCGTACAATACTGCTTCAGACGTGGCCTACGTCGTCATCCTGACCCCAACCACGGCCGGAGCCCCGCTAGCCGTTCCCGGCCCGCCTTGCTCCTGATCTATTCCTCTGAGGCAGGGGTCTCAAAGACGCGGCCCGCGGACCTTTTGATTCGGACTTAGTATACGAACCTATTTATTACAGATGTTCTTGTTCGCAATCCTGCGTTAGGTTAGGCCAGGGGTTGGTTGTGCGGCATTGCCAAAAACGTGTTCATTTGTTGAATATTTGCTGGAATATTTGAACCTTTCTTAAGCTTCGCTTTAAAAACGCAGAAAGCCAAAATGAACAACTTCGACAGCGATGCGCACGGTTGGTGCAAAAATACGGAATCTTCGTATAAAAACTGACCATTACTCCTGCTCAGCTGATCAGACAGCTAAGCTGTTAGATATTGATAAAAATGATGTTACGAAATGAGTTACAAAAGCGCTTCGAATTGCAATTTCGCAATACAGTTGCTCCTACCAATATGAACTTCATGTGGACCGTACAAAGCTTCGAACTAACACAACTCTCAAACAAACAGAATCCCGCCGTGGCTATGGCGTTGTGCTACTGAGCCCAGAGACGCGTGGTCGATTACCAACCGCGGCGGCCGCTTTTCCGATGGAAGCGAGAAGTGAAAACGCCCATGTATTCGCGATTTCGGCACACGTTAAAGATTTCCAGGTTTTATTTCATTTATTTGATTTATTTATTCAATACTGCCAGCCGCCCTTTGGCAGCCAGAGCAGGAGTGGTACAGTGCAGAGTACGAACACAGAGTTTACACGCGACCAGTAACACAGGCCGCGGTTCACAGGGAAGCAATAATGCAGTAAGCTTACAGTTTTACGACACACAAGCGCACGCAATTAGTACACGCCCACGATTCACAAAGCAGCAGTAATTCTCGTTACAAATGAAATGCCTACATGAGTATACAATAAAACCGGCAGTGCTAGTCTAATGCAAAACACAACAAAGTACACTACGCGCATTGCCCAGGAAGTGCGGAAAAAAAAAATCTGACGTTGCCTTGTAAAGATAGGAAAACACTGCGGAAAAAAAAACGAGCAGTGTGCGTTAGTGGCATGGTTGCAAGCTAACACGTGTAATACATTAGTTCAACAGAACAGAAGGGGAACAAGACTAGCACTTCAACCATGCACAATTTTGAACAGCCGTTGAAAAAACGTTTTGATTAGTTAAGTTAGTAACGTCGCGTGGTAAAGTGTTTCATTCTGCTATCGTTCTCGGGAAAAAGGATAGACGGTGAGCGTTTGTTCTCGTGAAAGGCATTAGGATTGTTTTGTTGTGCTTGTTCCGGGTGGGGCGTGTCATCTTGAATTTCAGGTAGGTATTCAAGCCAAGCTTTGAATAACCATTGACTATGCTGTGTAATAATTTAAGTCGATGTAATTTGCGGCGGGACTCTAGTGTTGGTAGGTCAGAACGCCTGCACAGTTCTGTCACGGATACTCGCCTGCTGTATGAGTTGTGAATAAATCGCAACGCTTTCTTTTGTACTCGTTCGGGCATCGCTGAATCCGTCTTTGTGTGTGGGTCCCAAACAACATCTGCATAATCGAGCAAGGGGCGGACCAGCGTAGTATATGCAACGGTCTTCGTTCTGCTTGTACAGTGCTGAAGTCGGTGTCTTAGTAGCCAAAGTCTGTATATATTGTATAAATTAATCCTCCACTGCAGCACGCCTCATAGGCTGTGTTGCGTCGGAGCGTTAACCTCATATTCAATCAATCAATGAAACATAAAGCACAATGAGAGCAATGCCATAACTACGCTACACGTCTTCCTTCTTGATTTTGGTCACAACTTCGACTTTCCTTGCCAATACAAGCGCACGACATGGTTTGTCCTGAGTGTGAAGACTTATCGCTAAAGTTGAAGCCTGAAGCCTTTACCACCCAAACGCTTACACGGAGTTGTGTGCAGCCAGGAAACTACAAAGAACGCAGACATGCGTAAGCTGTCGTGAGTTTCAAGTGAACTGGCTGCGCGCGGCCTCAGTTGCGAGGGCGCCGACATAACACATGCACGGTGTTGTTTTGACGCCGAAAAATTTGAATGTCCTCGAGAAATGACTGCTACCTGTATGTTTTTATTTAAAATACCTCCCAATTAACCGACAAAATTGGTTTTTGCTTCAAATTATCAGGCAATTTTTTAAACGAATTGCACGTATAATTTCCGGAACCAGAACATCACTTCAAGTTAACCGAAAATTTTAACTAAGCGACTTTTATTTGTCGGGAGTCGATTGTATCTTGTTTGCGAGCGTATTGACCGGACGTAGTCCGAACGAGCACAAGGAACACGACACGCTTGTTGTTTGCGGTTTAAAGCTATTCTTCTGTTCAATATAGTAATCAAATTTGAAAAGCCTGCAGTTTTATTGTAGCAGACAAACATGAGGCTGTCTGTTTTACGGTGTTTTCGACACGCTAATGGAATGTCTTAGGGGCAGCGGCTTCATGTTCTTTGTGTTAAAAGTGGGACACGTAATTACCCGGGCGTGATATCGCCCAAGATAAAACTATACAAGAACATGTAGCCTCCTGAGCAGTCAGACTTCATTAATAGGCTTTGAGGTCTCTTCAGCAAAACAATTCTCATCCCGTAGACGTTCATATGTTTACAACAATTCCTCAACGTTTACTATTTCACTGTGGCCCACCTAATTACGACAAGTAAATGAACTCGCCGTGATGAAAGATCTGTCAGGTCACACCATAATTTTTCCCGAGATAATATACACTATAAACATCGCACCTTTTCGGCAGCTAAAGTTGCCCGCGAAGTAAAAAACCGTCCTCAACGCCTCACCTAAAATGTTCAGTAGTGATGTCTAAACACAATTGTAAACACAAGCCTTTGAATAATAATTTTACTGTACACCACTCCCTGAATATTTACTACGTTAAAACGCATGGAGAAGTGCAGTTAATTGCTGTTAGCACTTGCTTCCAACACATATGTACAGCTGCAGCCCCTTGCACGCACACTGCTGAAATATTTATAGCGCAAGGAGCATAAAACGGCTACATCTCTAGAGGTAAGAAGTCGCATTCACGGGACCGAAGACACCCACTCGTGCGCGGCCCGCGAGCGTCCATCCGTGTTTTCTTGTATGTTTAGGAATGGTGGAGACCCGAAGAGCACAAAAGAGCACGGCCTTTTGTGCAGGTCCCGACCCTCCTATTTGCTTCTTTTAATAATTCGGCATGCTTCACCGGAAAGAGGGGGACCCTTGGGGCGCGTTGGTAAGAGCGGCTTCGGGCCTCCCGAGTAGGGGAGAAGGAAGGAAAAAAAAAAAAAGAAAGTCTCCACCTTGGAACGCCACGTGGTGTCAGATTTTCGAAGCTTTCGGGATGTCCCCGAAAGTTGGCCTCGTAAAGGAGGATAACCAGGATGCTAATGATGTCTTGTCCCTTTTGAAATCACTGAACGCAAAAGGAAATTCAGCTGAACTTGGAGAAAAAAGTAGCCGTGGAGGAAAAGATTGCCGCGTCCGATGGCTGTTCTGGGCTTGACGTCTGTCGCTCGGTTTCGGATGCTGTGTGCAGCGAAACAGAATCCTTGAATCATTGTCTGGATGAATTCCAAGACAGATCTCGGCGCCAAAATCTCATTTTTTACGGACTGTGCGACAGCATGGCCGAATCCTGGACCGAATCCGAGACCAAGATTCGTGTTGTATTATCTTCTGCTTTGAAAATTCAACTGCCAGACGAAGCAATCGAACGTGCCCATCGCCTTAGAAAGTTTGTTCCAGATAAATGCCGGCCTGTAATACAGTTGAACCTCGATATAACGAACCTCGATTTAACGAAATTCGCGATATAACGAATTTTTTCAAGTTTTCTAACAAAATTTTGCTAAATGCATGTATTTTTGTCTCGATTTTACGAAGTAATTTTGTGCGGCGCTTTCGATTTAACGAAGTCACGGCAAGAAAGGACGAACGAAATTCCGGTCGAGGCACGTTTTATTTTGCCTCTCAGGCCCTACATTGAAAAAATTCAGTACTCAAATTGACTCTTGAAGGCTAACATGAAAGAAAAGCGGTGAAATCTACGGTTAACAACAATTAAAAGCGAAGAACGAAGCTGCACAAACCGCTAGCGGTCATAGACGGTTTAATAGTGCGGCTTTATTTTGACGTCTCCATCGTTGCCTCTATGCTTAGGCTACCCTCTATGCTTAGGCTACCGAAGCCTATTTCAAGCTTTTTTTTTCTACGCGTCATTGCTCACGGTGCTGCTGCTCTAGGTTGTGCTCGCTGATAACCAAATTAATATTTTGTTCGTGCATCGTTAGGTGAGTCTTGTAAGCAGCATGAGCACTCCAAGAGAAAGAAAAGTGTTCTGAACAAGAGCCTGAGGAAGTTCGGTGAAACTGACAGCCACCGAAGTGTGATGGATGCCATCGATGTTCTGCGGAGGCACGCAGGTGCACACGAATGTTTAAGACCTTGTTAGCGCTGTCAGCATACAACCGTCACGTAAAGCCCGCCCTGGTCAAGAAACGCCAAGCACTGCTTACAGACTTCTTCACTACGGCTTGAACATCGAGTGCTGGTGGCAATAAATAGCTCTCTTTGAACGTGGTCATCTTCGTTTCACCAGCGTTCATTAGACAGCTGCGGTGCGGAGAAATCAGTTTCGTAAGGGCTCAGTGGGCATAAAAGTAATTGCTTATTTGAATTTGGCCGGAAGAATTTTAATGTAAGCTTTCCGCTTTCCGGAGCACGTAAGTGCTGCTCCACACGGTGAAGCGGTCCGCGTGTACTCCGCTCAACTCGCAATCATGGCTTTATCTCGAGTGTTGTGGTTGCATCACGCGCCCATACTGCAGAGCCTTTGTACATGAAAAAAGTCTTTCGAAAGTTTCATAGCAGCCTTCCGCTGTTGGCCCGCCGCGCCTAAGCCTACCACTGAATGGACGAAAAGAGGCGTAACTTCGAACGAGCACCTCAGCGGGGTGAAGTTCACGGGACATGGACGCGGGCGCGGGTTCAATTGACTAACAGCGGCATTTAGTAGTGACCGAAATGAAAAAAGAAAAAGTGGAAACCTAGTCTGCTATCATATTTAATGAGGCATTGCGGAAAAAGCACCGGTTTTACAATGACACATGAACTACCGTTGGCTATCCGAATTCCATTGCCCAAGTGTTGAAACTCTTACTTCACACAATTTTCGCGGCCAGTTTTAGTACAAATTTCGCTTTAATTGGAGAGGTAACTGCATAGCAGTTGTTGCCTGGCGAGGGCCAAAGTGTTAAAACCCCAATAACTGGTTAAATGAACTGTAAAATCGAAACCTCGATTTTACGAAATTCTCGATTTAACGAAATTTGCGGCCCCAAGTACGACTTCGTTATATCGAGGTTTAACTGTAGTCAAATTTTTGCATTTCAAAACTATGGATTCTATATTTTCTTCCCGATCACAACTAAAAGCTTCTGAAGTGAGCGTTAGTGAGGACTTCTGCATGTCGACTCGAAACACGCGGAAGAAGTTAATTGAGTTTGGTAAAGCTAGGGGCAAACAGTTCTTCATTCATTATAACAAATTGATAATTAACAAGAAATGCTATGTTTATGTTCCGTCCACTGATACTGTGTGCGAAAGCAACGTTCACGACAATTACGCCTCTCCGCATGGCACTGTCTTGGGCCCTCAAACAGGCATGCCCAGCACTGCTTCTTCATAGCTAAATGTTAGTAGTTCCGTTAATGAAGTTTCCTTTTTATTTTCGAACATTCGGAGTGTTGTGAATAAGCGCAATGAATTGTGCTCATTTATCGATGCTTGTAATGCCGACGTAGTTATTCTAACGGAGACATGGTTGTCTGCGAAGGTTTTGTGCAGCGAAATCTTTGAATGCCACAAATCATTTTGCTTCTATCGATGCGATAGAGGCACAAGGTCAGGAGGAGCATCTTCAGTCGTTCCATATTCTGCTTGCAACACCGTTGGAAGTGTGTTGCGCATGTGTTCGCGTCATGCACCAAAACGCTCTCTTTTGAGTGTGTTATCGACCACCTAACGCCCCCTCATCATTTTGCAGTGATCTTCATGACGTACTAAACACCACTATTCTAAGATTCCCCAACTCTCCAATCTTCCTTTCAGGCGACTTCAGTTATCCTCAAATAAATTGGTCCGAAAGTGGCTCGAGCATTTCTTGTTCCTCCAGTGAAGCAACAGAATTTCTCGACTTGTGTAGCACTTTTCATTTTTCACGGCTTGTTACCCAACCGACACGCGCCTCCCTATCAAGCGCTAATGTACCTGATCTAGTTTTAACCACTTCACCAGATCTCGTCCACTTGCTCGCCCTCACGCCAGGTATTAGTGATCATTGTTTTATTCACTTCTCGATAAACACAGATACTAAACGAACCGCCAGTAAAGCGAAGCGCATCAGGGATTATAGCAAGGCATAGATCATTTCATAATCCAACTTTATGGACGTACACTAAGGCCCTTTTTAACGATGAAGTTCACTCCTTCATAAAAAAGTATATTCCCTTGCGCGTCATTCCTTGTAAGCATCGTGCCCCTTGGTTTAATATTTCCCTCAAGCGCCTTTTAAATAGAAAGAAGCGACTGTTTCGCAAAGCATGCAAGTGCAACCGCCCTGATGCATGGGCTACGTACCGGCAAAGTAATGATGCTTTCAAGAATGCAGTTAAAAAAGCAAAGTGCTTTTTCTTCAATGATACACTTCCCTTTCTGCTTGTTGAAAATACCCAAAAAATTTTGGACCATAATCGGTGCCCCCAAAAACAATGCAGTATCTTTAGTTGATGAAAACGGTGCCGTCATCCCTCATTTGAAAAGCTGTTTTGTTTTGAACGACGTGTTTTACTCAACCGTCCCCAATACTAACTTGTGTCCCATCGAAGTGGTCGATTTCCCACCAATGGAACGAGTTGTTATTGACTGGGGTGGAATCACAACGCTCATCAGGAATTTAAAATCATCATCGTCATTGGGAGTAGATTGAATAAATTTGAAATTTTCTTAAACGCACCGAAGTATATTCACTAGGGGTGTGCGAATATCAATTTTTTAATTTCGAAGCGAATTCGAATAATAAAAACGAAGTTCGAATCGAATCGAATATTTTTCGAATATTTTTCGAATACGAATACTTATTTTTTTTTTTGTAAAATTAATGTTTTCACCATCTAGAGACACAAAAACTGCAACTTTATTGCACAACAAATCACACAAAGTAAAATTAGGAATTACGTATACACAATACCATTGCACTCAACAGGTTAAGGTCTGCACTCACTTAAATGTTAACATGGAGAAAGGTTAACTGCTCGACATGTTCGGGGAGCAGTGACAACCTCCTGCTCGTCACCACTTTACCAGATACCGAAAACAGCCACTCACTTGAGACACTAGTGGCTGGCATGCCCGAGCCCGTGCACATTGCCGCGCGCTGATACAGTAAAATCTTGATGATACTAATCTCGCGGGACTGCGAAAAATATTCGTATCATCCGAAATTCGTATGAACCAACGCAGACCAAAACATTTAGCGCTGAAAAAAGTTTTCGTTTATTTCTTTTCGTACTTTCGCGTGAAGAAAATCGTGATTTTTTCTGCTTTTTTTTATTTTGTAACCCCCGTGTCGCAAAGCAGTCCGTTCTTGAGCACGTAAAGCTTCGCGCTCGTCTCCTCACTCGCTGTACCAAGCTCACTACACGCCGCAACAGCCAAGCGTGAACCGCATGGTGCGTTTTTGCACGCGATTCGCTCGCCTCGGCTCTGCGAGCGCTGTATTTTCACGCCCACATCGACGATTTTGCTCCCGCGGTAGCGCCTACCTCGGTCAGAAAATGACGCACGACGCGCGCGGCACAATGGAGGAGCCTGACTACTTGCGATGAGATCGAGACAGCCGGCTTGGCTCCGCCGGAGATGGTTAGGCTTAGCACCCCGACAAATATTTTATGGGCGCTTTCACTAGCGGCGCGGATGATGTTTTATAGTGCCGTTTTCGCAAGCATTATCAGCTCCTTTACCGCACAAGCCACTTCGTGTCTCCCTTGAGCCGCATTTTAAAGAGCGGTTAGAAGCGGTCGCTCGAGCGCCCGCGCCACTTTGCGGCTGGAGCCGACGCCATGTTGACGCCGCCGGCCGCGCCGCGCGCAGCGTGGGGGTGGTTTCGCGGCGGTGTCAGCGCGTTGGGCGTGCGCAGAGCGTTTTCGCGAGCAGAAAACAACAGCCCGGCCGTTTCTGGAGAAAGAGTGACAAACAGGGGAGCGAGAGCCGTCACTTGTTCGTTCGGCAGTCGGGTGCCTCACCGGCTCGTTCGTATCTTCCGCCGGCCCCGGGCCGCGCAGGTCCGTTCGTAACAGCCGAAATTTTTCCCATTGCAAACGATGCAATTTCGCCGGGACTTCTCGGAAATTCGTATCATCCCGAAATTCGCACCCCCAGAATCGTATCATCGAGAGTCCACTGTAAATAAACACCGATACAGACACGCTCTGAATTTTTTTTTTTTTTAGTTTTGGGTGGTTCGAATATTTCGAACAATAAAAGTGTCGTTCGAATCGAATCGAATACCAAAAAATTCGAATCGAATATTCGAATTTTCGAATATTCGCACACCCCTAATATTCACCCATAATTTTTGCCCAGATTTTCACCCACCTTACCTGACACCTTACCTGACGATTGGAAGATTGGCAAGGGGGTACCATTATTCAAGTTTGGCGACACATGCAACCCATTAAATTACTGTCCAATTTCATTAACTAGCATCCCCTGTAAGTTTTTCGAACCCATAATTTATTCCCACCTGGTTAAGTTCCTGGAAAACATCTCTTTTTTTTTCTTCGTGCCAACACGGCTTTAGGAAATCATTTTCTTGCGAGACCCAGCTCATTTCCTTCCCACATGACCTTTTCTCTGCTCTAGATAATGGATCTTCTGTTCTCCGAAGTGTTCAATCTTGGCTGTCATCAGTTACTTTGCATGAAGCTTCGAAAGTTAAATCTGGACTCTAATATTGTAGCTTGGATTGGAAATTTTTTGTTCAATAGAACACGATTTGTAACCGCTAATGATTTTGACTCTTCTTTCTGTTCAGTCACATCAGGCGTGCCTCAGGGATCTGTATTCGGGCCCCTTCCGTTTCTAGTTTATATCAATGATCTACCCAGCTCAATTAACTCTTCCATCAGATTGTTTGCGGATGAGTGTGTACTGTATCGAACCATTTCTTCAAAATTCTGACTCGTCACTGCTACAGTGTGACCTAAACAGTGTGTCTAACTGGTGTACTAATTAGAAAATGCGTCTAAACATTAATAAATGGGAAACAATGGGAATTTCCCGGCGTCTGAACCCCCTGAAGCATCCATTTACACTATTAAAGGCCGCCAACTTGAAGAGACTAAAACATATACCGTAAAATCTCGACAGATAGCCCACCTAAGATCGAGACCAAATCGAGTAAAAAATTAAAGCCGTTCCACTCAACGTGAAAGCTGTCGTAAATGCAGAGCAGTGATTTGCTATAACGGCCTGTGGCACCGTTATCCACTTACTGCTACAACCCATCACGCTCTTCGCCTCCCCGTCTCACTTCTCTCTTGATGAATTGAACGGAGGTTTGTCCAAAGCAGTTCAAATTTCCCGCCTTCGCAGTGCTCGCATGCCCCCTGCCTGGAACGAACAGCGCGAGCGGTTCTCGCACGTGCCGGCACCTTACTGCGCAGTCCACAACGCGTTGTTTTTGGCGGTCCCATCTCCCCGCGAGGGGGACTCGAGTAAATGCGTCGCATAGGGGGTGGGTGTATTGTGTTAACGTTTAGTGTTTGGGGAGTTGGTGGTAGTGAATGCGTTGGATCAGCGTTGACGTAGTTTGAATGAGTCAAGGATATAAGGCGCGTTCGTAGCCTCCCATTTTGTGTCGGCTTTGTGGCGCAGTGGGTAGAGCACCATGTACATTGCGTTCCGCCCGCAGGGTCGAGGGATCGAAACCAGGCGTCGGATAGTATTTTTTTTATATATAGTGTAGGGGGCGGGGTGCGGATTACGACGGACGTCAACGCGGGTGACATCGTGAGTTACTGAAATGCTCTGCATTTAAAAATATGACGTGGGCTAACTTTCGGTGTGCAGTAAAAAAAGTTGAGAAATGTATCGCAGCCAAAGAACGAACACGCGTTTATTAGCACTGCATTCATTCGTCGTCAATACCGTCGAACGAACAGTCGCTCTCACTGTCAAACAAAAGGTCGACCACCTCCTCACGCACGGAGTTCGACGTGGTTGGCAGGGCAGCAGAAGGAGGGATCGCCGAAGCGAGCCGCTCCTGAAGCTCTCCGTCTTCTGATCCATCGAGGGCTGTTGATATACCGCACCAAATTCAAAAAGTCCGTCGTCGATCTCTTCGGAAAACACAGGTCGACCACTGTTCAAAGATCGCCTAAACTTTCCTTTGCCCTGGCACTCCTGAAGGAGTGTCTCCTACGTAGAGTTCCACTGCCTTACTTGCTTACGATCCAGCCCAAATTGGTGTGTGTTCTTACTCACTTTGCTGCCGGCCTTTCGGTGCCATCCGACAACTTCCACTTTCTTCGCTACGGTGAAGCTTTGGCGCATCCTTCCACTCCTGCTTCGCGACAAAAGACGAATGACCGGAATGTTCAAGGATGCGTGGTGGTCGCATTTCGGGTTCGGGATTTCACTACGGTTCTACATGTGTGCGGGCTTGCATTGCCAACATAAACGTGCACATGTTAGTTTTAGATCCTGTGACCTGTTATCGCAGCCGGGTTTCAGGTTCCTGTGACCTGTTATCGCAACCTACCCACGCTAGCTAACCTCGTTTCCGTGGGCGTCATCCCCGGCTGGTATGATGCTATTGTCAGGGGCGGGTTATCTTTTGGTGCTTTTGAAAACATGGAAAATCGTGCCAAAAGTAGGGGTGGGTTATCTTTCGCGGGTGGGGCATCTCTCGGGATTTTACGGTAAGTATCTAGGAGTCCACATAACTCATAACTTATCTTGGGAAACGAAACGCATGTGAATTACATACAGTGGAATCTCGGTGATACGAATTCGGTTTATACGAATTTCGTTGTGATATGAATTTTTAAAATTCCCCGGCGAAAATGTATTGTGTAAAATGTAAAAAAATTCGGATGATCCGTACGCATTTACCACTCCGGTGCGGGTGATACGAACACGCGAGCCGCGAGCAGACGACTGCGGCGTGGACGGGAGGTGGGAGTGTTGGTGTGGCCGCGCGGCCTTGATTGCGCGCGGGCACAAAAGCATGGAGTGTGAACCGCATGGGCCGTTTTTTGCTCGCGAAAACGCGCCGCGCACGCCACAGGCGCGTTGACCCTGCCGCATAACCACCTGCACGCGCCGCGGCCGGCAGCGGCAACGGCGGCGGCTTTGGCCGCGAAGTGGTGTCGGGAGCTCGAGCGACCGCTTCTAAGCGCTCTTTAAAATATCACTCAAGGCATGCACGAAGTTGCTTGAGCGGTAAAGGAGCTTATAATGTAGGTGAAAACGATACTATAAAACGTTGTCCGCGCCGCTAGTGAAAGCGCCCATTCAATATCTGCTGGGGTGTTAGGACTAAACATCTCTGGCAGGGCCACCGGAGAAACTGCCGCCATGAAGAGCGCACCTCGCCATTGGCGTAAGTCGGCAGGCTCCTCCCACTGCCGCGCGCGTCGGGCGTCATTTTCCGAGCTAGGTAGCATCAGTCGCGGCATCGCTTCCTGTATTTTTTACAGGAGGCGATGGTTGCGGGGGCATGCAGTTTGCGTGCGCACATCGCGTCAAAGGTGAGCACACGTTCTTTTGACTCCCGCGTTTACGATTCGGGCCGGCACCCCAGCGCCAGCCTCTGCTGCGGTGGTACCTCTGCCCACGGCCGGGCTAGAGCGGCGGCGTGCGCGCGTTGATGTCGACACAGCGCGTGCCGCCGCCCTAGCCCGGCCGTGCTCAGCCTTGGTTGCCGCCAACGTTGCCGCGAACGGCAGTGGGAGGAGCCTCATGACTTGCGCCAATGGGGAGACGTGTGCCTCATGGCGGCAATTTCGAAGCGCTCGCAGCAGCTGGCTGGGCCACCTCCGCGGCGCATATTTGGCGTGGATGATATTTTATAGCGCAGTTTTCTCCCACTTTGTGAGCTCTTCCCCGCATGAGCAATTTAGTTTACACCTTGAGCTGCGTTTTAACAAAAGGTTACAAGCGGTCGCTGACGCTACTTGCACCTCTTCACGGCAACAGCCGACGTCATGTTGCCACCGCCTGTCACATGCGCGGCACTAATCCATTTCTTCTCGTTTTCTGATGATACGAATTTTCGGGTGATACGAATATTTTTGCCGCCCCTTGAGATTCGTATGACCGAGATTCCACTGTAATTAAAACAATGCTATATAGGACCCTTGGGTACCTCCGATGTAACTTTTCTACTGCCCATTCTGAACTGAAATTGATGCTTTACAAAACACTCATCCGTTCCAAACTAGAATATGTCTGTGCAGTATGGCGCCCGGGATTCGATTATCTTACTAACGCTTTAGAATCCGTTCAAAACCGCAGCGCACGTTTTATCTTGGCCAACTACTCTCGCATGTCAAGTGTAACATCTATGAAACTCATCCTTAACTCTCGCTACCGCCAAAAAATCGACCAATTTTTAGGGGTCCAAGAAAACATTTTTTTCCTGCTCAAAAACTTGGTTAGGCACTAATTACAGGAACACAAAATGCAGATTATTTAACGGCCTTTCCAATAACACCAGTTTTTTAAATGTTTTGATATATCATAGTTGTAAAAAAAAAATAAAAATCAAAATTTTTGTTAAGTTGTCGAAAAAAATGATAAAAAAGGAGTTGTGTATATCAAACCACCGGTAGTAGAAAAAAGTACAATGTACATTTTGTAGGGAAACATTTCAAAAACACGCCCTAGAAAAAGTGTCGACTTGCACAGAACAGTTTGTCAGATATAAAAAAAAAATGTTAGCACGCACGGTGCTCGTGTCATGTGGTGAAGCCCAACCTCCAATTCAAAATGTGCAATTTCGGGTGGTTCCCTGCAATAAATCTGGCGGTCTGTCATTATCAGAGGCACCAATTTGCCCCCACACAACGTAAAAACATCTTGTCAATGACTGACTTTGCATTTACAGCTAGCACAATATTTGGGACAAGCGCACGATGCGAACAAAACCATGCATGAAGTTGAAAAGGAAACGCCGTGGTTGATGCTTGTTGACGTTCACGGTCAGTTATCTCTGAAAACATAAAGCTGAGCTTTACGATAATCTTCTTACTCGCAATTGTAGCCTTGGTCACAGAAATGAGGTACGATGCGCTTGAATCGTGCCCTGCAGTCTTTGGCCAAGTAGCAGTTGCACGATGAAAAAGATCAGCACAACGAGCCTCCTCTATTGCAGCGCCACCTAACGGTTTTCAAATGAAACAGTGCAAAAACTTATCGGAGACTCCGTCCAAATGGACAGTTCAACTAAGCAGCAACATTAGACACCCGGATATACCCTTTCATGGAAACGAAACCGGCAGGCAAACAGTTGGCAGTGTGTAAGGCCGGTTTGAAGCGCTGTCCTCGTCGGAACAGATATCTGGCGACTGGGTGTGATCTTTTGACTTGCCTCAGAAGTTCTTATCGCAGAAATCGGGTTAGGGTGGGGGAAATCAGGAGTGGCGTGCTTTGTTCGAGGATCAGTCACGGACGCTCCAGGCGCCATGGCAGGTAGGCTTGAAGTTGGGTAACTGCGTAGTAGTGCTAAATATGAATTTCGCGATGCAGAAACGAAACCGAAACTGTTGTAAACTGTTTGCGAATGGTCCTGGGGTAAGTAGAACTACCACAGTACTTAGAACAACGTGCGCAAAGGCAATAAAACTGCCTAAAATAGGTAGCTTTGCAATCAGGCACTGCTTGACGTTTCCAGCCGATTTCTGGGATTATTACTGTCAGAGCGCGAACCTGACGATTGAAAATCGTTTGCTGGTTCACCATTCACGCCCTGATAGCAAAAAACAAGCGCTGGTGCAGAGTAATTACGAGTTGCACGCATTCTTCGTTGGTAGCCATGACCCGCGATGACCACGCCCCTTTTCCACACCCAGGTAATTCAAAAGCGTTTCAAAAATCACGTTTCCGTTGCAAAAATGAAAACAAAACTGATTTTGAAAGGCCATTTTCTGATATAACTCCGAACAGCTTTACTTTGTGGGATATACGTGTGGGTCCTCGGGGCGACTTAGCCAGTCCTGGCGTAAGCCACCACGCTAGCTCCCGGCGTGTCAACCACGCGGGCTCCCATGCCTACGGCAGCCCAGCGAGGTTCGCCGATACGAGAACACAGTAGACAGTAGTGCCGAAGCACAGCCGTTTATTTGGGGAATCCCAAAGCATGCGAGCACAGGGCTCGACGGCGTTCACGAATCACGCCGTCCGGGTCGTGACCGCGAACGGGAGGCAGGCACTCACGGCGCGCGACAAACAAAGCTCCCACCTGAGACACAAGTATCCATCACCGCCGCGTTCCGCCGATCTCGCCCCGACCGGGTCTCCGACGAGACTTTTTCTTCTCCCGTGCGCGCATGCTCGCGCCGCCCGCGCGCCTATCCCCGCACACATCGGTGGCGCCATCTCTCGGGGGACGCCGACGAACCAGCGGAGCGCCGGACCGGTTTCAGCGCACAAGCGTCTCTCCCGAAGCGCGCGCTGGCTCGGGATCGCAGGTCGCGGTTCTCCACGATTCCCACACTCCTCCCCCCTAAAACTGGACGCCACTTGAGCTCGAGTGACGCCACGGTGCACCACACTCGTCACGTCTCAAGTCAGCAAAACAGCCACCGAACGCCACTCCACACCAAAGTTAGCCACACGATGCCGCCGTCGCGATGCTCGCCTCACAAACCCGCAAACACATTGCAATGGTTCCAAGTCTCTCGCGGTTGGGCAGCACAGCAGGTTGGCAGGCCCGGGGGTAGCTGCAGCCGCAGCCGACGAACGCCGGGGTCGCGCCATGATGCGACCCCCACTCCCAGCTCGAGGCGGCAACAGGAACGGCCGCGCCCACTGCGGCTGCCCGAAGGCTCGCGCCGCTCGCGTAGGCGCCAGATCCCGCCGCCTCCTGGGTTCCGTGGCCGCTTCGGCCGCAGGTCCTCCCGAACGGTTGGCTGCCGCCCGGCAGGCCGGAGCAGCAACTGGAGTAGCAGCTCCACGAACCGCGCTCGGCCCCGCCGGTGGTTCAGCAGGCCATCCTCGCTGTCCGTGGCAGTGGTGACTGGCGTGGCTCCCGGTGGTATCCGTATGCTGCAGGTCTCGCTCTCACCGTCCAGTTTAAACGATTCCCGAACTTGAAGTGGGGAGCAGCGGGACTCCGCAATCTCCTGTGACTGGCCGGAAACCTTATCGACGATCTCGCCAAATAGGGTAACAAAGATGCCCGAGGGGACTCCCCCTTGCACGTTCGCTTGCTCGCGGAATCACGAGTCCGGCAACTGTGCTCCAGCCGCCACCCCCGCCTGGAGGCAGCTCGCCTGACTATTACGGCTTGTCGGCATCGAAACGCCCGTCCGAGCTATTTCGGACTGGTGCGTTGGTCGGCAAAGCAGCGTCAGCATCAAGCAGGCGGGCTCCTGCAACTCACTCGCAGCAATACAAGCTGCCGTAGAGCCAGCGCCAACCGCAATACCAGCGGCTTACGGGCGCACATCACCGGTATAGGTCGCCTGAGAGTCCGTCTCTTACTAAGACTGGCGATCTCTCGCGACCAACGAGCCCGCTGCCGAGCCGCGCGAAGCTCTTACTGCCTAAACGCAATCTCAAGCGGAGACTTCACGGCATCGAGACGCACGCACTCCGGAAGCGCGGAGACAACGGTCCCATTGCTCCCGCTTCCCCCCGCAGCGAGAGGAGACTGATTCTTCAGCGATCCCCCTCGCTCTTTGTCAGGCGTCAAATCGGCAAACACTCCGCCTCGGACTCGAAGCGCAGTAGCGGCGGGCTCATCGTGCGGCTTGCGAACTCCCAAACACCGCACCCTCGCTCGGTAGTGTCCGCCGCGCCTGGGGGAAACTTCAACCGGCGCCGCCGGCGCGACTGCGCGGGGACGGCGCTACGAGGAAGGCGACCCGCCGCCATGTTGGAACAAGGCCTACGCACCTCCCGTCTCGCAAGCGGGCCGCGACTGCGGTGCTCGGAGGTATCCTACTGACTCACCGCCTGGTGCGTGTAGGAAGGTTTACGCATTTGCCGTCACGGCTGTATCGGGCATCATAACTGTCTGCCTGCAACCGACTGGCGCGAGGCGTTTCGTCCGAAGTCTTCCGGACAAAGGGCAGCGGGCTACGACTGCAGCAACGCATTTCTCGGGGAGCTAGCAACCTCGAATTCGTCTGAATACGAGACCCACGTTCGGGCGCCATGTGGGATATACGTGTGGGTCCTCGGGGCGACTTAGCCAGTCCTGGCGTAAGCCACCACGCTAGCTCCCGGCGTGTCAACCACGCGGGCTCCCATGCCTACGGCAGCCCAGCGAGGTTCGCCGATACGAGAACACAGTAGACAGTAGTGCCGAAGCACAGCCGTTTATTTGGGGAATCCCAAAGCATGCGAGCACAGGGCTCGACGGCGTTCACGAATCACGCCGTCCGGGTCGTGACCGCGAACGGGAGGCAGGCACTCACGGCGCGCGACAAACAAAGCTCCCACCTGAGACACAAGTATCCATCACCGCCGCGTTCCGCCGATCTCGCCCCGACCGGGTCTCCGACGAGACTTTTTCTTCTCCCGTGCGCGCATGCTCGCGCCGCCCGCGCGCCTATCCCCGCACACATCGGTGGCGCCATCTCTCGGGGGACGCCGACGAACCAGCGGAGCGCCGGACCGGTTTCAGCGCACAAGCGTCTCTCCCGAAGCGCGCGCTGGCTCGGGATCGCAGGTCGCGGTTCTCCACGATTCCCACAACTTGTTCGAGAAACGCCTGGAACGCTATGAAAAGGCGCTCCCAAAGTATCGATCATATTGATCGATTTTGAATAGGCGCGGCATAGCTCGGCAGAACTGGATGCCACTCACTCACTCAAAAAAATATATTTATCCTAACGCACTCACTCGCACTCACGCTCGCCACTCGTCGTCACGACTCGCACTCACTCATGCTCACGCATTGTATATTTATCGAACAAGTTTTCAGTTTCCTATCTTTTATGCTGATTTCCCTTTGGTGGTTGGGTTTATTTTTCGTGTGTTCGTATGTTCGCTTTGCTTTTTCTTCTGCTTGTATTGTGGTCTTCTGTGATGATTTTATTTGGTAGGTGGTTTTAATTGCATTGCAGTGGTTCATATGCTCACTCTGTATTTAATTCATTGAGCCTGTACATTGGTATTAGCTCTGTATAATTTCTGGAAACGTTATTATTTTCTATATACAAACCGCGTTTCTTGTGCAACTTGACTAATCTCCCCGCGTACAATTGTTGTGTATACTTGCAAACTTAGCCACTCCCTTCTGTAACGCCCTCCGGGCATTGACGGTATTGAACTAACTAAATAAATAAATACGCCTCTAGAAGTTAATAAAATCCCAGGGGGAAGATTTTGCAGTGTCATGTTTGAACGTCAAAGAACAAAGGAAAAGTGAGAAATATCACGAGAGCAGAGCACGAATAGGAGACTCTTGTTGAAGAAACGTCTCTGGTGGCCGGGATGGGTGTGCATGAGTTGCGAACGGCTAGTTCCCCTCTCAAAGTGAACAGAGCTGGCCACCAAGCGCTCACCTTGAGGGCCCCGCAGTGGTAGGCCTCGTCTGCCAGGAGACAGTCGCCCCTCTGCACAGAGAGAGAGAGAGAGAGGGGAGGGCTCTGGGCTAGGTCCCCCGAGTACGAAGAATGCCAGTGAAAGGTGCCTCGCCACCCCCTCGGCCTGCTCTCCCACACACTCCCAGGGGCCCTCTGGGGGCTGCTGGGGAACGGGGGCTCTCGATTCCAGAAATGAGGTTGTCAGCTATGCAAGGCTACGCACAACCCACTGCACAGAGCTGCTTTCAGGGTGGGCAGCGGACGACTGCACAAGGGAGCCGTAGTCCTGCCATGGGGCATCCTGCGATACTTCACAGTGTGCTCAAGCACTGGCCCCCCGGTGTTCGCTTGGCCCCTTCCACAACCCCTGACAAGAAAGGCACGGGTCAGAAATAAAACACGAACACCAGCCATTGCACACTGTGGAGGCACCAAGGGGCCACCGATCAACCGCGTGTGTCCAGTGGAAGCTCAGTTTTCCCAGCGCTCAGAGTGCGCAGCGACCGCCTGCACTAGGTGCAGCAGCCTGGCACCCTCCTCACTCACGCTGTCCCAGTGCCTGGTCGGCCCCCTCCTTACCTTGTAGCCGGGAAATGCAAAAGAAATTAAGCACACAACATTGTTTCACTCAGGCCATAACTTGTTTCCTCTCGTATTACTCATTAGGGCTGCCTGAAACATTGTCGGACGACTGCTTCATTCCTCAGACCTCCGTGCAGTCCAGGGAATAGCCTGTGCAGTGCTTCTCAAGCACTCAAAACGCCACGTCATCGTGAAGCTAGCACAAAGCGCGCTATGCGCGTGTGCAGACCGTACGTAGTGAGGACCAGTCTGTGCAGGCATCAGCAAGCGTCTTGGGCTACGTCCCGGGACGCTTGCGGACTGAAGTCACCACCAGGTGCACACAGCAGTGCCCGCGAAACGGGGTCTTCTGAGCGTGGCCAGAGTCCTTCAATGCTTTACTGGTCGCGACACTGCTCCTTAACTCATTGGGAGAGCTTCATACGTTACGTTTGGCTGCCACGCGGTGGCGCCACCATCTGACTGAGGTTACTCCTCGGACGGCGTTGCACTGGCTCGAACGACGGAGACATGACGAGTTGTGTTTGTTTTGTGCGGGAAAGAAATGTAATGTGCATCTTGCGCTATTGTGATGCGACTTAAGTACTGCAACAACGATGCCGAACATATGCTGGTTTCGTGTACAAGGGTTCAGCAGAAAGTTTCCTTGCTCTGTTCACCGGGCGACGGGGAGCTGCAAGAGAAATGAAAGTGCACCGTTCCAAGCCCAGAAACGGGATATTTCAGCTTCGAGGTGAAGTATGTGAGAGTGTGTGACATCATCCGTGCAAATGAATTTGTTGTGAATGGTGAAAAGGTGCCACTTGGGCGTGACAAGCTGCTTCTGGAGCCTGGTGCCATCCCGGGGAAGTTTGACGGCTTGCTAGCCTCTTCAACCAAGCCGAAGCAGCAGCCATGGATGCTGGCAAGAAGGGCTGCTGTTTCGACCAAATCACCCATTGGCTCTTTTCGTCGTACGCCGTGTCGGGCAATATTGTTTCATATGGAAAGGGTGTCACCTCGTCACCAACTTGATTTCTTGTTTGTTTGAAAATGGTCTTGGTCCTATTTCCATGCATCTGACATTAACAAAGTTTTGAGAATACTGTATACACTTGACTAAGGGCCACGCTCGTGCAAAGGCCGCTCCCCCCGACTTGGCAGTTCAAATGCTGAACAACAACAAAAAAAAATCTTGCCAGCAAACGGCCACGTCATTGCGTCCCGCATACGGCATGCAATGCATTTCACGGGAGCCACCAGATGGCAATAGCTGTCCCGCGGCACTATCTGTGAGCTTGGGGCGTGCGGCGCTATCTGGGAGACCTTGTTGCTTTTATCATCGGTGCCACTGATACTGTGTGCCGCCGTTCATTCTGACTGTCCAGCACAACCGCTTGCGATGGAAAAGAAACAACGCACACGATGCTGTGTTCAAACTTCCAGTTGTCGCATACGCCGAACAGAATGCCGGAACTTGCACATGGACGACAAGTGTGTGTGTCGGTGGTGCGACCAAAAGGAAGAGCTGGCTGCAACAAACAAGACTAGGCAACCATTCTGCGGCAAGCCTTGCAAATTTCCAACGCTCGAGAAGGAGCTCACGAAATACGTCATGGGCATCAGGAAAGACGAGTTGTCAACCGAGACGCTCCGCATCAAGGCCCTTGCAGTCGCACGCCACATAAACATTTCAGCTACAGATTTCAAGGCAAGCGAGGGGTGGCTTCGGAGATTTACGAAGCGACAACAACTCAGCATTCGCTGTCGGACAACACTCGGCCAAAGTCTTCCACACGAGTACGATGACAAAGTGATCAAGTTTCACCGCTTTGTTAACACACTGCGAGCAGAGTACGAGCACCACTTATCCCAGATAGGAAAAGTGGACCAAACGCCTGTGTGATTTGATTCTTTGGTGAACACGACGGTCAACCAAACCGCAGCGAAGAGTGTCCTTGCCGAGCATCAGCGTTGCACTGTAATGCTATCTGTTACAGCGGACGGAAGGAAGCTCCCCCGTACGCAGTGTTTAAGCGAAAGACGCTACCCAAGGAGAGCTTCCCACATGGAAAACAGAGTGCAGGAAAACAGCCGGATGAACTCTGGGTGCGGGCTGACCGGCCGGGAGGCCTGCTGCGATGCAAGGCATTGCTCGTATTGACAGCCTTCACGGCCACCTGACAAAGCACGTGAAGGCTCGTCTTGCAGAAGCTCGCACACATATGGCAGTCATCCCCGGCAGTTTAACAAGCATGCTGCAACCACTGGATGTGTCTATTAATAGGCCGTTTAAGGCAGAATTCAGACGCCTGCACTCTGAATGGATGGCAGCGGGCCACCATGAGAAGAGGCCGACCGGACGACTGAGGAGCTGGTCTGCTCCAGGGTTTTAAGCGCATGACGTGCGGTGTGCCTGGACATTATTGTAAGGAGTTTTAAGGTGACCAGGATTTTCAATGCCATGGACGGCACTGAGGACGACTGGATACATGAACGTATGGATGACCTGAGCAGCGATACCGATGAAGACATCCAGCGAGGATGTCCGCAGCTAGACGCCAGATATCCCATAATTAGGTATTGTGGGAATTACGGAGGTTTGCCATTTTCCCTCTCTCCCTTGGCCCACTGCAGAGGCAAGGGGGGGAGGTCCCTCTCTCCCCTACGGCCGCGCGCTTCCCGCCCTGAGAGGGTGCCCGTGAGACCTGGGGCGCAGCTGAGACCCTCACGGGCTGGTCTGGTGCGGACGACGGAGGAAGGGTATTTTTGGGTACCAGCCAGAATCAGGAGCAGCCGTAGGTACGTGTTGCTCCTTTTTGGCCTTCTTTTGTCTGCCTTTGTGCCTGTATCTCCTGTCCTTACCAAGGTGGTCTTGGTGGTGATAGAGTGACGTGCCTGACATTCCTTATTGCGGTGCAATAAACGGCGGTGTTGGCGATTTGTGTGTCTTGTGTGTTCCTTGCTGTTCGCTGCCGCTACGCCAATTGGCGATCCGTGGAGCTAGTGGCGATCCGTGGATCCGTTCAGTGGAGCTAGTCTTGCGGCCGAGGCGCGAGTATCGAGCTAGGTCGCCGTAAGAACCCTGGTACAGTTGAACCTCGTTATAAGAGACACTGATGTAAGGGACAAATGGCTTTAAGAGACACTATTCACCCAAATGGTTGGCTGCCCTATCTTTCCCATTAAATTGACCTCTCTTATAACAGACATTGGATGAAGACAGTTGGTTATAAGAGACAAGTCATCCTTGAACTTTAATCAACAATCTCACTTGTAACAGACATTTTAACTTCAGATGTAGTGCCACCAGTCACTAATTGCAGTTGCTTTTATTGTGGAAACACAGGTGGACGACAGACGCCTGCAGTCGCTATTTATTATAACTTCAGCAAACACACAGTGGTTCAGTCAGCTATGAAATGACAATGAGAAGCCCTGCCAATGGAAATGCAACTGACAGAAGTGGTTGAAGCTTACTGCCATCCATTGAATGGAGTGCGATCGCACATGCGGGCTCACCCACTCGCGTAGCTCCCTATCAAGAAGCACTGCAGATGTTCAGTCCTGCAAGTGTAATGAATAGCCTAAGCACACAGCGGAAGCTGTGCGCTCTGGCTATTCATCAGGCTTGTGAACTCAACATCTACGATTCATCTTCCACAAACAAGGAAAGGAAAAAAAGCTTGTAGAATCAGTTGTAAAAAACAGTGTAAATACAGTCGTGAAGCAAACAAAGTTTCATAAATTCTGGGGCCAAACATTAATTAGAATAAATCTTTTGAAACATGCTGTAGTGTTCTTTTGAGCTTATTTTAGTCATACGGTGCCCACATTGAACTATGGGTTAATCAGTTAGTGGAAAAATAGTACCCTGCTTATAAGAGACATCTCTTATAAGAGACAGAAACTGCTCCCCGGTAGGTGTTTCTTATAAAGGGGTTTAACTGTACCCACATTTTTGGCGCCCGAATGTAGGACTCATCTTCAACTGATTTCGAGGTTCGCTAGCTTCGAGAAGAAACATGGCACAGAATTACGAGTAGGCGGACTTGATGCTGTTGGCCGACCTTTGTGGTCATGTCCCGCGATGCTCTGCATCAACAGCATTTTCCACAGCCACAGGAGCGGCTCTGGTCCCCCTTCTCCACGGCCCCTACGCAACCACAAATGTGGCTTGCGCGGCAACGAGAATTCCGGAAAGTTCCGGATTTCGCGAGCACCCTACGTAAGGTGATGCCATGTGATGAACCCCCCTGCGCTGGGCTTACGCGGATGCTGAAGCCCCATACGGCACGCCTCTCGTGCAAGTCGGCATGCAGGCACCTGTAAGCGAAGGACGTAAGGAATCACGTAACTATGCTCAGGGGCCTCCATGGATGCCAGCAGTGATCTCCTGTGCAACCAGACCAATATCTTGTGAGGTCACGGGCCCTGATGGCCGAGTACGGCGCAGGCATGTGGACTAACTCCGTCGCCGGACTGTCATGCCCACCCAAACTGCAGGTGCCAAACTGGAAGGAATGCAGCCTGAAAGACGACCCATGCCAACGTCTACCCCTGAAGGCTCGAGTTCTGTCCCTGTGGAGCCAGACGCACCTGAGGAGCAGCCGACCCCTGTAGTTAGCACTGTGCCCCCACAAGAGGGCGGAACCGTTCCACTGACTGTCCCAATGGAGGCTAATAATGAGCCTGCAGAGCCACCACCGTGCCTTCGTCGCTTGCAGCGTGTTCGGGTGTTCCCCACCCCACAACATGCAACACCGAGGGCTCGTCCCTCCCAGCTAAACGGGGCCCCCTGCAGGTACTCAGAAGTGCAGCGGCCCACCTGGGTGGAGAGGCTGAGGCAGTGGTGGACGCCCTTGTCGATGGGGTCGTCGCTGTACAGGGCAAAGCCGGACTGGCTCGGGTCCCGCAGGCCGGCCTCCTGGGTCAGTGTCCCGATGAACTCGTCCACCGTGGTGGACCCGTCAAAGCCCACCACCTGCACACAGCCAAGGTGCGAACGCTGCTGCCTGACCGTCACCTTCACGGGCACGCGCAAAGCCGGGCAAATATTTCAGGTGGCTGCCAGCAGGAATTACAAAGCCAACTGGCCTGCTTTACTTTCACGCAGAACTTTTACAAAAGCAAAGCAGGGAGGGAGCCCGTACTGGGCCTTGGGTGTGGCTCTGGCCCCAGTTTAGTGACAGGTGGGTTCGCGCTAGTTGGAACTCCATCGTGGGATCTTCAAGCACCAAATATCCAGGCAGCTGCGCAAGAGGTAGCCGAGATGCGTCGTGGGGGCGAAGACTGCGTCAGCACGACCTCCGCGTCTTTGGCAGCAAAAAAGGCTGGCCTTTCTGGGGGTGGGGAACGTGTGTGCGCACCTGCACACTGTGCAGGCAATCTTTTTTTAGTCTTATTTTGTTAGCACTGCAGCATATATGTATACATAAGGCCGTTTCGAAGAATAAAATTTCAGTTGGAAGTAGCGCATGTCTCTGTCCCCCGTGAAAATATTTGGCACTTGAAAGTCCTACAATGTAGCCCCAGACCCCCCACCGGCACACGATCGGCGCCCACAAGAACAGAAAGTGCGGGTTTGTGGCTAGAGATAGCTACTCCCCCACCCCTCAAACGAGAAGGAAAAGGCGGGAGTGGGATTTGAAGCCCTGCAAGAGTGCACCCACCAAGCACACCCTCCCCACCACCACCACAGCCCCGAGCGCAGACCGAGACGTGCTGGAGATGCGTGCACGACGTGGGAGTCGGGCAGCAGGCCCCGGGGGGGGAGCCACGCACCTGGTAGGCGCCGTTGAGGAAGTGGACGGGCATGGAGTGCGGCAGGGAGTGGTGGAAGGGGTTCCGCTGCAGGATGCTCAGCACCTCGGTGCGCGAGGGCCGGCACTCCCGCGGGCAGCCCGCCCGCAGGGCCCGCTCCAGGGCGCGGCCGCAGAACGACGCGTACTGGCCCGGCTCGCTCCTGCCCCCAACAACAGCCAAGGCCTCCTGAGCACTCCGGCTGCACAAGCTGCACCCTTGTCTGCGGCATCCCGTGCCCCCTGCAATGGCTGGCAGCAGTTTGCTCCTTCCCCTCGTCACTGAGATTCGCCCAGTCAGAGACGTTCCACGTGCATCAGAGTGGGTTTTAAGCAAACACATTAGTTGCTACTTCGCGCCAGAGTTTTCCGATATAGGCAGTTGCAGACGTCAGCCTCAAAAAATGGCTCATACCTGGACCCCCCCAAACTATTGATCGTGCTTACAGTGGCGTCACCACGGCCACCGCATGCACTAGTATTCAAAACACACACTAATTAAGCAAACTGGCAATTTAAGGTTAAACTTTATTTTAAAGGTAGAAGCTTGGGCGTGTTGGTACGACATTCTTTTGAACAGCGCAAGCAGACGAGGATGAGAAGTGGACAGGACACAGCGAAACTGCACTGTGGACACAGGACACAGGAAACTGCACTGTGTCCTGTCCACTTCTCGTCCTCGTCTACTTGCGCTGTTTATTTTAAAGGTGCATAATTCATTATTTTTGTACTTCCATAAGTTATTCATTGCTTTCTTAACCCCAGCTTTTATGCTGTGTTTCTTTCTGCATCAGCGCAACTGCCTCGTGCGGGCATTGTGGCGCAATGTAGGTCCAACCAGAAATACTAATCTTGCAGTCGTCACTCAGCCTACAGTACAGTGTATGCCAAAACTAATCCAGCAGCGGCTCTAAATGATCCTTTCAAGCATGTGTAAAGCCATAGAGGCTAAGTTTGAACTCTTTTTTTTGCCGCCAAAAGACTGCAGATGACGCACAGCAGACGACAATGCCCAGGCGACGCCGGATCTTGCTGACCAGACAGTCGTATTTCTTTTTACTACTCTTGCTTCGAGTGCATATAAAACACTTGCGTGGTTGAACACACGGGCTCCTTTGGCACGACAAATCCACAGAAGCATCCAAATACCATTTTTCGCCCAGGTCGTCGAGCGGCGAAGCACACTGCATGGTTTATTTTGTCACCAACAGAAAAAAAAAAAATCCAAAACAGTGTACCAATCGCAGCACTGCTTTTTGATGCATGGGGCCTATGGAGAGTTTTGCAACTTCTACATCCGGTAACTCTGGTTCACACGTCACCTGTTTGTTTTTCAGTCTTAAAGCAGTGCCTTCCACACTGATGTGTACTCGAGGGAAACCTGTCGCTGCAATCGTGTTCCGTTTGGGGCACCCTCACAGCACAGCGGTCGTTCCCTACTTGGCTTAGCACGGCTTCTCTCCACTCTTCAAGCCAAAAGCAACAGCTACGAAATAATTGCTGACAAAATAAATCCCTTGGGGCTTCATTTTTCTGTTAACAGTAGTACCCATACTATTGTTGTCTTTTTTTACTGTCCCTGGATATTTGGTTGGTCTGCCATCTGAGGTCTCCAGTGAGGCCCCTTCCGCCACGAAAGCCTCGGGCAGACAGCACACCAGTCAACGGCAGTGCCCTCTCAGTACTGACTGACCCTTTTTCCACGGAGACATTCTTTTATAAACCTAATAGTTGTTGCGACACCTTTTCGTGGCAGTACTATTCCTCAGCTTTCTTTCTACGGTCTGAGTAGGTTTATTTAGGAATTTTTAAACTGCCAATAGTGCTGTTGACGCTGCTCACCGCAGAGTGCGGACGACCACAGCTAAAAGCGGTGCGGAAGCAGCAGATAACGCTAATTTTCCCCTTTTGATTGCTAGAAGGCGAGCAGAAGTGTGCAAACACAGCGTCTTTTAATGGAAGTTTATCAGAAGAGCAATGTGGTTCTTAATTGCCTCTGAAGAACATGACAGGGCCCCAGTACATGCAGAAGGGCATCAGCTGCCTGGGTGCTTGGCTATGGTGGGGAATACAATCAGGCCATCCATGTTTGGAGGGCTCCTTGCAACGCTGTTACTGAACAAGTACAGGACGACTCTGTCGTGCATCTGGAAGAGGACCCAGGCAGCAACGCAGAGGATGCCAAGATCAAAGCAACAACTGACTGATGCCCTGCGCACGCTCCACAGGGGAACACGATGCGGTCTCTGTGCACCTGACAGCTCAGTGTGAGGCCAGCTCCTCTCGTGGCCAAGCAGGCACACAACGACTCCTTTCAGACAGCATCCTCCCCACTGGAAAGTGCACTGCTGGTGTTTCTGCACTACAGGTGCAAGTTTTCAATGCAACAGAATTCCATTATAAAGCGGTCAAGTGCTGCTTCTCACTACTTGGCTATGCCAAGGTTTCACTATTCATTGTTATGCCCCGTTCAATGTCTTTGAGCAAAGTTAATTGCAGGGGCCGTGAAGACAAAACACAATGTCGTTGAATATAGAAGACCAGCCTTTGCAAACTAACTCAGGAACGAATTTGCTGTGAAGTGAGAACAGGTCGACCAATAAGTGGCTGCTGCTGTCACAGTGTGGGACATGAAGACACGGCTGCCGACACAGCAAGCCGACCGCGTTTTTTTATATGTTTTGCGAGTACATTATGTGCATTTAGGGAGAGTTTCTTCCGCACCAATAATGAACTCACGCTTGCCGATATCGCTAATATCATTATGTCCGCAGCAATAACGTAGCCATGTCTGCTTTGAAAGAGGAGGAAACTAACGTAAGCACGACCATCGGCGTCTAGACTTGGCACACATACGACGTAAGGCTGCGGCAAGTTCAGGGTGCAATCATTGCGTGGGAAATAAAAAAAAGTCATATTTTGACAACAAACTTCAGGGGTGCAATCATTACGCGAGCGCGATCATTATGCGAGTAAATATGGTAGTTTCCTTGGAACAGTTTCAACTGAATGCAGTCATATCAGACAGATGCTGCCAATTCCCAGCTGTGACCAGCTACTCCGAGCTGGTCCCAGCTGGGAGTAGCTGGTCCCAGCTAACACCAGCTGAGACCAGCTGGTTCCAGCGGGTACCAGCTCCTAGCTGGTCCCGGCTGGGAATTTAAAAACCATCTCAGCTTGCTAGGACATTTTCTTCTGGGTTTCCCTTTTTGAACATCTGGAGATAGTGAGCCGTGACACCGGAGGTTTCCACTACCCAAACGTTGTACTGATAAGCAACTGCCTTCGGCACTGCAAAAGCAAGCTGGGGTGAAGGAACACCGCGCTGATGTTCTCCTCACGCTGTCTTGCTCGTACCAGCCGGGCTTCTTCCCTTCCTGTGGCACCCTTTCATCGAGACAGTAAGAAGCCGAGACGGGCTTTTTGTAGCGCAAGCTACACTGGCCGAGGTTGAGCAGTTTCGCGTGGACCTTGAAGGGCCGTGCTGCGCAAGCACGAAGAGCATTGGATTAAATTAGATTTGGATTGGATTAAATTGGACTCTATTGGACTAGATCAGTGGTTCTCAGCCATGACTGCCCCGGGGACCCCTTTTGGGCTTGTGATAGTGATGGGGGACCCCACGATGGAGCGTATGTTGATCTGTGCCATAATGTCAAACAATTTGTACTTGAATCTGTAAGTCTTCTAGACACCTATATGCTGCCTTTTGTGGGTTTCTTTTCTTTGTCTTTCATAGCTGGCGTGTTGGACAAAATGCAGATGTCAAAATATGTGCCACGCGGAGAAGCTAAATGTACATTTAATCCGGCCGATCCACCTTTTTGCTTTGCAAGCAAATGCTGGCAAAATCGAGAGAAAAATGGCGGGTGAAACGTTTGGCGGGAAGCTTCGCGGACCCCTGAAATGCTATCGCAGACCCCCTGGGGTCCGCAGAGCCCCATTTCAGAACCACTGGACTAGATTGTAAATCCAATCCAATTGGTGTACGGGTGTGTAGAGAATTGGGTCTGCACATTCGCCGGTCTGTGCATTCCAGAAGCATGACGTCATAGCCGCAGCAAACGCACTGGCGCCGGCACGTGCCCAGCTGTGCGCCTCCGTAGTGCAGTAGCCAAGTCTGAAGCTGCGCCGAAGCCGCTTGATAGCCGTTTCGCATGGCTCCTGGAGAGCCGTGCTGCGCATGCGCGAGGAACAGTGACTGGACTGGACTGGACTGGATTGGAAATTGTTTTAGCAGCAGTAAGCAGGATAATCAGCTAGTCCTAGACAACCAGGAAACCTAAGAATAACCAGGTGAACCTTAGCTTACACTACGTATATCCTGGCATAGCCGAGCTAAGCCACTGCTAATTTTTTAAGACACAAACACAAAGTTAAAGACATGTTCGCAGTTTGTAAGATTGCAGCAACGTCTGATGTGAAAACAAAACGAAACAAAAAGTTGAAATAAAGACTGTGCCTCTGCTTGTAAGCGGTGTTCGTTTCCGTGATGATAAACAATTAATGACCGGGTGCGATGTGGTTGGCATTCAGGCATATTTTGTTCCCAGTGCGGTGGCACTTAATCGGGACAAGGCAGTCTTCTGCCACCCCCCCCGGCCCCTGCACGCACCTGGAGTCGGAGTGGCGGAGCAGGTGCCTGCGCAGGAGCCAGCGGGTGCGGTTCCGGGGCGGGAAGAGGGCGACGGCGAGTGAGAGCAGCTGCCAGCCCTGCACCAGCACCCAGTCGGCGGGCTGCTGCGGGGGCTGGCTGGGGGGCGAGGGAGGGGCCGGGGGCAGGGGGGCCTTGTCCACGGTCGGGGAGCCCTTCTCCGAGGAGGAGTCGCACAGGAACAGCGACTGGGTGGCGCACAGCAGCAGCTGCTGCACGCGCACAACAAGCTCCACTCACGCCTGCTCCTTCCCGCGAACGGGGCACAAAGTGTGCACTGGCAGACACTGGCTGCCCCTCCCTTGCTGCTTTACCTAGCACGCATTTCAAAAGAACGTGCTCCCCTTTCCTCTCACAGAAGGCATGTGGTCATTTTCTTTTGGCCACTTGCCACTGCCCTCGACTTCCCAGGCTCAACCCAGGCTGCAAACCGGGCCTCACTACCCCTGCTCACTCGAGGCTGCCACCAAATGGGGGCCGAACGGCTCCAGCGGGACGAAGGAACTGGCTCACCTGGACGCCCCCGAGCCGGTGCTGGGAGAGGCCCCCTCCCAGGGCCCCCGGTGCTGCGGCGCCCGGGTGGTGGTGCGGGGAGGTCTGCTTGATGAGCTGGCAGAAGAGCTCGTTCTGCAGCGCAGGGCACGACAGGCACTGGGCCAGCGCGTTCTGCGCCAGCGCCACGTGGTAGTCGATGCCCGACGACTCCAGCGGGACACCCATGAACAGCTGCACCGACTGCGTGGCCACCACCAGAACAGGCTGCTTGGTATCCACCGCTGCGCTTGGGGGCAGGGATCTCCAGGCACCAGCTCACAAGGCCAGTCTGGAAATTCTGGCCAGTCTGGCTAGTTTGGAAATTCCTGCCCTCCCGCTGGTCACCCCAGCAGTCAGCCATGCCACCCACCAGAACAGTCCCGATCCTCAGTGCAACCACAAAGTGTCAGATCTGCACGGTGGTTTCCTTAATCGACTTGGGGGTGTACACTGGCGCACCACTGAGTTATAGACACCACAGTGAAAGAAAGGACAGGTAGCGAGGCCATGAAGTACAGTTCAGTTGTATGGAGCTGTGTTCCTCAATACTTGTCACTGTCTCTGGAACAAGTCCAGATGAAATTTGTTCGAATTTATTACGATTGTTACCATTTCAGGAGAATACGTTGCACCCACAACAGAACGCTTGACCACATTAAGCAGGCTGAGTGACAGAAGAACAGTCCTCAATATGCGTTTTTTTTTTTCACGAGCTTATTCATGGTGCTGTTGGCTCCCCCAATTTGCTAACTTCCATCAATTTTCATGTCCCCACACGATCCTGTTCCTCGCCACTGTCTTATCCTGCTGTCAATCATTCAACTCCTATCCAGAGAGTGCAACTCGTTCACAACTCACTGGAGGCACATAATCTGAGCAACTTTCACTGCTGCAGCCCTTTTATCCAAGCTAATAAAAATGAATCCAAAGCACCAGTGCGTTCTTTTGTGTTGCAGAATCACGTGTCAGTCTTGTTCCATTGTTGTCATCACTGAAATTTCTTAAATTAAGCTCTTCTTTCTCTATTGCGCCCGTCTCCCTTTCAGTGTGCTGAAGGCATCACGCTGTCTATGGGCACTCATCCAAAGAAACAACACTCGAAGGAAGTCTGGCCCCAGTGAGCCTGGTGAGCCACGTTTGAGCCAGCGAGTCACCAAGAGAAACCTCCCACCGTCCCACCGCACGGTTCGCCAACAACCCCAGAAGCTACTGCCTGGGGCTGCACACAGTCAACAGTACTATTGCTGAAAGATTACTGCTTAGAAGTGGACCTCTTAAAGATTTACTTGTCAGGGATTGCTCAGAAGCTCCCTGAGAGACGAATACACACACAGAAAAAAAAAAAAAAAGCTATTACCCTTGTCTGTTGGCTTTAGCCTCAGGAGTGCCACATGGCTAGCCAAGCCAAGTCCAAGAGGAATGCTTCCAGCTGCCACGGCAGCAACCATGACGGCACGAAACTGCAGTGCCAGACTTCCCTCCACCCCTGAGCCTTGTTACAAGAGGCACGGATGCACCCACGTGGATGGCCGCCCGATCTCACTTGAACTCTTTTATAACGGGCCTCAGATGTCGAAGATCGTTGGTTGCAGAGGACAAGTTATCCTCGACATCAGGCCATCAATCTCGCTTGTAACGGACAGTTCGGCGTTAGATGCGGTGCCACCGGTCACCAGCAGCAGTTGCGTCCGTTGTTTGTGGTATGTGGATGCGAGCTCAAGGATAATCACAGCCACGACGGCCAATGCAGGCGGAAATGCTCTCCGCTACAGCGAGCCTCACAGCCTGGATGTAGCCGCCTCACGGCCGAAAACCCCCGATACTTGAAGGGAGAAAAATTTCTTTCTCACGTTGTCAGAGGGACGGGAGCTGAAAACATATTTTTAGCCACAACATCAAAGTCTCGATCGTGTGTGTGGTTGAGTATGCACACAGCTCGCCCCGAGCCAGTGGACGTACCTTGAAGAGGCGGACGGCCTGTGCCTGGAGCTCCTCGGAGGCGAGGCTGGTGAGTGGCTGGCTCAGGGGCTCCTTGGCGTACAGCAGCAGCGGGTGCCGCCACACCACACACCCTGCGGACGGGCGGGGGGGAGACAGCCCTGGAACAACTTGGCTCCAATCGGAAGAACAACGCTTATCGTGCCGCTTTTAACGCAAACTTCAATCGAAAAAGCCACGCGTTCCGGAAAACGGAAGAAATGACTCCAAATCACCAGCCCTACATTTAACTTGCAACACGGTACTCACAAGACAACGCAATTCCTCGCAAGACTGCACCCGTCTGGCTTCCTCTCACACCCAGCCAGGTTCAGCAGCTGCCATTACAGGGACCACAAAGACCACACCCAACTTCGCCCCAGTTGCCTCATTCAAATAAGTCTTTGATCAAAAAACGGAAAGCAGTAGAAACGGTGTTGACTCGTGATGCAGTTAATGCGATACAGCTAACTTGAGCCTGAGCCAAAACAGTATCCAGTGGTTGCTGGCCACTACCAACATGCGACGCATTACACACTGCAGCAGTGCATGCACACACAACGTACAACTTCACTCCACCATCAAAAGAGTAACAGCTTCACGAACTTGCCGTCTGTGCTCCCCAGAGGAAGAGAACACGACGGCTCACGGCACGAGCGCTGGCCAGAGTGCTCGCAAAGGTCCAGCTCACGAGGCGCATGCTCACGTGCGCTAGGTGTTTTTTTTGCTACTGGGCACTCCTCCTCACGAGGCAACATGCTCACGTGCGCTTGATATTTTTTTCTGGTAATGCTGGACAGCAGAGTTAAGAAAAAATCGATTTTTTAAAAGCGCCATTTTCGGAAAGTAGCACCATTCTTCTTCCGGCCAGCCAAATATCAAGACCCAGGAGTACAAGTTTAGCCACGATATCAGTTTATATCACCAATGACTGCTAAAATGGAACATTCGATGTGAAAATAACACATTTTCAACAACTGCATGTGCTATGGCATCCACCTTGGTCTCATTCAAAAGGACGTCTTTTCGTTTTCAATTCCCCGCCTGAACCGGTTTCTTTCGTCCATTGGTTGTGAGGAAAACCAGGGTAGAAAAAAGACAAAACACACCACCCAACTGGCTACTGACTACGTCTGCTTGGCATTCCCATCGCAGTGTTCATGCAAGGACCGGCAAAAGCCCTGCACAGCTTAAAAATAAAGTAATCATGTCTATTGATGACCGAAAGGAAGAACGAGCGGTATTAGAAAGCGCCTGAAATGCATTGTTCTGCGTGTCTGGCGGCAGCATACTGCCGCGAACCATGCATTGGCTTTGTTTGTTTATGTTCTTGCTTTTACCGCCCGGCGCATGTCCCATTCTTTCTTTCTTATACAGCACAGGTTATCTCATTTGATAGGGAGAACGTTTCGCCCTAAGGCGACTAGCCTAGTGTAGTCTTCTTTTATCTCCAAAGTTCTGGACGTAATTCGACAGTTTGAGAAACACCTGCACCCAAAGATAAATTCCCATGGAGAACACGCCGCGGCATACGATTTGCCGACACTCGCCTGCGCACGTCACTTTGTTGATGCTGCTTCGCCACCTGTGTATTCTTTGAGTTGTTAGGGGGAGCACAAGTTCGCTCCAATAAGCTTGTTTTTTCCTTCAAGACAGCTGCGTCGTCTGTGGCTACATGACATCTGGCGAGGGGCTGGGTACAGTCACCCTAAACCACCTGCAAGTCGCCAAGCAAGCCCCACTCGTACTGGCCGCCGACAGCAAGGCCTCCCACCTGAGCTCAGTTTACTACCGTAGAAGCTCAAGAAGGAAGACGTCGCGACTAGCACCATGGTCAACCAAGCTAATGCATGGCAAGCGGCATCGCTGCACTTGAGGCTATTCGCACGTGGGGGTTAACGCTGAAGCCTGAAAAGCGCCGCTTCGTGTTTGAGGAACTGAAGTTTTTGGGCCACGTCGTCAACGCCACAGGAGTCCTGTCTGACCCGGCAGAAACTTCAGCCATAGCAAACTTCCCAAGACTGAAAGACAAGAAGGGCGTGCGAAGATTTCTCGGTCTGTGCGCATACTACTGGCGCTTTGTCGCAAACTTCGCACGCATTGCAGAGCCACTCACAGGCTTGACGAAAGATAGCACCCCTTTCAGCAACCCAGGAGGAAGCATTCTGCGAGCTGCAACAACGCCTGCAAAACCCGCCCGTGCTCACTCACTTCGACAAAAACGCCGAAACGGAGATGCACTTGGACGCCAGTGATGTAGGGTTGGGTGCCGTCCTCGTCCAAAAGCAAAGCGGTTGCGAAAAACCAATCGCTTTTGCCAGCCGTGGTCTCTCCAAGGAAGAAACTACTCAGCCTCTGAAAAAGAGTGCCTCCGAATAACATGGGCCATTCCGAAATTTCGCCTACACGTGTATGGTTGACCATTCAAGGTTGTAATAGACCACCTAGCACTGTGTTGGCTCGCCAATTTGAAGGACTTCTCTGGCTGACTTGGGCAGTGGAGCTTGCGCCTGCAAGAGTTCGACGTTACAATCGTCTATAAATCCGGCAAGGAACACTCCGACGCCGACTGCCTGTCCCGCGCTCCCGTCGACCCACCGCCACAAGACTCCGATAAAGACATCGTGTTCTTCGGAGTCGTGACAGAGAGCGACCTAGCCGCCCAGCAGCGTGCCGACCCCGACTTACGCGTCATGATCGACTACCTCGAAGGACGCAATGTCGCCGTGCCTAGGGCATTCAAACGGAACTTACCAGCATTCAGTCTCAAAAACTCCGTCCTCGTGAAGAAAAATTTCAGCCCCGGAACGAAAACAAGTTATCTTCTTGTGATTCCCGCAGACCTTCGTGACGAAATTTTGGAAGCACGCCACGACGACCCATCTTCCGGACATCTCGGCACAGCATGCACTATTGGAAAAATGAAGGCGAGGTACTACTGGATGTACCTTACAACCGATGTGTCCCCCTACGTCCGCAGCTGTTGCTGCTGTGACTGCCAGTGACAAAAAACGCCGCCGCCGAGACCCGCCAGACTTCTGCAGCCGATCGCCGCCCCATCGAGGCCCTTCCAACAGACTGGAATGGACTTTCTGGGCCCGTTCCCTACATCACGATCCGAGAACAAGTGGATTGTCGTAGCAACAGACTACATGACGCGCTACGCAGAGGCCGCCGCTCTTCCGAGGGGGACTGCAGAAGAAGTCGCGAAGTTCTTCGTAAACCAAGTTGTGCTGCGAAATGGAGCCCCTGAAGTCCTAATCACGGACTGCGGAATGGCCTTTACTGCTGAGCTGATGCAAGGAATCTTACGCTACAGCAACACAGATCACCGAAGAACATTGGCGTACTACCCCCGAACGAACGGACTAATGGAACGTCTGAACAAGATGATCGCGAATATGCTATGTACGTCGACGTTGAACATAAGACTTGGGATGAAGTCCTTCCGTATGTCACGTCCGGGTACAACAGGGCTATCCAGGAAACTACGCAGATGACACCGTTTGAGCTTGTCTATGGAAGACAGCCGACTACTATGCTTGACGCCATGCTTCCGCATGTAGAAGACGACGACCTCAATGCTGACGTCCAAGGATACCTTCAGCGTGCGGAGGAGGCCCACCAGCCTGCTCAAGTTCCCCCAACGGACCAGCAGCTGGTGGATATCCAATGCTACAACCTGCGACACCAAGACGTTGAGTACCACCCAGGGGATCGTGTGCGAGTTTGGACTCCCATCCGACGACGTAGACTCGTTGATAAGCTTCTACGACGGTATTTTGGACCCTACCGGATTCTACAACGTGTCTGCCAACTTACCTACGAGGTGATCCGCGATGGTGATTCCGGAACATCACGACGACCCACGAGGCCCGAGGTTGTCCACGTGGTTCACTTGAAACCTTTCTACGCAAGATTATGGAGTTTATTTTGTGTTTGCTCGGACTGTCGCTTTATTTTAGCATCGGGTCAATGCACTTTTAGAGGGGGCGTAATGCCGCAAACCATGCATTGGACTTGTTTATTCATGTTTTTGCTTTTACAGCCTGGCTTCGCCAGGCTGTGTTATGTGTGTCGCAAGTGAAGTGCATGTTCCATTCTTTCTTTCTTATACAGCACAGGTTATCTCATGTGATAGGGCGAATGTTTCACCCTAACGCAACTAGCCTAGTATAGTCTTCTTTTATCTACAGTGTTCTCAGTGTAATTCAGCAGTTCGAGAAACACCTGCGCCCAAAGATGAATTCCCACAGAGCAGACGCCGTGGCATTCCTTTCGCCGACACTCGACTGCGCAGGTGACTTCATTGACTGCTGCTTCGCTGCCTGTGTATTTTTTTAGTTGTGAGGGGAGCACAATAGACGAGTTTTTTCCTTCAAGTCAGCCGAGTCGTCTGTGGTTTCACGACAAAATCGCGAAAACCACGCCGGAACAAAGGTAGGCTTGGCGCACCACAGGCTGCCGAGACGACCTGTGGCTGTGCTAAGCTCTTCTTCAAATCTGCAGCAGACCGAGAGAAGGAAGGAGGCCGAGGGCGCAATTCATTTAATCATCGACACCGCAGCGAGTCGACCCGCATCCCAACACGCACTTCCTCGTCGGCAGGTCACCATCGAGAGGAGCGACTGGGAGACTAGAGATGTTCGAGCTGCGCACTTTGTGACGTGACATAAGAGTAGATTAAATTGAAAACGCAGTTATCCCACCTGCGCATCACAACACAGTGCGGTGCGTTCCATCACAAGTCCCTTCTTTGCAACTCACTGCACGCAATACATCGTACTAGCGAGCATTAAGACTACGACAAAGCTAAAGAGAGGACGACACACCTAGACAGATCGCCCTGCGGCTGATTTGCTCGCAAGAAATGAACCAGGGCAACTAACACGAACGTTTACAGCTGTGGTGCACGATCGGCACCTCAGCCCTGGTCATCAACGGCGACAGCGTACGGGACACAGCATAAAAAGTGAAGTTACTTTCTGGCTTTGCTTCTGTTCAGTTTTTCTTTCAAGTGTATAGAGAGGATTTCATAATCTTCCCATCAAATGACTTCAGCAAACTCGATATGTTTGTGTTGAATGAAAAGTGAGCTATATTCTAAAGTGTTTCTTTTCTTTTAGAAGAACTGCGAGTTGGGCTTGTTGGTATAGGTTCATAATGGGAAACAGCGCAAAAACAAAACTCGTCCCGTTGTCTTTCTTGTCCAAGTTTTGTTTTTGCGCTGTTTCCCATTATGTTTCTTTTCTTCCCACGTTCAATGGTAAAACTTCCACTTGTAGTCAAACTTCATCTGTGATTTTCTCAGCTTCACTTTTTTTGCACACGTACCCAACGTTACCGATGTTTTCAGGTTGTTTTTTTCTATAAATGTTGCATGGCTGAATTTGAGATGAAATGAACTGCATGCTGATTGGAGTTTATTCCAATCATTACACCACCACCTGACCCAGAAGTTTTATCGTTATGACAGAATGCACAAAGTGTTTTCTTTATAATTGAAAAAATAGTCATGCCACTTGGGAACTAATTACATGTTTTAATGAGGAAGACAAATGCAAAGTTATCTGCAGAAGAATTACTAAAAGAGTTATTACTAAAAGAGAATTTGTTACTAAATTACTAAAAGAGAAGAATTACTAAAAGAGTTCATTCTAAGGCCAGTGTCTCCCCTTAGAATAAGTGAGATGTTAATAAATTCCTGTATGAAGTAGCGGCGGCGACTTTTCAACCATTTTCCGGCGATGTCTGTGTGATCCCAGAGAACATGGTGCGTGCGACTGGTGGGCACTGACCTCGGCCACCGCCTCCAGCTCTGTTTGGACCCTATCACTGGGATGCTAACGAGCCCTTGGCCCGCAGGTAACTGGGGTGTCCCATAGCATGCGACTCCTGCTCCAACATTACACGTCACCGCGGTGGGAAACTGGAAAGCCACTGGACACTTGTTGCGTTTTTTCAGTCAGCAGCAAGGCTGGAGCAGGAGACATTTTCCTCCGAGACTGATGTGGTCGGCCCCGCAGGCCCCGCTCACCGGGGTCTCCGTCCACTTCCAGCAGGCGGCTGACCAGCTGCTCGTACTGGCTGCCCGACGCGTTCTCTCCCGCCGACACCACCGTCAGGTGGTACAGCCAGGCGTCCTGCGCGGGGCACAGCAGGGCGGGGGGTCGCATCACGCACGCGCTGCACCTCCATCACTGCGTCTCGGCTCGCCCACACGGCGGGCGTCAGTGCACAGGCGCCGCAGTGGGAGCCTTCAACGGCCGCTTCCACTCCCACCAGAAAATTCTCGGGGCTCAAGCAGCACAACTTGGCCACCGCGGCGGGATGGCCGCAGAGCCAGTGCAGCATGCCCCTCCAGCAAATGGACACAATCACGCACCACAAAAACGACTCCATCATGGAGCCAAGCTTCAGTTAACCAAAAATAAGTGAAGTTGCAAGCACCACAGAGTTGCCGTGGCCGTCTACACAGGGAGTGGGACTACAGAAAACGGCTGTAGCTGTCTCGCTTTACGGAAACTATCCCACCACAAAATACAGCAGAAGCCCACCTGTACGTCCCTCACTATCGCATTCTCGTGGCTCCCATAAACAACCACGAACAGTTAAGCCTCGCTACAGCGGCACTGATAGGGCACCGCAATTTGTGCTTTACAAACAATATTTCGTTACAGCCGTAGCAGGCATTCGCTGGAAACAAAAGAAACAGTGGGTGAAAATGGATCTCACCACGTGGTGATACACAACAAAATAACCACATTCCAGAGATGAAAAGGCAAAGCCACTAAGGTCCCTGAAAGAACTAAGGTAGCGCCAACTGCTCCCTCCTTCTCCGCTGCCCTCCTCTTTTTTCTCTCCCCTCACCCGCGGCGCCGCCGTCCCTTTAACTCCGCGGCGGGGCCGCCATATTTGTTGGCCACTTGAGAGCAGACGCCCTCGCTACGCTTCAGGGCGCTCGCTGCAGTTTGCTCTTGTTTTCGCGCCGAAATCGCTCTTTGGTAGCATTTATAGGATTTCTAGAGCCCCGTTTTACCAACAGGCACTGAGTGATAGTGTTTTGTTTTATATTTTTGTCTACAAGGGGATATTTGCGGGGCGGATGCCGCTGGCGCATACGCACAGCGCGGTTTTTGTTTACGTGTGCGGCATTCTGTAACACCTCAGGATAGCTCGTGAATGCGAAAGGATCGAGCGTGGACATTTCAAACTGCTCTGTTACGGTAGTTCCGTTCTTGCATTCGCGTGAATGTGGTCGTGCAATCACTGCACAGAGGTCTTGCGCACGGTTCGCGGCAGTATACAGTGCGCTTCATTCGCAAATGCCGTAGTTCGAGCGCTGCGCTGGCGTCTTTGCACTCGCCTTTCTTGCGATAATTGTGTATCCTCAGCGGCGTTCACTCTGCGCCCGCTTTTACTAACGACCTACAGCCTACCTTAATTACGCGCAGTTTAGAGTGCTTTGCCGTTTTTGTAGAAATGTTTCCTTCACCTTCATGTCGTTATAGGCTGCTGTGAGTAGACTAAAAACATACACATGCTGTTGTGCGTGTGTGCACGTACAGCGACGTGAAAAGCCCCTGCTTCCTCGACTTCGCAGCCGGATACACTAAACTACACTCGCGGCCGTACGTTCATGTGCGAACCTAGTGAAAAACGCAGACTTGTAATTCTGGGAATACGCGCCAAAGAAGACTGCGATCAATCGATCGGGTAAACTGAAATTACAGTCCCTCTAGGTACAAATTATGTAACTAGTTACTGCAGTTAATTAATCATGCAATACGTTTTTTCACCAGGCGCGGTCGTTTACAGCCGTTATTAATGGAGGCGCCTGGACAGAATTGTTTTGTGCTGGGATATATTCTGGCAGATTTGTACATTGCACTAACACAGGGATACACCCGAAAGAAATTCGAAAGAGAACCAATGTCACGATGATTATCAAGAGAAAACAATAAATCACAAAAATGAATTGGAGCCAGCAAATAGATATTTTATTGGAACAAACGTCCGTAATGACGTCGTGCAGGTGGCTTGTGCTGCTGACGTGGCTTACCGTGAGAAAAAATGTTGGGAGTGGCATTTGGGTTTAGTTTTTTTAACGCCAAGCTTCTCCAATATCCGTTGCTCAAATTGATCCGTGAAATAATCCTATTGAGAAGGGAAAAGAAATGTCGCCACCGAGTTTGAGATGCGCCACAAACACTCCGCAAATATAGGCAATAATGCATTGCAGAAGGGAGTTAGTGACTGTTCTACCGTAGCATGGTCAAATTCGTGTTCGCGCATCTGCTCAGTGCCGCGTCCGCTCAACTCGCTACACTAAACCCGTTTAGCAAGCGCTTTGCTGGACAAAAATACGTCTGCTGAAAATAATATAGTCGCCCAGTGTGTTTTGGTTCAAATCGCAATGACTGGATACGCTGCGCCATTGACTACTAAGATGAAGTAAGCGCGCACACTGCAAATGTACGGCATCACGTGTAATGCAAACGTAAGTCGTAATTAACGTTCCTCTGTGCATACACGGAAGAAAGGGCGTACAGCCGTTACGGTGCGAATATGCATTTGAAGTGCTCATTCAAACGTGCGCGAATTTAATAAAGCGATAACAGAAATTGCGCATCAAACGTACGTCAACGGCGCGGTCACTATATTAGCTGACCTTAAATTGTTTTACCTAGCCGCAATTTTTTTTCTCGCAACAGCCTCAATTTGCGCCGCACCGACCAAGCCCATATTACGCAGCAAATCACTCCGATGTCATGACAACGGGATTATAATACCACCCGGGTAGCTAACACACAAAACATGACTTCACGCCAAAAAGAGCGTACACGCACTCGGAACGCACACGATACATGGTCAGACGCAAGCTGCCGTCGGCCAAAACAAGCATGAATTCAGGTGAACAATTCTCGCGTCACGAAACCCTTACGACAACTGACTGAACATGCTACGCCGCTGATACTGATGCTGGAAGTTAAGCGCGCACATGACAAATACACGGCCTCTTATCCAAACCAAAGCTTACGACGGGACGAACTCGGCGCTGCGCGCAATGCCTACTCAGAACAAAGCGTGGACGACGGTCGCGAAGGGAATACGCATTTCTTCGTAAGTGACCGCTCAAGCTCGCGCAGAATTTAACAGAGCAAGAACAAGCATTCAGAAACTTACCTCGCAAAAGAGTGATGGTAGCGTCGGCCTGAAGTATGCCCGTTCAAATCTATGCAACCAAACTTTTCTCCTTTCTGCGTCGCGTTTCCCGGACGGAATAACGAAGTCTTGTGCCCTGCCTGACGATATTCGCGCTGCCTAAGGCACAACACATCGACACCGAGAAGCAACCTAAAACGACACCGGTGCGACATTTTTTCGAAGCGAGCAGCTAATTCCGGTACTGAAGCACGGTGGCGACGGTGGCTCGGAAGCCAGCAATGGCGTCGCAGCGGCGGCGTTGCGCAATGTCCCAGCCGGCGAGGCATCGGCGAGGCGACCCGGCGGCGGAGCAAAAAAAACAAAACCACGTGACTTTTCCCTGGGCCAATGGCGCGCGGCGTTCGCCGGCGAAAAAGAAAATGGCAAAAAACGAAGTAAGAGAGGTGCGCGGGCGAGGGCGAAAGGCGGCGAGATCTAAAGATGGCGCTACCTTAGTAATTTTAGGGACCTTAAAAGCCACTGCTCCGCCATGCCCCCTGGTGCTGTTAGGAAAGTGAAAGGCCCTCTCGCTCGAAGACGTTCTGCAGGCACCAAGGAGCCAGGACAGGAAAAAATGCGCATCGCAGCTCTGAAATCAACTGCAGAACCCAACTGAGCTGTACGAGACCGTACAATGGTACGATGAGACACTTTGGCAATGAGGACCGCCACGAGTCAATCTAACAATTGGAGAAGGGTAATGTCATTCCACAAAGAAAATTTATTTGTCCTCTTTGTAACGTTAACAGCAACTTTTTGCAGTACTAACGGCATGTTAGTATTATATATGTTTCCCAGCCGGTACATTTTTTTTTTCCACAGCCCTGTGAAAAACGTATAAGGGGCTTCTACTCTACACAACAATTACTTACTAAGACAAAACCCAACTGCTGAGTTTGATTTACATTTCGTCTGCACTGAAGTCGTAAGTATTGTGCAATTTCTCGATACATGGATTATGATAGAGCAGCGCAAATTTGACGGGACAAAGAGAAGAACACAACACGAGCGCTTTTTACTAGGGGTGTGCGAATATTCGAAACTTCGAATATTCGATTCGAATTTTTTGGTATTCGATTCCGATTCGAACGACACTTTTATTGTTCGAAATATTCGAACCACCCAAAACTAAAACAAAAAAAAAAATTCAGAGCGTGTCTGTATCGGTGTTTATTTACAGTGGACTCTCGTTGATACGATTCTGGGGGTGCGAATTTCGGGATGATACGATTTTCCGAAAAGTCCCGGCGAAATTGCATCGTTTGCAATGGAAAAAATTTCGGCTGTTACGAACGGACCTGCGCGGCCTGGCGGAAGGTACGAACGAGCCGGCGAGGCACCCGACTGCTGAACGATCAAGTGACGGCTCTCGCTCCCCTGTTTGTCACTCTTTCTCCAGAAACGGCCGGGCTGTTGTTTTCTGCTCGCGAAAACACTCTGCGCACGCCCAACGCGCTGACACCGCCGCAAAACCACCCCCACGCTGCGCGCGGCGCGGCCGGCGACGTCAACATGGCGTCGGCTCCAGTCGCGAAGTGGCGCGGGCGCTCGAGCGACCGCTTCTAACCGCTCTTTAAAATGCGGCTCAAGGGAGGCACGAAGTTGCTTGTGCGGTAAAGGAGCTGATAATTCATGCGATAACGGTACTATAAAACATCATCCGCGCCGCTAGTGAAAGCGCCCATAAAATATTTGCCGGGGTGCTAAGCCTAACCATCTCCGGCGGAGCCAAGCCGGCTGTCTCGATTCTGCCGCGCGCGTACTGCGTCATTTTCTCACCGAGGTAGGCGCTACCGCGGGCGCGAAATCGTCGATGTGGGCGTGAAAATACAGCGCTCGCAGAGCCGAGGCGAGCGAATCGCGTGCAAAACCGCACCATGCGGTTCACGCTTGGCTGTTGCGGCGTGTAGCGAGCTTGGGCACACCAAGTGAGGAGACGAGCGCGAAGCTTTACGTGCTCCAGAAAGGACTGCTTTGCGACACGGGGGTTAAAAAAAGCAGAAAAATCACGAATTTCTTCACGCAAAACTAGGAAAAGAAATAAACGAAAACTTTTTTCAGCGCTAAATTTTTTTGGTCTGTGTTGGTTCATACGAATTTCGGATGATACGAATATTTTTCGCAGTCCCGCGAGATTAGTATAATCAAGATTTTACTGTATCAGCGCGCGGCAATGTGCACGGGCTCGGGCATGCCAGCTACTAGTGTCTCAAGTGAGCGGCTGTTTTCGATATCTGGTAAAGTGGTGACGAGCAGGAGGTTGTCACTGCTCCCCGAACATGTCGAGCAGTTAACATTTTAACGTTAGCAGTTAACGTTAGCAGTTAACGAGCAGTTTCTCCATGTTAACATTTAAGTGAGTGCAGACCTTAATCTGTTGAGTGCAATGGTATTGTGTAATTCCTAATTTTACTTTGTGCGATTTGTTGTGCAATAAAGTTGCAGTTTTTGTGTCTCTAGATGGTGAAAACATTAATTTTACAAAAAACCATAAGTATTCGTATTCGAAAAATATTCGATTCGATTCGAACTTTGTTTTTATTATTCGAATTCGCTTCGAAATTAAAAAATTGATATTCGCACACCCCTACTTTTTACCCATGCCGTAGCAGACAACAAAGCCAACTGCACTTCTCAGGGCTCTGCGGACAAAGTGCTGCTAATGACTGCAACCCGTGTGACCTCCCAGCGATGCTGTGCCCGCCCAGAGTCCGACACCATGCTGGCTCATGAGCGCCCAAAGACTCCAGGGTTTTCAGCCTTTCAACGCACTCTCTGTACAGTGGTTACAAGCACCACATTGTTGGCTTGAAATCACGGTGTCTCAGGGGAGGCTCGAAACGGGAACACATCTGAAGGGGTGAACGTCCCAACAAGGAATCTCGTCTTCCCACAGGTCTCCTTGACGAAACAATGTGGCCATTCTCACCGTTGGTTGCTACGTGGATAAGCACTTTCCTCGTATTGTAGAGTGCAAACTTGCACTTGCTAAGGAAGAGGAGAAAACTACTCCAGCCCAACATCAAGCGTTCCGGGCCAGATCCACTAAGCAGCAGGCGCTCAGTGAGGCCTCACGTAGCTCAGCGTTGCCCACTAGAGACAAGGCACAAGCTTGGTTCAATAAAAGCACCGCTTCTCCCTCGTGATATTAAAGGCCAACTGCACTCAAATTTCACCTCGGCCAAATTTATTTTTAATGCGTAGTAAGTACCCCCATAAGCTGGGACACAAGTGGTAGCCCCGTGAAACGCCTCGTTAATCAGTCAGAAGCGTTTAAAAAAGCTCCGCCGGAGACCACTCTGCACCTGCCGGCGGATCGCGTAAACAGGCATGACGCGCCTCTGACGTTCCAGCCGACGGTGGCTTTTTCCTCTGGTCAGCCACGCAGCGGGAGAACCGGTCGAGCTCTGCTGCCCCGTGCGCACGTAGAGCTTGCGCGCAGACATTCTCCCGAACTGGTGACCGTCCGGCCGCTCGCTGGACGGCTGCAACGTCACTGCAATGGCCGCGCTCTCCTCGGTTTCGGTTTCAAAATCGCCGATTTTTGCTGGCCGCTTGCGGCGTCCACGTGCGTATTTCAGCTGTTGTATTTTGCATGTTGGTTTCTTTTTAAGCAGACTATACGGAAATAGGGTTTTCAAGAAGTCGAAATTTTGAGTGCAGTTGGCCTTTAAGTGACACCCATTTTGGCACAAACCTGAAACAGGTAAATAATTGCGATGTTAAGGAGAACAGCTGGAACCTTGGCCACTTCGCAGCCACTTTCCAGGGGTGGCATCGCAGCCCCATGCTTGTGCGATCGCACGTGGTGGGCCCCACTGGAACAACCGTGTCTCTAGTGCAGTGCGAAGCCTTTGGGCCAAAGAAGCGGAGGGAGAGCAGGGGCGGCACCCACCATCTCCTGGCGGGTGGGGAAGAGCAGGTAGGTGGGGCTCTGGTTGCGCGGCAGCAGGGCCACCGTGAAGGAGGAGGCCTGCTCCCCCCGGGGGCGCAGGCCCCCCGCCTCCGCCTCCTCCGTGTCGCTGCTGTCCGACAGGTGCAGCACCTCTTCCACCCGGGCCTCCCGCAGGGGAATCTGCCCCAGGGGGCTCTGCGGGGGCCAAAAAGGGGGGCGCTTCAACCACGCCTGTGCGTGGGGCGACAAAGAAGCCCATCTGAGAGGAGCGCGCATGTCTGCACACGAGCATGTCACTTGCATCGCCAGAGGGTTGACCTCAATCAATGTCCGGCTGAGCTACACTGGGCTGCTGAATGAACCCCTCAGCACGTCCCACATCTCGCTACCATTACACCCCCCCCTCCAAGCATGTTCACTTCAGCCCCCCAATAGCGGTGGTGCGCCAATATCCCAGACTATCCTGCTTGAAGTCAGATAGCGCTACATGGAATAAATTTCAGTATATTTTATAAACACAAACGGGCGGTTGTTTCCCTGTACTCAGTGATGCTGACTGAGGGCTTTAGCTGCAAGGCTCGCATAGGTGCAGAGGTCTCTCCCAGATCTCTGGTGAGTGCATCAGTTGAAAACACCTCCTTGGAGGGCCAAGGTCGAGAGTGTGTTGTTGCATTTAAAATGACCACGTCCAAAGGCCTTCCAATGCAGTGCTTGTTTCGTGACAGATCAGGGCGAGATCTGGGGCAATATGTATTTTCAAAGGTCAATATCTGCAAGTAAATTGCGAGAGAATGTAACGGGTATGTCCTTTCCTTAATAAAGCGGCGGTGGCTTTCGGTACTGAACATCTCACATTCAACAAGCGTACTGTCACATAGCCAAGGACAATGCAGGATTCTTGAAAGGACACAGCTTGTTGGAGCGAACTTGCGTTCCACCAAGAACATCACGAATACACGAGTGGCAGAGGAGCAGTCAACCAGGTGACGTCGCTTTGTGAAGGCAAGTGCAGGCACATCGAACGCCGCAGTGTTTGCCCTATGAGCATTGAGCTTTCCGGGCGATTCTTTGTGGCACTGTCAGATCAGGTTGAAAATATTGGTGGTCAAAGAAGAACATTCTGGCCAATTGACAACAGGACAATATCCCCCCCACTGAATGAGACTCTCCCCACTGAATGAGACAGCCTGCGCGGCATGCAAAAGACACGCGCCTCGCCTTGAAGACAGCCGGGTGTGGCCAGATGCTGGAAACGCAAGTAAACGAGACAGGAGGCACGCTTCGCAGCAATACAAAGGACGAACAGGTGGTTGCCCCTCGTACCAGTGACAGCGTGGCTTGCTCGCGCCTGTAGGAGTAACTTTGTTACAGGGTTTTGTCAGGGTGACGCTGCCTCTACACGTCTGGCATGTGCCACAGCGTACGTTGTTAGGCTCAAATGAGACGCCATTCCTTGGGCCCCACAGCCTTTTTGCGCAACGTGATCTGGGAGCTGGTTTCCACCTACGCTGCCCTAAAGGTCAGCAGCTTCAGGCTGAGCTCCGAGCCTCGAACAGACAAGCTGAGTGCCCGCTCACCTTAGAGGCAGAGGCTCAGAGGGCCTGCACATGTAACCAAGTTGCTGACAAGGGGGTGCCCACGCATGAGTATCCCCAGCCCCAGATAAAGCTGTCACTCAGTCTTGGGCAATCCAATCTGCTCGAAGCGGTACAGAAGGGGCCGCTCAATTTCCACGTTATGTAAACTTTGTGAAGGGGAAAAACTTTGTGAGCCTTGAATGAGAGTGCACTGTTCTGCTACACTCACTGTTATGTCCCACTGACGCAGACTGCAACATGTGGGAGAGAAGCTGCACTTAAAACAGCACAATGAAGGTGGACCAGTTGGTAACTGATTTGGCGGGAAACAGTGTGAAAACACAAGATGACAGGGCTGAGAGTACACACTCCTGCACCGTAACACCCCTTTTGGAACTTTTTAAAGGGCGTCATGGATGACAAAACACCCTGTAAAAGGGTGTTCTCTCGTGTTTTTGCAAGGCTGCTAGGGTGTTAGGTACACTAAATGCCATTGAACGGGGCGTTTTGTTGCATTTTTTGCTAGGGCCTAGGGTGTTAGTTGAGGACCGTGAAAATTCCCCTTAAGGCTGTAAATGACCTTACGGTGTCGGCCGGTGTGCGGAAGTAGAGGAAGGTGCGTCCCACCAGGGCCCCCCAGCAACAGCGGGCGTGTCCGTGCTTCACCTTGGTCACCCACCCGTCCACCGTGGGACGAGCCTCGCCCCCCGGGTGGCCACCGCCCAGCTGCCGGCTGCGCAGCACATGCTGCAGCACTGGAAACACCAGAGAGAAAGAAGGGTGAGTGCCACAGGGGTGGCCACAATCTTGGTCGCCGCTTTAGTGCTGCCACACAGCGGGAGCGTCATACCTCTGACTGCAGCAGCCACCCAAACTGTTGTGACACACGAGCAACAGATGGTTTCAGGGCCCTTTTAAAGGGGTGGCCCTGTCCTAGGCACGGGCCAACAAACTTGCGTCATTGTGAGGTAGAGGCAGAACAGCGAGTGAATGGAGGGATAGCGTAAGAGAATTCCGAGGCAAAGGCTGAACGAACTAGGCCACGGCAATTAGGTGGGAGGCTTTTGCCCTGCAGTGGACACACAAGAGGGCAGGAGATGATGCTTGTGACTATTATTATTATGCTGGAGGTTTTTGCAAACAGCAGAAAGCTCAAACTTTTGCCGCAGTGTTGGCCGCCAATCCTGCTGATTTTGCATCCCCCTCACACCACGTTTACACATTTAAAATCAAGGATTTCCGCCAATAGTCAGCCCTTCTGTACACTTGTAACAACACCCGGCATCATCCGCACACTGTCTGCTCTCTGTCAACGTCGACACCTTTCGCTAACTAGTAGGGGCGTGCAAATATTCAAAAGTGCAAATATGAATCGAGTTATGCTTCTTATTCGAAGTGTATTAGATTTTACAAAATGCACATTCGATAATTCCACACAAATATTCTGGAAAAGTCGATCACGTATGTTATACGCTTTCTTCTAAGCATATGAATAATTTATTACAACCCACTTTTCCCTGGGAAACTGCATGCGCGTGTTAGAGCTGAGCAGCACCCGACACAGCGCTGGTGCTTGCTTATCACAATCGATATAACGATGCAACTGTGATCACGTGTTTGAACGAGCTACGTGGCAGCATTGACTGAAAAAAATTCTACTAATGTTTAGCTTTTCATGCCGAATAAAGGCACCTCTATACAGCGTAGACCACTTGTAATGTATGTCGCGGGAGCCGCAATAATCCACACTGTAAGCGGTACCGTACTAGAAACAAAACATCCGTGAATCCAATCACATCGCAGTCATTCTTTGTTTATCATCACTAAAACGAAGGCCTCTTAGAAATAGCGGCGCGGTCTCTATTCTGTCTTTTTTTTCAACATCAGATGCTGCTGCTTGGTCTTACAAATCGTGAGCGCGGCTTTGACTTTTGTGTTTTGAGGGAGCATGTTTCTCGGCGTTTATGAACAGATGCCGCGGGACAACGTGATGAGAATGCCAGCGGGATTTCCTTTCTCTTTCCCCCCCCCCCCCCCCCCCCCCTTCCCCCAGCCCAGGGCATTCACCATGCCGAAGGAATGGCAGGGGACACCTTCGACATCGCAGCTCGCTACCTCCAGGTGCTTGAAAAGGAAAAGAGTGGTTGCTTGTCTGCACAATGTTGTCGAAGGAAAGCTCACACTACAGCAGTCAGGCACGAGGTCTCAAAAATGAGCAAACACGCAGTAACCATACACCAACTGCATTAAAAATAGCCAGAACCACTTTTGATTTTAAATTAACCGAAGTGCTGTCACAGCGGCAATGGTCTTTACTGGAAGCTGCCCTAACATGTAAACCTCCAGTCGCAGAATTCAAAATGGCGACCAGAGTCAACGATGATGGCTAGGAAAAAAGATCTTATTAACACAATGGCACATTACTCTGTGCAGCACGATGAAATTTACGGCCTCTGCAAGGCGCGCTCGCCAAAAGCGCGATATGAATGAAACTTGCAGAGCAGACGGTGTAGCAGCAGTGCATTAGCGTGTACCGATGTCCCTCGCTCTCGCAAAGCCAGGGAGAGATCCTTACAAAGATCCTCAAGACTGTCACCACCATCTACCAAGCTACACTGCGTTCATTCGAACGATTCTTCAGTATTCCCACACAGTGTGGTTCCCACACACTGCAACCCATATCACGACTTCAGAAAACGTGCAGCAACAAGCTTCATAATAACTACAGGCACACTGATTCACCCACCAACCTCCTGTCGGCCTCTGGCCTGCATACACTGGCAATTAAATTTCTCTTCCAGTTCCTTCATAACGCTTATAAAATCGACGTTACCAAGTATATTTCACTTTCACGGTCCCGCCGAACGCGGCATCAACACGATTACACTTTAAGGGGGGACGCGGCTTTCAACTTCGGAAAAATGACCAAAACATCGTTTTTTTGAAACCCACATATTCGGCTTCTATGTTTCCTATTCTATGCGTCTGCAAAGTTTTTAGGCTGAAAAGTGTAGAGACGCGCCCGGGTGGCGCGGACGCCGCGAGCCGTGCCGAATGTGGGCGTGAAGCCCGCGAAGAATGACGCAACCACGCGCAGTTCACGAACAACAAAAAGCCCCGTTTAATCCCCGCCAATGCCTTTATACAGAGTGGGGGCGCCACCTCCCAGTTACTCGAGTCAACAGGTGGCGTCCTCTACATCCCTCCTTCCGGAGCTCTCAAACACAAGTGCTACAAAAGAGCACCACCAAGAAACAGTCCTTGCAGCAGTCTCACAAATCCAGTCTGCGAGGTGGCACCACGCGCCGGCCGTATCGTGTGCAACGGTGGCCTGGCGATCCTGCAGCAGGTGCAGGAGCTGGAGTGTCCGATGCGGCACCGGTTGCTGCCCGCTGTGGTCCTGGAGACGGCGCAGATATCGGGGCCGCAGGGTTGGAGCTTCCCGTGTCATCTGAGGGGGCTGACTGAGGATTGCTGCAAGGGACGAGGTGTCTGCGGTTTCTCACTAGTATGCCACTGGGCGTCTGGACGATGTACGAGCGTGGTCTCTGAGCTGGGCTTAGGACCGTCGCCCTTGACCGCGTGTCGCGTACCCATACTTCCTCCCCATCGTCGAGAGCACGAAGGTCATGCGCTGCGTGCCGGTTATTGTAGTCTCTCTGTTGTCTTCGTCTCTGGGCGGCATCCCTGTCATTGAATTCTTTCACCTGTGGCCAATCTGGAACAAGGCTTTGAGCCGTGGCTGGCACACGAGTTCGCAGAGAGCGTCCCATGAGCAGTTGAGCCGGGCTGTAGCCAGACACACCGGGAGTGTTACGGTATGCTAGCAGAGCCAGAAATGGGTCTGTGGCCTTCAGAAACAGCTCCTTGATTGTGCGAACCATGCGCTCTGCTTCGCCGTTGGACTGCGGGTAGCGTGGACTGCTCGTGACATGTGTGAACCCGTAGGTCTTCCCAAAGTCCTCGAAAGCTTTACAGGAAAACTGTGGCCCATTGTCGCTGACTACAGTCACCGGGATGCCGTGTCGGGCAAACGTGCTCTTGATTGCAGAAATAACGGCGTCCGCAGAAGTGGACCGGAGTGTGATGACCTCTGGGTAGCGAGAACGGTAGTCTACAACCACAAGGAAATCTTGATTGGCGAAATGAAACAAGTCGATGGCCACCCTCTCCCACGGAGCTGATGGTGTCTCGGTCGGAATCATGGGCTCACAGCGTTGGACACGTGTAGAAGCACATGCTGGGCAGTTCTCTACGGCTGCTTTAACCTGGCTGTTGAGACCGGGCCACCACACAGAGTCTCGGGCCACCGCCAAGCATCGATTGACGCCTTGATGACCATCATGCAGCAGGTTCACGATGTCTCTGCGTAGTGCTTCGGGCACAACTAGACGTCCGCCCATGAACAGCAGGTCCTCGCATATGGTGAAGTCCCCACGGTGCTCCCAGTAACGTGTCATGTTGAGCGGCAGCCGGTCTCGTCGAGGCCACCCCTTCATGCTGTATGCTTTCAGCATTGAGCACTCGCCGTCTGAAGTTTGGTGAGACCTGAAGTCTTCAAGACGTACGGCCAGGGTTGAAGGAAGGGCTGCCACGACCATAGACACAAAAATTTCTGTGCTGTCCACTTTGGATGTAGAAGAGCATTCAGGATCCCTAGAGAGGGTGTCTGCAGTGGCCAGGTACTTCCCTGGAACATACTTGACGGTGAACTGATATCGCATGAGCCTTATGCGAAATCTCTGGATGCGAGGGGGCATGAGGTCAAGATCGGCGGAGCCAAGCAACCTGACGAGCGGCTGATGGTCTGTTTCAACGACAAAGCTGAGTCCGCGCAGGAATTCCTCAAACCTCTCGATGGCCCAAGAGACACCCAGCGCTTCCTTCTCAATCTGACTGTACCGCTGCTCAGCAGTAGTCAGTGCTCTTGATGCGAACGCGACAGCCCGTCGCTCTCCCGTCTGTTGCTCCTGCAAGAGAACCGCGCCTAGCACGAACGAACTGGCATCTGCCGACACAAGAGTGGGTAGCTCTGGATTGTAGCTGGCCATACAAGCATTAGATGCCACCATTCTCTTCAATGTCTCGAAAGAGGTCGCTTGCGCTTGGTCCCAGGTCCAGACCGCATTCTTGTTCAAAAGGAGCCGAATCGGTGTAGTGACGGCAGATAGGTTCGGCAAAAACCTTCCAATGTGGTTCAGCATGCCCAGGAAACGACGGACGCCTTGCGTATCTGTCGGCGGTTTCATGTTCACAATAGCAGATACCTTGTCGGGGTCAGCCGAGATGCCAGTGGCGCTTACCACTACACCGAGGAACTTGACGGAAGATACCCCGAAGGGGCATTTCGAGGCATTCAACGTGATGCCCGCTTGTTCTAACTTGCGAAGGACTGCTTGGAGTCTGCTGTCGTGCTCGGAACGGTCCCTGCCGAATACTAGAATGTCATCTACCATGTTCACACATCCTTCCAGACCCTCTAGAATCCGAGACATTTGGCGCTGAAACACTTCGGGAGCGGAGGTGATGCCGAAGGGCAGGCGGCGGTAGCAGTAGCGACCAAACGGGGTTATGAAGGTAGTCAGTTCCTGACAGCTTTCAGATAGCCTTACTTGATGAAACCCCGATTTTGCATCAAGTTTCGAGAAGACTGCGGCATTGCCAAGACGCCCAAGTACCTGGTCCACCGTGGGCATAAGGTGTCTCTCCCGGAGAACTACTTGGTTCAACTTCGTGAGGTCGACACAAATTCTGTACTCTCCATCCGCTTTGGGTACCAGCACACCACGGGGTTGGCACAGTGACTCGCCGGATGACCCCGTCCCTTTCCATCGCGTCTAAGTCCTTCTTGACTACGCCTTCGAGGGGAATAGGGATGCGCCTAGGAACGCTGAGAGAAAATGGTACCGCTCCAGGCTTGATGCGGATGTGATATTCTTCAGGCATCTCGCCAAGGCCTGAGAACAGCGAAGCTGCCGCCTTGTCGGACGTTGGGGGCCTTTTCGGAGCTTCGTCTTCCACGGCGTCAACAAACTGGACGACTCCCAGGTCCACTACCGCCGAGTACCCCAGCAGAGGAGAGTCAATGTCTGCTACGACGTACAATTTTTTGCATACCGTCCGGCCTCGCCACGACAGGGTAGCAGGAAACGTCCCGAGCAACTTTAGGCGGCAGCGGCCCGGACCCATCAACTGTTCATTATTGGGTTTGTCTAGGTCTACTGGGCACCCCGCGAAGCTCGGAGGTACGACCGAAACGTCCGCCCCAGTATCCACCTTGAATTGAAGGGGGCGTCCATTGACATGAACAACAACGTGCCGGCGTTCTGTTTGCGCTGCATCCACGGCGCAGAGCTGGATTTGGCTTAAGCGCCTAGTACTGTTCGAGCGGCAAACCGCCGCGAAGTGACCGTTCTTGCGACAGTGGTTGCATGTGGCCCACCGTGCTGGGCACTCAGATCGCGGATGAGGGGCGTGGCCGCAAAAATCGCATGCCGACTTCGGGCCGGCGCGGTACTCGGGAGGCCGACAGACGTTACTTCGTGCAGTTTCGCGCGCTGGGGCGGCGGCCATTCGGTACTGCTTATTCACAACGGCGTCGACGTTCAGTGCGTCTGGTGCGAAGTCTGTCCCCTGACGCCGCCTTTTCTCATTTTCGGCGTCTTCGTACTGACGAGCTTGGATGAGCGCCTCGTCCAGTGTAATACCCCTGTCACACGGGCACTTTCAATCGCGATTGAAGTGAATCGCGATCGAGTTTTCGAGCGCGCTCGGCGTACTGCCGCTGCTACACGGCACGCTTCAATCGCGATCGAGAAGTTGCACGGGTTGCACTTGTGTTCGCCAGATGGCGCTAACCATGTACTTGCGGCCGGCGTCTGGTAACTTTGCGCGGTCGTAGGTATACGTAACTATGTAAATATTACCTCACGCTTATTTGGGTCAAGTTATTTGACACAATTTGTGGCGTTAGTTGAAGTTGTCACATTCTGTGCCATCGTTCAGCGGGGACGAGAGTATCGCCGCTCTCGTTCGATCGCGCTTGGAAGCCTCGATCGCGCTTGAGAAACCAGGATTGAGTTCGAGCGGGATCGAGCTCGATCGCGATTGAAACTGCCGTGTAGCAGGTGCCCGATCCGGATTGAGCTCGATCCGGATCGACTCAATCGCGATTGAAAGTGCCCGTGTGACAGGGGTATAAGCTTTGGATTGCGGCACAGCTGGTCGGTCAAGCGAGAGTCAAGCAACCCTACGATAAATCTGTCCCGAACCAGCCGGTCGTCAATTTCCCGAGAGGCGTAGTTGCATTTCTTCACGAGAATTCGGAGCGCCGTGAAAAACGCGTCGACTGACTCGCCTACCACTTGCGTGCGCTTGTGGAACCTGCTCGATTCGTATACCTCGTTGACGGGGTGTACAAAATATCCCGAAAGACTCGTTGTCACGCCGGAGTACGAGCGATAGGCCTCAGCGTCTGACATGAGAGACGAAAGCACCTCGCGACCTTGGGGACCCATACAGTAGAGCAGCGTGCGTACCTTGGTTTCTTCGGGGGCGGAGGACAGCCCTGAGGCGAAGGAGTAATCCTCGAATTGTTGAAGCCACGCGGTCCATTGGGCTGGGTTGTCGAAAGTGAACTGCGGCGGGGTTCGCAACGTGAAGCTGGCGGTCACGGCGGAGGCGGCGGCTGGGTTATCCTCCATGTTGCACGGTTGTCGCAGTATCCCACTTCTGACACCATGTAGAGACGCGCCCGGGTGGCGCGGACGCCGCGAGCCGTGCCGAATGTGGGCGTGAAGCCCGCGAAGAATGACGCAACCACGCGCAGTTCACGAACAACAAAAAGCCCCGTTTAATCCCCGCCAATGCCTTTATACAGAGTGGGGGCGCCACCTCCCAGTTACTCGAGTCAACAGGTGGCGTCCTCTACAAAAAGCGTCGCAAAGTGGCATAAAAAAATACTTTTGTCAGGCGCGGTGACAAACTATCAGCGCAAAAGGGCGAAAAAACGGCAATTTTCGGAGCGCTCTATCTCCGCACCGGTGCCACCGGGCGCGGCCATTTTGATATGGTTAGATCGGCCGAGCGATCGTCTTTCCGGTTCTGCTCGTCTCTTTTATCTTCGTTCATTCACAAACGCACAAACGGCAGAAAAGAAACGACGCACAAACGAAGCTAGAAATAGATGCTGAAGCGCTATTGGTCCTCGGTCGGGGCGCGGAACACCGACCCTCCTGATTGGATGTCACGGGCGCAATGCAAGATGGCGGCCGCCTGAGCTGCGTAGCGAGCGGTTTGAGTTCATTAGAGAGTTTTAGCATAGCGTGCTCCGTCCGCTAACGCTACGGCGGCGGGTAGCGGGGCGCGACTGGGGAGAGCAAATTCGTCACGGTGGGGTGGATTAGTTCCGCGCGGCCTGCCTTCGCCATGCCCGCTCTTTCCCTCCGCTGAGGGGCAACCTCCTCGCACTCCCCGCGCGCGCATGCGCAGTCCGGTCCCGCTACCCGCTAACCTTTGCGTAGCGTACGGGAGCCGCTATGCTAAAACTCTCTATTTTCGCCGCTTCGCTCGGCCGAGTTTCTGTTCAATCTATGGCATTCAACACGGACGTTATCGCGGTGGGAATGCCGGAGATAACGAGCCAGATTACGGGAAGTTGTGTGGCTCGAAAGGAGGAGGTCATCGAACGCTTCGTGGTGCGCGTGACTCTACCGTCGCCAGACCCCGGAGGGTGACGCGGTGTGCGCGCTTGCAATAGCGGTTCGTGAAGTGAACTTTTGGTCGGGTTTTCGATGTTTACACGCTTAGTTATTGCTGTGTTTTGACTGTGGGCTCGCTAGCCTTGAGAAAGAAACGGTCGACGCGTCAAACGCTGCGGCGCGCACGGCATAGCCGACGCGCATTGGGGCAGCACATGACTGGGCAACCGGTTACGATTGAACGCCAGTAGTTGTAATTAATGCCTGCGTCGTTAGATTTAATCCTAAAAGCGACCTGACCAGCCATATCAGCTGTAATCAAAGTTCGATATGTCGCGGTAAGCGTGCGCTAAGATGCGCGCGAGCCATATCGCCTTTCTTGCGCAACGTTTCCCGTGCACTTGTAATTTTCATGCAAACAGGTTTGAGTTAGTAATATAGGAATAAAAATATGTTCTCTGCATTAAAAATGTACGTTTGTCGCAGCATTTAACAGTGATTTTTAGTGAAATTATTGATTCCATTGCTCAGGGCATACTGGCTTTGCTGCGAGAAATATTGGATGCAGTGGCGTAAATCATGGGGGGGTCAGGGGGGTCCTGACCCCCCTTGTGTTCGGGCTGGGGGGGACACCCCTTGCAAGTGTCCCCCCCTTGAGATTCATCTTTGCACGAAGAACACTGCAACCTCAAGTCCGTCGACGACGTGGCAGCAGTACTCCGGAACATGCACACGTCCACCCGCCAGTATTTCAAGGAAGTGGAGAGTGTTCTCAGGATTATCTTAGTGATGCCGGTCTCTTCCTGTGAAGCAGAGAGATCGTTCAGTGCCTTGAGAAGACTGAAAACATGGCTGCGTAGTACGATGGGGAAGGAACGCCTCAACTGCATGGCTTTGGCACACGTTCATCAAGACATTATAGACCTCATAACGTTGCCAGGGTTGTTGAAAAACTTTGTCAGTGAGTGCAAAAACCGCGCTCTCGTTTTTGGACCCTCTAGAAATGTCTAAAGCTAGGAAACATGTCAGGTGATCAGTACTCATATTGTACAGAGTATTTCTTATTGATCTTTTTTTAACGTCTGCAATAGCATTGTGCAATTACGTGAGGTATGAAAACATGCTCGTTTTTCTTATTTTAATTCAAATCACGATAGTAATTTGTATATAAATGAAAATAAAGCACAAAAAACAAAATGGCCGCCTTGGCAAGATGTGTGTCCCCCCTTGTGATTTTTCTGGATTTACGCCACTGATTGGATGCCTTGAATGTCAAAAGTAGTAAAAAAATATGCTCTTGCATTGAAGTTGGGAGTTATGCAGAATACTCTACCAAGCTTCAAAGTAGCTCATTTTCATCCTTGTGGTATGCAAACTTTTGGCAATGAACACCTGCACGTATGAGTACTAAGTTGCTGTGCCAGGCAAGATGATAAAACATAAAAAAAGCCAAAAATGTTCAAATTTAAGTAAAAAAAATGCTTAACTTGTTGCCATGGTGACAACACTGCAAAAGGAGGCTGTTCAGTGCGATACAGCCAACCAGCTAACCTACTTTGCATTGAAAGCCCATTGAAACCCATCTCCCCCTTCATTTGATCTGCAAAGTGGGGTATGTACTCTTCACAGAGGAGCTGAAAATGATATTTTCTGGAAAGAGAAAGGCTGTGAAAGGCACTCCAATTTCAAGGCAAGGCATTCCAGAAGCCCCATGTTCAAAAGGACATGAAAGGCTACAACCGTGACGACTTTTGATAAGTGAAACCTATGTTGCAACTTTGGAAGCCGTTTTCTCAAAACAGTTTTTTTTGCCACCTGTGTCGCTTGTACCAGGGATTTCTTTGTGACCGCTGGGTCTATTTTGATTCCGTTTCTTGCATTACATTCCTTGATGAACAGTTCAGGTCGTGACACTATTGGTTTTCCAGATTTGTTTTTTGTGATTTTTTTATTCACATAATCGTTCACAGTCAACATGCCTATTGCACATTAACCTCTAAAAAAATGAAAACTAAAAAACATTGTGTTGTAAAAAAAAAATTCTAAAACTGTCACGACCTCGTCCATTCATTTGGGAATGCAAAGCACTTCGAACAAATTTTCTATCATGTTTTATAAGCCGCTCAAGCTCGGTACAAGCGGAACAGAAAGAAAATTTAATACATAAAAAAGTTTTCAGAATATTAGCTTGAAATTTTTATGGTGTTATCACGGAAGCATTTCCAGTTGCTGTGCCAATTTTCATCAAAATCCACAAAGAAATAAAAAAGTTGATTTTGAAAGCCACGTCCCCCCTTAACAGAATATTTCTGTCACAATGATACGTGTACATTATTCATTTTTCCTGTATGCGATACATGAATGGGACCAGTTGGATCCTGGCATCACCAGAATCGCTTCATCAGCTGAATTTGCGAAAATAATTGATGAGTTGCGTGAAAGCTAACACTAAACTGTTTTTCCTGTGAACTCGTGTTGTGGGCTGATACACGTTTATTATCCTCTGATTATTATCTCACTAACAAGTGTAATTATTTCGCACCCTTGCCCCATTTCCACGTGTTCTGCCTGAGTTTTCCCTAGTTCTCGGGAGGTACTACAATCTTCAATGATGAAATATTTGCGTTTTCAATTGTTTTTTTTTTCTCTCTTTTCAAGGGTCTTAGCCTCGGTAATTTTTAGCCTCGGATATCTGTCGTTGAAAATGTTAGAATTACACAATTCATGCGGGCGGTTTTATGCAAAATGGAAAGTTTGTTGTGGGTAATCGCCATCAAGTGACGAATGTTTGTTTTATGTGCCTCATTCTTATCTTCGTTCCCTGTAACTACTGTGGCATATCAGTGCATTGTATTCGTGGTGCCCAGCTGCAATGCTTTCAAGCTGACAGTGGTAGTATTGGAAATAAATAAATAAAAAATAAAATAAATAAATAAATAAATGTGCGGAAACTCCACCCGACTAGTACTTGAAAAACTGAATATAGTACCATATTCGATTCACAAATCGAATTATTCGCGGTTCGTATTCAAACATTCGGGTATGCGCACACCCCTAGCATCTTGTTTTGTATCTTTTGCACACCCTCTTGTTTTGTGTCTCTTGTATTCGATATTCAGTTTGATATTGTGAGGCAGATTGTTGCCTTACTCATACTTGATTTGCATTTGAAAATTTCAATGTTCACAGACTAACTAGCGTAGCCTGCAACAAGCTTGTGCTTTAGCATGTTCCTCTGTGTCTATCCCCTTTTCTTTTTTTGCTGAAAAACATGCACATGACATCAAGGATGCTGGGGTCTGCAGTTTTTTTACACTTCCCAGGTGTGCACATCTGAATGCCTCACCATGCAGTACTGAAGTGTGTTTGAGGTGTGGAGCTTGCACCAATTTATTGCCAACAAATTTCTTTAGAAATAAAATTTCAAGTTTACTCGCAAACAAATTCACAAAATTATTTACAAATTAATTTACACCAACATTTTCAAATTTAGTACATTTAAAACACACCCACAAAAGCACTAAGTGTTGGCGCTGTTGGCTGCCTCTGTTTCTCCCTCTGCGTGCGCAATGCATTTTGGAAAAATGGGGAGCGTTTGCTCCGTTTAAGGATCGCCAAAACCCCATCAGATACTAGAACGGGTGTGACGCGCAGGAACGTCGCAATCGAATCTGGCAGCTGCAGCAGGCCAGCCTCGTCGTCTATACAACACTCTGGGTGGCACGGAGAGAAGGCGACACCAGTCTGATTGCAACTGGCAAAATGGACTGCCCGACTCTGGCAGCGCTTCCAGCACTCTCCCAGACACCCGGCGAGGCTGTGCGCGTAGTCTGCCCGACAGCGCAGTGCCCCGGGAGGCCACTCACCCCGCACCCACTCCTCCATGGTCGAGGTGCAGTCGGCCGTCAGGTAGAAGGACCGCTTCTCCGTGGCAATCTGCATCGGTGGAGATTCCCCACAAGCGGACCCCTGCAGGAGAGGCTGTGACTGCACCCAGCTCAGAGCAGCACTTCTCGCTCTGCACGACGCTCCCTCCCAGAGCTCAAACTTGCACAGGCGGACTCTTGCAGTGAGCCCCAATCTCCACACGGGGGAGCGTCTGCCAATAACAACTGCACCCATCCTGCCACAGACTGGCGCCAGTGCCTAGGCAAGCCGTGCTCGTGTGCTGGGCAGGAACCACGTTCCCCAGCTGCCCTGGCCGCCCCACCACAATGATGCCCCCCACCGAGCCTGGCACCGGGGCCAACAAAGACAATGGCACCACATACTCGTCACACCTGCCACTTAGCAGGACAAGCTCAAAAGTAGCCTGCGGCTGCGAACAAACATGACGCCACACTTTTCTGTTCCCCTTCTATTGCTCTCATCGACGCTTAATGGCCTGGCCAGCCCAAAACAGCTCTTTAAATATTTCAGGGCGCAATAATCCTTCACACGGAGCGACCTGAAGTTGTCAGTTTTGGTTTCTATCGCTTCCAGCACAGATGGGGCATATGACAGAACCTTGTGCGGTCATCAAACACTGCAGAGGTCTGCGTTGTTTCAACCACCCCGCCACTGGAGCTGATGATTGTAGGTTTTAACGCACCGACGCAACGAACACAGGCGATAAGGCGCGCACTAGTGGAGGGCTCCGGATTAATTTTGACCACCCGGGAATCTTTAACGTGCGCTGAAACCTCCGCACGCGAACGTTTTTGCTTTTCGCCTCCATCAGAAAAGCGGCCGCTGCGGCCAGCGACATCGTGGCGGGTATTTCACGACCATTTTCCAGTCCTCACGGCTACCTCTATTGCGACTCTCGGCTGTACTGTTGGCTCCTTCCCCGCTTGTGTGTATCTGGCAAGACTGCCTTTCTGGGGAGAGATTATATCTGGCTGCGTGCATCAGCTCCTTAACGTTCCAGCACCTCGTCGCCACTTGCCAGGCCACGGATGTGAGAGGTGATGTCAAGAGTTTCCGCCGGAGGCACAGTCTTCTCCCTACCACGGACTGATATCATGCTGATGTCCATCTGCTGCGCAATGCTCCGCATGCTGCTCCATCAGCGTGAGACGAGATCAAATTAAAGTACGTTCCACACATTGCAGGCCGCTCAGCCAGGGTATTCTGCTAGGTACAGGAAGCAAACTGTGTCAGAATATTAACCCTGAAAATCAGCGTCAGAGGCCCTTTGAAGTTGTTTTATTAATACAAAAGTGCAGCTCCAAGAGAGTTATTCGTCAGGAATTACCTGGAACCTCCATGCAACGCAAACAAGAAAAAAAAGTTCGGGAAAGCTTGCGCCCATGCGCAAGACTTGAATGGCTAAGCCGTTGCAGGTGATCACTGACGGACACCAAGATGAGTTTTAGTATCGTTGTGGTGTCACGGTTGACGTTGGTGGCATGGCATTTTAATGACCTTATCTTGAGCAAGGCCAGTCTGAGCTCGTCATTTTGGTCAACGTTTTCGTATGCCACTCTGCAAGCGCGACTTTGCAGCAAGCGCGACTGCATCCGCGTCTCTAGCAGATGCTTTGTGTGCCGAGCCTCTCGAAGCAGCGCGGCTTCTTCCTCAGCCGTGCGAACTATCCACATGACCACCTCCAGCAGCTTTGACATTCGAGTCTTCTGTGGTACAGGGTGCGCGCGCACGATGACACGAGGACGAACAAACGAGGGGCGTACGTTATGACGTGCCTCTCTCATCCTGAGCAAGTGTTGCCACGATACTGCGGAACGCTGGAGTTCTTTTGTGCCCAATGATGGCCGATGCTTGGCCCGACGAACGTGCGCTCGAGGCATGCGTCCACAAGCGCTCGGCACTTTTAACTGCGGACACCCCACACAAACGACCTGCTCTGCAACCGTGCTGTTGCCCACAAAGGCTCACTCACCTCAAAGGTGGTTGCCCCGTGGGCCCGAGTGACTCGGCACACTTCGTCCAGGGCAATCTGTCCGCGGGGCTTGCGCCCGACGTCGCTCTGCAAAAAGGCACAGGCTCGGTGGTTCCTTCGTTGCGGCAGGAAAGTGGCCGACTTTGGGTGCTTCCACAGAAAAAGTTTTTTCTCTTGATCAACTGAACACATTCAGCCTTGTTATACATGAAATTGTTGCTTATAGCTTGCCCTTTCAAATGCACAGCAGCCTTCCAAGGAGTACAATTATTTAGAGTTCAGTTGTGTAATAAACAGAAAAAAATGACCAGGAAAGTACAAGCACAATAGAAACAGGCAATTGTACTAACCGAGAAAATTATTTCAGGAAGTCTGAAATACACAAGTTGTTCCTATGTTCCTCAGCTATCATTCAATATATCTGCACGCCCATGTTTTGGACTTAGGAGGCCCTGACGGCTGTGCCACTCAGCAAAGATGGCCGAAAGCAAAGGCAAACATTGCAAGTGGAGCAGAAGACATTTGTTTTATTTTTTTATTTCATTTTGGATGCCCTCAAGGCATTGAAGAGGGGAGTGGGTAAATACGTAGCAAATAAAAAAATTGCAGTGCAACTAACATAATATGAGCACATATCACCTCCAAAAACAAACGTAAAGCAAGTAAATAGGGTGCACCCATTCTGTTACAACGTCAGAAATGCACCTAAGGTATGCATGTTGTAAGAAGTAAAACATGGAGCTTCACCCAGCGCCATGCTTTCCATTCTCTATATCAAGATAGCGGCACCCAGTCGTGCTGTTCCAGAGATACAGCGCTCCGAAAATTGCCGTTTATTTCATCAACCTGCACAAAGAGCCTCAGCTGACGTAAGTATTTTTCTACGGCACTTTGCAATGGCTTTCGATGAGAAAATTTCAGAAATGCACAGAATATAACGTGTAAGATCGCCAATGTAAGATCGGAAAGAACTATCCCTGGGACATTTGTTTTTTGATGCGTGCTTTTTTTTGACTGATTGATCAATCTATCAAAACCGCTAAAAACAGCATCACCTTGGGTGTGCTCGAGAATTATGCTGTCAAGTCAAGCTGACGTGCAGGTCAGAATCGTTGTTTTTCAGACTGTTTTGGAGCAGTCTGGCGCAGTTTTTGCAATTCTCAAGCTTCTGGAGCTGCCTGGCGCAGGTAAACGAATTTGCATCAAAACTGCGCAACATGCGCAGCTGCATGAACAGCCAGGCACGGAATTCTGGCCGTGGAAGCAAATTTTGGGAGACGCACATACCAAAACGGGGTCTCAATGAAATGCGAACGGCCACTCAGGCCGCCCAATGCAGCGACTGCAGCGAGCCATGGAGTCCATGAGCGAGCTCCTTGCCTAAAAGCTGCATATGGGGCCGCCGCATGCCGCCGCTTCGCCCTTCGTTTGAGTTCGCTCATGCTTGTTGGGTTCCATCGTTGCAGCAAGTGTGCGGAAAACCATTTATGGGTCTTCATAAGCCTTGTGCATGCGTTTTTTTTTTTTTTTTTTCACGCCCATGTCTGCGATTGAGCGGCGGTGGTGGCTTCTGCCTCGGTCAGAAAGCGATTCGCGCCGCACGCACCAGCGGGACTTTCGCCAATGCGGAGCGCTCAGGGATGCCGGCTGACTCCGCCAGGTACAATTAGGCTTAGCACCGCGGAGGATATTTGATGGGCGCTTGTTTAAGCGGTGCGTATGACATTTTACAGTGGAAATTTTGCTTTGCTCACATCACCTTTTTTCCCACACGAACAGCTTCGTTTGCTCCTCATGATACGCTTCAGCGAGCAGTTGGAAGCAGTCGCTGGAGCTACCCGCATAACACGAATGATCTCCGCAGTTGCATCAGCGCGCCTGTGGCTTGCGAGGCACGTCCTTACGTGCAGAGAACGCCCGATGTGGTTCACGCCGATGCCCGCGTAGACGATTAAGCTCCGACAGAAACGGTGTGCGAGCCGTGCATGTGCACTGCGTTTTCGTTTGCAGGAACTACTTCATGCAATTAACACTTATATTAATCGCGAATTTCAATGTAGCGAAATTTCAATGTAACAAAGTAAATTGCAAATTTTACAGACTTAATTACATTGCGGTTTGACTGTATTTTAGGGAACACGGCTTTTTAAATCAACTTGTTTATTTCTTTGAAGATTTCTATGAAAATTGGTACAGCAGCTGGAAATGCTTCTGTGATAATGCCACAAAAATTTCAAAGTAATATTTTGAATACTTTTTTATTTATAAACTTGTCTTTCTGTTCACCTTGTACTGAGCTTCAGCAGATTATAAAACATGATAGAAAACTTGTTTGAAGTGATTTGCATTTCTAAATGAATGGACGGCGTCGTGACGTTCTGAGATTTTTTTATTTACAACCTGATTTTTTTTTAGTTTTCAGTTTTTTAGAGGTGAATGACAGTCTACATGCCGTCAGGCATGTAGACTGCGAACGACTACGTGAATAAAAAATTCACAAAAAGCAAACCTGGGAAACCAAAAGTGTCATGACCTGAACTGTTCATCAAGGAACGTAATGCAAAAAACGGAATCGAAATACCCAGGGGCCACGAAGAAATCAATGGAACAAGCGATGCAGGCGGCAAAAAAAAAACTGTTTTGAGAAAATGACTTCCAAAGTTGCAACACAGATTTCACTCATCACAAGTTGTCAGGGTCCTTCTGGAATGCCTTGCCTTGGAATTGGGGAGCCTCTCGTGGCATTTTCCTTTCCACAAAACATCATCTGTTGCAACACAGCCCAGTTTGCAGACCAAACAGAGGGGGAGATGGCTTTCCGTGCAAGTTAGGTCATCTGGCTGCCTGTATTGCACTGGAGAACTTCCCCATGCATGGGGATGCCAGTGTTTACGTCATATTTTGTTGGGCCTTCTTATTGGATGAGTCTTGGTTTATTTGCCTTTCTTGGCGAAATAAAAATCAGTTGTAGTTCACCGCTTGTCCTGTCTTCTCTTCCTTGTGTATCATCATCGTCGTGTGCTGTTAACTCCTCCACGTTTCCTATGCAGTGTTCCCACAATGGCAACGAGTAGGGATGGGCGAATATTCGGTATTGTCGAATATTCGATCGAATAGCTCTCTATTCGTTATTCGCTTCGATCCGAATGCAGGTATTCGATATTTTCGAATTATTCGATGCTCCCGAATAGGCAGCTAAAAGCCAAGCTTTTCGGTCAAGCTTTCCGAGACTTACCCCAGGCTTGGCTCAAGACCCACCGACGCGGACATTTCTATTATCAGTGCCGGCACTGCCGAGTTGCTGCCTTGCCTAGAGGTTCGACGAAGCTCTCGGCCGCCAGCACACTTAAGTTAAAAAAAAAAGGCGGCACTGAAACGACACCGCTCCGAACATAGCGGCACCAAGCCAGCAGAGCCAGCAGACTTGTACAGGCCGCCATTTTGAATAGGCTCGCACAGCGCGGCAGTACGCCACATTAAGCGAGCCTATTCAAAATGGCGGCCAGTCACTTGCGCTTTGCTTGGCTACGGCCGAGGATACTAGTGGCTACAATACTTCTTTTTTTAGCGGAGCTTCTAGGCGGCGCTTAACTCTGCGAGTTTCTAGGCGGCACTTAAACTTGTGAATGAGCAGCCGGCGGAAACTGCTGCACCTAGAGCATGTGGCGCAACAGGCATTTCTTCATGAAAACTTGTGAATGCAGCAAAGGAAAGCTGTGTGTAAGATTTTGCAATAAATGTTCAACTGGTAATAGTTTTACACAATGCTGTGCCTACGTGAGTTCTAATTATTAGAAAAAAATGTGTACATTAGTCAGGTCACAAGTTGCTCATTTGTCTTTGTGATTTGCAATGTGTACTATTCGAACTATTCGATTCGAAATTATTCGACCAAATCACTATTCGCTTCGAATTTGCTTCGAACCTCGAAATCTATATTCGCCCATCCCTAGCAACGAGTGAAGCCCTCTTCTTTTTTCTTAAGTTTAAAAACTGACTTCTGGTTTCTTTTATGCTTTATAACCTTCCCTGGCGCAGCAACTTAGTACTTGTATGGGCAGGTGTTCATTGCCAAGAGTTTACATACCACCAGGATGCAAATGAGCTGGTTTGAAGCTTGGTACAATATTCTGCATAACTCCAACTTCAATGCATGCACATTTTCTTAGTACTCTTGACATTCAGGGCACCCAATATTCCTCACAGCACAGCCAATATGCACTATACTATAGATTTATGTGTTGGTATTAATAGTTTCCCTTAAAAATTCAATTTGTTAAATGCTACAACAATAACGTAAATTTTCAATGCCATGAACAGGTTTCTATTCCGAACTCGGACCTGCCTGCATGATTATGTACTAGAAGCACATGGGAAACGTTGCACAAGGAAGGTGATATGGGTTGAAAAACCTGCGCATAAAGGACAAGACAATAAGGAAAAGACAGGACTGTGCCCATTCTTGTCCTTTACACGCAGTTTTTTCACCCTTAAAATGATTCCCCAACTTGCCCAACAACACGCTGTACAAGGCAATACGGCTCGCGCATTGCAATGCATGCGGCCAATCGCACTTTGGCATCTATTTCTGGCTTCGTTTGTGTGTTTTTCTTTTTCTGCCGTTTGTGCCTTTGTGAATGAATGGAGATAAAGAGGACGACCGGGACCGGAAAGAGGATCACTCGGTCGATCTATTGGTACCCAAATAGCCATGCCCAGTGGCACTGTTGTGAAGATACAGCGCCCCGAAAATTGCCGTTTTTTCGCCTTTTTGCGCTGATATTTTGTCACTGCGGCTGGCAAAAGTACTTTTTATGTCTTTTTGTGACCGTTTTCGGTGGCAAAACTTTACAAACGCGCAGAATAGAAAACATAAAGGCCGAATATGTGACTTAAAAAAAAAAAAAAACAATGTTCCGGTCATTTTTCCGAAGTTGAAAGCCACATCCCCCCTAAGAAGGAATGTAATCTTGTGAGCCAAGGAAATCGGGCCGTGTCACGTGCGTTCAGTGTTCCAGACACTTGTGTGTGGGACTGGCGCAAGCAGAAAGCGAAAATTTTCTCAAGCAAGGCAACACGGACCAAAGAAGGGGCGATATCCCCAAATAGAAGACCTGCTGGAAAAAAGGCAGGCAAAACACGGTGCAATGATGTGAACAATAAAGGTTACAGGTCATGACATAAATCTTCTACCGCAGACCTAAAACGACTGCTATCGGTAATAACGGCGATGTCGGCAGAAAGATTGTTCCAGTCTTGCACTGCATGAACACAGAATGAACGCTGAAAAGTTGTAGTGTGGGCGCGTGGTGGGTAAACAGCGTTACGATGGCTGTGACACGAGGTTCTAGGAGAGGGTGGGATGAACTGATTGTTTGGGGGCAAGGTATAAAAGAACCGGCGATAAAGGGACAGGCATGCTATCAGTCGACAGGAGGTGAGTGGAAGGAGGCGAAGTTGCCACTTTAATGCCGAAACGCTCGAGTGATGCGAATAATCTGTAAGGATGAACCTGGCTGTGCGGTCTTGAACGGAGTCAAAGGCATTACTTCGATGCGCCCGCCACCAGTACAGTGGAGAAGACGGGAGCCAAGACAGTTCGCGTGTTGTCACCTGGCCCCAAAAAAACGGCTTTGCTGCACTGTGGGCAGCCACAGACTTCTCCCCTGCCTCGTATTTAAGGGGGGACGCGGCTTTCAACTTCAGAAAAATGACCAAAACATCGTTTTTTTGAAATCCACATATTCGGCTTCTATGTTTCCTAATCTGTATGTCTGCGAAGTTTTTCCGCTGAAAAGCGTCGCAAAGTGGCATAAAAAAATAGTTTTGCAAGGCGCGGTGACAAACTATCAGCGCAAAAGGGCGAAAAAACGGCGATTTTCGGAGCGCTGTATCTCCGCAACGGTGCCATCGGGCGCGGCCATTTTGATATCGTTAGATCGGCCGAGCGTTCATCTTTCCGGTACCCCGCGTCTCTTTTATCTTCGTTCATTCACAAACGCACGAACAGCAGAAAAGAAATGACGCACAAACGAAGCTAGAAATAGATGCTGAAGCGCTATTCGTCCTCTGGTCGGGCCGCGCCAAGAGGGCCCTCCTGATTGGGTGTCGCGGCGCAATGCAAGATGGCGGCCGCCAGAACTGCGTAGCGTGTGGTTTGAGTTCATTTTCGGTGCTTCGCTCGGCCAAGTTTCTGTTCAATCGGTGGTATTCAGCACGGACGTTATCGCGATAGGAATGCCTGAGATCACGAGCCAGATTACGGGAAGTTGTGTGGCTCGAAAGGCGGAGGTCATCGAACGCTTCGTGGGGCGCGTGACTCTACCGTCGCCAGACCCCGGAGGGTGACGCGGTGTGCGCGCTTGCGATAGCGGTTCGTGAAGTGAACTTTTAGTCGGATTTGCGATGTTTACATGCTTAGTTATTGCTGTGATTTGATTGTGGGCTCGCTAGCCTTGCGAAAGAAACAGTCGACGCGTCAAACGCTGCGGCGCGCACGGCATAGCCGACGCGCATTGCAGCATCACATGTCTGCGCAACCGGTTACAATTGAACGCCAGTAGTTGTAATTAATGTCTGCGACGTTAGATTTAATCTTAAAAGCGACCTGACAAGCCATATCAGGGATAATCAAAGTACGATATGTCGCGGTAAGCGTTCGCTGCGATGCGCGCGAGCCATATCGCCTTTCTTGCGCAACGTTTCCCGTGCGCTTCTAATAATCATGCAAACAGGTTTGATTTAGGAATATAGGAATAAAAATATGTTCTCTGAGTTAAAAATTTACCTTACTGTCGCAGTATTTAACAGTGATTTTTGTAGGGAAATGATTGGCACCAATGCATATAATCATAGCTTAGGGCATACTGACTCTGTTGCGAGAAATGTTGGATGCCGTCAAAAGTAGTGAAAAAAAAAAACCCTTCCATCAAAGTTGGAGTTATGCACAGTATTATACCAAGCTTCCAAGTAGTTCGTTTGCACCCTTATGGTATGCAAACTTTTGGCAACGAACACCTATGAGTACTGAATTGCTGCGCCAGGCAAAGTAATAAAACATAAAAGAAGCCAGAAATTTTCAAATTTAAGTAAAAAAAACGCTTCACTTGTTGCCATGGGGACAACACTGCAAAGGGAAGTTGTCCAGTGCGATACTGCCAACCAGCTAACCTACTTTGCATCGAAAGCCCATTGAAAGCCATCTCCCCCTCCGTTTTGTCTGCTAACTGGGCTATGTACTGTTCACAGAGGAGCTGAAAATGATGTTTTGTGGAAAGAGAAAGGCTGTAAAAGGCACTCCAATTTCAAGGCAAGGCCTTCCAGAAGCCCCATGTTCAAAAGGACATGAAAGGCTACAACCGTGACAACTTTTGATAAGTGAAACCTATGTTGCAACTTCGGAAGCCGTTTTCTCAAAACAGTTTTTTTTGCCACCTGTGACGCTTGTACCAGGGATTTCTTTGTGACCGCTGGGGCTATTTTGATTCCGTTTCTTGCATTACATTCCTTGATGAACAGTTCAGGTCGTGACACTCTTGGTTTTCCAGATTTATTTTTTGTGATTTTTTAATTCAAATAATCGTTCACAGTCAACATGCCTGTTGCTCATTAACCTCTAAAAAAATGAAAACTAAAAAACATTGTGTTGTAAAAAAAAAATTCTAAAACTGTCACGACCTCGTCCGTTCATTTGGGAATGCAAAGCACTCCGAACAAGTTTTCTATCATGTTTTATAAGTCGCTCAAGCTCGGTACAAGCAGAACAGAAAGAAAATTTAATAAATGAAAAAGTTATCAAAATATTACATTGAAATGTTTATGGTGTTATAACAGAAGCATTTCCAGTTGCTGTGCCAATTTTCATCAAAATCCACACAGAAATAAAAAAGTTGATTTTGAAAGCCACGTCCCCCCTTAAATGCAAGATGCTTTAAAAGAAAACGGCAAACGCAAAAGTCAGTGGCGCGATTGTGCGCGCAAATGAGAAGGGGTGGATGACAAGGTGGCCTGAACTGTGTACGGCTGCAGCGACCTGGCGCAAGCTGGGGCCAGGCGCCTCGACGAGCGCATCGAGGACAAGCTCGCCGCTTGCAGCACTGACCCGGCTGCGATTCCCGGTGGCACGAGCTCACAACTGCAGCCGCTGGACGCTTCTCTGAACAAGCCACTCAAAGCGGGCCCTGGACACCGAGTGGCTTGTGGGTGACGGCCACGAAGTAACTCCCAGCAACAGAATAAAACGCGCCTCTCTGCGAGACTTGGTCGGATGGGCGAAGGATGAATGGTGCACGATCCCAGCTACCATGGCAAGGCGTTCAAGAGCGGCATTTCGAATGCTGTGGACGGCACCGAAGATGACATGCTTTGGGCCGTCGAGAGCGTCCAGCAGCGATGGCGAGTGATCATGTGCCGCCAGTGCCGCTGGCCCGGATTGTCATCGTGGCGACTGTCTTGCCGCCGATAACCGGCACATTTCCTTTCGTGCCACCTTTGGAATAAACCTTGCTTGTTCCGAGTGAGAACAAGTTGCATTGTTGTATTAAATAATGTCAGCCTAGTGCGCGTTGCAACCGAGGACATGGCGTCCTTTCTCCCCCCCCCAAACTGCGAAAAACAGGTGCACGTTACAATTGAGGGCGCCTTAGATTCAAGTAAAAACAGCGGTTGTCTGTGTGTATAGTGTAGATATGTGTGAACATGTGCACAGGGGTTTCTTTACTAACCACTCAAAATAAGGCAGGAGGTATGCTGCATTCCGTTTCGATTTCAACTGGTGTTCTGCCACCCCCAGGACCTGTTCTTTTTGTACATTTTTGCTCGTGTAGCACGAATAAAGGGGGCTCTTCCATTGTCGACGGTGCTGCCGGTGCATCTCCCGTCCTTGACCAAACAGCTCGCGAGTTCGCAGGCCCTGATTTGTGGCCGGGGGTCCCATTTCCCTGTCCCTGTTCCCAGCAGACGGGCTCGCAGCAGCAGAGCAGCGCCAGTACCTGTGCCTTGTAGTAGCGCAGGGTGCCATTGGCCAGCACGAACCAGCGGCGCTTCCAGGTCTTCAGCTTGCCCCCGAGCTTGGTCAGGTAGCCGCTCTTCTCGGCCCGCTCCTCGGAGGGCAGCACGGGGGGCTCCTCCTGACAGGGGGGGATGGGCAAGGGCACACACTGCTGGGCCTGCAATGATCCCCTCAGCTGGCCTCAGCACACAGTGCGTCCCCAACAACTTCCCTCCCGTTACCCCGAGGTGCACCTCTGAAAGCAGTGTCCAAAACGAGCAAACAGCCCCCCCTCATAAAGAGCTGATCGAGCCTTGACCGAATAGTCCTAGTTGCACTTGAAAACTTCATTACGCCACCCATTCTGTAGAGGCGAGGCTCATAGATTTCAGCAGTGCAAGCAATGTTACAAGTGTAATACACAGACCACCACTCCCTCCACCAATAATAAAGCTACAAAATGCACCAGCTGTTCTTCCTTATCAGCATAAGCCACGGACACTACGACTGCACCACCCACACGGTGCACAAAATGGTGAGCAGCATCAGCACGGCTCTCGCTGCAATCGTGAGCTGACACGGGTAACTGCAGCTCACGCCATATCCCCATCTGTCAGGACGGCAAGAACAAAGTTGCACGCGCTTGAAAGGAGGCAATATTGCAGACAAATATGGCTGCTATAGGAACTTTCCCTTGTAGTAAACGTTGAAAGCAGTGTTGCCACCCCGCATGACCACCAATTCGTCAAACTGTCCCCCCTTCCGCACTCTGTCCGACCCCCTCTGCCCTCTGGAGAAAAAGTGGCGCTCCACAAGGGTTTCCGTGAACACACATCCATTATCCTTAGAGGCGGCATAAAACGTAACCCCGTGGCAGCAACTGAAAAAATTTTTCACCTTCTCTGGGTGCCTCAAATTGTGCATACATGCAGGGGTGAGACAGCATAAACAGGTTTAGGAGCAGTTTTTGGAGCAGCGAAATCTTGATTTTGGACCAGAACAACCTTAATTTGGAGCAATTAACAACATTTACTAAGTCATCTTAGGAGCCAAGAACATTAAACTGCACTTTTTAATTCCTGTTTGAAGGTACATAACATTGCAATAGCGTTCGAAGAAGGTTTTTTCTCTAACAAGGTACAGACTGCACTACCTCCTTACAAACTTTTTAAATTTTGAGGCTCTAATCATACAGAGCATAGAGTGCCTGAGCAACTTAATTAAAGGCACTTTCATTATCATTTGAACGGTGATATTATTATTTTTGTAATCCCAGAGCGTGCTGTATGGTATGAGCGTAGAGCCAGGGCAAAAGTTGCCACAAGCCAGGTCGTGCCACTGCACTCCTCGAGAGGCACAATCATAGTTCGAGTAAGTGCAGCAGCCGCTCTTCTCACGGAGGCGGAAAGCAGAAACGGCCGTGTGGTCGAGATTTCGGCGCATGTTAAAGATTCCAGGGCGTTCTAGATTAATCCGGAGCCCTCCACTACGACGCGCCCCATCGCCTGCGCGCGCTAAACCTTGCTATGCTTAACATTGCTATGCTTAGCCACCTCGCTTTTCACAATATATTTTTCTTCAGAGAGATAAATTATTATTGCTGGCATCCTATAATAACCATTCCCACTATCGGACGCTGCTTGGACATTTCGCGGCAATGTAGCCTGTGCTGCAACTTCTGTCGTGTCGATCGAACCATTCCCGCCGCTCACGAGCTCGCTGTCAAACGCAGCAATGACTCGGTGTTTTATAACACTGAAATGAGTAAGAAATTTTTATTTCACGGACGCCTCACACAAGGAAGAACTACGGCGAAGTCATGGGCGCCACGTTGTTTTCGATGAACTCCATCTCTCGAGCTGCGCAACTCCCCGAAACAGATCATCCAACTAAATGAGCACCCAGCCAACCGCTTAATCTAAGCCTGAGTAGAGATCGGGGAAACGCACCGAGTGCCTGACCACATTATCAGCTCCTTTCCTGCACAAACGCCTTCGTTTGTGCCTTCAGTGATATCTTAAAGAATGGCTGGTGACGCCGCCATGTTGTCGCCGCCGATTGCGTAGTGCGCAGCATGCGGGTGGTATTCGCGGCAGCAACAGCGCGGCGTACTTTCGCGAGCAGATAAGGCCCCATGCGGTTCACACTTAGAGCATAACCATGGGAACGAGGGTGCAAAGCTGTCCCCACCTCGTAGCACCCCCGATTTCTCGTTTCTCTTGCCGTTACTAGCGGTAGACCGTTCGATTTCGATTCAAAGTCGACGACCCAACATTGGATTCTCAAATTTGCAAAAAAGGGTCGACCTACAATTGTGTAAATTCCGTATGTCAGCCACGGTATGGTAGCGCCATCTGGGAGGACTGACGGTAAACAAGGCTCTGCAGTTTGCTGGATGCCCAGTGCCGCATTCGCATTCACTTCAAGGCCTGCTTTTCCGACGTCATCGCGGACGACCTCACGAAACACGTGATTTGGCGGGATAATCAAAATTTTAACATAAATTGATTAATTTCTTCGTGAATAAACTATCGTTTGCTGCCGGACTAGCGCTGGGGGCAAATAAAACACCACATCTTTGGAATAAAACACACTTGCACTTTGCCTTCATGGCTCCTTTACCTGCACGTTAGCTTTCATGTGGCACTACCTGGCCGAACTAGAGGCCCCAGTGCAGTCGCCCAGTCCTGTTTCTGGGCAGCAGATTCGGCCAGCAGTCCTGCCATGTCAGAGCAGTGGCCGGAAACTGAGAGGGGCCCCGCTGCATCTGTGTCCCCTAACATGGGCATTATTTGCTCGAAGTGTGCGATGAAACGGGCATAACTGCAATCAGCACAAAGCGAACCGGTGCACGAGCACCACCCCCACCGGCAGGTGCGCCCACCTGGTGAGTCCGGCTGAGCACGGGTGGTGGCTCGAGGGAGTCCAGGCTCAGGGTGTCTGCTGTGGTGGACACCGCGTCTGGAGGCACCGCATAGTCGTCTGACAGCAGGGACTCAGCCGACGTCTCTGCACGCGCACCAAGATTCACTGTCTCACACACTGGGCGCGCACTCGGTCCACACTGTGTCCGTACTGAGCACTGGTGCAACTTGCCAAGCTGTGACTAAGCAGCCTCCCCCACAGTCAATGCCAGCTACTGAGGCGTAGAAGAGTTTGGTGTTGGGCCCCTTGGTACATACCTTGGAGAACGGTGCAACCCACCCTTGAAGACGCGTACACGAGGAGAGAACGGGACAACACGCACGCTGGGACTGGCAGCAGTCTAAAGAATAAAATTTCGAAGGAAAAGCAAGGTCAGCGCATGCGCCGTAAAAGCTAATAAAGTAAGAGGGTCAGCTGATGACGCAATTCAAAATCGGCTCTTTTTCAAATATTCAGCTTCTTTGCCCGACACCGTTAGTGAGGGGACACGCGCGCACTCATCAAAACCGTGCTTTCGCATTTGATAAGCTTCGATCAGCTCCCCCTCGCACCCCTGCCAATTATCTGCGTCTCGTCAGAGAGGGGGCTGCATCCACAACCCGGGCAGTGGTCTGTCCCTCCGCCTGACGTGACCAAAGCTTCATGCTCTTTTACACGAACATTCAGGCAGCGTACCATCTGCCCAATATATGCTTTATCGCACTTCAGCGGTATGCGGTAGATAACATTTGTCGTGCACTTTGTGAATCTTGTGGCATGGCGGGTTGTGCACGTGTTCTTTGGTTTGTGCTTTCCAATTCTGGGACCAAGGCTTGCCAGCTTACACAGTGCCGAAAACACTACGTGTACCCACTTTTTTAAGATTGTGCGATATCTTGAGAATGTACGGGATTACTCCCACTTTCTTACGGTCCTCAAAAGCACGTGCCCTCCCGCCCGATTCTTTTTTCATTTTGTTTCGGCTACCGACTTCAGAACAGTGCCGGGGGAACCAGCCACATTTAAACGCTGAGCTTGTCCGCCAAAACTCTGTTCCATTGAATGGTGACAGCTTTTCCCAAGGGCGGTGCGAAAACACAGTGTTGCTATGCCCCGCTTGACCAACTTGGAATGGGAAGACTCGAATGGCAAAAGCTGTTTCTTAGTGCGGGGAGCGTACATCGAGCACACGTGTCCAGTATTGCAAGAGGTTAGCTTTAAGTCTAAAAACGTTATTTCATTCTGTGAAGCGAGCTCCTTTGTAAAATTCGACTCTCTGCTACACGCTTTGAAAGAGCTAAGAACATCAAGTGAGCCCACCTCTAAGGTTTAGCAAAATCAAAAAGCCATCAACGTACCCGAAGACCTTCGCAACCCTACCGTCAACCGCGTGTTGTCCTAGGTAGTCTTTCCTCATGAACATGCCTTCAAGGCTGGCTTCCACCGTTCTTCAAAGTAGGTACCAACACCAAACTCTTCTGCAATATGTTTCTTCTACAACAGGCGTCTTTCTGCATGTTTACTCGAAGGAAGATCGACCGTCATCGTGTGTCGCTGTGATTGCTCCCCCCCCCAGGCGTCCTAAGAAGCAAGTCTGGCCGGCACGTTCAACCCCATGTTGGGCACTGGAAGTGCGCGTGCAGAAAGGGTGTGAAGTCCGAGACCTGGAGAGAGCTTGGCCATTTGCAAGAATGGCTCAAGTTGCCTTGTTTGAATGGACAAGACAACCATCACTCGCTGGAGACACTACGGCAACAACGGCGTCTGGCGACCCAGCTTACGGAGGTGTTCTGGTCTTCTGTGCGACCAAACCTGCCACGCAAGGAGTCCATCAGATGCGCTGGTGGTTCAGTGACACCCGCTGGCGGGGTGTGCAGCGTTGGCTGTGAACGAGGTCAGAGAGGCACAGATTCCGAGGGGGCTCTGGCATGCGTCGGCCAAGGACGAGGCTCCTCTGCGACTGCCCTGGTGTGCACGTGCGAGTGGCCGAGCCCCCACCAGCCAGCAACGGCCCTCCCCCGCACCCTTGGCGGGGCACTCACCCCTGCGGACCCCGTGGGCAGTGGCCTTGGGGGAGCGGTCGCTGGAACGGTCGCTCAGCGGAGTGCGGCTCGTCTCCTCGTTGTCCGACGAGTCAGACGACTCCCCCGTGAAGGGCATGGACCGGATCTGGGACGCCCGCTGCAGGGGCAGAAAGGCAGCGGGGCACCGTGTGTCACACATGCACCCCTGCTAACTTTCTCCGAGGGAGGCAGGCCCTACTGCACTCAAATTTTTCTTTGCACAAATTCGATCCAAACAAGCAGTTTATGCTCTAAAAAACACCGCGTCAGATATCCTAAGCCTCGTAAGCACAGAGCACACTAGGTACAGTGGAACCCCGTTGGTACGTACCCCGGACTTACGACGACCCCCTTCTTACGACGGATCACTGCAGTCCCGGCAAACGCCCCATAGAAACAATGCATTAAAAACCCCGAAGATATGACGCTCGGGTTCACGCGGTAGGCTTCATACGACGGACCCGGGCTGGGATCAACCGGCGTTTTCCCCATATTTTACACCACTTCGCCGCCTCGTCCCGGCCTTTATTCTTAACCCCCGTTTGACTCTGCTTCATGTGCAAAGGTCCGCATACAGGCGAGACCACTTGCTGACTAGACGCGTGTGATCAGGCGGGTACTCGTGAGCGGGGGTTAACCTTCGATGGCCTCACGCGGCCGTAGTGCGCCAACGCGCCGACTGCCAGAAGTCACAGTAGTGTGTTCAGGTGGCTGGCGGTCCGTGAATTTGAAGCTCCCATTGAGCCGCCGACAAATGCGAAAACACTACGACGCAAACCCACTTCGATGACCCGCTTTGCTCGCCCGCTCGATCCAAGTCTCTTCCTTTCACGATGCTCTCTGCCCCTCTCCCTGCTCTCTGCTTCTCAGTGATTTTCAAAGTGGTGTTGTCACTCCGCTGGTTTCTTTGCTAGCGTGCCTACATTCACGCGCGTCCGCCACAATGGCAGATACACGCATACGTTGGCACCGCCATTTTGCGCCACTCGCTGGCTGCCGCAGCAAGTCCCTGTTGCAAGACCGCGTATAATTTTGCCACAACAGGGTTTACTCGCGAAGTTTGAATCATCTTATCTGCTTCTCACGTTGCTGGGTCTTGTGGGAAACGAAAACATCCATGTGTTGGGCATTTTGACCCAACAGTGACGGCACGGGACCGTTCAGAGGGCGTCTTTGCCCTGTAGTGGAATTCCGTTTTTTTTCATCTCCTCCTTGTACTACAGTTGAACCTCGATATAACGAACCTCGATTTAACGAAATTCGCGATATAACGAATTTTTTCAAGTTTTCTATCAAAATTTCGCTAGATCCATGTATTTTTATCTCGATTTTACGAAGTAATTTCGTGCGGCGCTTTCGATTTAACGAAGTCATGGCGAGAAAGGAAGAACGAAATTCCGGTCGAGGCACGTTTTATTTTGCCTCTCAGAGGCTACATTGAAAACATTCAGCACTCACATTAACTCTTAAAAGGCTAAAATGAAAGGAAAGCGGGGAATTATGCGGTTGACAACAATTAAAAGCGATGAAAGAAGCTGCTCAAAAACCGCTAGCGGTCATGGACGGTTTAACAGTGCGGCCACCATTTTGACGTCTCCATCGTTGCCTACGCCAGCGCCCTCTATGCTTAGACGCATCCTTGCTCACGGTGCTGCTGCCATGGAGGAAACAAAAGTTTTTCTTCCTTTTTTCTTCTTTTTTCTTTTTCTTTCTCCATGGCTGCTGCTCTAGGTTGTGCTCGCTAATAACCACATTAATATTTTGTTCGTCCATCATTAGATGAGTCTTATAAGCAGCATGACCACTCCGAGGGAAAGAAAAATGTTCCGAACAAGAGCCTGAGGAAGTGTCAGTGAAACCGAAGGCCATTGAAGTGATGGATGCCATGGACATTCTGCGGAGGCACGCAGGCACACGCGAATTTTGAAGAGCAAGCCTTGTTAGCACTGTCAGCATACGAGCGTCACGTAAAGCCCACCCTGGTCAAGAAACGCCAAGCACTGCTTACGGACTTATTTCACTACGGCTTGAATATCGAGTGCTGGTGGCAATAAATTGCTCTCCGAACGTGGTCAAAACGTGTTCATTAGACAGCTGCGATGCGGAGAAATCGGTTTCTTTAGGGCTCAGCGGGCATACAAGTAATTGCTTAATCAAATTTGGCCAGAAGATATTTAATGTAAGCTTTCCACTTTAGCGGGAGCACGTAAGCGCTGCTCCACAAAGTGAAGCGGTCCGTGTGTACTCCGCTCAACTCTCAATCATGGCTTTATCTCGAGTGTCGTGGTTGCATCACGCGCCCATACTGCAGAGTCTTTGTGCATGAAAAAAGTCTCGAAAGCTATATAGCCCCCTACCGCTGTTGGCCCGCCGCACCCCTCAACGCCGCGCCTAAGCCTACCACTGAACGGACGAAAGGAGGCGTAAATTCGAACAAGCACCTCGCCGGGGTGAAGTTCACGGGGCATGGACGCGGGTTCAATTAACTAACAGCGGCATTTAATAGTGACCGAAATGAAAAAAAGAAAAAGTGGAAACCTAGCCTGCTATCATATTTAATTGGGGTTGCGGAAAAAGCACCGGTTTTACGACCGGTCGGCTATCCGAATTCCATTGCCTAAGTGTTGAAGCTCTTAATTCACATAATTTTCGCGGCCAGTTTCAGTACAAATTTCGGTTTAAGTGGAGAGGTAACTACATAGCAGTTGTTTCTGAGCGATGGGCAAGGTTTTGAAACCTCAATAACTGGTTAAATTAACTGTAAAATCGAAACCTCAATTTTACGAAATTCTCGATTTAACGAAATTTTCGCCCGCAAGTACGACTTCGTTATATCGAGGTTTAACTGTATCATTCGTTTCGCTTGGCCTTGGCAGTTTGACATGCTCTTTTCCCTTCTCAATTCACTCGACCTCGTCGGCCTTAGGCGCACGGCTGACAGGCTCTACATAGCGCCAGCTGGCATTGGTGTCGCATAGCTTGGCTGGCAAGCTATATCGGATGCCGTGGAGGGGAGGAAGGCACAACATAGGCGCTTCTTCTTTTTTTTTTTTTAACTTATGATTTCTGACAAACATTCGCAAATCACGCGAGAACGCGCTAAATATAGTAGTCTAAAAAGTTCTTGGCTCACATGTCGTGTGAGACCGCCTACAAGGCCGGCATTTACCCGAACACCAGTCGTTAGACACCCCGGTCATACGATCCTTTCTCGTGGTCCCTTCAAAGTCGTATCATCGGGGTTCCACTGCACTGTCATTCACAGAAGGTACGAGCAGGCCACGTTTGCACCTGGCGGCAAGTCGGCGAAAAATGTTCCAAGCGGCCTGTGACAGAGGTAGGAGAAACCTGACCCGTGAAGCTCACACTTCTCCCACGACCTGCACGGCACTCTACCAGGCGCTGACACGTGTTTGCCAGAGGTTTCCATGCCACATCACCGCACTCAACCGCCATCAGCATCACATGCTTAAAACTAACCGCATATGTAGCAATATTCGCATTTGATGTTGCAGTAAAAGAGATTATAAGACGAACTATACGTGCACTTATGATGGCTCTGGAGTCAGCAAGACTTTTTTTACTTGGAAATAATAGTTTTGCTAAAAAAAATACCACAGAACACGCAATGCGTGTACATTTATCGTTCCTACTGCATTTGTCACACAAAAAAAAGACTTTCTACAAATTCTTGACCCTTTGCCCTTCCGCGTCCAATATTTGCCACATCTGGTCTGGCCGAACACCACCCCCTTCACCCTTTAGACATCTCGAAAAGCTTGGCAACCTAACTACGGTTGTTCTATGTGCGGGTATAAACATTTGTGCGACTTTAGCCTCCCTTGCTAAGTGAACGAAAATCAGCCTTGCTCATGGTCAAACACATCCGCACAAAGATCAGCCACCGTCTTCGCGAAGAGTGAAAGCTAACGAAACTACTCCTCCCCTCAATGATACACTTTTTTTTTTTCAGTCCCAAGATAAAGCATTCGCTTTTGTACAGGGTTAGATTTCATTTACTTCAAAGTAAAATGTTATCAGCTGTACATGTCTCTGTTGAAAGCAGGAAACAGAATTAGAAAAGTAATTTTCTTTGTGTTGTGGTGCGGCATCTAGCTGTGGAAGCTAACTGACGATTTCAGAACAATTCTACATTCGATCCGTGATGTGCAGCGAGGTGAAAAATACTGGGTCGACATTTACCAAAGGGTTCCCACTTAATGACATAGTAAAAATAGTTAGTGCACAGTCTGTTCCCTTGGAAAAGAGCGATATGATAGCCGAGGCTAACCAAAGCTGCTTTTCTTAATCATACAAGCAAGTAGCTTTGTAAATATGAAGCTGCTTTTATTACTCACAGTGCCAAGGATTGCTATACTGGGGCAGTTTTTCTGGTGCAGCAATATCTGCTGGACGGTCTACTTCATCTCGATTAATACCAATACGACGTTGGAATTGCACCTAACTCCCTTAGCCTAGGTCAACGTTAGTGCAAGTTATTCTGCGTAAATAACAATGTCAAGCGCAATGCTACCACGTGCATCCACGTTCATGTTTGAAACGCAATATTTCGCATTTCGCACTTTTTTATGTGCACTATTAGATGACATTATTTTTACGTTGTCAAAAATTTGAGTGCAGTTGGCCTTTAAAGAAATCGTTTGAAAACAGCGCAGAAGACGGGACGGAGCAAGTAATAGACGACACAAGCTCCGTCCCGTCTTCCGCGCTGTTTTCAAACGATATGATGTACCAACAAGCCCTTCAGTTCACCCTTTTGCACTTTAAAGAAAAGCAAGGCAGGGGCGTGGAATACAGCCAAACTTTTTGAGCACAGGGCTCGTTCGGGCCGGAGAGTGCACTGCAGAACTAGAGAGAGGACGAAAGAACAGCCACCTCCCTCCCCCTCTTATTTCTTTGCTTCCTCTAGCGCCCGGTATCCCTAGCAGCCCCCTGCCACAAATGCCGCACTTGGTGGCACTTGTGGCTTGCCGTGTCACGCTCCTCTGCGCAGCTTCAGGGTCACGCAAAAAGGCCAACCGACAGGAGTACGCCCTGCTATGAAGCGTGAAAGTTCACACGTCACACGGCAGCGCCAACTCTGTTGCTCTACGACTCGCCGACTCCAAAAATATTCAAAAGCTTGGACTGCTGTTAAGGGTAAAACTGCTCCTTTGTGAAGCAATTTAATTGGTGAGCGCTGTTCGTGAAGTACTGAAGGTTCCGAATGTTCTGCACTGACACCCAATGCGTAGCCATGCCCAGCTGGTAGGCACAACCTCAATCGAGGACACCCACAGTCTGTTTTCTAGCCACGTGCCATCCAATAGACGCCAACCCTCGGGTACAGGGCGCTAGAAGAGAGAGGTGTGTCGTTCGCGGCCGATTAGGGGGCTCCCTTTTCTGCTGAGGAACTCCTGCTGTAAGCAGTGCCCTGGTGCCCGCTGCTTACCACTTGGTTTTAGAAGTTTAAATTAATCCCTAGATCGTCAAATAACTGTTGAGTTTGATTTAAAAACTTGCAGGCTGCCATTTTTTCCGACGCAACAGGGACCCCCGGTTTTTCCCCCGCGCTTCCCGTGGCCGCGAGGGGGGCAGCAGACGCACCCCTTTGACGGCGGCGTAGACAGGCACGCTGAGCTCGGAGAAGGCGCTGTGCAGGCGGCTCCCCGGCAGGGTGCCTTCCAGGCTGGACGCCCCTGCACAGCCCACACAGCCGTGGCCCAGCCCCGCCTGCTCAGCAAGGGACACACTGCCGCACACACGTGGCACGTCACGACAGCTTTCCCTGGGGCCTGCAAATCCTGCCATTTCTGCTTCAATGCACAAAACAAAAATGTCTCCAGCAACTGGTGCAAAGAGAAAAGACACAGCAAAAACTTCTCCGTGGCATACGACGAGCACTCCACACGTGCCATACACCAAAATGACAAGCGTACGACGACATACCTTCTCATATCTTCACAAGGGCAAGTAGGTACTTGTTCATGAAGCAGACAGTGCAAAGATGATGTTCGAAGAAAACGGTGGGGCTCAGGACATGCTCTGACTGTCGACTGAAATTTTAATCCCCAGGAAAGACGTGTGGACACATGAAAATTGCAACTACACAGAGTGCCCATTCCTTTTCACACACTGGCCAGCACAAACCCAAAACACTATAACACAACACAAGTGGCACATGTGCAGACGTAATCAAACAGCAGGGGCGGAAAAGTCAACCTCCTAATCAGCCAGCCTGATAGACGGTGTTGTGGAAAACCAGAAGACCAAGGGTCGGGACGTGCAGAGGGTATACCGTGAATTCTGTTTGCATAATGATGATGGTAATGTCAGGATGCGCGGGAATCGGGGAACGTCTTCTTTCCCAACATCCTCCCCGCCCCAACAGAGTGAATAAGCTGGTCGTCCTATCCCTGTAGTCCGTTTCACTAGCACGGTCACTTAAGTTCGTCCAGTTCCATTTGGGGACCACTTAATCTTCCACTGATGTTTGTAGCGTCGATAACGTTTCCGGTAGGCCAACTTGTGTACGAATTCAGACCTGTAGACAGAGACCACAGCTTGTTTGTTGAAAGTTGGTTTCGCATGAGAGTGGACGATTTTCATCGGCATCACTTGAAGCCGTTTATGATGATTATTCTGTAGATCATGCCTGTTTGGTTTACTGTCTTTTTCTGGTCTTGAGTGTTTGCAGGATAGACGAGTTTTCTGTCGATTCCGAGGGTGCGTCTTTTTGTTGCACCTGATACAGGACTTCGGTAGCCTCCTAAGTTTTTTCTCTTCGTACATTTTAAAATGGTCGATGCGCTTCCTTGGTTGAACGGTCGAACTAGCCGAGCGCCTGTGAAAAGTTCTGGTTGATGCACGTTTCTTTTGAGGAGGACAAAGGTATTTACATTGCTTGTTCAAGCCTCTCTTTGCGATTGCCTTGCTTGTAGCATGTGCAGGCAGAAGCGCGTCGCAGTTTGTGCCCCTTGGGAGCTGCTTCAGTCCGAGGTCTGGTGAAGGTGGCTCACACTCTGGTTGTTCAGTGACGTTCGGCATTTTCTCCGAGAGCTGTGGCTGACGACTGGGTTGGGGCTCCACTGTTCGAAGATGGTCTGGGTAGGCTTGGCCTGAACTGGCTCTATTGGCGATGGGTGTGACCAAATGCGGTGGCGTCGGAACAGCATGATGCAGAGCTGGATGTTCCAGCAGTCCCTTCTCAGTCTTCTTTATAACGGAAGATGCCGGATAATACATCTACAGTAGGCTGCGATTCTGTTTTGATTCCTTGGTTTACAGCGCATGGTTGTCTGGTTTTGGTATCGATTAAAGTCTCTTCCTATTCAAAGCGTGTGGTATATTCTTCCTCGAGACATTCATCATTCGGGGGCTACGTACGGCTCAAACCCTTTGTCTAACAGTTTCAGCTTCGCTTCGTGTTCTTGGAGTTGGTAAAGCAGGCTTTTCAGTGCTAGGTAACTCTGCTGAGGGCAGTCAACGGCGGCAAGAGCTCCATCTCGAATTTTCTGTATCAATGTACGGAGTGCCTGTCGTTTTACGGTAGAGACTCTGATAGCATGGAGCTTCAATAAACTGTCTTCTTTTTTCGCGTCAGCCATCATATTCTTCAAGTGAAATGCGGCTCACAATTCACTCACCGGGATTTCGCAGTGCGGATGAACTTACGTCGTGGTCAACATTTTCATGGGCCCCTTAGAGGGCAGGCCCATCCGTCGGCATCAGTGGGGTCTCTGGCCTCCATCGTCCTTGAACCCAAGGTCGGCTACTTTCGAGTCGTCGAGGGGGCTTCGTTCCTGGGTTTCTTGCACCAATGTTGTGGAAAACCAGAAGACAAAGGGCCGGGATGTGCAGAGGGTATACCATGAATTCTTTTTACATAATGATGATGATAATGTCAGGATGCGCGGGAATCGGGGAACTTCTTCTTTCACAACAGAGGGCTTGCTAGCACATCTGCGGTCTCTCGCAATGTGAAGCACCTCGACTATCTCGCGGGCGAGCCGGTCTTGGTGTTGAAACGGCCCCTCAGTGTCGTCGAAGCACACTTGCCAGAGTGCGCGGAGAGGTGCACAGTTCCATCCTTCTTGAGACTGTCCCTGTGCTGGCGCAAGTGCACGTGGAGGCATCGGCCGGTGTGGCCCACACACAGGGACAGGCCCTCGGCCGGCGTTGAACAAAGCCCACGCTGCGGCTCGCACGGCACCCGCTCTGCCTTCGATCCTCCGCTTTCTTCCTAATGCTGGGACACCACAGTGAAAGCCTACCTGGGGCTGAGAAGGCCTGCCAGCGACACTCGCTAGGCCATGGCACAGCTGGTGCACATTTTTTCCTCCACTGGTTCCGCAGCGTGTTTCCCCCCTTCCCTGCGTCTGCACAAAGGAGACTGCGTGGAAGCGGGACTTTCGCACAGCCCACTGCAGGCACAGGGTCAGAGTCGCAGCACAGAGAACAGAGGACGGGACAAGCGCTGCTGCTGTGCCATGTCTGCTCTGCGACTCCGGAGCCAGGCATGTTCCCTCCCGACGATTCCAGAGCTCCCTCTGAACCACAAGGAGTGGCGTGAGCGGGTCCGGCAGACATGCCCCGGTTCCCTACCTGGGGACGCCAAGGACATCTCCAACACTTCCAGCACTGCGCCTGCCACCATCAAACCCACGCTTCCCTGCAAAGGCCATCCATCAGCACGGCGGTGCGACAGAGCAAGGTCAGCCTAAGCTTGACTCCTCGGGACACGCACAGCGCAGTGCTTTGTCCTTCGCTGGTGTGTGTCCCACGCTAAACTGAGGCTGGCTGGTGGAGGGGCAGGCCCTCTGGCCAGTGCCGTTGGATTAAGCCTGCCCCTTGTGTCTGATCTTCTGCTTGCTCACTCTACGTTACACATGTCTTTCCTGTGCGCCGAAATTTCCATGGCTACACAGCACGTGTCCTGACTGCCACTGTCATCTTTGCGCTGTCTGCATTCTGCCTGAAACCATCCCAGTTGCCAAGAGGAGTGCAGCCTTTACACAGGCGCATGTGAATTGTAGAGATTGCAGAGTTTAAACTAACACAAACCCCACACTTCTGGCAACCTTTGCACAGAAATCTTGAACTCTTCAAAAAGGTTTCGTTCAATTTAAAAAGGAAACAAGAAGATCTACAATCGAGCGTCCCATTCAATGCCAGATTACCTTGCTGTCATTTGGCAGTAGTATTCAATTCAAATTTGATTTGAGCTGCAAACCCCAGCATTCTCACACCTTGGTATTCAGCAGTGAAAAAAAGAAGTCCGTTTGTGTCCACATCCAACTACAACTTGCATGCCTCAAAGATGCACTGACACCACCCCATCCTAATTTCCGATTGCATTCACCGGGTGCCCTTCTCTTGCAGGCAGACAGACGTCAGGGCCAATGTGCTGGCACTTAGTTGGCGGCCCACAACAGCAGCCGTGGCCCCAGCGGCCTGTGCCAAGCTGCCCGGGCCAAACAGCCTGTGCCCGCGTGGCCAAGGCTGTGGCCACTTGCCAGCCCCACCACACAAGGAAGGCAGTTGCAGCTCTCCTCACCAGAGGTCCCCGAGTGCAGCGACTGGATGATGCCGTTGGCCGCCACCTCGTAGATGCGGGACTCCTGCACCAACCGGGAGACACGGGGAGGGGGCGTTCACCGAGAGGTCTCTCCTCCCAGGCTGCCTGCCCCGCCCACACCTGCTTGTGCACACAACAGCCCCCCCGGGACGCAAACACTGCACTCAGCCACCAAGGGCCTGCAAGGGGCCACCAGACGTGCCATCCTCATTGCGGGAACGACACTGTCTCCACGGCGACCAGCTAGCGCCTCTGCTGCTGGTGCCCTGCTTGCGCACCGAGGCATGTGGCCCTGCACTGCACGCTGTCGTCTTGGCCCACTCTTGAATTTCAGCTGAAGGGACAATGTCAGTGGACACCACCACGGGGGCTTCCTGGCCACCACACTTCCCATGGCCACACAGGACCATCGAGTCACGCCGATAAAGTGACCCCCTTAACAAGTGGCGAGTGCGAAAAAACCAATGAATAATTGTCCTCAGTTGTTGCATTAATATACACAGTAGTCGCAGTGGCCCTAACACTGCGTTAATGTGCAACTGCAGGCCTGCACTAATGCACAAGTCGCATCTGGGCAAAAATTAGAAAAAAAAGAAAAGTGCCGCTTCTACATGAGTGGTACTGCAAAGCACGGAAGCCCGCTGAATTACAGCGTAGACCGTTATAACATAACCGCTTACAGTGCGGGACGAGATATAACGAGGGTTTTCCCGGCCACTGGTAGACCTCCCATAGAACGCAACGCATAGGCGTACCGCTTATAGTGCAGTCGCCCAAAGTGCAATATGGCGTTCACTGTGCAGCATTTTGGCCCGCCCACTGGTAGACCAATGCAGCTGGGGCATCATTTTAGGGTCACAAAAAGGAAAGAGAACAGATAGACTCAGCCATTCGACACAGCCTCCTCTCACTTAGACACAGAACACAAAAATTAGAGCCGTTCCACTCAATGTGAAAGCTGTCGGAAGTGCAGAGCAGTGATTCGCCATAATGGGCTGTACCGCCGTTATCCGTTTACTGCTACCACCCCATGCGATTCAAATTTCCCACCTTCGCAGTGCTCGCACGCCCCCTGCCTGAAACTGCGCCAGCGGGAGCTCTGTTCTCTTTGTTTTTTTCTCCCTGCACGTGCCGGCATTGCACTGCCACATTTTGTGTTTACTATCGTAAAAACCAACCCAACAAGCGTCCTTAACTGAAAAAACGCGGGCGCTGCCAGTTAATTACGGATATTATTTCTCAAATGTACCTTTTGTTTTCTTTGCGCTAAACAACGGGAAGATGTATGACAAGCGCCAGCGTTTCACAAGTTTCGAACGCTTATGACTATAAAAACCGCTTGGCTTTCGAAGCCACTGGGGTACGCCAAGAACAACAGCGTCACCCGGGGACACTGCCTCGGTGCTCTGTGTACTTGGGTCGAGCGAGCGAGCTAGGATGACAAAGCGAGCACCTAAAGTGCTCTGCACTTAAAAAACAAATAGACACCCTTCAGTCGGCGTGTTCCCCTTGCACTCGTGTGATAACCACGACCACTTTTGCTTTGGGCACACCTCTGAAGATGGCGAGACCCCCCCACACCCAGGCGGTAACTAGTTGCAATTAGAGCGCTGTGCAGATAAGCAACCACCTTGTCCTTCTCGAACATCTGGAGATAGCGAGTGGGGCCGCGACGCCGGAGGTTCCCACTGCCGGTACGTTACACTGATGATAAGCAGCCACCTTCTGCATCGCAAATGCTACATCCTGCTTCATACTTATCACCTTGTCTCGCCGACATCTGCTCTTCTAAGCGCTAATAAGTGCAGATCCCTCAAAAACATAAACACAAAGCATCAGTTAAAGCTTCGCTCGGGGTTTAGATGGTGCAGCAGTGTCTGATGCAAAAAGACGAAATAAAGACTGTACCTCTGCTTTTAAATGGCGCTCATTTGAGTGATGATAAACAAAGAATGATTCAAAGGTACCTTACGATATGGTCGGATTCATGCATGTGTTGTTAGAGTGGAGTACCGCTTACAGTGCGAATTTTCATGGCTCCCACTGCATAAATTGTAAACGGTGTGCACTGTTCAAATGATTCCCACGTATCAGACCATTGAAAACAGACAAAACCAATAGCTGCTGAAAACCAATAAACATCAGGTCCCTGCGTTAGTGACTTCGACATAACTACATGAGCAGAAAAATTTAAATATTACTTGCTTCTCAACCCACCCCATCTCACTGCTCCAATGAACCAGATAAGCAGTCGAGTGTCAAACAAGAGCTTTTTAACACAACAGTGTCTTATTCCGGGATTCATGAAGATTTCACTTATATCGTGTCCGTCACGGAAGTGATGCCAGTACAACGAAGCAAGCGGCCTGTAAAGGGTGCACCCCTGCACACAGGGTCTTCTTGCGGGGAAGCAACCTTAAGTACTTAGGGTTGTTAGTTGTCGGGTTTTATATTTTAACACAAAAGTGTTTTATGCCAGGATACACCAAGATTTCCCTACCGTCATATCAGTCATGGAAATGACGCCAGTACACCTTTGCCGAAGTGATTCACCACCACGACGTCGCTCGCCAAGCACACCCACAAGACAGCCGCTGACCCGCAAATCATGCTCAGCTGCAGATTTCGCTGCACATTTCACTTTCGTGTTTTACCGATTCCTATGACCACAGCTTTTTTTTTTCTTCAGCTGGAAGCTGTGTGCAAGCTGTACTGATGGTGTTTGTGCTTGGATGATGTTTAGAGGTGCAAGCCCAGTACAGTGGAGTTGCTTTGAACAGTGAGAAACGTCTCCTTTAAAGAAGCCATGAAGACAGAATGCAACCCTGGTTAATTTGAAAGAACTAGCCTATGCATACTCCCCCAGCTCCATTCCAGCCACAAACGATGTTTTTCTTAAACAGAAAAAAAATGCAGAAAATAACCACAAAACGATTCCTCACTACAGGGAGTTAATGCAGGCCGGAGTGATGCACTATGGGGCCAGCACTAAGCACCCAGTTAGCAGTGTTTCAACTGCACGTGAGCATTCGAGCCATGTTCCTTGGTGGTGGCTCAGGTCATGTCGCAGCCGGAGAGGAGGTGCCCCTGCTCCATCTGTTTCCTCCTCACTCATTGTGCCTTTAGTTTTGGTTAACAGAAAAGGGGAACTTGAAAGGGTTTACTTGTCAGGACAAAAAGAATTGGCTGAATAAGCATGAAACGCGAGTGCAGTGCCAAGTGACGACGCATGGCTTCGGTGGTGCATGCCTCTCGATTCTGGCATCGGTCTAAACCAGCTGCCCCCCGGGCAGCTGGTTTAGCTGCTGCAGCTGTTGCAGCAATTCCTCTGGCCGATGAAGTGATCGCGTCACCGGCAAATGCATGGCGGCGCATGCTACTTAGAAAAAACAGTGCCAAAAAACGATACAACAGGGAGCAAAGACAAGCACTGCGCTGAACTGCCAACAGAGTTTTATTTAGAAGAACAAGGGATATATACCCGAATCAAAAATAAGAAAGAGAAAGGGAAATCCCCAACACAAACACACAACAATGGAAGTTGATTGCGGAAATGAAAGCAGCTACGCGTAATGCGTCGATCATGATCTGCCTGTCGTACAACTCGATGGAGGGCGTCTCCCACTGTGTGGTCAGCGATGGCTGCCTCGTGTGTCTCCCTCGCGCGCTGCTCACGATACCGCTTCAAGATGACGGTGCTACCAAACGCTGGTGGGGATAGCTGGCATTGCTGGTAGTAGTCTAGCTGCACACTGTGCAAAGTGAAGGCACACCATTGCCGGGCGCACGAACGCATGCACTGCTACGGCATTGCCTTGCAGAGCATCACAACCGCCCGGCATGTCTCCCTGCCTCCCCCTCCCACTTTCTCGTGCGGGCCCCCCGTCGCACTGTCGATACACTTGGCTCCACTGATGACAAACCACGGCAGCGGCCGCCACAGTGCTGCGCACTACGCAGCCCCCTGGCCAGCCACCCTGGAACGGCACGCGACTGCCCCCCGTGTGAGATTCGCAAGAAGCCCGTGCTCACCCAAGAGGGGAAGCGGTGCAGGGGGGGCGTGGGCGGCCTCCCACCGCCATCCTGGACGACCAGGGGGGGGCCCACCTCCCTGCTCGGGGTGCAGATCTCGGCGTAGTCGTGCAGCTCCTCTTCCGGCGCCACCACGCCCCGACGACACCCGTCCGGCACCCCGGCCCCCGGGCCGCCGGGAGGCCAGCTGCACACACGCACCGCAGCACCCGTTAACAGCAGCCACAGGAGACACGTCTGGGCAACACACTGCTGCGGGGCTCCTGGCTGGGTGATGCGGGGGGACGTGACACGAGAGAAAAAGTTGAAATAAGCACACACATACTGTAGTTTACTACTTTGCAGCTCCTGTACAGGTACTAGGTTGTTGGGAAGAAAATCAATCTCTTTTTGAGACAGCACAATCGATGGTGTGCTAATGCATCTGCTACCCCCCCGGCCAATTTCCAGCACAGCTGAGTGCACTTACAAGAGTACCCTATATCAGAGACACCGATGAACAACTATGGCAGCGTCAACTTTTGGATGCTTCCCGAGGCAGAATAGGCCGCTCAACAGAAGGCTCCAGTGCCGCAATATCGGCTATAACGATCGAATCCGGTTCGTGTGCTGCAATGCGCCTCGCATCCCTCCCACCCAGAAAACGGTGACGAGGAAGCGAGAAGAGGAGGAGAGCAGCTTTCCTTCCGAAAGCCCCTTTGGCCTCGTCCTTGCACCCGCTCGCACGGCTTGGAGCTGGACCACGACCGGCTGCATTTTGGCCTCTTCAACTGCCTCCGCTTTTCCGCAGACGGGGCATCACGGCTGATGTTTTGGAAACGCCCGGGCGGCTCACTCGAGAGGCGGTCGTTGCGCGAATGCGGGTTGCGGACAGCGGGGATGACAGCACGTTTGTGCAGCCTACTCAGGTAGCGCCTTTGCAGGAGGCACGACACAGTCCCTCAGGGTCTTGTTTCCGCCAAGAACTGTTTGCTTAGCTGGTGGGTGAAGCATCTGTCGATGCCCTCGAAAGAGGTGTGCATTCACTTCGTGTACAGCAAACAAAGCTCACCGACTATGGCTTCTTTTCTGCAAACAAGTGGTAGTGCGACCTTGCATGCGAATAAAACGTTTTGAGCTGTTTTGTCTTTTCCATTCCCAACCTGCTTATAAATAACAATTGCCAGTTGTAACGATGGGATTTCCTCGGCACTTGGATGTTGCTGTAAGTTGCCCGATTTCTGCTCGCCTACCGACTGGCCCACCACCATCCGGATGTGTGTCAGCAAAACCGGGATTTAGACGGTGTCTGGAGTGTCCCCTCCATGAGGGGTAGCAGCCAGGCCCCGCCCTGCTTCAGCTCACACTGACCCCGAGCAATGCCCTCACAGATGTCCACTCCACGGGGTGTTGTTCTCCAGGTGCAGCTGGAACACGGACAGCATGAACACAAGCGCTGTGTGTCTTCATTCTGTCCATGTTCCAGCTGCAGTGTTCACCCTTCTCGACCACTTACAACCAACACGCCCAGACAGGCACCTCTTACATTAGTTCCTCAGCATGAAGGATTCCTCTTAAAAGGTACACAGCTATAAAGATGGAAGACCGCAAAAGCTGAATTGGTGAACAACTGCGTATGCTGACCTACACTGATCGAACTAAGGCATAAACTCCTTAGGAATAATTATAAATTAGTTCTCAAACAATTTGTTTTGGTATACAGTGTAGACCATTTATAACATACCGTATTTACTCGCGTAAAGATTGCACTTTTTTTCCCAAAAATATGATGCAAATTTAGAGGTGCAATCATTACGCGACGTAAATTTTTCGCGAAAAAAGTTTGACCGCAGAAAACGCAAGTTGCAGGTCAGAATGTTTCCGATAAGTCTCATGAACATAATCAACACAACAAATAAAAACATAACTCCCCCGACCACCGAATGACCATCGAGCGACACAAAATGCAGTGTTTTCATTACGCAACGCACCGGAATTACGGAACGCGCTGGAACGAGTTTGCCGGAACGAGTTTGCTGCGAGGTGAGAAAAGGTCGACCAATAAGTGGCTGCTGCTGTCACAGTGTGGGACATCAAGACACGGCTGCCAACGCAGCAAGCCGAGTGCGTTTTTTTATATGTCTCGTGAGTACATTATGTGCATTTAGTGAGAGTTTCTTCCGCACCAACAATAAACTCAAGCTTGCCGATATCACTAATATCATCAAGTCCGCGGCAATAACGTAGCCATGCCTGCTTTGAAAGAGGAGAAAACTAAGGTAAGCACAACCATCGTCATCAAACTTGGCACACATACGACATATGGCTGCGGCAAGTGCAGGGTGCGATCACTGCGCGGGAAATAAAAAAAGTCATATTTTGACGACAAGCTTCAGGGGTGCGATCATTACGCGAGTGCGATCATTACGCGAGTAAATACGGTAACCGCTTATAGTGTGCAACTGGATATAATGCGGGTTCTTGTCACCACCAGTTTGCCTCCCATAGGTCTCAAGTGGCCATGCAGACAAAATACAAGTTTGCTTTATTAGAAAGATTTAGTGTTTGAGAGCGCCCTCGGCGCTTGTCCAGCAGCAAACAACACTTCATTCACTGGGAAACTGAACAGTTTGCGCCAAAATTTCAATCCTCCTGCTGAACCGTGCGTTTTCGTGACGTCAACAATGATGCATCATCCAGAGCAGCCTGCTGACCATATCACAGACAGCCGTTCGGTTATCTTGTTCATCGCCCCCTCTCATTGATGGCGCTGCAATACCACTGAAGTGCCAGTGGTCGCACTTTGCTTCTTGCCGGACTTCTCTATCAGCAGCATTTTCATTAGGGCTTCATACCAATTGTTTCCCAAAACGCAAGCCACAACTCAACAAGCGTGGTCATGTGAGTGAGTTGGTCGGTGCTGTGCCAGGCAAGTCCAACGCGTCCGACGGCTGCCAGTGTCAGCCGGCAACCAACTGCTCCGGTTTTATGTGTTTGTTCGTAGCTCAATTGTTCACCCCACAATTGTTACTGCCATAAAAAGGAATGTGCCCTCAATTTAAAAACAAATAGCTCGTTTGGCAAGCTTCAAGCCCGGCCAAATTAGCGTTTGCTTTTGCCGGCCTCAGGCAATTGCATAGGCTCTGTTGCGGGAAATCAGCTAGTGGGGCCCATGGCGATTCCCTTTTTCCCTAATTATGCAGGTTCTTTGAGTGAAGTTCACATTAAAACTGGCGTCAGTGGCAATCTTCTAAATGAACCAAAGCTGTGTTTTGTCTGCATGGCCCCTTTAAAACGCGGTTGGCCGAAGCAAGTACCGTTTATAGTGCGGTTTAATGGCGAGCTCGCTGATCGACTGGTGCAGCTGGGGGACCGCTTTGGGGTCGCAAGAAAGAAAAAAAGATAAAATCAACCATCTCACACAGCGCGCACCATCTGCTTTCCTCTAACCTCGGCACAAAAAAGAAAAAAAATAGACCCCCTTCAGTTTGCGAGTTTACGCAACACGACAACAACTGCCCTTGCTCGACGCACCCCGGAAAAGAGCACCCCCTCTCCTCCTCCACGCAGCAAGTTGTTTCCACATCGTGCTGATTGGGAACACAAGGCGGCCGTTTGCGTCCTTACCACATTGTCCCGCAGCATTTGTTCACAGACACCAAGAAACGCAGCCGTCCTCCCTCACAGCCCAAACACAAAGTTAGAGCCATGGTCGTGGTTTGTAAGACCGTGCAACAGCTTGTGAGACGTACTCTGCATCAGCGGCTGATGTTAAAAAAAAAAGGAGTAAAGAAGAGGCCTCCGTTTGAGTGATGACAAACGAAAGGATGATTGAAAGGTAGGTTGCGACACGGTTGGATTCACACACATCTTGTTTATGGTGTGGTATCGCTTGTACTGCGTATTTTTGTGGCTCCCACGACATATTCGTGACCGCGCCTATTCCCATCGATAGTATGCTAGCGATGGATGCAAATTCAAATTTTGACGCTCTCCGACCGCTTCTGGAGCGCTAACGCCATTCAAATGGTAAATGAAGAAGTATTTTATCAGTTTCGCTCTCGAGTTTCGTTTTTTCCGCCGCGTGGGGGATTTTTAAATGTCTTTCGCCAGCGGGGAGGCGAGCTCACGTGGTTTCAGTTATGGCGTCGCCAGCGCTCACCGATGCTTCGCATGAACGGCGAATTTTGACGGATTCCGATGTAACCAGTGCATGATGGTGGCAGCAGACACAGAAGACGACTTCGATTCGTCAGACTATCCCACGGTCAGCAAAAGTGCGTCAAGTCGCCCCAGGACAACCACCAGGTGTGCAACCTTGAGTTTCGCTTTCTTCTCCTATCGCGGGCATGCGTTGTTGTAAACAGATCCGGCCCTGTTCTAAAGGCCACAGCTCTTATCAGCAGCATGTCAACTTCGTTCGGGCGAGACCATTTCGTACCAACTGTTGGCACTGCACAGAGAGTCGAGTTTTGACCACGAAAACGGCCCGGAGTTGATCTCGGCGTAGCGCTCCGGAGCAGCGGACGGCTGTTTGTGTTTATATTTATATTCTTGTATGTAAGTAACTTTTGGGCTTACACCACTCGTATTTGCAGTATTATTCTATAAGCATTTTATGGTCAAAGTGTATATTTCAAATTGTTTTTATGTCTACCGTATGCGAAGTAGCACTGAGGTTATCACCCTTTTTTTTGTTACTGTTTTTTTGTTTTCACAATTTTTTGATAAAATTCCTGATGCGTCTGTTGTTTGAAATTATCACTGTTGGAAAGCCCCATCCTTCCTCTATCATATCATAACATACACTTTAACGTCCACAGTTTTCTGTGCAAGAAAAAAATTTAATAACACTTCAGCATCGATAATTTTCTGTGGCAAGAAAAAAAACGATTTCCTGGACCACCCAAAAATAACTGGTGGGCACTAGTGTTTAAAATTGTATGTATGCAAACAACCTTTGTACTTAGAGAGCTCATTTTTGGAGTATCACCAGAGTCCTTCAATGCTTCTCTGGTCACGAAACTCCCGGCCAAGTTTCGCACGGGGACAAAGGCGACTGCGAGTGGCGCCACCGCTGATCGGAAGGCATCGGGCGGCCGCCGCTGCTCTGTAGCCAGACCGTCAGGCAGGAACGCAGTAGAAGCACGCCGTTCGCACCAAATTTTTTCGCCACTCACAAAATGACAAGTCCATTTGAGCGGCCCACGACACGTAGTAAAGTGAAAGCGCACTGCTGATAAGGCGGCGAGCGTCTGTTTTACCTTACTCCGTGGTCCGTTCCCTGCCAAACACGCTCTGACCATGTCCCCGGCTGCACCTCTGATCGACACCAGCGCCGCGCCGCGGCAGCGAATGAAGCTTTCCCATAGCGTGACGCCGAGGTTTCATGACCAGAAAGGCATTGAAGGACTCTGGTATTACTTTATAATGCCCTTATGTTCAAATTGTATCTCGAAATTTTTTTATGTGCAACCTGTGCAAAGTGGCATTGATGTTTTCATCATTTTGTTTTTCTTCTTGTTACTCTTTTGGATTTGTTATTTTTTATAAAATTGTAATACATCTGTCGTTTGAATGTATTATTTTTAGAAAGCCCTATTCTTTCTCTATCATTTCGTATCTTACACTTCAGCATCACTCTTTGTCTGAGGCAAGAAAAAAAATTTTCCTGGAACACCCAAAATCAAACGATTTTTCCGCAGTCACGAAAGTGTTAAGCGGCCTACGCTCAAGTATGAATAACACAAGAGTTACAGCTCCCCATGCTCCCTCCAAAGATTGACAGCAGAAGCTTACTGTGAACTGACGACAAGTTGGTGTCACTGTGCGCAATAATCGAGTCCTCCCAGCGGCCAATTTCAGTGTGATTTTTTCCAAGATACCATTAGATCCTGAGAGCTGCAGAAGAGCGCCTTGCACTCGCTCTGGCAACAGTGCGTGTGACCTTCTGCCGACCGATGCGTGCAATTTTGGTGAGAACCTAGCGCAAGGCAGCTTTACTGTACAAGGCAGAGCATGAGCATTGCTGCAAGCCACGTGCAAGCGCCACAGAGACTGTCCACACCCTTTGCGGCCAGCGTCTTCGTCCGGTGAAGCCATGGAGCTGGAGGTGGAGAGGGAGGCCACGTCCCGGAAACGCTTCCGCTCCAGGCGCACTCCGGGGCAGCTCTGCACATGCACGGGGCAGCAGTGGGGCATTTCAGTGCACCGGGACAGAGCAGCAGGCAGGGGCGCTTGGAGTGGCCCTCGTTATTACGAGCTGGTCACAGCGTGAGAGAGACGGCTCCACACGAGCCCAAAGTTTCCTGCCACTGCAACTGCGTGCCATTGTGGACGCTGCCTCCTCAGCAGCGAGTGTTCCTCTCCTGCGTGGAACAATGGCTAGCCGCGCGTGTGCTTTTCCCTCCTGAAGCCAGAGTCAACAAAAGAGGGTCACATCTCTTTCCCCGTCCACCTCGCATGAAGCTTCTAAACAATCCCTGACAAGCAAGTCATTTCAAGTGCCTCTTTCGTTAATTTCTTTCAAGCATAACTTTACCATCATTGCAGCCACCTTTCCACCTGCTTGATCCATGCCAAGTAAGAAGTGAAGGCATGCTTGGTGAAGCACAGACCGCCTACACCCAGCAGAGCCCCACGCTTCTCTCCGCAGTGGCGCACTGCTGGCATGAAACTCGACGACTGGGGGCAGCGCTGGTTTCGGAGAGAGCTCAGTAGAGTGCAGCCACGCCTCTCCTGGCCCTCAGTGCTATTGGCACGAGGCAGCAGAGGAAATGGCCCGCCAAGGAGGCGAGTGCGGCCCTTCCGACCGGCTCCCCTCAGGGCCAGGGCCACCCCTCCCACACTGGCCGCAAGGCACGCCCCACCGAAAGCCGTGCACCCACTGGCCATCCACCACCGCACCTCTTACACGAACGTCCCAGTAGTGGGTGCACGCTCCCACGACTCATCTGCAGTGGTTGGAGCGCCTCACTGGCCGGCTCGCAGTGTGCTCAGCCTGAAATGTCTGTCCCCCTTTCCCGAGCATTGTGCACTTGTGCGAACTGACCATGAGCTGTCAAAAGAGCAAAAATAACCACGAGCAGTGCTAGCCACTCCCCAAGCAGAAAACGCCCTTTTGTTTATTCTGCCCAAGGCGCCTGCCACGAATGGCAGCCCACGCATGCGCAGATCGCTACTGGAAAAAGGTCCCTTCTGATCCAGGGCTGCACTGTTCCCGGGGACCTTCCTGAGTGTAGCTTTTAGAGCGCCCCATCCTGCCACTGTGAGGGGGCAATGTCTCGCCCCCCGTCACCCAGAAGGAACTGCAAGTGAACAGCGAACACACCATGCCTTCACGCCATGCCAGTCATGGCACACTTGTGAGGAAGGGTGGCATCAATGTCAGTGGTGGTGCAACCATCTACAAGCACAGTCGATAATTCCAGGGCGCCTCATTGGAACCTCTGGTAAATCAGAAGTGATGTGCTGGTCCCAGCAATTTTACATACACTCCAATTGAAAGAATTTCTGGGTAAGTCAAAACTAGATCCCACTATATTGGTTCGCTGGAAGTTATTTCGTACAAACAGCATCGTCATTCCCTGATGGAATTCCCCATTTCCATGCTCTGTACTGATGTCGTTTAGAGAGCTGGCACTCCCCCTCTTTGGGGGGTGCTCAGCCTTACTGGCCGCAACAGTGCTGTGTGAGCACCTTGTGTGGGGGACGCTGCAAGCTCGCACGCTGCCGTCCAAACTATCACGGCCACCCGTGTCGTACGCTCGACCCAGCCACGAAAGTCAGCGTACGGAACACCATCAACCCGGGCCTGGTGACAGTGCTGTCCTTCTGCCCTCTGTCCAACTGGAAGTGAAAGCGTCTACGAGAGTCCCCGTCTACGGGAGCCGACTGCACCATACAGGGGCTTCCTTCCTGCAACTAGCTCGAGTGGTCAGTCCCAGACAAGGAGAAGCAAGCATGCAGGTTGAGCCACGGCAGCACTGCCGTGACCGTCTTTTCAGCCTCTTTACAGACGAACAGGAAGCAGCGCTTGGAATCCCCCCAGCTCTTGCGGCCCCACCCGTATCCTCCTCAGCCCAGCTCTCTGTCGCACCAGGAGGTGCCTGTGCGATCGGTCAGCAAGGAGGGCAAGTGGGGAGAGCACTCTTCGGGGGAACCGCCCGTGCCGTGCTTGCCGTCTTCCCGCCACCCCTGCCAAACCTTCCGCCCTTTCTTGAGGCACAAGAGAACCAGGGCAAATGCGAAAGAAGAAATAGGCCCCTGTCGAGCAAGTCGGTGCACACTTGTACCAAAGACTAGAGGCCAACGAACACCCCGACACAGCAGAAACGAGATGGCCTTTTTGGAAACTCCACTTGGTAGCCTGCGAGTCCTGCTGCACATGTGATGACGGATTGTGTTAACATGTGCCGATGCTAGGGAGCGCTTGTGCCGCACCACTACAGGTGTTGTTGTTGTCCCGCGTTCCTTCTCTCGGCACTGTGCTGTCACACGTGTCTCTTATGGGAGAACGGGGCGGAAAAAGGACGGCGACACAGAATAGAAAATAGACTGATGCACTGTTTTTCTTCTTCAGCTCTCTTCTCAATGTTACAACGCAGTAGCGTGTCGTACTGTATGTTTTCTTCTCTGTGTCGCCATCCTTTCCCCCGCCCTTCCCCTGCAATGCTTCACACGTTTCCTCTCTCATCCTTGTGCCCTTACGCTGTTGTGTTGTCCTGTAGTGGACTTAAATAAGCTGCTGCTGTTGATGATGATGACGACGACTGTGGTGGTAATCTCACTCTCGAGTACCATGTACCCACTGGCCCACACCAACCACCCTGGCAGACGATTCGACCTCCACTGGTGCAAGTGGGGGCCCCACCACTGGGAGCCAACATATACGCTAGAACCCTGGTTATGGGACCTGGGTTTTACGACGGATAAGTCGCGTCCCAGTGACATCCCCGTATAAACAAAGCATTAAACACCTTAGTTGTCTGACGGAATTTCGGGCCCGACGCGTGTTATCCGACAAACCATTCAAAGCGCGTAACAAATTGGCCAACGAAATGAAAGCAGCACAGGCCCGTTCCGCGTACCTTGAGCCTGCTCGGTCGGCTCCCTCCGTCTCACCTTTCGTCCCTCCCCCCTGCACAATCCCTCTCCCCCTCTGCTCGCTGCCACTTCCTCTGGTTGTGCCTTTCTTCCACGCAGCAGTGGATCGCCAACGAGGTGGCGCTGACAGGTCGAGGCTTGCGCATGTGTTTGTCGCGATCGGGTGCGCCATGATGCACACTGGCCGACAGGAATCGCGGCAGTGGACGGCGGCCCCAGGCTCAATTGAATGCAGCACGATTGGCAGCTGCACTGCATACCATTCCTCACGCATTTACTTTTTTCATGGTGATTCGGGCTCCCGAGTCCTGCAAAGCGTTAGTTTGTAGTTTGCACTGAAGTTTACTGCAAATCTGTCGCGCGAAACTGAACTCGTAAACGTCGTTGTTGTTGTCACGGCCCCGACGCAGTCGCCCTCCACCAGCACCCACCGTGGGGTGCTGCAGCAGAGCCTGGGTGTAGGCGGGCGGGGCCTCGTCACTGTCGGGGGGCCCCCCCGTGGAGGCCGCCAGCTGCTCACTCAGCTGGGCCAGCCGCTGCCGCAGCTCTTCCAGCTGCTCGTTGCAGTGCTCGTTCTGCTCCTGCGCACCCCATCCCAGCAGCCCCCATCAGCAGCTGCCTGCACCTCGCACAGGCTCGAGGGTACGTCTTCCCTCTGTACGCACCTCTCACCTCGTGTGGGCCGGACAGAATTCCTCACGCTGCTCTCTGGATCCCACACGCCGCGAGGATGAAGGACTCGGTGGCCCTTTTTCATGCACTTCCCTCCTCCCCTCTGCCTCCTCCTTTGGGGACCGATTCACATGGCAGGCCCACCAAAATTTCATGTTTACCTTTGCTGCTGGCTGGTCTTTGCCCGAAATTTACCACAGTGTCAGCCAGCAAAGTGTCCCACTAACTGCTTTGGTGTTTACGTGTTTGCTCATAACTTTCACTGTTCACCCCAAAATTCTTAATTCGATAAAAAGGATGTGCAATAAATTTAAATGCAAATAGCTCATTCGGCAAGCTTACAAGCCCTGCCTAATTTACATTTGCTTTTGCCGGCCTCAAGCAGTCGCAGAGCTGGGCATATGACATCATAGGTTCTGTTGCGGGAAATGAGCTAGTGGGTCCCATGGCCATTCCCGTTTTTCCTAATTGTATAGCTTATTTGGGCGAAGTTTACGTCAAAAGTGGTGTCGGTAGGATTCTAACGAGGTCGAACGAACCAAACTGATGTTTTGTCTGCATGGCCCCTTTAAACGATCTCTTAACAACACTGCTGTCTTTCAGAAGCAGCGGCACACAGCAATCCAGCATGCTCATGAGCCATGCCGGAAGAAACAAAGGGACAAGGTGCCCTCTGTGGTGTGTGAGGGCACGCTCACAGAAGCTTGGCTTGCCTAGACACTGGTGCCAGACTTTGCCTCTAGTACATACTAGTATGAAACTCTATGGTGCCCGCGCTGTACATTGTAGCATCAGTTTTTCTGGAGATTCTACGCAAACTAAGTAAGCAAAGTAAGAAAAGTGGCATTTGTCTTCGTGCCTGGAGGCGTGCGTTGTGCTCCTCGAGCTGCCGGAGGCGCTGTGCGACCCAGAGGCGCACGGCCTGTGCCTGTGCGTGCGCACGCTGGGCTTGGTGGGCGCGCAGCTGCCGCTGCTGGGCCAGCTCCCGCTCCAGCCGCACCACCTCCTCCGCCAGCCGCACCACCTGCTCACCCATTCACCACCACTGCTCCCGCTGCTGCTGCTCCATCGCCCACCCCTGCCTCCTCCTCCCCTGGACCCTGCACCAAGAGGAGGGAGTGCCACAAGGGCCCGCTCTGGCGCCAACGCTTTTTTTTTTATTATTACCCTCATACACGCTGCAGCGTGCACTCACTAAAATGGTACTGCAGACAACATGCGTGGACTTTGCACCAATCGAGAGCTCAGTTTTCAACTAGAATGCACAGCGCAAAGGACACGGCCCAGGACAGACACTGGCGTCAACTAGCCTTTATAGGCAACACTGCCAGGAAAATATACACAAGGGACACAAACACAAGAAAAAAAGAGAAAATTGGCGTGACATCTCACTTTTTCCACTCATGAATCTCCATCGCAATAGCCAGATATTAAAGTTCATTGCGCCTTGTCCTTTGCACTGCGCACTCTAGTCAAATATGAAGCTGAAACAAGCCCCAGCTTCCACTCCAGTGCAGCACTGCATGGTAGGAACACGATCAAGGCAGCTCCGGAAAACACAGCTGTGCAGGACCCAGCACGCCCACCTTCCCCTCCCTGCAGCCACCCGGCCAGTATGCATCTGCTCTGGTCGACCTCGGGGCCCTGCCAAGTGTCCTCACCGCACTCCACTGCGCTGGCGTGCCACCTTCGCCTATGCGACAGGACCCTTTCTCTGGCCACCGACCCACACCTTCTCAGCTGCTATATGCAGTGTGCGTTATTCCCCCATCAGACATGCGCAAGGCACTCGAGAGGAAGCACGTACAACGGGCAAAATGGCAACCATCACTTTACAAGCTAGAAATCATTTCACAAACAAAGGCATTACGAAGACCCGCTCTTGCAGAGTTCGTTTCAGCTATTCGTACGTGAACACTTGTCTCAGTCCTCTTGTAGGAACACACAGAATAGGTGGGGCTCTGCCTCGGTGTAAGCTTGCAATGTGAGGGCCCTTTGTTCCAGGCCCGTGTTTTCCTCGTTTCATTCATAGCTGGCTTGCAGTTTTTAAGCCACACTGTCCCAACTGCCTATTTTGAAGGTGAGCAGCTCACCGTCCTCTATGGACTTTCGCTGGCCTCCACCGTTCACCACAGCAAGTGTGGGACTCTATCCAGGCCGTGACATGTCTGTTCGTGCGATGCGCAACGTTTATTAAACGTGGCCAGAAGTTATGCCGCGAACCTAAAGCGACCTAAAACGTACCAGATCATCACTAAGGGCAACAACAACACATACATCAGAGTTTAGAAAAAATGTTTTCAAGGGACGGACAACCGATTTTTGTCACGTATATGTTCTCTAGCTCATAAGAAAGCCAGCGTTTTATATAGCCGGGCAACCATAACTCTTTCGGGACCGCTCCATAGGCCATCGATCACATATGATTGATGGTTTCGCGAGCCTGCAGAATACAAATTTTCGCTCGATGGAACACCTAGTGCCATCTAGGAGATAGTTTGAAAACTGAAATTTTCTCTTTTGTGAAGCTTCTTTTTTTATCGCCAGGCAGCAACGCATAAGATATTTTATTCTGACGGGCAGTGGTTTCGAATGTAAACAACCATGGCGCCATACTCGCGCGAGCGCAATAAGAAATCCGCCTCATCTCGTCTCGCATATTTTCGCCTTCTAGTTGTGAATTTTAACGATGAGAGTGGCAGTGAAGAGACTGAATGTGGCTTTAGAGTTTGGATTTCAGCTCGAGTGAGGATTCGGGTGTCGATCAGCCTGGAACATCAAATCGCGCTCAAAGGTGGGTGTTGGTTTCGGTTTCCATTGGCTCTGGAGTAGGTATGTGCGCTCGAAATATGTTCTGGATGGTTTATATTTGTATGGTGGTGATCTCCTGCCACCAGCGCAGAAATGGATCAAGTTTTCGCCGATACGAGAGTCCGGTGTGTACCTGGGCGACAACGCAGCCATGGCCCTACTGCCAAAGAGATCACACGCAAAACAAAAAACCAGTTACACCTAGCCGCATCAAATTTTCGCGATGAAGAAACAAAGCATTGCGTTAGATTTTGTATATCCTGAAATAATTTTATTCTTTTAATATTTTTATATTTACACCTTTTTCCATCTTTTTCTGTAGTTTTTTTACGAAGTTCTTACTTTCAGATTTTTTCATGGTTCTATCGTCAGTGTTGAAGTAAAACTTGGTATTGTATGTCAAAGAACATATAATTAGCTGCATTTTGGTATATGCTAAGGCAGGATGGTGCCTTTGCTTTATGTAATAAAAAATTTGTACCGAGACCTCCCTTTTCATCACTTTTTCCAGCGGTCCCGAAAGAGATAAGCAATTTATAAACAAATTGGCAGAAATTATTTTAATGTGGCAGCAAACTTTCTGAAATCGGAAGGGTGGCGGCTCGTAGTGTCGAAACTTGACACTACAATATGTGTCCCTGTCACATGACCTGCAAACCCAGCGGCTGCTGTAACTGCTGAAACGTTTATTCACTTACTGAAAACCTTCTAACACAAGTATTTGTATAAGTTTAAATTGTATATGTATTTTCAAACCTTACTTTACAAATTTTTAAGCCCGCCAACGCCACCCGCCACCACTGGGTCCCTCATTTCCTAAGCCCCGCATTTCACATACATATATATATATATATATATATATTTGAGTGTGTCATACCGAAAACAATACTGGTTCGGTTACAGTTCTGGTTCAGGCGAAATCATTTCGTTCCGGTTCAGTTCCGGTTCGACAAAATCACATACCGAACCAGTTCGTGAACTGTTTCGCGAGCTTGAACCGGTTCGCGAACCGGTTCGATGAGTTGAATTATCAATGAAATTAGAAAAAACATTTATTAGTTTAAAACAACAGTCAAATCAAAACACAAACAAAAATTCAAAATGCTGCTGTTCCCCAAGGGCAGTGGTGCAATTTCAAAGCAAACTTTAAACAATTACGAGATATTAGAAAAACAGGTGAAGTGGCAACGATTTACCACGTAATTTCCCGCCCAGACTTTATGTTGTCCTAGCGACTATCCATAAAGCCACTGCCAAGAGATATGATGGTGGGATATATTTTCTGCCCTTTCCTTTTTTGTTGCAATCGCAGTTGTATGGAATCGCCCATCACGCTAACCTTGAAGCCTTAAATTTAGGCCTGCATACTGGCGCGTTCAAATGCCAGCGCTTAATACATACCAACGGCGCACATTCTTTTATATTAGTAACAAAACAGAAAAATCCTACAATGGGCACATAAATACTACCAATGAATTAGATTATTTGGTCACCCTGAATAATTTGTTAGCTGTCACCTTATCGAATGTGTTAGACACACTTTTTTTAAAAGTAATGTTTAGTTAACACTCAGTCACTGCATTATTGCTCTGACCACTGCAATTCCTTTTGTGATAGCTATACCGGATGTGTGCATTGCAATCAATATGTCATCGTACCACCTGACCCCCGGCCATCGTTCCGTGTGCTAAATTGCGGAATCTTATAACAGAATATGCTGTTACAAAATGAAAGGGAAATTTGATGCCCGGAGCATGAGATGGGACTTTTTGGGGTAAACGCTCTTTAATTCGTCCACAGCAGTACTCCCCTCCGGAACGAGTAGCAGTAGAAGTAATGTAGCGAGTTGGGCAGTCAGTAAAAGTGCACCTTCGAAAAAAAGCAGATCTAAAAGAGGCAAAACTGCAGAACAAGCAGAAAAGATGATCGCTGGGCGAATGCGGCAGTGTGAGGTACCGGCCTGCGTTTCTGCACGTGTCATCTGCTTTATTACTGTTTCTGCTTCCAAGACAAGGTCAAGGGCAGCGGTTTCTTGCCAAGGGATTAAGTGCGCACCTTAACAGTTTTCCCTGGCATATGTGTTGTTATTTGTATCTGTAAAAAACAGAACTTGTCCACTGTACCATACTCAAAAACTGACCATAGAACTCACTTCCTCTACACTGATGACACGTTTGGTTGTGAAAGGCAGATCAAAGAAAAGTATAAAGCAATATCCACATTTTGGTGCTTTTTTTTTACTTACTGAGTTTTACTTACTTCTTGCGTAATATTTTAAAACGTGATTCGTCGTTTCTTTTTTGTTGTTTTCTGTGTAAACACATTTTTAAAAAATACTAGCGCATTTGATGCCCCGTGCTATATCTCTGCACCGAGGCGCAGCTTATGTTGCAGGCCGGCAGACTTATTTTAACCAGCTTGTGATATTAAACGTGGATCAAAATCTCGATACACGGACGTTCTCAATTTCCGTCTACTTCAGAAAAATGGTCGTGGGGAAAGGAGATCGAGGCCACTTGTGGTCAGCAGCAAACGGCTTAGCCACTGAGCAGCTCCGGCGGTCACACTTGTCAATTATTAACAATTTGCAGGTGTCGGACCTTTTAAACAAATTCTGAAATGCAAAAAGTTTGCACACATCAGTTGTGGACTTTCGCTGTTGCGCAGTGGAGCACTCCCGCAGCCTAACTGCTCTGATAAAGTCGCAGCTAGGGAAGGGCAAAGTCGTTTTATATCCCCTGCAAGCTGCCGAGAATGACATTTTGTTTGGTCAGCTAGTTACCGGTAACGTGTCACTGGTAACTAGTTACTGCCCAAGACTGGTTTTGACTCAACGCACGCTCATGTGCGTGGAAAACATTTTGACACTTCGGACGTCGCTCGGTTGGACGCGTTCGTATCGCTGCAACGCAAGTTGGATAATTAGAGAGCACAAGCGCCAATGTACTCTGAAGTTAAGCTCGCTGCGAGGCCGATTGCGGGGCCAGATATGAATAGGAGAAGGCTCGCCACCGTGTCCGGGAAAGTCCTACCGTCCAGGGTGAGCAGACAAGGGTAAACAGACAGCTTCTTTTGTGATGCGCGCACCGTGTTAATGAAGACAGAAATTTCGTCGGTGTTGGGCATAATTTAGGCACGTTGTGTGGACAATGCAATTGAAGGACTCTGACAATACTTGAGAGAGGCCGCCCAAGGGTCGATGGATGGCACACAGACTGGCTTTTAGTGGGTTGGTTTTCATTAGTGGTGTGCTTGTGTTTTGATGATTACCTTGGAGTCTACGAGTAGAGACTGGAACTTTAGGCAGAAAAAATCACGGTTTTAGGCACCTATAATACGCATTAAAATTTGCCATTTAGGCATATATAGGCATCAAAGACCACCGTTTAGGCCTATATAGGCGCAATATTTTAGGACAAATTTTTGACTTGCAATGAAAACAGCGGACAAATCTTGATCTGTGGCAAAGTGGTTTTAGTTCCTTCAAGAAAACAGGCCAGAGGAGCAACAACACTTCGGCAGATTTTGTAATATAATTATGAGGTATAACGTGCCCACCCTACACAGGCGATGAAGCATGCCACTCCAGATGAATTTTGACCACCTGGGGACCTCTAACGCGCGTCAACATCTCCAGCACACTGGCGTTTTTGCTTTTCGCCTGCATCACAAAAGTGGCCACGGCCAGCCTTGGGCTCTTCAACTGATTTACGGTGTATAATAAAAGACATGACAAGCCAGCACTACTTCAATGCTGTATGCTTGAAGTTTTGCCTCCTGTTAGTCGATATTTGTTTGCGAAAAAAGAACGCCTTCCATCTGGAACATCAGAATATTTATCGCTCAGAAATTTTCTCACCTCTTTTGGCACAGAGAATGAAGTTCATGCGTGTAAGTAAAACCGCTAGTGCTTCTCTCACTACGCACACGAAGTTTGCCCATAACCGCATGTTCACGAATAATAGGGAAACAAAACTGCATCAATGTCTCATTTGTGACCAACCTATATACAGGGTCGTTCGTTTTCATTTTACCAGATGTTTCCGGAGAATCGGGTTAAACCCATTTCCCCCTCGAACGGACCTCTCCAAAGAAGCAGTCCGCACAATCGTGTGCTGATGGCGCCCCGTGCTCAGCCCGAACCTGCTGAAGGCAAGCCCCACAAACACAGCTTCCCAACTCGCTCGCTACCGCAGGCTGGCAAAGGCTGCACTGGCATGCTTGGATAATGGAAGCTGTGCAGTCGAGAAGAGCACTTTCTCCCAGTTGCGATACATTCAGCAATCAGAAAGGTCGCGAATGAAGACCGACATGTTATTTCAAGCAGATGCATTTGAACAAGGATCAGCGAAAAATCGATGAGCAGCTTTTCGCAACTAAAATGTTTCATTTCTGATAAGTTATCATTGCTCGCTACTGTCATCATTATTGATTCGTTTCTAAACAACTGGCCAATTTCAAAGTGCTTTTTCTAGAAAATGCGATGTACCCCCGATTACAAGCTCAAAATAAACACCAATTGTAACACGTTAGAGTTAAAAAGCTCGTGATACCCTCATAAATAAACCCAGTGTGTTACGTAGTACATGTGTAGATTTAACCCGAAAAAAAACCCCGAATTTCGGAATAGTTTTACAAAAAAAAAAAAAGATTTCTCCCCGATTATCACTTCGAAGAATAACAACCCATTTTAACCCCGCGATTCTGAAAATATATAGAACCCGAAAACGAACAACCCTACATGTATAGCTCATTCTGCCTATTGCAACAGTTCTGCCTCCTGAAAACGTGCGCCTGCTCTGCCTCATCGCACAGTTGTCTTGCAGAGAAGCAACCTTCGCTGTCCATGACCGAGTTCGCTTTCCCAGCAGCCCAACCCACGCACCGCCTCAGACGGCTCTCTGAGCACCACTTGGTTCGCAAACTCGAGACGTCGAAAACTTTGGCTGCTTTATTACATATTTGCTGGACGCGTGTATTTTGTAACGGCGGAATCTGATGACTGTTAACGGCGCAAATTGAATCGGAAAGAATTTTACTACGCGGCAAAAGACACCATACAACAAAACGATAATGCGAACAACGCTGCAAGCGAATTAAGTCTGCGATTGAATATGTTGCAGACGCCACCTCCATTCCGGTAAACGACGAAAATGAGTACGAAACGGTGCTTGCTTCTGCCTCTGATCACCAGCACCACACAAAAAATGAACATTGTTTGAAGATCAACAATAGAGCGTAAAACACGCCCGCCCAGAGAGCAAACCGAGCATCGACAAAAGACCCCACATCAAGTTGCCCCGCCGCAATCACAGCGACACGGGTTTAAACTTTGGGTGCCGAACAATGGGTTCAGCGTACTACGAGAGAGTTGTTATGACCCCAGCGTTCAGTACCGAAGAAAGACTTGGGCGACGTTTCTCGCACGAAAAGAAAAGAAAAAAAGAAGTGCTTTCTTCGCTACAAATTTCCAGAAGTTTCGCGTACTGTGACAGAGCGCAAATGCCAGAGCGGCCCACGATCGCTGTCGCACAGATGTGCGTGGGGAAAGTGCAGTGAGGAATGGGCCGGCTTACAGCAGCTTCTCCAGGCAGCCCATGGGCTCACGGTGATGAGAACAACGGTACGCTGGCAGCGGTGCCTCGGGAACAACAACAATGCGCACTGCGATAAGCACACTCCGGGCTCGGATAGGCTGGCTAGACCGTTAGGGTTACCGCGTCCATCAAATCGCTGCTCGGCCGACCGTCGAAATAATCGTCCGTCATTTCGTGCCTCGCAAGCTCAGTTCGCTTTAGTTCAGCGCGTCAGCGCACCAGCGCAGGTGTCGCCACTGAACAGACCTCAGCGCCTCCTCTACATTTTCTTTTAGCGCCTGTCAGTTCGCGCTCTCAGACTGCCGTCAGTTGCGCGCGCCGCCGCCGCATTTTCCAACCGCCTGGGGCGCCACCTAAACAGGGAATCCTTATTGTGGGAAAAAGCTGGGTGGACTCTTCAGTCCAGGATCCCATATGCCTTGCGGGTCTACCATAGAGTTTCATACAAATATTGTAAGAAACTCTATGGGGTCTACATAAAGTTGTATGAAACTCTATGCGGGTCTAGGCCCACTCGTCACAAGTCCACTCGTCATAGGCCAACTCGTCACAGGTAAACTGGTCAGGAATGCCAACTCGTCACAGAGCATTTCCTACAATCGTCACACGGAAAACTCGCATTGCGAGCTTGTTTTGGAACGTTAAAGCGATGTTTCCGCCTGCTATATATACGTAATCCATTTAAAAATGATGTAGGCTAGCCAGTGTTTTTAAAAGTCTTGAAGTGTTTTGAAACTTTGAAAGTTTTTGACGTAGGAAGTTAGGTAAGTATGCCGTCATACCGAGTTAATTATAGTAAAATGATAATAACATGCAAATTTGGTGTAGTGTGTCGCGTCTCGACTAGATGGCGCCACGGCGACCATCATCATCAGTGGACTCTAGGCGCTCTAATAAAGCAAGCTCCCCGCCGGGGCGGGTTATGTTCCTGCTGGTAGCACTCTACTGCTGGTAGCATCGTATGTGTGCGTGTCTCTCAGGGCTTCGTGCTCTGCCGGGGCGGTCCCTCGGCGTACCCCGCTCGGCCACCCTCAACATGGTGTCAGAAGTGGCTTTAGTTCTTTGGTTCAACGCTCGTCCGTAATTCAACGGTTCAACCAGTTCAACCCCGTACGCCCGTCACGAGACAACCGCCGCCGCCGCCGCCGCGCCGCAGCTGACTTACTTTTTGACGTTCTTTGCACGAGCGTGCAGACTGTCCGGCTCGACAAGCAACTTGCAATTTCTGCAGCAAGAAAGGGCATTTCGAAACTGTCTGCATGAAGAAAAGATGCAACTCCAAGCGCACTCGGTCTTCAGCAAGCTCCATTGAACTTCATGCGGTGGCAGAGAACCGCCCCAACGCCAAGTTCATCGAAGTACTCGTGAATGGCTCCACTGTCGTTCAAGGTCGACTAAGGAGCCGAAGTTTCGGTCGTACCAAACTCATTTTCCAGAGTTCCGCCAAAACTTCAAGTTCCAGAAGGCGAGCTCAAAGGTCCCGGTAATCACACGTTGCCTGTCCGGGGTACATACCAAGCCACACTCACGTGGAAAGACAAGTCCGTGGAACAGAAACTGTATGTTCTGGAATCCAAAACAGTTCCCTTGTTAGGCTTCCCTGCAATTCAGGCCCTGGGGGTATGCAAGTTCCTTGACTCACAGGAGGCTCACAGGAGGCTCACAGGAGTTGTCCGGAGAGCTGCTCTTAGACCCTGGCCTTTTCAAGGGACTGGGGACATTGCCTGACGCCTACACAATCCGTTTGAAACCCGGGGCGACGCCCTTCTCACTAAGTGCCCCGAGACGTCTTCCTTCTCCATGAGCCCATCAAGAAAAAACTGGACAAGGTGGAATCGGAAGGAGTGATCCGCCGCGTCGATGCTCCGACAGAGTGGTGTGCTGGACTGGTAGCTGTGCCAAAAGGTGATGGCGATTACAGGATCTGCGTAGATCTCTCTCAGCTTAACAAAGCCGTCCTTCGCGAACGCCACATGCTACCGACGGTGGAACAATGCCTAGGCTTGCTTGGAGATGCCAAGTTTTTTTCTAAGCTGGATGCTAAGTCAAGTTTTCATCAAGTCATGCTGTCTCCACAGTCACAGCTGTACACAACGTTCATTACCCCGTTTGGTCGCTATTGCTTTCTGCGGCTGCCATTCGGCATCACATCGGCACCCGAGTATTTCCAGAAGCAAGTGTCCAGGATACTAGAAGGCCAGACCGGCGTAGTGAACATGATTGATGACACCCTTGTCTTTGGCAAGACTCGTAAAGAGCATGACCAGCGCCTCCAGCAGGTCCTCGCACGGCTCTCCAAGGCAGGCATCACGCTCAACCGAGACAAATGTTCCTTCGGCACCAACAGTGTCAAGTTTGTAGGAGTCGTAGTGAGTGCCCACGGTATTTCACCCGACCCTGACAAGGTGGCAGCTATCAAGCGTCTGCCTGCTCCCGAAGACCTCTCTGGCGTTCGTCGTCTACTGGGACTCGTGAATCATGTGGCATGTTTCTTGCCGAATGTTTCTGACGTCACCGCACCTATTCGCGCCCTGCTTCAGAAGAACTCTGAATGGACGTGGGGCCCATCGCAGCAGTCTGCTTTCGGGAAGCTAAAAGAACTGCTGTGCTCCGAACGGTGCGTTGCAACTTACAACACCCAGTACAAGATTACTGTTTCAGCAGATGCAAGCTTCTTTGGCCTGGGGGCCGTGTTTCTGCAAGAGCAACCGTCCGGAGAGCGCCGAGCAGTTGCCTTCGCTTCAAGGTCTCTCACGTCGGCAGAAACAAGATACAGCCAAACCGAAAAGGAAGCATTGGCAGCCAGCTGGGCTGTGCAGAGGTTCGACCAGTATGTCCGTGGTCTGGACTTCATCCTGGAGACCGACCATCAGCCTCTCGTTGCACTTTTAGGCAACATGGAAATCGACCTCTTGCCACCTAGAATCCAGCGCTTCCGTCTGAAGCTCATGAGCTACCAGTACAAGGTACTCTATGTACCCGGCAAACTCTTGGCTACAGCTGACATGCTCTCTCGAGCTCCTGTGGATGCTCCTTCGTCGCAGCAGGCCGACCAGGTCGAACTCTACGTGCAAGAACTCGTCCGCTCCCTTCCAGGCATTGTCTCCACACAGTGGGACGACCTGCGCCAAGCCCAAGCATCTGACGGCGAGTGCGACCTTCTCGTGGAGTACTGCACCAAGGGTTGGCCCAGACAGTCTCGGTTGCCACTTTATCTGAAAAAGTATTGGCAACACAGGGGAGACCTCACTGTGTGTGATGGTTTGCTCCTGAAGAACACTCGCATTGTCATCCCCACCTCTCTTCAGCGGTACATGCTGGAACTGCTCCATGAAGGCCATCAAGGGATCAACCGCTGCAAGGCAGTGGCACGAGAGTCAGTATGGTGGCCTGACATCAACAGCCAAATTGAACACACCGTCTCCAGCTGCCCCAAGTGTGCTGAGACTCGGGTCCAACGTCCAGAACCCATGATGGCTACAGTCACACCAAGTCTTCCTTGGGAGAAGGTGGGCGCCGACCTCTTCCACCTGAATGGCAGGGACTACATTCTTCTGGTTGACTACAGGTCCAGATTCCCCGAGGTCATCAGCCTTGGGTCAACATCAGCAGCAGCAGTAATCACAGCAATCAAGAGCGTTTTCGCCCGCCATGGTATCCCTAAGTTACTGCGCACAGACAATGGTCCTCAGTTTGCAGCCAGGGAATTCGGGGACTTTGCACTGGCCTACGGCTTCCATCACGTCACGAGCAGTCCTCGTTTCCCGCAGTCAAATGGGGAGGTGGAGCGAATGGTCCGCACTGTCAAAGACCTCCTAGGCAAGTCGGAAGACCCGTACCTGGCCCTGCTGGCCTACCGAGACACACCGGGCGTCAATGGACATAGCCCTGCACAGCAGACGCCTGCAAACTCGCATACCCAAATCGGGTAACCAGCTGAAGCCAGGCTGGCCGTCTTCGGTAGAAGTGGACCAGCGGGATCGTGCTAACAGGCAAAGACAGGCAAAGGACTTCAACAGAAGACACGCTGCTCGTGAACTTCGTCTGCTTCAGCCAGGCCTTGGGTCCGGGATATCAAGATTCCAGCTGTCGTCTTGAGCCCAGCGCAGCGTCCGCGCTCGTATGTGGTAGAGACACCCAAAGGGGTGCTGCAGCGCAACCGCAGTCACCTTGTTCCTACTAGTGGCCACCGGGAGTGAGCAAGCGTCCCCTTCTGCGTCACATGGTGCGACACCACCAACTGTGCGGGAGCCCACTGCGCATGTGTCACGTTTCGGTCGAACCATTCGCTAGCCAAGGAGGCTGGAATTGTGAGGGGGGGATGTAGTGTGTCGCGTCTCGACTAGATGGCGCCACGGCGACCATCATCATCAGTGGACTCTAGGCGCTCTAATAAAGCAAGCTCCCCGCCGGGGCGGGTTATGTTCCTGCTGGTAGCACCGTATGTGTGCGTGTCTCTCAGGGCTTCGTGCTCTGCCGGGGCGGTCCCTCGGCGTACCCGCTCGGCCAAGGAGGTTGTATAAAACTACAACCTCCTTGCGCTCGGCCACCCTCAACACATGGCACGCACAAAAAGTAAACAAATTGTGATAAATGACGCAGTGAATAGGTCGTACATAAAATTAAAAAATGCTTATTGCACTCGCTTTATACTGTTGTGCCATTTGTAGTATTGCACTGTTGTCTCGCTGTCTCGTTGTGTAGGCGTCTTCAACGCTTGGTTCCGACGTTGTTCACTTCATTAATACCGGAAGCGGATGTTGCGGGCAATATTCCGAAGCGTATTGACTGGGGTTCAGCCGTCGTGATCAGCCAGGATTCTTGCGATGCGATCGTTGGCATCTTGGTATTTGCGTGCAAGCCGTGGGCGGTGCTGTCCGGCGATGACTACTTCTACCACCGTTAAAAGCGACAACGGAAAATGTTAACAAAAGGCCCCACAAGACTTCTAGGGGCGAAGCTCCTAAAGCCATGGGTCTGTCCATCCCTTGTGTCTCGTGGTACGTGACCGCCGCATGCTTTCGGAGATGTCGCAAAGTGGGCCGCGTTGCACGCGCAAGAACCGGCTGCAACCGGCAGCGCAAACTCGGCACCGGGAGCGCGAGCTTGTCTGTGTTCGCCAACGGAGGCGCGAGCGCACGTGCACTGCGAGGGGGAGATCACGCCACGAACGCAGGCAGTCGTTCACTTCTTCCCCAATCCCAATAGTCCCAGACTCCTTTTTGCGAGAGCTGCAAACTATACGTAGAGAGCTGTCCCAGCTACGCCAAGAAAACGAAAAACTTAGACAGGAGAACAAGGCTCTTAAGCAAGCTACGCATCAGTCATCGGAACCCCCCCCCTACTCTCGCTTCCCAGCCATCCTCTCCTCCTCCCAAACGTAGGGCCATTCAGACAGCAGTGCCGTCGGACGAGGGACCAGAGCCCACAGAGGACAGACTGGTCGCGGTTGAAAGAGCATGTCAAAGCGCTCTAGCCGAGCAAAAGGCCGAATACATTCACCTTCATCAGACACTTCTGACGAACCAGGCCACCATGCCGGCCACGATAGAGTCGATACGTGCTGAATTGCACAAAACCATCGCGGACCTGGCAACAGCCTTGGGCGTCTCGGTAGCCCCTCAAGCAATACCACAACCCATGTTTGATTTAACGCATGACCCAAACCAAAGCCAATAATACGCTACGTGTGTGGCAGTGGAACTGCCGGGGATACAAGCGCAAGCGAGATGCCCTAATGCTACATATTCAATCCCAAACTAGAGCTCCCGACATAATCGCCATACAAGAAGCGGGGACAGAAGTTAAATTGCCCGGCTATAAAGGCCTTCAGGGCTCTAAATCATCCCCTACAGCCATGCTCGTGCAACGGAATCTTACGGCAGAGCTTATCCAGCTCGATGAACTTGAGATCCCACACGATCTGGTTAGGATATTTCCCCGCTGCAAGACAGACCCCAGTTATTTCATCCTAAATATCTACAGCAGCCCGCGAGCCCATCATCACAGATTCGGCTCTCTTTTTGCAGCAGTTAAAAGGAAAGCAAACGGCAATCCAATAATTGTAGTAGGTGACTTCAATGCCCCCCATACTGCCTGGGGATACTCGTACACTACAAAAAAGGGCAGACTGCTGTGGGAACAAATTCAAAAGTGCCACCTCACAACTGAATCCGACCCATACACGGCCACTAGAATAGGCACTAGTGTTCAGCGTGACACTACACCAGATCTCACGCTTACAGCCGGGATCACACACGCACACTGGTTATGCACGGAGCACACATTAGGCAGTGATCACTTCATTATTCAGACCGAGATTACTACCGCGCAGCAGCTAGTAACACCACCCAAACACGCCTACATTACAGACTGGGATAAATTCCGCAAAATTAGAACACAGCAAGCTAACGATGATGTGTCCACAGCAGCAAACATAGAGACTTGGACCCAAAAGATAATCCAAGACACCCATGCAGCCAGCAACAGAGTAGACCCAGAAATACCATCCTGCTGGGTTGATTCACGACTCCAGCACCTCTGGCAAGTCTACCGCAGCATGCAAAAACGGTGGAGGCGAAACAAGCACAACAGAACCCTTCGCCGAAAGATTGCGGATTTACAAATCACGATACAGCAATACACGAAGCAACTAGCTCGAGAACAATGGCATGATATCTGTGATAAACTAAAAGGAGCACTCAGTATGAAGAAAACATGGGTTCTTCTTCGACACCTTCTTAATCCCCTACAAAATAAGACAGATAAATTTCATCACATCCAGAAGCTCATTCACAAAACTCCCGGCTCCGTGACAAATCTCATTAATAAGCTCCGTAAAATTTATATTCCGGAGGGCGAACAAACAACTCTCCCAGACTATCGTGGCACAGAAAATCCATCACTAGATGAGGACATCACCGAGGCAGAAGTTAGGAATGCTATCCAGAACATCAGACCTGGCTCAGCACCGGGCCCGGATTCCATAACTAACAAGATGCTGCGCAATCTGGATGATTCATCTATCGCAGACTTAACAGCTTACTACAATTACTATTGGCGTAAGGGCGTAAGGGAAATCAGCAAAAATCTCTTTTATCCCGAAGCCAGGCAAGCCCATCGCCTTAGAAAACCTTAGACCGATTTCATTAACGTCCTGTGTTGGCAAAGTGCTCGAGCATATCATATTAGCTCGCATTACTCAACATATAAACCAAACCAATGCGCTGCCGTGTGAAATGGTAGGGTTTCGCCCAAAACTGTCCACTCAAGATATCTTGCTGCAGTTATCGAACGAGGTCATCCAGCCGACTAGCAAGGTAGATACTACAGCACTGCTGGCCTTAGACCTAAAAAAGGCCTTCGACACAGTGACACACGTTGCTATCCTTACTGGCCTGGCATCTATTAATCCTGGACACAGAACGTATAACTACGTCAAAGCATTTTTGACGGCGCGTACCGCAACAATACGGATTGGTCACAATGAAGATGGTCCATTTAATCTAGCAAACAGAGGCACTCCTCAAGGAGCCGTTATTTCATCCCTCCTCTTCAATCTGGCTCTCCTTCGCCTAGCACACGAATTGAAACAGATTCCAAATCTCCGTTTTAGTTTGTATGCTGACGACATTACGCTCTGGGTCACGGGGGGTAGCGACGCGCACATCGAAAGCACCCTTCAGGCTGGCGCAGACGTGGTCTCAACTGAGGCTTATAAGGCAGGCCTCGTGTGCTCTCCCACGAAATCAGAGCTTCTCATTCTCCCTCCCAAAAAGACAGCATCTGCAACCTCTAAGTTCGAAATTCTGGTACAAGGTCACCTCGTTCCTCAGGTACCAAAACTCAAGGTGTTAGGCCTCATTATTCAGCAGAATCGAACCAATTCAGAACTCATAAGGCAATTAAGTGCCCAAGTAGACCAGCTGATAGCACTCATCAGAAGGGTGTCCAATCGAAATCGAGGTCTGGGCGAGAAAGACAGACTCAGCCTCGTACAGGCATTTTTCATTAGTAGGCTCGTCTATACCTTGCCCTACATTCGCGCTAGCAAAACGGAGCTAACTAAAATCAACTGCCTCATTCGGAAAGCATATAGGGCGGCTCTGCAGCTACCTCAGCATGTTTGCACTGCCCGGCTTAATAATCTTGGGGTCTACAATACTGCTGAGGAGCTCATCGAGGCGCACCTCTCCTCACAGCGGGAACGCCTAGAGCGCTCACCACCAGGTCGAGAAATACTTAAGGCGCAGAATATCCCTGTATCAGACCTGGTGCAGGAGGAATGTTCCATCCCGACAGATGTCCGAGAGCATCTTATCGTTCGGCCTCTGCCCAGGCATATGCATCCGGTTTACAACGCACCACGACGACTCTCAAAGGCTCGAGCCCTCGCCCGACAGCTACCCATCCGGCCCGATATCGTCTATGCAGATGCCGCAGAATACAGGCACCGAAATGCCTACGCGGTGGCAGTTATCAACCACCCGCACTCCCCCCCAGTTAATGCAATCACCATCCGCACTGATTCACCAGCTAAGGCGGAAGAGATGGCAATCGCTCTGGCTCTTACTTGTCGGCCACAACCTAGAATCATAATCTCAGATTCGAAACTGGCCATTCTAAATTTTGCACGAGGCAATATCTCCTCGGATGCGCTCCAAATTCTCCAACAAAATCCACCCACTATCTCTGTGGAACTCGTCTGGGCCCCTGCCCATGCAGGGCTACAGGGGAATGAGGCGGCACACATGGCGGCCCGAGAGCTTACACACCGGGCCGGCATGAGCCCCTTTCCCCACCACGGCGCCAGGTCCACCAGAGACAAGCTGATCACTTTTAACGATATTACAGAGCATTACCGTCTCTCCCGTCGTATCTACCCACCATCCCATACATCCCTCCCACAACATAAAGTGCGAACATGGAGACTCCTTCAAACGGGAGCCTTCCCAACGAGATCCCTCCTCCACCACATTCGCCCGTCAGAATTCCCCTCTCCCGAATGTCCCCTTTGTGGTGCGTATGCATCACTCACCCATTGCATGTGGGAATGTCCTCAAGACCCTTTCCCCCCAATCACCAGCAGCGAGCAGTGGGAGGAGGCGCTGGGCAGCTCCGACCTGGCCACCCAGGAGCTTTTGGTTGAACGAGCTGCTTTAGTCGCCACCAGCCTGGTGGCCACCCCGTCTCCTTAACCCATCTGTTCATAATAAAGTTTTCTCTCTCTCTCTCTCTCTCTCTCTCTCTCTCTCTCTCTCTCTCTCTCTCTCTCTCTCTCGGAGATCGAACGAGACGCAAGGACCTTTGCTCGTTTCCTCTCGTCTTGTTCGGGCACAAGTTCGCCCTAAATAAAAGTTCTTTCTTTACCGTTGTGTCCCATCCTACGTGACAAATTGTGGTGGAGGTGCGGGGTAGTCCTCGATGGCGCGGGGTCTTTCACCAGGTCTGGGCCTGGGAGCATTGACTCCGAAAATAAAAGTTGATTTGTACAATGTACGCACACAGTCTTACGTCTTTCTTAATGATGTAATGGGCGAACTTTCACGGGAGAGTTACGGTTACCGATGATCTCCCCCTCTCGAGCTTCGCCCCACTTATCATCATTCATTCCGTGGATATGGCGTGATATTTTTTTGGCTTAGGCTGGCCCGAATATGTATTCAGTGAAGTAAAGGTTATAATCATTCAGTAAAGGTTATGATTATTAAAAAACACAATTACCCGCCCGCAGTTGCGCAGTGGATATGAGTCATATGACGTTGTGCTGTTGAGCCCAAGGAAGCGGGTTCGATTCCCGGCCGCGGCGACCGCTTTCCTGATGGAGGCGAAAAGCGACAACGTCCGTGTGTTCGAGATTTCGACGCACGCACATGAAACATCCCCAGGTGCTGAAAATGAATTCAGAGCCCTTCTCTACGGCGCACCCCGTCACCTGCAGCTGTTTAGAACGTCGGCGCGTTACACCCCCACAATCAATCAGATTAACAAATAAACAATTTCAAACCTAATGGAATGCCTGGTGGTGTGTCCTTCAGTGTTTGTATAGAAAGAAATCCTGCAGCTTAGCTATGGTTCAAGCCTTGCGCGAGTTAGTGCAAGCTTCGCCAATTTTTATTTTTTTTTTATTCGCAGACTGAAAGTGGGGGTGCGAGTTGTATTCAAGGGCAGGCTATACGCGCGAAAATACGGACGCACAACACCTCAACACTCCTGACGATCAGCAATTGAAGTGCAGGTCGCGCTGACCTCTCCATCCCACCCCCTCCCCCCGAAAGTAATAAAAAACAGTTCTTTATGCACACCTGCTAATCGCGCACACCTCCACACGCCCTCCTAAACAGCCGTAACGAATTTACCATTGTAGAAACCAGCCTCAGACCAGCTTTCAACTCCAATTTCCGGGCAGGGCTTCCAGGCTTTTGTTCACCCGGTCGCGGTGTAACGAAATCCATGCGACGAAAAGGCGCCTTGCAGGAGAGTTCCTATCTCGAGATGGCACTGTACCAAAAGGCCGGTGTGACAAATTGGCCTATGACAAGTTTTCCGGTGACGAGTGGGCTTGTGGTGAGTGGGCTCGTTCCCATGCCTTGCCAGCCGCTACAGCCCGCTCCACCAGTCGAAGCTGGTCGAACAGGCTGGACCAACGCCACGTAGAGAAGGTTTCTAGGTGGCGTTGGCTGGAGGGCGCGCCTCCAGAGCTTGGGAGAGTTGCAAGGATTCGGCTTGGGAGAGGGTGGGAGGGGCATATCCACCTAGCATGGGGAAAAGAGTGCAGTCTGCTCCACACAAGGGGCAGACTCTTTTTGAGTGAGGAAAGGTGTTTGTTTGCAAGGCACGGTATAGTGGTATAGTGAAGTATTCTAGTTCACTGTATGCCTCCTCGATAGATAAATGTGTCGGTGGGGTGGGGGAAGTGTGCATCGGGCCAGACGTAGATGTTGGGTAATTTCTGGGCATGTCAGGAGGGGAGTAAGCCTCTCCGAGGCGGCATTTTCTTCACTCCTCGTGCGGCGCGCGTGTCATTTCTCGCGCGAGGTCGTGAGCCATCTCGTGCCCTTTTACACCGAGGTGGGCTGGAGTCTGTCGCTGCGACTGGTGGCGGAGTAGCATTGCGCGGGCCGCAGCGTGAACCGTTCCGGCCTGGTAGTGCCGGCAGGCCTGTTGGCTGTCCGTCACTGCAGTAGGAGATGGCAAGTGCGATTGCCGCCTCTTCACCTTCAGCTGGTGAGAGTGTTTTGACTGCGGCAGCGACAGCCTGTCCTCCTTGGGCAGGACTTAGTGCCAAGGGGAATGCTGGATAGGAGGGGTTGCTGCTGCGTCTGTGAAGACCGCGTCAGCATCTTGATAGATCGAGTAGAGGCGCAACTGAGCTGCTTGAGCAGACGACAGGCGCTCGCGTTCGCTCTGCGGGCAATTTTCTGTGAGCGAATGGCGGTTTGATAAGATGGCTTATTGTTGTGTCATCATCATCCAGTAGCGGTCCCAGAAAATGGTTTTAGGGGGGGCGAATGTGTTTCTTTTTTTTTTTTTTTTTTTTGGGGGGGGGGGGTCTCTTTTTGCGCAAATTCTGCGGAGGAAGTGATAAACATGCAGCCATGTGCGCGTATGCGGTGTAACCCACTTGCGCACAAATCACTTGGCGACACAGTGCTTTCTAGCGCCCGCTAGGCGGTGCAACGGCTGGCTCGAGCCCGCATTTCTGATAATCGCAACATGTTTACGGCCGCGCACAAGCGGGATTTAACCTCGCGCAAGCGGGATTTAACCTCGCGCACAAAAAAAAAAAACAAAAAAATAGGAAGCTGATGACCTGTTTGGGGGGGGGCGATCGCCCCCTTCGCCCCCCCCCCCCCCTTCGGACCGCCACTGTCATCATCACCACCCTATCTACGCCCACTGCCGGGCAAAGGCCTCTCCCATTATTCTCCAATTACCCCGGTACTGTACTAATTGCGACAAATGTATCCCCGCAAACTTCTTGATCTCATCTGCCCATCTAACTTTCTACCGCCCCCTGCAACACTGCCTTCTCTAGGGATCCACACTGTTACCCTCAATGACCAGCGGTTATCTTGCCTCCGCATTACATGTCCTGCCCACGTCCACTTCTTCTTCTTCATTTCTACTAATATGTCCTTAACGCGCGCGTTTGTTCCCTGACCCACTCCGCACTCTTCTGTTACACCTTTCATCTTCCGTTCCATTGCGCGCTGAGTCGTCCTCAATTTATGTTGAACCCTCTTAGCCTGCAAGTTTCCGCCCGTAGGTGAGTACCGGTAAGATGCAGCTGTCATACACTTTCTTCTTAAGGGACAATGGTAGGCTGCCATCCGTTATCTGAGAATGTGTGTGTAAGAATTATCTGAGTTGTGCGCCTCCGTGCAAATCAGACGGGAAGACGACGCCAGGGCTATGGTTTCACAAAATTCCATCCGACTTTGACTTGAGGAGCCAATGGCTGGGTACCGAACGACGTACAGTCTTGCTACACTGTAGTCGGCACTTCAAGAACGAAGTCTTCTTCTAAGGCAATAGGCTACGAATGAAGGGCCATTTTTGAGCGCTTGCAGCCAAAGCCTGTATCGGACCCGAGCTCGCCGAAAGAACAAGAGCGCTTGAACAAAGGGGTTCGTTTTGGGGGCCGGGCGCACAGACGCTTCGTCAGCTGTTACATCTCGCTCAATTCCGCTTCCGTGTACTGCCATAACAGTAGCTCATGTACGGTATCACCCCGCCGAAACGACGAACCCATATGTCAAAGAACGCGCATGTTTTTGAAAGGAGGTTATGCGTGATGCCTTTTCTCGCGTAGTTTGTTTGTCGTCGCTGCAGCAGTTTATAAGCATATTAAGTCCAAAAAATCACGGAGACTGTTAGTGCGCCATCGACCATATTTAGGGGAAATCCCAGGGTGGAGTATGAATGCAGCCGTACGGCTGCATTCAGGTGGATGTCAAACTTTCCTTCACTGTTAGTGCCCTATGTTCAAAATATTCCCAGTAACGCCCTACTTGCACCGCGCGGTGTAACATCAGCCTGCGGTAATGAAGCACAGAGGCAACTTCCGTTGCCGTTAAGTTGTACACGAATTATAGCGGATGGATATTCGGGACATCCTGTTGCGGTGAACCATAATCGAGAATGAACGAGGTGTTTAGGTTGACAGCAGATGGGCGTCAAGTTTGTTGACTACAGAAAAAGCAAAGTGGAAGAGGAAGGAAAAAGACCTCAGGAGTCAAATTCCGCGACTAAACCCCAGATGCAAGCAAGAACTGAAAAAAAAAAAAAAACCCAGCTGAGAGAGGATTCTTTCACTACGGACGGCAAAAGGCCGCTGAAAACGAGCCTTGGGCGTTATTCTAGGTGCTTGAACAAGTAGGGAATTTTTAGAAGGTAAGACCGACTTATGTTCCGAGGAAACAACCCGTCGCTGTGTTGTTCTCATAGGTACCCATCTACCAAAGCATATTGCCGCGAACCATGCATTGGATTTGCTTATTCGAGTTTCTGCATTTACGGCCAGGCTGTGTCATCTGTGTCTTAAGTGAAGCGCATGCTCCATTCTTTTTTTTCTTATGCCGCACGGGTTATCTCATTTGATAGGGCGAATGTGTCGCCCTAACGCCACTAGCCTAGAATATTATTTTTTTATCTGCAGTGTTCTCGAGGTAAATCGCTGGTTCGAGAACCACCCGCGCCGAAAGGTAAATGCCCGCTGAGCAGATGCTGCGGCATACTATTCGCCTACACTCGCCAGCGCACGTCACTTTGTTGACGGCTGCTGCGCGCAGAATGTATTCTTTGAGTTGTTGGGGAGCACAAGTTCGTTCCAATAAACTTGTTTTTCCTTCATGACAACTGCGTCGTCTTTGGCTTTGTGACATCTGGTGTCCGTACGCACTGTAAAGCTTTATGTTCCCTATGCCTTCTGGAAGCCGACAAGCCAGTCGCCGTCTGCAAAGTTTACTGTCCGAGTTTGGTCTCCTACCAGAAAGAACCAAGAGAAGACCGCTCCAACCGACATGGTGCGAAAAGCCACTCCTCCCATCGCCCTGCAACAGCCCCGGGAAACACCATCGTTCCGCGGGTCCCCCGGAACCCTAAGGACTGGTTGAAGAAAGTGGAGCGCGTCCGGATCTTTAACAGATAAGGTGCACGAAGAAACTTTCCGCCATGTTTTCTTCGATTTAGAAGATACAGCTCGAACTTGGTTCGAGAACCATCAGAGCTCCCTAACCGACTGGAATCTCTTCAAAAACAAGTTCCTTAAAGGGACCCCGAAAAGCTTTGTGAAGGTGGCAATCAAATGCATTCAGGTGGTAGAACACATAACGGGGGATTTTTGAGCCAAGTTTGAGCCCCATACGTTGTACAGATAATTTGTAAACAATTTTTCAAGATCGCCTTTCTCAGCCGATGAGCGCGACGCCGCAGCGAGCCGACCGCGGCTGACGCAACGGCGACCGCGGGTGATGCAACGGCGATCGCTGCTGACGTAACGGCGAAGGCGCCCCCTGATTCGCCCAATCGCCGGCAAGGTCGGCCGCCGGCGGCGTCACTGCCATTGGCTTCCGGCTGCTCTTCCTCCTTCCTGCGCGATCCCGAGGCAAAGGCGGGTCCGCAGTGATTGACGCGAGCCTAGGCGCAGGAATGTAGCTAGCTGCTTTGAAGGAGGCAGAGAGGGAGGAGGAGTCGATCGGCAAGTGGGGAGAGGTGCCTTTAATTGCTTCTGGCGCAGCTAATACTGAATGTAGATCAATAATTCCAACGGCATTGCATCGCTATATTGGTGCTACGTGACAATACAGGCCTCTTGTAACTTTTACAGAAGGCTTTTCTGGGTCCCTTTAAGGAGCCATGAAGAGAAAATGCAAGTTGGTTTTATTCGAAAGATTTCGTGTTTTATAGTGCCCCCAGCGCTTGTCCGGATACAAACGGTGCTTTATTCACTGAGAAATTAAACAATTTAGGTTAAAATTTCGATTTCCCCGCTCAATCGTGCGTTTTCGTGATCCCAGTGACATCACTGAAACCGACCGCTCTGCAGCCTAGAGTACCTTCATTCACGCATCCGCCGTACAGGGTAGAGACACGTATACGCTGGCGCCGCCATTTTGGGTTGCTCGCTCGCCGCCGAAGCAAGTCATTGTGTTAAAACCGCGCTAAAATTATCGCCGCAACGCGGTTTACTGAAGAAGTTTGAATCATATTGTCTGTTTCGTGTTGCTAGGTCTCGTGGGAAACGAAAAGAATAACGCGCTGAGCCCGTTGGCCCAATTGCGGCGGCACGGGACCGTTCGAAGGTTGTCTCCACCCTGTACAGCGGTGTTGGTTTGTTCCCGCGTTTCTTTACGTTCCGTAACCTAGATGGCGCCACCATACCGTGGCAAGCGTTTGGTTTGTTTTTGCCCGCATTTAAACCTGGCTTGTTTTTGTTCTGGGAGAAAATATTCGTTCCCTGAAACAGTGCTCGCTCGACAAATGGGGTCACGTAAGACACCGTTGCTTGCGTCAATCGGCCAGTGTCGTCTGAGACAACCCCAAGCCCCGTAGTGCTGTGCAGCTAAACCAAGCGTGCTGTGCGCAGTACGAACAGCAGAACGCATCAGTACTTCTATGTTTACATGTGCTTTCGTAACTTCCACTGTTTGTCCCATCATTTTTATTGCTTTGTAAAGAATGTGCCCTAAATTTAAGCGCAAATCGCTCGTTCGTCTAGTTTGTAAGTTCTACCTAATTTGCGTCTGCTTCTGCCAGCCTCCGCCAATCGCAGAGCTTAGCTCATTTGACGACATAGGTTCTGTTGCGGGAAATGAGCTGGTGGGTCGCATGACCATTCCCGTTTTTCCTAATTATGTAGCTTATTTGAGCGAAGTTTACGTTAAAAGTGGTGTCAGTATGATTCTAACGAGACAATCTTTTGAATGAACCAAACTTGTGTTTTCTCTTCATGGCTCCTTTAAACGAGTACTGACACGAAATTTTCTTGTTAAGTTTTTTTTTCGCTATATGTGTGCCTACGAGGCCACCAATCAAAGAATGACACATTAGACGGTCTAGCGCAGCGTAAACATTCATTTACGACGTCATTTATTCGTGTCAGTTTAGCTTTCGACAAAACGAACGCCTAGCGGCCGCCATGGCAAAAGGGCGCCCATGACGTCACCATTCTTGCCGCACCGCTGCCGGTCTGGACGCACGCGACCGGCCGAGGGGTTCAAGAAGGTGTTAACAGCGCACAAATACGACGACACACACGGAAAAGAAGACGGGACAAGCGCTGAAAAAAGCGCTTGTCCCGTCTTCTCTTCCGTGTGTGTCGTCGTCTTTGTGCGCTGTTAACCCCTTCATGATGCCCCACCAACTAGCCCACCAAGCCATCCTCGAGGTCTTCAACCACTTCAACATCCCCACGCGCCCAGGCAGCATGACATCAGACCCAAAACCATGACGTGTACACACGGCGTAGCAGCGCGCGCCAACCGCAGCCAACGCGTCGGCTATGTCACGGAAGCCCCGGCGTCGGCAGTTTGGGGCAAGGAGTGGAAGGGCTTTCTCGAGCGGGCAAAGAATAAAATAGATTTTAAATATGTTATACTTAACGGCTAATGTTGAAACTTGCTGGGAGATTTGAAATATGTTATACTGAGCGGTTACTGTTGAAACTTGCTGGGAGATATCTCCTGATAAAAAGGAAGCATTTTAAATAGTTATCTCAGCTTTGAAATTTCGTGTCACTACCCCTTCAAAACATTCGACACCGTCATGCGGAAAGAACTAGCCGCACTTTTTGCTGGAAACGCGCATGTAACACCCCAACTAAGGGGTCGTGATCTTTGATATAGTGGGGACCAGGGTTCTTACGGTGACCTAGCTCGACACTCGAGCCTCGGCCACAAGGCTAGCTCCACTGAATACCGCCACGGATCGCCAATTGGCGTAGCGGTAGCGAACAGCAAGGAACACACAAGGCACAAAAATCGGCAACACCGACGTTTGTTGCACCGCAATAAGGAACTTCGGGCGCGTCACTCCACCACCACCAAGACCACCTTGGCCAGGACGGGAGAAACAGGCGCGAGGGCGGACAAAGGAAGGCCAAAAAGCAGCAACACGTACCTACGGCCACTCCTGATGATGGCTGATACCCAAAAAGACCCTTCCTCCGTCGTCATCACCAGACCAGCCCGCACGGAACTCCTGACCAACCGGTCACGTGAGGGGCTCGGCTGCACCCCAGCTCTCGCGGGCATCCTCCCAAGGCGGGAAGCGTGCGGCCGCAGGAGAGAGAGGGACCTCCCCCTCTCGCCTCTGCAGCGGGCCGAGGGAGATAGGGAAGATGGCGGACCTCCGTAATTCCCACAAGATACCAAGGCGTTGGACTGGGCTAGTTTGAATGGATTAAAAACCAGCGGTAAACACAGGACACAGTTGGAGTAAAAACGACGGAACAAGGCACTTGAACGCCTAGAAATGCCTTCCGGCAACAGCATTGCAATGTGTGAATAGTCATGTGGTCGCATGACCAAAATCTTTTCAAGCAACCACAGCGTTAAAAAGATAATCTCTTTGCTTGACGTGTCACTGACACAATTGTTTCCCCCTTTCATTAAATAGAAAGCCTCCCAAATTTCCCTTTGGGTTTTTGTACTTCCCCGACTTAATTGCTGGCGCTGCCAAAGAGAGGAGGGCACCCGCATTGTCTAAGTGCCTCGGCAGATGAGCCCCGTCACTCACGGGAAGGGAAGCCTAGTGCTCTCTGAGGCCTGTTTGATCGATGTAAGCTTTGCCACACGGGGATAAGGGGAATATGTGATAATTCACACGTGTAGCGCGAGGCACAAATTTCGCAACATGATTAGTGCCACACGTAGACCTTTTTGGCGTATGCCGGTCGATGCGACTGCACAGACCTCCCAACTTTCGCGGGGCTGAGAACACCAAGCGTATGCCGTGTTTATTAGCCACCCTCATGACATATTACCTTTTTTGCTCTTTCAGCAACTTCTCGGCGACCGCTCGCGTCACGTGGTCTGGAAACCCTGCCGATTGCAGTCTACTGGCTTGTTGCTCTACAGTCGCCTTAATCGTGTGAAAGCAGCTCTTTTGCAACGCGTTCTTAAATTGCTTTGTTAGCTTCGACTCGAGGGGCATGAACCAGCTGTACGGAACGACTTCCTTCTTTAACGCGGTGCATGTCGACACGGAACGGCAATTGCAAGTCTAAAAACCTAATGGTTTAACACAATTGAAAGTTGGGCGAGTTGATGATACATCTTGGGAAAAAGCGCGAAAAACGACTACACGTACAAAACAACACAGGACGGCGCGCTTTCTTGGGAAAAAAGCGAGAAAAACGACTACACGTAGAAAAGAACACAGGACAGAAAAAAAACCTAATGGTGCCGCTCTGGGGTAATTCCTGTTACGAAGGGATACAGAACAAGCCCTAAAACACTTCAAAATATCCGTGGCCACAGATTCTAGACTAGTGTGAGATGATAAATGAAGCAGCACTAAAAAGTCATCGACATATATCTAAAAACCTTGACCACATGGTCGTCGTCTAAACAGTCCCGTAACATGCGATCTAATTTTGCCAGATAAAAGTTCGTCAACAGAGGTGCGACACCAGGGCCTATGCAGATCCCATGTTTCTGAACAAACATGTCCCCGCGGAAGTCCACAATCGTAGATTTGAGGTACTAGCCCAAAAGTTCCAAAAAAACTGTCCACTGAAAAGGGAGACACCACTTGCCATGACGCCGCACCGTTGTCCTCTATGAAATCGCGCACCACTGGAAGAAGCTCATCGTGTGGCACGGAATAATACAAGTCTTCGAAGTCCACCGAGAGTCACGAACTCACGCCCGGCAGCCCATGTTTCAAGATGTCGACGACGTTGGTCGAACTCTTGATTTCAAGAACGCCTAACTTGGACTGAAGACAGCGGCCCACTAGCTTCTGCCACGAACCATGCTCCGTGACTATGTTTTTGCGGTGAAGAACACACGTAGTGTGTGACCCTTGCATGCCTTCGTTTCTTTTTCCAGCCACAGAAGATCTGGTCTTTTGAGAAGCCGAACAACCACCGTTTTCGCCTTGCCTGGTTTTACGGCCGATTTCTAGACGTTCAAGTGCCTTCAAGTTCAAGTTCGTTCAGTTCAAGTTCGTTCAGTTGTTAGTGCCAGCTTGTCCCGTCGTTTTCTCTCTAACTGTACCCTGTGTTTACCGCTGGTTGTTAATCCATTCAGTCGCAATCTTTGTTGAGCAGATGAAGAGATTGTTTCGCCATGTGCAGTGGCGTAGCCGGGGTGCGGGAGAGGGCTGACGCTTCTAAATTTGGGTATGGGCTACAATGACATGAGCGCTTATGCAGCGGTATACGCTTGGCTCCACCCGTTCTGCGCACAAATGAAACTACTATTATTAGTATTAATTTCTCCTTAAATGCACTAACGGCTGCGTACGCTTATTTGGCGTTCTAAGTTTGGGAATGGGATACATTGACATGAGCGCTTTTTGCAGTGCTCTGCGCCTGGCTCCGCGCGATCTGAGTAGGAATAAAACTCTTATTGTTAGTGTTCATTTCTACTACTTTAAATTACCTTTACTGGTTTCTATGACTGCGGTTTGCACGCCAGCCTTAACGCTGGGATACTTCGATATAAGGCACTTACGTACGATTTCGATTAGCGTGTGGCCGTGGAAACGTCGTGGCAGTTTACACGTTCTGTAACGGTGAGCTTTGTGCCTTCGGTTTTGGTGAGCAACACTGTGACAGCACGGGAGCCTCGGAGCCGAAGCGGAACTCCCACGTTTGTAGTGGTCATTTTATCAAAAGCCAAAGTTATTCACCCACCCAACTGCCCAAGCAACAAACCATCCCTCCTCCGCTTACCATTTTACCACCTGCGTGGAATAAAGGCTGGCACCGATAGTTTAAAAATGTGGCAGCGTTATTTTAGCGCCTGTGTTTTTTAATGCTTAATTAAGTACTCTTACCCGAGCACCTAAAAAAATCGTGGAATGCCTTATGATGCAACCAAAAACGCGCGGCTAGTTGCCTCAAATAGGGCTGCATCAGCCGGAATCCCTATACACAGACACATTTCCGACACGCTAGAAGCAGTTAGGATTTGGAGAGGGGTGCATGGAGGTGAAAAATTAAACAGCAAAAAACGTCCAGTCCTCCGTTTAACGAAGCCGATAGCTGAAGGCGAAGTTTCCTGCGTGCGAAATCGAATGAGAAATGGTCAAAGTCAAGGACGCTGCGATAAAAAAAAAAAAAAAACTGCTTGCTGGTCGAATTCAAAGCTGAACTAGTCGAAGTTGAAATCTTGAAAGCAGTGAAGGAAACCCTCACGAGAGAACTTTGCGATAAACGATCATCGTCGTTAGACGGAGGAGTGCGTGATTTTGCAAGCGTAGGTGGCAGCTTGTAAAACGACCACAGCATTTAGTTTTGAAACTAAGGGCAGATTTTTTTGACACCCTCCTGTCTTTCGTCCTTCAGCCCCACAGGAATTGTTTTTGAAAAACCATTAACCAAGTATTTAGCAACCATTGCAATCCTTTGTAAAGCAGCGCTTTTCCACGAGAAGCAATAGCGTTCTACTATCATGTGGTATTTATTCTGTAAACGATTCCCGATGACTGTAGTAAAGTGTATTTCTGTGAAATTAAACACTTGCATACCGTAGTTTTGGAAGCGTCGTCCATCGCAATTTCTGTTTTGAGGTTAATCTTAGAATGCAGGCCAAAAATTTGTCTTTCGCTTGTGCACAACGCCGTTTCGTCATCATCTTGTCATGACAAGGCCAGCGTCGCAGCATTCCTGGATCGGCTTCACACGCCGGCATTGTAGCACAATTTAGCTGCGATATATTTCTGGATACGCCAAACTGCACGAAAGCGTGACAAATTTGCACGAAGGAACTGTCTTGCACTTCCAGCTTGACTTCCAGCTTGGCGCATTAAGCGTCGTCTGCTATTTGTAATTACTGAGTATTGTGGCGTAAATCACACACATGTCATGCCGCGTAAAGATCATTTCCACGCTCAAGATTTACCGATCTGAAAAAAAAAATCCTTGTGGCTATCTACAATTACCAAGCCACACTACAGCAGAACAGCTCAAAGCCATGCGCAACTACGCTGCGCTGACCGCCACCGGCATTCTACTGACGAGTGGTTCGCCACGGGCGGCGCTGTTCGCTGTAGCGACGGTTTGGGCACGAGACGAGCCGAGGGGCGAGTGCGGACGTGCTCTTCTGGTGCTCCAACAACAGCGTGTTTCTGCAGTGAACGACAGCGCAACGGCAGAGGCAGCGGAGGACAACCGAAGCTGAGTATTTACCTGCACGGTTCTTCCTTGTTGGGTCGGGTTTTTCTGCCGACATGATGCGTAGAAAGCTGGTACAGTGTGGTAGCTGTCCGCAGAAGGTAGACCCAGAGGAGTTTCAGCGGGATGGTGGCGAGGCAGACGAAGGGACAGGTGCGGGTCGGTTATGCTTAGTGGTGTCGCGTCTAGAACGCGTAGAAGCGGATAACTCGGGGTTAGCTAAGCGGGTTGCAGAACTGGAGGCAGCGCCAAGTAACGAACGCGACGAGAGCAGGGCCGTTGAGGGTAAGTTAGAAGCAGCTGAGAGGAAGCTAGAAAGGAGCGCCATTTCGCCAACAAATGACGTACACCTCGGCCCATGCAGCGAAGCGGAGACATGCACCGAGGTGACACACGAGGTGGAATCAACGAAAGGCAACAGCTACTCCCACGTGCTGCAAGATAGGCCAGCAAAACCAGTCGATAAGCCGGGTACCAGTAAAGAGCGGCACGTGGCAGGTGATAGCGTGGTAATCATTGCGGGAGACTCTAACATGAAGAGGAGCAGCGCTGCCATAGTGGAAAGGGTATAGGGGGATAAGCGTGTGAAGGTGGGGTGTTTCCCCGGTCAAACGATGCAGACGGTGATGACTGCAGCGAAGGGGCAGCTGGCCTTGTCTAGTAAAGCTAGAAACCTTGTGGTGATTGCCGCGGGGCTTAACGATGTTCTAAAGGGAGAGGAGGAACAACTTGGCCTGGAGACAGCGAAGGGGGTAAAGGACCTGCGGGTGACGGCCCCAAATGTGTTCATTGCAGTCTGCACCGGGCCGGAGGTGATGAAGCAGGGCGTGCACACCGAACGGGCAGTACTCGCTGCTAACAGCGAGATCGTGAGGTGCGGCAGGGAATTTGGGCTTGAAGTGATAGACGTGAACAGGGTAGTGGACAGCATTGGACATAGGCCAGCTTTCCAGTGGGACGGGATTCACTTCAGCCCCAGGCTAGGAAACAAGGTGGGGTGGCGCTTACGTGGGAAAGTGGTAGCTTTTTTAGGGGGACCCGCGCCGCTAAGGAAGGAAAACTAGGAGACATAGGGGAAGCAGGGGACACATGCACACTCAACGCTGGGAGGCAGCCAGGCCTAGAGCTAAACGGAGAACCTACGGACGTAACTCAGAACGTTGTCAGAAGCGATTTAAGTGGAAACAATGGAGCGAACAATTTTGTTAAAGACAAAATAGACCCCGCAAGCGGAAAGGGAAAAACAAATTCAATAAATATTTAATCAGCTACATAAATATGCAGGGAGGCAGAAAGCCTGATAAGTAGGTGGAAATTCAAAACCAGCTTGAACGGGAAGGAATAGACGTGTACGCTTTAGCCAAGACTCACCTCCGAGACCTAGAAGCCCCACCGGTCATAGGCAATTATGGTTGGGGAGGTTGCAACAGGACCACAGGAATGAAGAAAGGGGGAGGCGTTGGCATGCTCATTAAAAAAGGGAGAGACTGGCATAGAGTGCATGAAAGCTGTAAAGAGCATCTATGGGTTAGAGGCACCATAGAAGGGAAAAATACATGGTTAGGAGTTGTGTATCTGTGGACCGGAAGTATTGCTAGGGAGGAAAATGAGGAAATGGTAAACTGTTTGAGAAGAGATTAAACGAGTTCAAAGATTCGGGCGAAATAATCTTAGTTGGAGATATGAATGCCCATGTAGAAGGTTTGATGGATACACAGACCACAACGGTTCTCCAGTGATAGATCTATGTCAGGAAAACCGGCAATTATTATAGCAAACACGGAAAGCAAGTGTGACGGACAAATAACGTGGGAAAGCGGTAATAGACAGTCCAGAATAGACTACAGTTCAGTATCCGAGACAGTATACGAAATGTTGCGGGAAATGAGGATAGATGAAAATGGAACAGATTTGATTGATTGTGGGGTTTAACGCGCCGACGCAACGCAGGCGATGAGGCGTGCCGTAGTGGAGGGCTCCAGATTAATTTTGACCACCTGGGGATCTTTAACGTGCGCCGAAATCTCGTACACACGGGCGTTTTTGCTTTTCGCCTCCATAAGAAAAGCGGCCGCCGCGGCCGGGAATCGAACCCGCGACCTGAGCCACTGAGCCACCGCGGCGGGTGAAAATGGAACAGACAGCTTAGGAAGCGACCACAAGCGGCTTAGCTTGCACTTTGGAGGCGCAACCTGGACAAATGTAGAAGTAGGTACAATATGAGGAACTAATTTGAACAATGAGCAGTTAAAGATCATCGATGATAGATTGGAAGATGAAATCAATAAATACCCAGGCAAAAATTGGGATTACGACGAAATGACTGCGTTCATAAACGGTAAGATGAACGAAGAAAAGCAACGAAACCGATGGAAAGGGAAGAGAAAGCCGAGAAGCTGGTGGAATAAGGAAATAAAAAAGGCTATTTACCAGCGAAGAAAGGCGTCGAGAGAACATAAGAGAAGCAAAAAGAACTGGTATGGAACCGGAGGTAGTGAAGGAGAAGTGGGATATGTACAGTGGGAAAAAAACTAGAAGTGCAGAAAATGGTGCAAGCAAAGATCAAGCAGAAAAGCGAACAATGGATGGCAGAAATACGGAAGAAGGACAAAAGCGCATCCAAGAAGTTTTGGAACCATGCAAAATTACTAAGCTCAAAAAACGATATCCATAAAAAATTCCTGATTGATGAGGAAGGGAAGCATTTAGAAGGAGAGCACGCGTTGGCGCACATTCATCGATTGATTAGTGAGAAGTTTAGGGCAATAGTGATAGGGAAGCCTGCACCGATAACATCAGCGCCGCAGAAAACTTCGGAAAGGGAAATAAGTTTGAGCAACCTTGATTGGAAAAAAGCAGAGCAAAAGGTTTCCCCCCACGCAGCAGTGGGCCCGGACTGAATATCAATGCAACTGATAAACTTGCTTGGACCTAAAAGTAAAAAAATCGTTTATGAGGGCAATAGATAAGGTGATAGAAACCAAACAAATACCAGAGGACTGGCTAGAAAGTAGGATGAATTTAATATATAAAGGGAGAGGAGGCAAAGCCAGTATTGATTCGTACAGACCACTCACAGTAACGTCAGTGGTGTATAGATTCGTAATGCAGGCGATAAAATCAGAAACTCAAACATGGATGGAAGAAAATGAAATACTTGGGGAACTGCAGAATGGATTTAGATAAGACAGGCGACTGGATCACAATTTGTTCGTTATAACGCAATGCATTGAAATTGCAAAAGCACAGAATAAACCATTATGGATTACGTTCTTGGACATTAAAGCGCTGGAGACATGTACGACTAGTGCACGCGATTCGCATGCGACTGATAGTTACGATTGATCGTTAGGACCCGTTTTGGCGTCGATCGCTGGTCGGAGGAGGCTCACGACGTGCTACTGGCAAGCCAGATGCAGTCGTGCCATCGTTGCCATCGTCGTGAGGCCACAGCCAATGAGAGCCCGCTGAGCCGACAACCGGCTTGCGTTCTCTGGTCGGCTCGGGTGTTGAGAACTTTAGGCTTAGCGTCCTGGCGAATATTTGATCGCCGCTACCTGTGCAACTGCGAATGACAATCCGTAACACAACTTTGCACCACTCTATCATCCCCTTTCTCGCATGTGAAACTCTATTTGAGCTACAACTGCCGTTGGAGCGATCGGTGACCGAGACATCTGCGTAGCCTGTTTCGATGCTTCCGCGCAGGTATCGTCATCTCTCGGCCGCTCGGCGCACCGCGCGCCGCGACATCCACGGCCGGTCAGCATAGGCTTGCATCGCGGCAGATATCTGATCACCGCTTTAAGCCCTGAGAACAATCCCTAGCACAATTTTTCACCACACTAACACCTACTTTCCCGCATATGGAACTTCGTTTTAGCAATCAGATTGATTCGGAAGAGCAGCGAGAAGCGGTTGCTACCGTGGTCTTGCTACCGTGGTCTGCGCCGGTTCGAGCCGCTGAGTGTGCCGAGCTGGCAGGCGCGGCCGGCGTGTGCGCGGACTGTTTCCGATGCAGAAAACGCTTCACGATTGCCTGCTTTATCCATTTCTTGCGTACAAACGCGCGGAATCTACAAATTCAGCTCAGCGATCGTCGTAGTTGACCGGGTGGAGCGGCGCCGACGACGCATCGCACACGCGCATCGGGCCATGTGTCTCAAATTCACGCGTACGACTAGTCGTGGTGACAGTCGTAACGATCAGTCGCATGCGAATCGCGTGTACCAATCGTACATGTGTCTAGCGCTTAAAGGGGCATATGACAACGTAAACAGAGAACGGCTGTGGAGGATGCTGAAACTCCAAGGATTAGATGACGAGTTAATACAGTTCCTTATGGCAATCTATAAAGACAATAGAGTGTCAATGGCAATCTATAATAGAGTGTCAATTGTCACTCTATTGTCAACTGACAACAGACAATAGAGTGTCAATATGGCAATCTATAAAGACAATAGAGGGAAGGACAGAAATGCGCCCAGCAGGTAAACATCCATCGGGGACTGAAACAGGGATGCCATTTGAGCCCAATACTGTTTATGCTTTACATGGCAGGGTTAGAAAAGAAAATGGAAGAAAGTCAAATAGGGTTTAGCCTAACCCATATGCTACATGGTGAAGTGGTACAACAACATATTCCAGGAATGTTATACGCAGACGACATTGTGCTTTTAGCTGATAACCAAACCGATATGCAACGGCTAATAAATATTAGCGGCCAGGAAGCCACCGACCTCGGATAAAATTTTAGTGCAGAAAAATCAGGAATAATGGTTTTCAATGATGCTACCACTGACGTAGTGCCTATCCAGCAAGGCGAATAACCCAGAATGAAGGAATGTAAATATTTGGGAGTGTGGATAAACGAAGAGGATAACTACTTAAGAACTTACGAGGAGCAACTTAAAGGAGCCATGAAGAGAAAACACAAGTTTGGTTCATTCAAAAGATTGTCTCGTTAGAATCATACTGACACCACTTTTAACGTAAACTTCGCTCAAATAAGCTACTTAATTAGGAAAAACGGGAATGGTCATGCGACCCACCAGATCATTTCCTGCAACAGAACCTATGATGTCACATGAGCTAAGCTCTGCGATTGGCGGAGGCTGGCAGAAGCAGACGCAAATTAGGTAGAGCTTACAAACTAGACGAACGAGCGATTTGCGCTTAAATTTAGGGCACATTCTTTACAAAGCAATAAGAATGATGGGACAAACAGTGGAAGTTATGAAAGCACATGTAAACATAGAAGTACTGATGCGTTCTGCTGTTCGTACTGCGCTTGGTTTAGCTGCACAGCACTACGGGGCTTGGGGTTGTCTCAGACGACACTGGCCGACTGACGCAAGCAACGGTGTCTTACGTGACCCCATTTGTCGAGCGAGCACTGTTTTAGGGAACGAATATTTTCTCCCAGAACAAAAACAAGCCAAGTTTAAATGCGGGCAAAAACAAACCAAACGCTTGCCACGGTATGGTGGCGCCATCTAGGTTCGGGTAACGTAAAGAAACGCGGGAACAAACCAACACCGCTGTACAGGGTGGAGACAACCTTTGAACGGTCCCGTGCCGCCGCAATTGGGCCAACGGGCTCAACGCGTTATTCTTTTCGTTTCCCACGAGACCTAGCAACGCGAAACAGACAATATGATTCAAACGTCTTCAGTAAACCACGTTGCGGCGATAATTTTAGCGCGTTTTTGGCACAATGACTTGCTTCGGCGGCGAGCGAGCAACCCAAAATGGCGGCGCCAGCGTATACGTGTCTCTACCCTGTACGGCGGATGCGTGAATGAAGGGATTCTAGGCTGCAGAGCGGTCGGTTCCTGTGATGTCATTGCAGACCCCGAAGACAAACGATTTAGCGGGAAAATCAAAATTTTAACTTAAATTGTTTAATTTCTCAGTGAATAAAGCATCGTTTGTATCCGGACAAGCGCTGGGGGCACTATAAAGCACAAAATCTTTCGAATAAAACCAACTTGCATTTTCTCTTCATGGCTCCTTTAAGGTTAAGGGAAAGCGAAATGCAGCATAGAGCGCTGTGGGGTATAACAAATATGAAGTAGTAAGAGGAATGTGGAAAGGAGTAATGGTCTCACGTTTGCGAATGCTGTACTCTGCTTAAAATCAGACGTGCTGTCAGGCCTTGAAGTGAACCAGAGAACGGTGGGACGTTTGGCCTTAGGCGCGCATGGAAAAACAACTAATGAAGCAGTTCAGGGAGATATGGGCTGGGCGTCGTTTGAAGTTAGAGAAGCACAGAGTAAAATATGCTTTGAAATGGGGTTGAGAGCAATGGATCAACGACGGTGGGCAGCTAAGGTTTCTAGGTACCTATACTTGGAAAGCGTGGACACGCAGTGGTTAAGGAAGACTAGAAAGGCTGACGATGAAATACGGAAAAAACAGTGGAGAATCAAAAACAGCCAAGGTAACGAAAAAAGAGGCAAGGCAGATCGAAACAAATAAATGGAGGGAAAAAATGGAAGCTAAAGCGTCGTTAGAGATGTACAGGGCCGAGAAATGGAGCATCAGAAAGGAAAATTTCAACGATAATTCCCAGGGCAGTGCTCTGCTTTTTGAGGATAGAGCAGGTTGCCTGCGAACTAAAGTTTTGTGGGGAAGTATTCACAAAATGATGGGGTATGCGTGGTCTGCGGAAAAGAAACAGAAACTATGCGGCACATAGTGTTAGAATGTGAGGGTATCCATCCAAATCTACATGAAGGAAATATTCGGCTTCCAGGAGCGCTAGGATTTAAGGGTATCACAGAGGAAGTTAACTTCAAGGCTGTCGAGGGGACGAAAAGAAGATTAAAATGCTGGTGGACGAAAAGCAGAGGTGAATATTGTCTAGGACAGTTACCACCTGTAACAGGAAAAAAAAAGTATTTTGTGCCGAATAAGCTTTTTATGCCTGCCCTAAGCAGCGCTAGTAGTAAGAGGGTGCCAAGAGTGTAAAACATAGGTATATTAGTCCTATTTGGTAAGATGACATGTCATCATCCCGTTACAAAGGGGAAACCAATAGAAATCATCATCATCATCAACGGTGGTGTCATACAACGGCTGCCCGGTCCCTATACTAGCCATCATACTGGCCGGGTAACAAAAGAGAGACCACCGGCCATTGATGGGTGTAGACTCATACGATGAAGGGCCAAAAGGGAAAAAACGATTTTTGTATGTGTAAGCCAAACCACATGTAAGCAGCGGTGACATACAATCAATACTCCTGCAAGTTAACTGAAGAAAGCGCTGGGTCTGCGTCGTGTGCGGGTGGGCAGAGGGCCCTTGTGGGTGAGGCGCACAGCAAAGTATGCCCCTCTTCCGCGCGTCACCCCTTCCTTCTTTTTCACGTTTCCGTGGAGCCCGAGAGGGTGTTCGCGTGGGATAATTGTATGGGCTCAGCTTGCGCTCACTGCGTGTCCCCTTGTGGAAGCAGACAGTCATTTTCTTCTCCGCGATGCAGCAGATTCGTTCGGCGGCATTTTCGCTAACCTAGGTAGGTTAGCGAAACCCAAACAGCTAGTTGACGAAAAGGTCACCCTGCGGCTTGCCGAGCGAGTTCCAGTATCTTAAACGTGAAGGCACGACGGTCACCAGCACTGCCATAGGCGGCCGCGACAGTAACAAATACCCGATGGCCATCTTCGACCTCGGTCACAACTAAAGCCCCTCCATTGCGTCGGCGGCCGCTCTTTCCTTGCGCGGCGGCTACCCATAGCAGTGCAAATTCAGGGCCTGAGTCGCAACTACGGCGACATGACAGAAGCGCCCTGGCTTTGGGAAGCTCACACTCCGAGTACCAGCACACAAAAGAGGCCTCAATTGTAAGTGATTTTCTTCCCCTGACCACTGATTTATCCTTGCTTGATCACTGATGGCTTTTAATATTTAAACAATCGCTTCGTAATATTTACACTATGTCACTGTACCTTTATGCCTGCGAGCCGAAAAATTTATATCTCGTTTTATTTCTAATTTATTTAATTGTTTATTTATTTTGAATACCCTAAAGGCCCGAAAGGGCATTACATAGGGGGGGATGCAATTCAAACAACGCAACTCAACACATATGAATACAAACCACTAACGGCAGTCAGACACATATCTGTGTAAAAGGTTCAATTTACAAAAAATTTAGAGAAGGAGAGGGAGTATAAGATGGCAATGAACATTTGCAGTGCATGACACCACTGAACCAGGCACTCGCGGAGATCAGTTTTAGAGAAAACTCGCTGTTTAAAACACCACACCACCACCACCACGAACAACAAAAAGAAACAAATAAAAAAATTCAAAGGGCTGACAAAAGTGGCAATTGTACATCTGATAGATGTGAAAATATCCTATACATTTAAAAACGCACCCAACGCAGATTGGAAAGCAGAAGTGTTAGTGAAACACAATATTTTGAGGAAGAACGTTCCACTCTTGTATAGCCAACACCAGAGGGGAGTTTTGATGTATTTTTGTCTTGGCAAATATGGGAGCAACTTTGCATGTATGGTCATTGCGGGTGGACACATAATTGGCGGGAAGAATCTGAGTTATTGAAAAAGATGAATTGCAATAGTAGAGAGAATGAAAAAGGGACAAACAAAACAAATTTTGGGCGCGTGCTCAGATCTGGAAGGTTAAGTGACTGTTTTGATGCCTAAACGCTTTGATAAGGAGAATAGGTGCGCAAAATGAAACGGGCCGCCTTATTTTGGAAGGATTCGATACAATCTGTAAGGGAGGTGGCGTGAGGGTGCCAAATAACTGAGGCGTAGTCGAGTGTAGCTCGGATAATGGAAATGTACGCGCGAAGCCTTGCGTCACTATTTGCTAGATGTAAACGGCGCTTAAGAAAACCAAGCTTTTTCAGTGCCTTATTAGTGATATGTTCAATGTGCATATTCCAGCTTAAATCGGATGGGAAAATGACACCGAGGTATTTGAAAAAAAGTTATAACGCCCACCTCCCCTCGCGGGAACCCTGTGTAGATGCGACGCATCGTGGGTTTCCCTCAGCGTTTCCGTTGGGTTGATTCTCCCATCGCGTGAAACGTGCCGTGAACGCGTACGATGCATTTCCGTCTACTACGGGGTTCCCGCGAGGGGAGGTGGGCGTAATTTGTTGTTGTTAGTCTCCATTCAAAGCAGCGTTGGACATCGGAGCACCGGCGCTGGAACGACGGAGCGGAGCGGCGCAGTTACCGCGTTTTATACCGCCGCATAACGGTGAGGGGAATGAGAGAGAGCAGCGCATGCGCATGCGTTAACCGAGCGCTAGCGCGCGCCGACGCACAGCTGGCATTGCGAGGAGCGAGCGCTAACACGCAGATAACGCTGCGGGGAGAGCGGCGGAGAGCGCAGCTGGCGCGGCGAGGAGAATGGGGGAGGGCGCGGACAACGACGACGCTGGATATGTGGAAGGATGCATGCATGCATGGGCAAGGCGGGTGAATGAGATGCGTTGCATCTAAAAGGGCTTCGTTCAATTATGACACTGCGCAGCGTATATATGTTAGACGGAGGGCTTAACAGGGAAGAAAAAGTCATGAGTTTGGTTTTTTTCTGCATTGATTTCCATTTTCCATGCGTGACACCATTCCGCGAGGTTATTCAAATCTTTTTGCAGAATCGCTACATCACCCGCAGTGCAGATTTGTCTATAAATCACACAATCATCGGCGAACAGCCGTATTGTTGAATTAATATTATTGGCTATGTCATTAATATATGTGAGAAATAATAAGGGGCCCAACACCGATCCTTGCGGAACCCCTGATATAACTGGACAGGAATTGGATAGGTCATCATTTATACGTACTGACTGAGTACGGCCGCATGGAAACTCGTTAATTCATTGGCTGGTTTTTTCATCTAACTTGAGTCTGTTGTTTTTTCTATTTAGCCGTTTACGGGGTACACGATCGAATGCTTTGGACAGGTCAATAAATATTGCGTCGGTGTAAAGTGATTTGTGCAAAGAATCGTGCAAATCTGTCGTTCGAACAACTGCGTTTGGCAGGAGTGCTTATACCTGAAACCATGCTGATTTTCGAATAGCCAATTATTTGCATTAAGGTGGCACATAATGTGAGAGTAAATTATATGCTTTAGAAGCTTACAACAAACTGATGTGAGTGATATCGGGCGGTAATTGCTTGGACAGGATGGCTCACCAGATTTAAATATGGGTGCAACATGACCAAACTTCCAATTATCAGGAAGGCAGCCGGTATCCAGTGATTGCTGAAATATTGAAGACAACAAGAACGATGATACATGGGAAGTTAGTTTCAGCAGTTTTGTACTGATACCATCCGGTCCAGGACTGGAGTTTAGAGGGAGCCTGTCAAGAGCGCGGAGTACACCTGCAACAGTGACTGTTATAGGCTCGCTTGGGTGCGTTATTGTGCAACTAGAAACTGTGCAGGGCTCATCAAGTGGTGGTTCATCGACAAAACGTCACTAAATGTTTTGTTCAGAATATCAGGACATAATTCATTGGGCACAGTGAGACCATTTGAATCCTTCAGAGTAACTACACCATCGACATCTTTCGGGTTAATTGTACGCCAAAACGTTTTGGGGCCAGATTTCAACAAATTAGGCAGCGTATCATTAAAATAATAACTTTTTGCTTTTTGGATTGTTCTTTCTGATTCACGAGCTAATTCTTTATATCTTTGCGAAGCATCATCATTGTTGCTTTGAGAGGCCTTTTTATACGCTCTTTTCTTTTTGTTTAAGCACTGCTTCACCTTCTTTGTAAACCAGGGAGCATTAGCTTTTGATTTGAACGAAATCTCTGGTATGCACGTATTTTCAACCTTCTTGAGGAAGTCACGGAAGATTACCCATTTTTCGTTAGTTGTGCGAGAGTCAAACTCGTTTTCAAAGGAGGTGGAAAAATCAGTTGACATGCAGTTCATTTTCTCGCGATCGACCTTGTTGTAATTGAGTATACGTTAAGCTTTGTTTTCTTATTAGGATGAGGAAGTGGGTGTAAACAATGTATCACTCTATGGTCGCTAATCTCATCAATAACACGTGTGACAGCATTATCGGGACTGTTCGAAGTAAGTCGAGGATGCGTTCGCCTCGCGTCGGTTCTTTTACCAGCTGGGTTAAGTGAAACAATCTTAGCGCGTGCAGGAAGCGAGACACCTCTGGTCGGGCAGGTGTTGATAGTGAAGGTGGTGTGGTCCAGTTTATGGTGGGGTGGTTGAAATCGCCACCTAGCAACAGCACACACTGAGGGAATTTATTGTAAATCATTTCAAGTACGTCGGTCAGGTGATCTACAAATTCTGTACTACTGTCAGGAGGACGATAACACACCGCAATAATACACGTGCTGCCTTCTAACTGGGTTCTAACGCACAGTGATTCAAGGGGGGAATCAATTTTTACAAGTGAAGGTTGATAAACAGCTCTTATTGCTATCAAAACACCACCCGGGCCCCTCGGGAAGTTCTATCTTTACGGAAAACTGCAAAGTAATCTGGGAGTAAACTGCAAAGTAATTCACTATTGTGTATGTCATCTCTGAGCGAAGTTTCGGTTCCTAGTATAATATCAGCAGAACACGTGTGAGTAATTGACAGCAAAGTATCAACTTTATTTATAATGCTGCGAAAGTTTGCGACAAGAACAGATGGGGTATGCACTGTGCTTTTAGCGGGCTCAATTCGTTCCTTTTGTCATTGTGGAGTACGGAGTTTTGGCTCGTCTGCTTGGACAACACGTGCGGAAACAGTTCGTTATAGCGTATGGAGTAGCGGTCATCCTTTCCTTTGTTTTGCTTAGCGAAGTCGCGCAGCATTTTGCGTGCAAACTGTATTTTGGGAGAGAAATCTTCCTCGAGCCATACTTTCGGTTCAACATCTTTAAAGGGACAGACAACCGATTTTTGTCGCGTATATTTTCTCTAGCTCATAAGAAAGCCAGCGTTTTATATAGCCACACACAAGCAACCACAAGCAACTTTTAAACAAATTGTCGGAAATGATTTTAATTTGGCAGCAAACTTCCTGAAATCGGAAGGATGGCGGTTCGTAGCGTCGAAACTTGACTCTACAATATGTGTCCCTGTCACGTGACCTGCAAACCTAGCAGTATTATGGTCCCTAGAAATATGTGCTAGTCTGCCGTCCGCCGGCCGCGAAGGGGGCTCCTCCGTGATGCATGCAGCGGCGGCGCTGTAGTCAATCGGAGCGCGGTGCCGGCCGGCGCGATGGGCAGCGGCGGACGGCGCTCTGCCGTTCCGCTGCTGCCTTTGTAGTTCGGCCCTATTTCTGGGCGGGTTCAACCCATTTTAACTGCCCCTTTTCAAACCCTATCCGTTTCTGCCGACAAACCAGATAAGCCAAATAAGTTGGTTCTTACCAGTACGAAGAGTTTTAACCGAAGCGTGAAGTGACAGGAGTACGTTTTCGCGTATGAAAGATCGAGCTTTGTAACAACCGCGGAATCGTGTCGCTACGCTAGCCCCCGAGTATGTGTCGAACCGATTTCGACACATACATGGGGGCTTCGGGAACACTGACGGCACGGCATCGTTTTCCAGCTTGGAAACATCATGCGGGACTTCAGCTACATTACCAAGCAAACAACCGTTCTTTGTGAATACCCCCGCCGTTGTTAACTGATGGATCAGTCAGCGCGTGAAAATGTGTGTGGTGTGTCGGCGCTCCGCTTTTTGTATGGCTCTTTGGAACCGTCTTTCTTTGCAAGTTTACCAAGATATTGTCCCCCGTTCGTGTATGTAAATAAAGAAGCTCGAACCGGTGCTTTCTGACCTTTCGCATCGTTGATATGGAGGCCCTTAAGCGCACGTCTTCGCGGCCCCCTCAGTTGCGTCCAGTCAACTGGGAATCTGTTAAATGTAAATGCCGAATAAAAAAGACGTGTGCACATGCATACGAAGTTTTATCACCTTCAGTCATCAGATACAGTGATTTCTCCATAACTCGAACCCGGATATCTCGAAATACCGGTTAAGTCGAAACCTTTTTTTGCCGCGCATATACCTGCCATACACTCTAAGCTGGGTAACCCTTAATAGAGGTATACATTTTCGAATTTTTGTAACCTATAATTTATAAGGTACAAATGTAACCTATATCTTCGTAACCTTTATATACGTATACACGTAAGGGTTACGCAGTTATGGGTTACTTTGCAGCTTTCAGCATGTATACCTTTATATAAGTTACATCTACCGCCGTCCAAGGCCACACACCTGGAAGCTGTCATGTTGCGCGCCCGGCGCGCTTTCGCCGGCGCCGCTGTGGCGGCACCGCGAAGGCGCCTTTCCCGCGTGGTCAACAAACATCGCGTTTGTGGAAGATATGAGCGACCATGCTGTCCATTGCGCCGTCTAAACTTTAGCGTCGGGTGTCTTTTCTTCGTCCCTTGAATAAACTGCCGGCCACACGGCTGGGGCTAAAAGAGAAGTTACTTTTACAATTCCTAAAACAGCAGTGCCAAAAAGCTCGAAAATGTTCTCTTAATATATATGCATTGCATTACCTGTTCGATAATTGTTACCCAGGTTGTCACCCAAAAATCTTCGTGAGTATTGGCAACGCTTAAGTCTTATAAACAGGCATAACTAAATTTGATGTTTGCATCAGCTTTGTGCCGTTTAAGAAACCAGTATCAAACATGCATGATAGGTCTTTTGCTAAATTGAGCTTTAGTTACACAACATTAGGCTTTAGTGAAACCAAGCATGAGTGGAAACTTGCACTTGATAGCATACTTCAAAAGGACGCCAAAGTTATGATAACATAGCCTTAAGCCAAAAATTATTGTCTGACAACCAAGGCCATGATTATCAAAAGAGAATGACAGTACATGCACACATATTTGCGCATTTAACAGGAGCACATTTCCAGAAGTTTGGCACCGGTAGTTTTGAACATTCACATTTATTATTATGAAACACCTGTGGGCTATTTATTAAAAAGCAAAGCTGCGAACCACCCCAACGTTATTATCGTTCCTTAATGAGTATTAGACGAGTGCGGATTCCTGGGCGAAATGGTGTTTCCTATATTACTTTAGACTTCCAGGTAAAAATCGGTTTATTCATATATCCTTATTAAACCTATTTAATAAATGTTGCGTGAACAGCTTCACAAACATGGCCAAATATACAAATTCTTTACCTCAATATTTGCACGGATGTATGCAACGCATTCCGAATTGTTTGGATACTGCCATTGAACAATTTCAGACGAATTCGAGTTTGAGCTACATTTATAAGATGGTTCTCAGGGGTGCACTTTCCCAGTACATCGTTGTTGTCGTGGTTCCCCACAGAAAAAACGCAGAATGTGGGAAAGTAGAAAGAACATTTATTACAAATTCACTTTTTCATACAAAGCAGTGTTTATGGCTATGTTCCCTACATTCTCCGTTTCACTCAGTCTAATATTACACTTGGAATTCACTCGTCTTTACGAATCCATCTTTACAGTTCCACGTGAGTTGTGATTCCCACGCCAAGTTATCGTTTTTTATGCAGCACTAACAAGTTTCTAGGCCGATTGCAATCTGTCTTTTGGACAAACTTTAAATGGTATCTATAGTTTCCTGCATGAAAAAAGGCGCTTGGAAAAATTCAGAGATAAGCTTCGGAATTTACGTAGTACACAAGCAGGCACAAAATCAGGGCACATTGAAGATTTCCCTGCTTGTTCCCTGCTCCCGCAGATGGAGGTATATATGTGAGGGGCCGTCACTTGGATTTCCCCACCTTGAAGAGCCATCTACAGAAAATTTCAGAAAAAGAACAAAATCCAGTGCAACCATAAGCCCCTCACACCAAACCACAGGCATGTGAAGTACGAAAAATATATTGCACGGAAATGAAGACGGAGACCAGAGAATGAAATGAAAGGCCACACCAGAGGAGTGATTTACGGCCTTTCCTAATAATTTCACATAATTTCAGTAATCGTTACACAGAGTAATTTGGCCGCATTGTTCAGAACAACGCGAAGCCACTATAGTCATACCGGCCAACCTTCCCGAATTTTAATCGTGCCGTGTTCCAGTTTATCTCGCGAAATGTTTCTGCATGCTCACCCAGAACAGGAATGAACTTTGGGCTACGAGATAAACTGACATACATTTGCAAAAGAGAAAACAAAAACGTTTCCGCGCCTTCATGTGGAATCACTCGTACACGCAACAGAGCGAACGTCGCACTAAACCCAGGAAACGTGCTTTCACGATGCTGACACCATCTGCGTCACATTTTTGGCTGTACTTAAACATCCTCCTCCTCCCCCCCCCCCCCCCCTCGCACTGGCAGTTTCATTTTGAACAAGGATCCCACGTGGAAGCCGAAACGTTTTTCATTTAAGTAAAGTGTTCTTATCGGTGGTTTCTTCCTCGGCTATCAGTAAAAAGGAATCACCAACTTACATTTTTTCTTCGTCCAGATGTGTTGTGGGAGAGGATACATCTAGAACTTGCACCGATCTTCAAGTGGCATTCCCAGGAGGTCTGTACCTGTAATGACTCGAAGGGTTATTTGGGTTAAAATGTAATAGGCTTTAGAGCTGGGCAGTTGGTATACATTCATAATGAAAGAACACCTCAAACTTGACAAGACGAAGAAAAGAACACAGCACAAGCACTCACTAACAACTGGAGATTTCTTACAGAGCTATTTTAGAAAAAGAGTTCTTCTTGTTGGCTCTGCAAAACCACGCATCCTATAGAATAGCTAGAGTTGCTGAAAAACTACAAAGCTCCATGCTGAGGAAATCGTCATGTGAATTCATAACGTTCATGTAATAACGAACTGATAGAAAGAGTCACTAAACATGAGGCGAAATAAGATACGAAATATAACATCATAACACTTGAAGAAAGGCCTCGCATTTTTACAAGTGAATCATACTTTTGTCTGTGCAGGCCTGGGTGCCATCTTTACAAAGAATATTTGAATGAATGTGTTTTAGTTATTGCATTTTCATACCGTTGTTTCCGCTGAAATCAGACTTCATTTCAACTTGTGTCATACGCAGGGGAGTCCTGGTTGTCAGCTCAAGGAACACTGCCTGCAAGAAAAAACAGTAGTGCTGATAAGTCATAGCATAGGTAGCCAGATGCAACCACACTTTTTGAACAGCCAGGATCCGATGAGGGTGCAGAACCCATTTTTACACCTGCACCTGTCTGTGTAATTCGTCACAATTTCTGTATCATCAAAAAACAACAATCAAGCAGCCTGCATGCTGGCTCATAAGTCGCTCTACTGCACTACACTAAAGTCACTCTACTGCACTACAGTCGCTCTACTGCACTACACTAAGATCACGCGAGACAGTCATTTGCCCTGCAATACCAAGCGAATAAATAAACGACTGATTTGTGCGAATGAGAATAATAAACCACTTAACATGGTGGAAATGGCCCACTGTCTCAAAATGACTAACACCAAATTTACCCACTCAAGGAAAAGAATGAAAAAAATTAGGAGTGTTGTACATACGAAAACTTTTTATTGTGCCGTAAGGCAAACTTTCACAAAAAAGAGGCTTGTGCTGGACAAAAGTGAGTTTAGAAATTTCGGGCAGCATTTAGTGGACTACTTTTCTGCAGCACACACCTTGTGTTTATCCAGATATATTACTACAAGACCAATAAAATGAACTCCATTCCGAATATATGCAGCGAGAAAAATGAACATTTTCCGACGACTGAAACAAAATGATAATACCTAGAGAATAGCGCGATAATATAAGACTTTAATGGGAAAAAAATCAATTATTCAAACAGAGCTACCTGGCAATTACATGGTCCAATAACTCGTCAAGTGCGCCCGATGCAGCGAACAGCGTAAACAAAACGCTCAACACATGACGAAGGCGCGCAAACACAGCAGAAAGCAGGTCACGGGCGCCGTTATCTGTGCTTGCCCGATCGTCCGCTCTAGTCTGACGCAACGAACGCAAGCCCGTGATTTCATTCAATTGCCGTCGCGGACAACAGAAAACGTCCAGCGAAGCAACCAGTCAGGTAACGAAAATCCCTCTCGAATGCTGCCATTTCAAATTGAAAAGCCCCCAGCGAAAAGATACATCCAATGAAAACACCGAAACCGTCACGGGAATATACTCACCGAGTTCGCTTTCACTGGCGCCGGGGCATTGATCCAACATGCGAACTTGATGCTGGTCGTAGAAGAACGGGCCGTGAAGCGCTGCCAGTCACAAATGGGCTCGCCGCAGCCTCCGCGACTCACGTCGACAAATAAGTCTTGTTACAGCAATCCTCGCTTCATCGTAGGGGTATCACAGCGGTTAAAAGGCTCGAGTGGCGCGAAAACGCGGCCACCGGGCCTGCCGGCGCCGCCATTTCTCTATATCCCGTCATGCAACGGAGAAATCAACGGCCGCCGGGAGAGAAGGCGCGACGAGCATCTCTTAGAGGTTACAGGGCGTTTTATAGGTTACAACGTAGAGGTTACATGTCAGATTTTGTTGATGTAACCTATAAATCATTATTGTAACCTATAAATCGCTTTTAACCTCACGCTTGTAACCCTTAGAACGGACTGGGATAAAGAAAACATCAAAATGAATCCATTGTAACCTTTATTTTATAGGTTACTTCCGTTTAGAAGTTACATTAAGGGTTACCCGGATTAGAGTGTAGGCGACATTTTCCACCCTTTGTATCGAAACTTCTTTTCGGGGATCACGGATATCTCGAAATGTTGTCAAAAAGGACGCAATGCAACATCCGCTGCAGGCAGCTGATAAGCTCTCGGTTAAAGCTTAGTTCCCATTACGCGCCGAACACCGTCGCGAACGGGAAATTTGCGCGGGGTACGCACTGTGCGCGGCCGATGTCCCGTTAGCGGAGTGCTGTCTGTCGCCTACGTCGTTGATATAGCTGGGGAAGACGCTTCTGATCTGGATTCTGGACGACGACGTGGCTAGTGCCAAAAACGGCAGGAACCAGAAAAACATATGCTTTACCTGCTTGACAGCAAGATAGAATATAGCGTTGGCGACCAACAGTTGATGCGGCATTGAGAAGATCGAGAACACTTTTTGAAACCAGATGCGAAGGCGAAACAGGTGAGCATCACGCAGTTCTTTTTCCGCAATACCAAAAAAAATTGTTTTTTTTTCGCAAATTATTTTGCCTGCATTCCGGAAGCGTCCCTGTGCATTGGAGCGTTTGTTACCTGCACTAGCTCCTATTCCAGTGATCTGGCCATACATTTTTCGCATTTCGCTTAACCCAACACTCCGCTTACCTCGAAATTTTCAAAAATTTGGGTACTATCAAACCTCGTTTGCGTGCCTGTAATTTTCGTGAATAGCACGATTTGAAACATTCGCCAGCATTGGGCACGTGAAACTTATTTTTAATAACACCCGGCTGCAAATCAGTAACTTCGCTTGCATTCCTCATTGCACACGTTAATTCTTTTTGATCCCCCACACACTCGGAGTGAATTGCGAGACGCACGCGGGGAAAGCAACACGGGAGAATATTTGTGTTATGGCCAATCATTATAATCGCGGCTGTTTGAAACCAAGAAGTAAAAATATTGAGGTTTATTTATACTGTCGTGACCATATATACCTTGCTTTATCCCCCCTCCCCCCGCACTCTGCCCAAAGTATATAGGAACAAGTTTTTGCTGGCACAAAATTTTACTCAAGCTTTCGCTTTTCTCGTCAGCCTACCAGCCGGCTGCGCGCTTGTCACCGTCAATGACGTTCGGGAATGACCCGGTAGTTTCGATGTGGAACAAACGCAGCTTCTGGTGCCACAGGGAGCTCTTTTTGAATGGGATCTCACTGTCTGAACATTGATGGTTGAACGCGAAACTTTCTTGTGAGCGATTCCTTGTCGTCTGAGTTTTGACTTTGACTCTTTGAGCTTTAACTTTGACTCGCGCGCATTTTGGACTTATGATCGCGCCGGACTTGACATCGACCCTTTGCCGTTTGATTTCACGCGAAGAAAGCTTCGTGTTCAACCATCGTTGAGGAGTGGATAATTTTTCTGACTAATTACATCTGCACGCCCTCTCCAAATCCAAACTGCTTTGACCATGTTGGAAGTGCGAAATGAGATAGACGTCGGCTTCATAACGCGATGGAGCCAGCTTCGATTCTGACCACGGGAAGCGTTTTTTTCCCTCTCACTTTACTCACAAACATCACCGTCGTCAGAGACAGTTGGCTTTCCTGCAGTGCTTTTTCGACGCGACATAGGCCATCAGTGAGACATAGAAAGCTTCACTTTAATAATGGTTCAAGCGGTGATAGTGAAACGGCTTCGCTGGTTGCTGCGGTTTCATCCTTCGGTCTCACTCGCGAAATTCAGCTGCCGCAAAGAGGCTCCGTAGCCCAATTCGCGAAAAACTCGGGGCGTGAAACTAAAAAGTCTTATAGTGCTATCGTGGCTTAAATTGTGAGCTGATGTACCTCGTACCATTCGATTTCACCGCTCTAACTGGCCGACAAACGCCGATGCGCGCTCGCGGTCCGCGGCAGTAGCGCGCGGCACAGGCCGGGCTGCGGCCGCTCTCGCTCCAGCCGCTCGGGCGCTCCGATTGCTCGCAGCGCCCTCTGCGCAGCGCTGTGCGTGCATCAGCGGCGCGGACACGCCTTCCCATAGAGAAAGCGCGCGGACGGCAGACTAGGACCATAGCAGTGCTAGTCTGCCGTCCGGCGGCCGCGAAGGGGGCTCCTCCGTGATGCATGCAGCGGCGGCGCTGCACGCAGTCGGAGCGCGGCCGGCCAGTGTCGGCGTGGGGAGCAGTGCAGCGGACGGCGCATCGCTGTGCTGCATTCGTAGGTATGGGCGCTTTCAGCCGATTTTAACTCTTTCGCTACCGCGCCTATCAAAATCGATCAATTTGATTGATACTTTTGGGACCGCCTTTTCATAGCGTTCAACGCGTTTCTCGAACAAGTAAAGCGGTTCGGAGTTAGATCAGAAAATGGCCTTTCAAAATCAGTTTTGTTTTCATTTTTGCTACGGAAACGGGATATTTGACAGGCTTTTGAATCACCTTGGTGTGGAAAAGGGGCGTGGTCATCGCGCGTCACTGCTACCAACGAAGAATGCGTGCAACTCGTAATTACTCTGCACCAGCGCTTGTTTTTTGCTATCAGGGCGTGAATGGGGAACTAGCAAACGATTTTCAATCGTCCGGTTCGCGCTCTGACAGTAATAATCCCAGAAGTCGTCTGAAAATGTCAAGCAGTGCCTGGTTGCAAAGATACTTTATGATTTTAGGCAGTTTTATTGCTTTTGCGCACGTTGTTCTAAGTACTGTGGTAGTTCTACTAACCCCAGGACCATTCGCAAACAGTTTACAACAGTTTCGGTTTAGTTTCTGCATCGCGAAATTCATATTTAGCGCTACTACGCAGTTACCAAACCTCAAGGCTACCTGCCATGGCGCCTGGAGCGTCCGCGACTGATCCTCGAACAAAGCACGGCGCTCCTGATTCCCCCACCCTAACCCGATTTCTGCGATAAGAACTTCAGATGCAAGTCAAAAGATCACACCCAGTCGCCAGATATCTGTTCCGCCGAGGACAGCGCTTCAAACCGGCCTTACACTGCCAGCTGTTCGACTTCCAGTTTCGTTTCCATGCGAGGGTATATCCGGGTGTCTAATGTTGCTGCTTAGTTGAACTGCCTATTCGGACGGAGTCTCCGAAAGTTTTTGTACTGTTTCATTTGAAAAAGGTTAGGTGGCACTGCAATAGAGGAGGCTCGTTGTGATGATCTTTTTCATCGCGCAACTGCTACTCAGCCAAAGATCGCAGGGCACGATTCTAGCTCATCCTACCTCATTTTTTCGAGCAAGGCTACAATTGCGAGTAAGAAGATGATAATAAAGCTCAGCTTTATGTTTTGAGAGATAACTGACCGTGAACGACAACAAGCGTCAGCCACGGTGTTCCGTTTTCAACTTCATGCATGTTTTTTTCCGCATCGCGTGCTTGTCCCAAATATTGTGCTCGCTGTAAGTGAAAAGTCAGCCATTGACAAGATGTTTTTACGTTATGTGGGGGCAAATTGGTGTCTCTGATAATGACAAACCGCCAGGTTTATTCCAGGAAACCACCCGAAATTGCACATTTTGAATTGGAGGTTGGGCTTCACCGCATGACACGAGCACCGTGCATGCTAACATATTTTTTTATATCTGACAAACTGTTCCGCGCAAGTCGACATTTTTTCTAGGGCGTGTTTTTGAAATGTTTCCCTACAAAATGTATATTCTAATTTTTCTGTACTGCCGGTGGTTTGATAAACACAACTCCTTTTTTATCATTTTTTTTCGCCGATTTTGATATATTTTTTTACAACTATGATATATAAAATCCTTTAAAAAACTGGTGTTATTGGAAAGTCCGTTAAATAATCTCATTTTGTGTTCCTGCAATCAGTGCCTAACCAATTTTTTAGCAGAAAAAAAAATGTTTTCTTGGACTCCTAAAATTAGTCAATTTTCCGGCGGTAGCGAAAGAGTTAAGGGCGCATTTTCATCCTCTACAAAACAGATTAGCCAAATAAATTGTTTCCTACGAATACGAAGAGTTTGTTACCGAAGCATGAATTAATGCCAGTATGTTTTTTGCGAATTAAGAACTATCGAGCCGCCAAACCATGGAATCGGGTCACATGCGCTCTATCCTCGATATCCTCTTCAAGGGAAAAGGTTTCGACACATTCTGCGGGGCATCGGAAACACTGTCGGCACGGAATCTTTTGCTAGCTGGGGCACATCACGCGGTATTTTGACTAAGTTACCTAACCAAGAAGCGTTTTTGTGTATACCCCCGCCGTACACTGCCGTGGATATATAATTGATTTATTGTAGGGTTTAACGCGCCGACGCAACGCAGGCGATGAGGCGCGCCGTAGTGGAGGGCTCCGGATTTTTTTTACCACCTGGGCATCTTTAATATGCGCCGAAACCACGTACACACGGGCGTTTTTGCTTTTCGCCTCCATCAGAAAAGCGGCCGACACGGCCCGGAATCGAACCCGCGACCTCGTGGATATATAGCGCGTGAAAATATTTGTGTTGTGTGTGGGCGCTTCATAATTTTTTTTTAGGCGCTTTGGAACCATCCTCACTTCTCTTTGCTTGGGAGTCAAATACAGTATTCCCTCGTTATAACGAGATCGCTTTATTCGAAATTTCTTCTGGTCCCAACCCAAACGCATGCTTTTTAGGCCGCATTACTCGAAGCGCTCGAAGAGCCTGACCCGCTTAGAGCGAAGTGTCGAGCGGAGGCGTCGCCCATTGGCGGCGACCCATCGGCAAGTCAGGCGGTCAACATGGCCGCTCAACGTAAGCTGGTCTTTCCCCGGGCGATTTCTGGAGTCAGTTCATGCTCGATTTGCGTCAACCGACTTTAGACAAACGGTTCAACTGCGTAGTACGGTCCTTAAATTTTGTTCCTAGACATTGGTCAATGGCGTGGGCGCGACGGTGTGCGAACATCGACACTCGAACCGTAGAATTAGCAGTGTCGTTGACGAGGGAACGGCGAAAAGCGCTCGTTTTGCGAATTTCACGGCTGCACACCTCGAGGAAAATGTGCCCAGTGATCATGCTAAGCCTCTAGAGCGAAAACCGTCAGTTTTGATGATTGCGCTGTGTGCCCAGAGTGAGCGGGTAATCGTTTTTTGAGCGCAACAAGCACAACCCTAGACTCTATAGCCACGGCATTTGCGGCGGTTTCCAGCGCGAAATTCGCGTATCATTCCGTGACGCCCGCACGCCTCCCTATAAATTGGCCACAGCCACTGCCACTTTTATGGGCGACGACCACGGCCTCATGCATTGCTGGTCAAATCGGAGATGGGGTTGCTCGTGCCCGACAAAAACTTGGAACAGCCAAAACTCACTTCCCTTTTTGCACCCGAATAAAGTTGTTCTTCTCTGAATACATTGTGTTTTGGTTCCTTGCAGTTGTGGTGCAATTAAAGCTCAATTGCTTAAGCTCTTCTCGAGCGGTTGCTTATATCGAAATACCGCTTATAACAAAATTTTCCGCCGTCCTGCTGACTTCGTTATAACGAAGGATTACTGTATATGCTTTGAAGCTTGAACGGAATCTGACCAATTGGCATCGTTCATTAATTAGGCCCCATCGCGCGTCGAACGCTGCCTCCTCAGTTGGGAATATCTGTTAAAGGGGTCCTGAAATACCTTCCGCCGATGCATGGATGTACATGTACCCAAATAAAGCAATGTATTTGCAATCTCCTCCCGCAAGAATTTCGTTAAAGCGATGAGTATTAGCTGAGAAATCGTAAATCAAAAACCGCGCATTATCGTCGCTCCGCGTTTCCTCCTCCTTTCGACTTACTCTCCGCTGTTGACGGCGCGCGAGCCTTGCCTCCCATGATGCTGCACTCCGCAGCGGTGACGTAATTCCGCTATTGCGCTGCTCAGACTGTCGTCTGCTACGGGCAAGCTTTGTTGACACCATGAATCCCGCACGCCGCTCAAGGCTGGAAAAGCGAACGAAAAATCTGGCCGCATGTATGCGGCGGCCTGGCCTTGCCCTTTCGCGGTGTACGTTGCTGGCGGCACATGACTTTTTATCGGCGGCGAACTCGCAGCCGCACGGGGAGGGTCGTCCGCTCGTTCCCTTGATGCACCGCGCACTGTTTATCCAAAAAGCGCCGTATCAGATGTGGCCCCGCTGGTGCCGGGTCTTATTTTGCGGCGGTGGTAATTCCTGCCGGCGGCATGTGAAAAAGTCATATTAAACCGATACAGAACCGGTGCACAAAACGCTTCAATCATGTGACCAGTTCAGCTTGGGGCGACGCGTGGTGCGGCAACGTTGGCAAAACATGCTCCGTCGCGGCTCTGAGCTTTCTAGCGCTGGAGCGAGCGCCATTTCTCTGACAATCTCAAACATCGGTTGCCTTGGCAACAAGGCACAAACCGCTACAGAAGTCAGTTACGGTTGCGTGATCCAGGTTCTGCTTGGGGCCCCACCTCGCGACATGTGGGCACTGCAGGCGTACCACTCACTCCCATTGGGAAGTGCGAGATGCGTTTGGCATTACAGGAGGCGATGGTGTGTGTGTTGTGGACACCTTTGTTTCGCGATGAAATGCGACGTTGTGCTTCTGCGGGTGGATAGTGCTTCCCATGGTCTGGATTATCTTTCTCGAGCGACGTACGACTCAACCTCGCATGGGGTATGTGCAGTGTGCGTGGCTAAAAGCCATCTCGGCTTGTGCGCCAGAGTTAAGTGACTTGCTGTTCGTCCCCGCAAAGCGCGCGCGAGGTGAGTGCCGAATTTACGACGGGAAGGAGGCAACCCATCCTCTGTCAATCGTGGTTCAGACTTTCAACGCATGTTGTGACGTTGTGTTCGTTAGAAACGCATCTCTGGATTGTTTTGAAGTTGAATAAAATGTATGCGTCAAACCCGGGCATTGGGCTTTAGGGCATTAGGCCCGTGGCACTTCTTTCGTGCGATTGCACGAAAGAAGTGCCACGGGCCTTCAACGCTTTCTTTATGGAACGTACTCAGGTAACAGAATATCCATGTCGTGTTATGGCCGTGTTGCATTCAATACAAACGGTTAAGCGTTTGTTTTACACTTGTTTCGTTTGTCGTAAAATGCCCAAGCACTCCGACACTCCGCTGGCAGATCAGCCGGCGAGCCGACGCTGAGCAGACGACTCATCTCTTCGCCGGAAGTGCGTGAAAAAGCCGCCCAATAGCAGGATGTCTAGCTCATGACGAACATCTGGGAATCGATGATGTAGACATGTGAAGATGGCGGCGTCCAAAAACACGAAGGAAAGGGTGAGAAAAAAACGACAAACTTTGCAACAAAAGTGTGAGCTTTCCGCTGCGCGTAAAAGAGTAATACTTGGCACAGAGGACGTTGACGACCCAATCTAACGGTTGCGCTAGTTCATTTAGTGTGCTCAAAATGCCTTTCAGGGCCCCTTTAAATGTAAATGCCGAATAAAAGTAATAGGAATGTGCGCACGCATATGATGTTTTTGGCACTTTCAATCAACAGACAGAAACTGTGGTACTATAGCTTCTATTTTGAGCGCCTGTAATTTTTGTGAATTCCACGATTTGGAAAATTCGCTACCTTGAAGAGTGCGGGAAACTTTTTCACTAGAATCAGGCTGCCAAACAGTAACTGCGCTTGCATTCTTCATTGCACAGGGCTTTCTTTTTTTTCTTTTTTTGTCGCCCGCATACTCGGAGTGAATCGCGAGACGCACGCAGGGAAAGCAACAACATCTGTGTTATGGCGAATCATTTTACTTGCGGCTGTTTGAAATTAAAAACATAAGCTCTTAAGGCTTATTTATTTCAATGACCGTATGCCTCGCTTTACCCCCCCCCCCCTCCCTAGGGGAAGTAGGAGGGTTCGGCCAGAAGTATTTAGGAACGGCTTTTTTGGTAAAGCATTTCACTACAGCTTTTTTTTTAATCTTTTTTCTCTAGTCAGCCAGGACGGGTACATGCAGACCACCTTCAATACATGACGTTCGGGGATTAGGATTAGGATTAGGATTCGGGACAATTAGCACAAACACTGCGTGTGGCGCCGCCGGGCTTTCCTGGAACGGATCTCACTGTCTCAACAATGCGCGAAATAATGGTTCCAGCGGTGGTAGCGAAACGGCTAATCTCGTTGCTGCGGTTTCATCCTTATTCGGTCTCACTCGCGAAGGTAAGCCTCCGCAAATAGCCTAGGCTCCGTAGACCGATTCGCGAAAAATTTGGGCCGCCGAATTTAAAAGGTCCTATAGTAGTTCTATCGCAGCTTCAATTGTGAGCTGATGTACCCCGAGCCGCTGGATTTCACCGCTCTAACTGGCCGTCAAACCCCATGCGCGCCCGCTCTCAGCGGCAGTAGCGGGCGGCACTGGAGTCTGGACGGTCGGCGGCCGCTCTCAGAGGAACTCTAGCTCGCGCCGCTCGGGCGCTCCGATTGCTGGCAGCGCCCTCTGCGCAGCGCTGTGCGTGCATCAGCGGCGCGGACACGCCTCCCCATAGAGAAGGCAGAGAAGGCGCGCGGACGGCAGACTAGCTCATATTTCTAGGGACCATACTAGCAGCTACTGTATATGCTGAAACGTTTATTTACGTATTGAAAACCTTTTAACACAAGTATTTGTACAAGTTAAAATTGTATAGGTATTTCTAAACATTATTTTGAAATTTTTAAAGACACGCCGCCCGCCGTCGCGGGAAGCACTTGATCCTGCTGCGCAATCAATGGGCGGAGCCACGAAGACCCGTGACGTCATAAATATAAAATAAAATCCGATTTTAATGGGCGGAGCCACAAAGCCCGTGACGTCATAACAAAAAAAAAAAAAAAAAAAACAGGCCGGGCGTAAGCCAGAAAATTTTGCTTTTCTTCTTTTTACGAAAAGCAGCGTGAGCCGATGTTGTGGCTGGGAGTTCGGTGGCATGCTCGGCGTTTGTTTTACGAGGAGGAGGAGGAATAAACTTTATTGCAGTATGCAATTTAGGGGCGGGTGGTGACCACTGGGCGCAGCCCAGCGGTGACTTCGGCAGCACATTCCACCAACGCTTTCTGGACCCCGGGGTCAGAGCCGCCCAACGCCACCTCCCATTGATCAACAGAGGGGATTAGGGGTAAGGGGTTTCGAGGGTACGCCCACATAGCGTGGCAGATGGTGTCGAGAGAGAGAGAGAGAGAAGCACTTTATTAAAGAAGACCTCAAAGCGAGGGAGGTGGCCGGCAGCCGGAGCTGTGCGGCGACCTTCGTAGCCCGGGCTATGATGATCTTCTGTCTCTCCGGGTCAGAGCAGCTCAGCGCTGCCTCCCAGAGCTCCGAGGAATTGATTTGAGGGAGGGGATCATATGGACAGGCCCACATGTGATGTTGCACCGTGGACTTGTCTCCGCATAGTGGGCAAAAGGGAGAGGGATAAACTGAGGGGTGTATGTGATGGAGGAGGGCCCTATTGGGAAGGGGTTCGGTCTGTGCAAGCCTCCATACTCGTTCTTCCGTGTACGTCAGTGAGGGGTGGGCCGGTGGGTATTCGAGGCGAGAGAGGCGGTAATGAGTAGTTATTTCGTTGTAGCTCAATAGGCTATCTCGGGCTGATCTGGCTCCGTGAGAGGCTACGGAGGTGACGCACGCCCGGGAGGTGAGTGCTCGGGCTGTCGTGTGTGCCACCTCGTTACCCCCAAGCCCAGTGTGGGCAGGAGTCCAAATAAGCTCAACTTGGGTAGTAGGTGGGTTTTGGAGGAGAAGCTTTAGGGCCTGGGGTGAGATGGTACCCGCATTTCCGCAGTGGGGTGATGGGTACTGATCGGGGTATATGCGATAAAGGCTGGCGCGGCACGGAAGGGTATTAGTTTGAAGGAGCCGCCACAAGCGTTCTTTCTTCCTTTGTAGAAAATGAGGAGTGGGCTTGGGGGTATTTCTGGTGGTTAGGGGTAACCGAAGGGACTGCTCGGACAGTAAGAGCTCGAGCTGCTGTATGGGCCGCCTCGTTACCCCCTAAGCCGGTGTGGGCGGGCGTCCACACGAGCTCCACGGGCGTTTTGGGGGGGGTTGTGCAGAAGAATTTTGAGAGCTTTGGCTGATATGCGCCCTCGGGCAAAGTTCCGTATAGCAGATTGAGAATCGGACAAGCTGACTTTGGGGGTAGGACTCTGAGAAAGGGCTAGCGCTATAGACCTTATGCAAAAGTGCCGCCATATCTACCGGAAGAAAAACGAAACGAGCACGCGACGCCATGCATTGGGGGATGGCGGTCGCGGAATTGCTTGGTACGGAGCGTGTGAGGGGCTTTCTCGGCTTTGCGATCCTTTTATATTCAGATTTAAGGCACATTCCCACTGGCGATTTACCTAGTCGCGCGATGAGGCCTTCGCACTTGCGATGAGCGATGATGCGACTGCGTTCAGCGCAGCTACTTCCCGACTTGTACGAGCTCGTTGGTGCGTCAACCATTCGCAGTCAAAGAAAATGATGTTACGCCACAAAAGTAGGTAGAAATCAAACTAAAACACATGCTACTAACCTGGAGCAATGCCGAAAGAATTTGCGGGTTGCGGGAGGAGCAGAAAATAACCAACTCAAGAAGGCTCTTTTCAACATAGTATTGCACGAAGAAATGCACACGCTTGCTTTCACGCCACAACACCCGCATCACGGCCCACAAATGTCGCTTCTTTTCACAGGCGCAAAGTTCTGACACCTACGAACTCTACGCGTGTTTACCAGTCGTCGATAGAACGAAGAGGCTGCAAGTCAACCTACCGTCTCGCTGTCCACCTAGCTCTATACGATGATTACTTGCTTTTACAATCCATACACGCTACTCCACACTGATGAGTTCCACTCTATTCGTTGATTAGTGCACGCGTACGCTGAAGCCACTGACCAAAGAACCGATGCACGCGGGAAGTTGCTTGCCGGCCCGACCCGGCGGGAACAGCGATAGCGGGCCAAGCGCCTGGCCGAGCGAGCCAGCGGCGGTGGCGGCGGCGGCTCGTCGGCTCGTCCTCGCCCGCCCGTCCGCAGCGTTTGCATACCGGTTGTAAAGAAACGTTTCGTTCCCGGCTACGTCAGCCTACTCCGCGGCCATGATTGGCTTACCGGTTTTGCGGGGCCGTCGCGCAATGATCTGCTCCTCCGTCGCAAAGCGACGAAAAGCGACGGCCGGCTCGTCGCTTTGCGACGTCGCTTTCCGTCGCGCGACGAGGCGAATCGCCAGTGGGAATGTGCCTTTAAGCGCAGAAAAATGAGTGACGAGTGATCTGTGGACCTTTCTCTGTTGCCCACATTGGCGGGCGACGTCGTAAATAAGCATTATGCCTCGAAAAAGCAGTCAGGGAGGCACCGGCAGGGAAGCTGTTTGAGGCTGTCGCGTTTCTTCTCCTTTTTTTTTTCTTTAAGAACGCAAAGTACATCCGTGTTGGTTCTCATCCTGCGGGTTTCTCAGGAGGTCATTCCTGAAACGCTCCGAAACTTGCGGGCTGTCCTGAGGCTGGAAGGGGGGAGGGGGGGGCACACTCGCAATATAGCTATACGCTAAGGATCCTCTGGGACGCAGAGGAAACCTGCAAAAGAAAAAGGAACACTTAACAAAATAAATTGCATACCTGGCATTCTTTAACAGCGGAGCTGTTTTAGCTGGCCGTAATGTGTAGCGCTTAACGTGTGCGGTGTGTAACGTCCCAGACAAAAATTTGAAGTGGTTTTCGAAGTGGTCCCACTTCATTCAAAGTGGTCCCACTTGCCTCCAAGTGGGATCTGACGTGGTCCCACTTGCCACCAAGTGGGACCTGAAATGGTGCCACTTTGAGGCAAGTGGGACCACTTGCAAGTGGTGCCACTTGCAAGTGGTCCCCCAACAGGTACCACTTGGTTCAAAGTGGGAGCTCAACTGGTCCCACTTGCTTCAAAGTGGTGCCCGAACAGGTCCCACTTGAGGTGAAATAGTGACTAACCGTGGTATTCTGAATCTCTCCTCCACTCAAGCCTCCAGTGAAGAAGGTCCTCGAACTGGATCTCCCCATGCATAAGCATTGCGGAATCCTCCCCTTAGCCGGAATCCTCCCCTTAGTGGAGTGGAGGGAGCCAATTGAGTGGAGGAGGGACTCATAATACGGCCCATATATGTCTCTGTGACTCGGTCAGAGCGCATCCGCTTGAGTGTGTTCAAGTCAGTTTTGAAGCTTGTCTCGGTGTGTCTGAACCATTGGAGTGAAAGCTATAAGGAGGCTGGCTTCTTGAAGAGCTAGCAGTGCGTTGTTCAGGTGCGGTCGAAAGACGGAACTCTGTCCGCTTCAGTTGCAATGTTTTCGCACGCCAGTACGCGACTGTACTGTCCTTGTTTCTTCCATTGCCCCAAATCGTTTAAGTTTCACCTTTGACTAGTCGTCGTCGGGGCGGGGCGGAGTCTTCGCCTCCGTCATGTAACAATGTTCAAATTACGTTGAGATGAGCTTCATTAGAGAGACCTCAAGCCCTTTGGTGATGTAGAGTCTGTAGGGTAAGTGAGTACGAAACTGATGAATTTGAGGTTAGGTCCAATCAAGCGAGGTGGTCTGCCGACTAATCCCGTGGCAACATTGTGATAGGCTACGAGCCGTTCAGAATTTGTGATTGAAAAGCGATTTATGGGGACTGGGGCACAAGACAACTCAACACTTACTTGCAGGTGCTTTGTGTCGTTCAACGCATGTAACATTTTGGTTGACTGCGGAATGAAGTATACGCAACATTTATTATTTGGCTGGAACGAACACATAATTACAGGTGGTATTCATGGCTATGCCTTGAACCGAAGCAATATTAGTACACCGGTGTCCGGTGTGGTTTGATCTTCCGCATTTTCCCCTCTTCCGACTTCTACTGTTTGTCCGTCCATTTTTATTATAATAACCACTCTTCGAAAGGTACGCTTTCTGTGGATATACATGTTCGCAATGTGTTGAATTACATCCTGTGGACTTGCGGGTGTGTCTGCGTTAGAGACGTCTCCAAAACCCACCAGGACAATGATGAAAGGGAAACAATACGCTTAAGCACTGTTTTGACGCAAAAAGTGTAATTTGGCCGATAGAAGCAGAGCACGTAGGCTGCGGACATATGGCGACATTTAATGTTATCAGGGGCGTTGGACAAGGCTTTTAGCTTTCTTTTTTTTTTCTTTTTTGAACGACAATTTAACATGTTTGGTAGCGGCTGGACGTAAAAGGGGAGGCAGAGCTGGATGGCCATTAGCCGAGGACAGGCTCCTTCCTGGCAAGTTCGCTAAGAACTCACAGGTGTGAATGCAGAGGAAGTGGAACAGTATTTGTGTTTAAAGTTTATTCACATTATCAATCAAGGTTAAAGGTGCTCCGTGGCCTATAATGTTCACTCATGAGCGGGAGCTTCAGTGGAAGGAGCAGCATCTCCGAGGTGGGCATGGGCCTCATCAGAAGGTCTGCAGCTGAAGAATGCTGTGCGAAGTTCTGCGTTCTCTTCGGGCTGAATAAGAAATAAGAAAAAGAACATATGAGGCCTTACAGCTGCAAAGCTATCCCTTGTGACAAAGAACTCTCAACGATCTCGAGTCATTCTTCTTTTGTTTTGAAGTGCAACTAATGCATCTACTTCAAGGTTAAAAAAAAACATGTTCCATCCCAGTCTAAAAATACCGGCGTTTTTGACCACGTGAACAATGTGTTCATTAGTGGTATAGGCACTCAGCCTGCGCCCCGTTAATGATCTCCTCTGTTAATGGGTAATGTGTCTTGCGACTGCCTGAAAAAGTGAAATGGCGAACTCTACTGGTTGGATGAGTAAGGTCAGAGAGCTATGAGTGGCGTTACGCAAAATATTCATATAAATTTAGAGAAAGCAATCAACTTTTCTTTTTCAAAGCAAATGAACCCATTTTTCGTGGTGAAAATATGCCCTCTGAATTTTCTTTGTGTGTATGTAAAAAAAAGACAAAGATGGGCTTGAACTGAGCCTCCATAAGTTACAGAAATGTTCCTGCACATATGAGGACCCACGTTACGTGAAAATGTTTTAGTGGTTTTTCTCGGCGATCCTAGGGTTCTGCATTGATAACTACGAACAGAAATTTGAGCTCGGATTGCGGGGCTACTGCACTGCACAAGTATACACCCGGCAAAGCGTCCTTTCAACGCTCCTGCTATTAAGGCTAGCACTACAATGTTTGAAAGCTAACGTTATAACAATGTTTCATTTTGAAATGCAAGTGGTAGGTCCCTTGTACTAGGCCTAACGCTATGCTTAAGGTATTAATAAATAAATAAGCTAACGCGCTGACAGTGCCCTACCCTTTACTTCTGACCGTGGTGCGGACAATCACTGACTCCGTGTGAGAGACAGTTGTGCATAGAATTGTCCTCCCACATATTTAGTTTGCCTTCTCTGAAAACACTTATTTTGCAGACAGAAATTTTTAACGTACTGAAAAATAGCCCACACTGGTAATATGACCCAGATGAACAGCTGTGTGATTCATTTAAGTTTTGCGTAATTTACCCTCCGGAATCGCTCTGTAGCTAAGGCGTTGAGCTGTTGAGCCCGGACGTAGGTCGATACCGGCTACGAAGTCAATTTTTCTGATGGAGGCGAGAACACAAAAACTCTCTTGCGTCGAGATTTCGGCGCACGGTAAAGATCCCCAGGTGGTCAAAATTCATCTTTCGCCCTCCACTACGGCGGGCGTCATAGGCCACATGCAGCTTGGGCGCGCTAAACTCCCGAAATTTGGGCAATATTAGACGTTGGAAACAGCGCCCTTCCTTGGGCAAAATCGCTATCAAACTGCGTTATTTAGAAACACAGTTCCTTCCGCATAACGCCAAACATTTACCGTGGTTCTAAAGCTTTCTTTTATGAATGCTACGATTTAAATATTCTCTCTTTTACGGCATGTGGTTGGGCGCTCGTAATTTTTGGGAAAAAACGCCGTAGTAAAAACTGAAAGGTAAACACGCGCAGTGCTTGGAAGTTATACCATTCTGTAATCTCCTAGCACTCACCGTGAAAACGCTAGTCTGGTTGCCACGGTTGCCTTCCTGCGGAGAGAGGGATACAACAGCGTAATTAGCAGTAACACCATAGCACACGTTTTCAGGAAGAAATGTTGATATTTCCCCAACTTTCAGCAAGGAGGACCTAAAAATGCCTTTGTTTTGCAAGAGAGTACCTCTGACATCCGTTTTGGTGGTTTGCCTCTCTCTTCGGTCGAAGAACTGTTTGCTACACGGACTCTTTTAACAATCCCGCGCGACTGAATATACTCAAGTTAAAGAAAACTTGATCAGCCAGTTTTGGTTGAACGTCATGGGCAGGCGAACCGACTTTCTGCAGTTAGTGCAATAAAAGCTCCCTGGCGCCAACCGTTCAAAGATTAATCTGGACTGGCTATTTGAGATCCCGGCGTGGCATTTCGTGCAATTTATTCATCCCAGGCTGTGAAACTTCTCATAGGTTGCTTATAGTAACACGGAGAATAGCTTCATATTTTTTTCCACCATTTGAAACTCAGGAAGGGCTCGATAATTTAACTAAGAGTTTGGAATACACACTGCTCTATTTATGCACAAGAAATAGGTTTTTGATTATTTTAACTAGAAAGTCCGGGTTGTTTGACTGGGTTGTTTGAATATTGCAGGTTGGTTAGCCCCTGAATTAAGTGCAAAACTGTCGAATATCGGTGCTCAAGCAGGGTAACAAACCGGGGCTGTTTCGTATGCAAGAATGTTGAAACCGAAACGCCAAAACAATGTACGAGGTCAAATACAGGAGTTACATTCAGACTGCAATTGAAGTTGCAATACACAAATGCTTACACTCACTCGCTCGCTCGCTCGCTCGCTCACTCACTCACTCACTCACTCACTCACTCACTCACTCACTCACTCACTCACTCACTCACTCACTCACTCACTCACTCATTGGTGTTTATTGTTATGCGGAACATTCAGTGACGACCACCCAGTGTTACGTTGGTCCTTACCAGGGTGCCTCCATTGCTTGCGCACACCTTCCTGACGCCGCAAAGGATAGAATCACAGTCGAGATGCTCACGGACCTGATCCAGCTTTGTCTTGACCTAAGAGGGAAAAGACAATTTAAAACCTGTCACCCTAACATGTTTGAATCTCAAGGTTAATCCGAGAGCACTCCTTGCGTATAGCGTGTTTAAGCTTGCTAGTAACTAGAAGACCTTGCTGCGCATGGCATTTCACAACCAGGTGGGCTAATATTACCCTTTTATAGTCGTTCCCTGAACAGCCACTGTGTCAGACGGGATACGGAAGTACACCAGAGCAAACTATACAATACTGAGACAGATTTGAGCGTTATAAGAAAGTAACTTCTACTTCCCTTCTTCCTGCTCTACCATGCAGAATAACGTACCACCAGAAATCAATGAGTCAAACTTTTCGCAATAAAAATCAATTCAGATGCAAACAGAGATGAATAAAAATATCTAGGGATGCCCTCACAGGGATACTGTAATTTTCAGCAACTGCCATCTCCCAGACCGTCCCACTCAGTAAGGCAGCAAGAAATACGGCAAGCAATCAAGTGAACAATCCAATATTCTTAGGCCGCGGCGTGCCGCATATACCTATTCTTGGAAAATTACCCATTTGTGTACGTGTAGAATGGGTTTGAGAATAAAACCTGTAATAACGATACCGTAGGTTATCCTGCAACGCGTGACTCTATTGCAAGAACTGAATTGCAATATCTGCTTGGCATATCAACCCTTTCAGTCACGAATTATTATATTCACGACAGAAAAATTCCATACTTGGAGGTTTAGCAGTGTCAAGTGTCTAGAGGTAAGAAAAAAAAGTGGTCTCTCTCCGCAAATGGCGTCGCGTCCTCTTACGGAGACACCATTACTCAATCCTGCTTTTCCCTATAAAAAATAATAAATATCCTAAGGCAGTTTACAGACAAGGAGGTGAAATAATAATTTCTGGATATGAGAGAGGTGTTTTAGCCTTTATAAATGATTTACGCCGCAGTAAAAGAGAACGTAGGACGGCAACACACCGGAGCTCCCACAAAACTTGGTGGCGTCCATTTGGAAACGATATTTATGAATGCGGTTCCGCCATTCCACATCACATGGTGCTACCTTTCACTTCCGTTGGTTTCGAACATCAGCCGCAGCGCTCTGCGGCATGAACTCTTTTCGTGTTCACGAGGAAAACAACGAAGAAAGTCGCGTCTCCTTAATGGAGACACGGTGACTGAAAGGGTTAAGCTCGTGTGACTATTCAACTTTCTCTGACTTCCCAATAAATTACAAGTTACGAGAATTGTGCGTAAAAACCAGTGAGAACGTTCCCACCACTTCTGCCACAATCGGGGCCAGCAGCAGTAACACAGCACGTGGTGTGGGTTGTTCAGTAGCTATTAGGCTAAAACAGCAGCTTTCCGTTGTATTAACGACAAAGAATATATACTGACTGACAGAAAGTACATGTCCCCTCACCAAGCAAAAACACATGCTGCTTGCACTGTTTTCGGAATATTCGTTGTACATTGAATAGGTGAATAGAACGTACCGCATCGCCTATATGTGTTTGCACGCATTCCAGCACATGACTGAGAGGTCCATCTTCCAGCTCTGTTATTGAAACAAATAATATTGACGCTTCACTTCGTGAACGCGGGATATGCTCATGCCAAAATGGGCACGCCTAGCCAACGCCCTTTTGGCGGTTTTGTTCAGCGCATGCCAGGTACTCGCTGCGTCTTAACCCCGACCAGCGGTGTGCTCGTGATTGGCAGCTGGATATATCTACCGAGTACATGCCGCGGCCATGACTCGGCAGCGTTCATTAATTCCCGTGTTCTTCTCCAAGGATGGGAGGCCGATGAGCGTTTCTCTGTTTTTTTTGCGTTTTATTTCTTAATCGCACCAGCTTTCACATTGGCCGTCGTGTGTATCACTTTGTGCCTACTCCCCCGCTATACAACACACTCCTCCGTGCCTTACGTGGCACGCTGTCCTCCTTGTCATGGTGGCCTCGTCCACCGGCGCTTCTGTACTCTTCCAGCTCGCATGCTTCCGACTTAATCCAGCCGATTTTTAAGACGGGGCAGTCATGCTTGCGGGTAAAGGCGACATGTGCTGCAAATGACCACTTCTCGCTAGAAAAACGAACTTTAGTGGTCGTAAAAACACCCCACGAACGACTTACTGCTACTTTACCCGAAATGGGATCGAACAACAAGTTTGTAGCTCACTTGTTTCATTAAATTTTATTTTGGCACATAAGAACCAAGTCATGTCAACACGCACACACATCCCGCCTAGATATCGCTTGAAACGGGGTTCCCCCTTCGACTCACTAATCGGCACTCCCCGCACTATAAGTATAATAAAGCCAAATGTACTTTTTGAAGCAGTCGAGTAAGCAATGCTCGTGTGAACAACGAATGTCTTCAGGCGTGTCAAGCTTGTCGTACTTGTTTTTTTTTTATGATTTCCAACTCTGCAGTATTGTGCTGCTCACTTCAAAAGAAGTTTGAGTGGGGATGGAAGTTAACAGATCAAATCATTGCCAAAGCCTTTCAGAAAATTCTTATAACCTCGGTCAACATACGAAGCACAGCTGGCTAGCACGAGAAACGTTGCTAAACGCATAATATGTATGGAGCACGAAGGGTAAAGTGTCGCGTTTTTCTAGATGAAGTGACTCGCAGTTGCTATCAATGAATGAATGAATGCTTAAATAAATGAATGCAACTTTATTCGCCCTCCAATGGCGGCGAAGACGTTGGTTCATGTACTGCTCGGAGGCCCGCCAACACAATAAGTGAGGGGATTGGTCTGCGTGCGTTTAGCGTTTTACGTCACGACGAAACGGACGCAAAACGCTTATCGTGACGTAAGCTTACGGTTGTAGGGGGCTCTGGGTTAAATTTTGCGCAACAGTTTTCGTAAACACACTTTAAACAACTAAAAAGATCTAAACTATTTTTATGTGTTTATTTGAACGTAGTTTGGAAGCTGAAACATGACAAGATTTTTATATTACGCAGTTGAAAATTTTTACCACAAGGCGACGAATGCCAAAAGATGGAAGCTGCAGGCAGATGTTTCCTGTGGTAGTAAAGCGTAAACAATGCTACGACTGTTCTATTTTTTCGCGCTTGGACCACGATTTTTATGTCCGTCACAACGACTGTGTATCAAGACAATAACCTGTTACGTATGTCGGCATCGACGCCCTTGCGGCATACTGACGCGAGCTTTTACCAGACCCTCGAATGGTTCGTTACGGCGTCGGAATTCCTGTGGTACTCTCTGAGTGAAAAAATGTGGGAGTGGTCGGAATTTTTGTTTCTTAGCTACATCTCTACTTCGCGTCATGTCTACGAACGTTAAGCTGGTATGCGTATTCATAAAGTACCAAATAAAATTTATAAATTTAATGCTGAGTTCTTGTGAAATTTTGGTCATCTGTTCGGCAGCTATCAAGATCGCAGACGGTCGTATATTTCACTCTGTGATATCGACGGCGTAGATGCACCGGCTGACGGAGGGCTGCGACAGCGATATAGTTTCTTCGTTACCGACGGCTGACTGAAAGCTACCGGTAGCGAAGAAACAAAGGGCATATCCCTTCGTCCTCGACACTGACATCATGGTGCCGCCGGGCAAGTTCGCCTCACAGCTCGTCACACAGCCACCACACAGTCCTATGCGAAAGGCGGAATGCTGGTGCAGGAACTTCGAACGGGTCAACATTACTTATTTACCTCTTGTTCTGCGAGCGAGCCAACAATAAGGCGATGAAAAATCGTCTGCTCCGAGAAACTGCGGTTCAGCGGAGTAGCTTGGCAGTGTTTGGGTTGCGCCACATCCGAGTGTTCGCTTTTAACCAATCATGGCTCGCTCAAAATGGACGCTATTGAAATGGACGCGAAACGGGCAAAAACTTCAGAATACCGCCCCTGTATTCTGTAAATGTACCGTCCTTTTTAGATGCAGAGCATCTGATTCACTCGCCTTGTCCCTCCGCCGTCGTCGTCGTCGTTGTCGGCGTTGTCCACCCCTCTGCCATTCTCCTCGCCGCGCGAGCTGCGCTCTCCGCCGCTCACCCCCTCTCCTCTCCGATAACGAACACTCTCTCGCGAGGGGCATTGGATTGGATTGGATTGGATTGGATTTGATTTGATTTGATTGGATTGGATTGGATTGGATTGGATTGGCTTGGCTTAGCTTGGATTCGGTTGGATTGGATTTGGTTTGGATTGGATTAAAGTGGATTTTGTTGGATTGTGTTGCGTCATAGCCGCGGCACGTTGCCACGGCACGTTGCGTCATAGCCGCGGCAGACGCGCTGGGGCCGGCGCATGTGCAGTACTCTCTCTTCCGCGGTTTCCTCTCCTTCGGGCGCGCTGCGCATACAACCGGTGTGCCGTTCTCCGGCGAAGCAACATCCACGCTTGGCTCAAACACCTAGAGTCCACGCCGCTTTCCAAGTACGCCAACATCGTCATCGACTGGGACCGGCTTACGCAGTCCCCTCAACGTTATGCGCGCTATAAAACGCGGTCCCTCCGCCGCTCCGCCTATGCGTCGCATCTACACAGGGGTTCCCGCGAGGGGAGGTGGGAGTTTTCTGTCTTCCGAACGACAGGTGTTTTGAAACGTATTGGAATTGCAGTTTCGCCAAACGCCGTTTACAATGAAGAGTAAGCACCCGCCCCGTAAGCGCCCGTGGCTTAGTGGGTAAGGCGTTGTACTGCTGAGCACAAGGACGCGAGTTCGATTCCCGGTCGCGGCGGCGTTTTTCTGATGGAGGCGAAAAGCGAAACCGCTCGTGTATACGAGATTTCGGCTCACGCTAAAGATCCCCAGGCTGTCAAAATTGATCCGGAGCCCTCCACTACGGCGCGCCTCATCACCTGTGTTGCGTCGGCGTGTTAAACCTTAGAATAAATCAAATCAATGAAGAGTAAGCCGTCAGATCATCTTGGATCGATACAAACTGGCTTATCACGCAACGTTCCCAGACTCCCTACGTTTCCACGGTGGGAGGCAAATCAGCGTCGAAGAATCATGCCGCACAGTTTCACTTCTGCTTCTCGAGTATACCAACATTTCCTGCGTGATAACACGATGCTGTGCAGAAGGGAGCTCAAGGTTTAGTTTGCGCGGCACCGCCATCGAATTTTTCCTCGAATCCGTTTGTAGCGCAGGCACTTCAATCCGTAGCCTGTATCTCTAAACAGCTTGCTTTGATTTATTGTAAGGTTTAACGCGCCGACGCAAAGCAGGCGATGAGGAGCGCCGTAGTGGAGAGCTCCGGATTAATTTTGACCACCTGGGGATCCTTAACCCGCGCCGCAATCTCGAACACATGGGCGTTTTTGCTTTTCGACATCATTCGAAAAGCGGCCGCCGCGGCAGGGAATCGCCTCCACAAAAGTGATCACTACTGATGAAACCAAAAAATTGATCCTTGTTTTCTTTTTTTTTTTTTGAAGGTGGGTGCATTCAATGAATGAAAGAGATTAATAGGTTGCGTCGTTATGTAGCAGCCGTAGGCAATTTTACGCAGCAGATTCACAAAGCTATCTGCACATGAGATATCACAATAGCTGTTTGGATTGGTTGCTTCCGTTGCGCGATTGGTCGCCCGCAAAAGGTGAGGGGATAACCAGGGCTTCGGTTGACCACAAACAGCCCTTAGGGAATCGTATTTGTGATGACATTCGTAAAATGTGGCCAAATTTACTTCAATAATTAGAAAGAAAAGCCGTCTAAAAGCTTCCTTGTACTTCCGTCGACAACCCCTTACAGTGACGCTCCCACTTATTTGCAGTGGACTTCTATGCTACCACAGTCTTATCGTCACTCAGTGTTAGCCTAGTTCATAATTACCATTTACGTGAGCTATGTGAGACATGTGTGTTCGCCGCGTACACAATCTAAAACGGCCGCGGGTATGCGTCCTCAAAACGCACGACCAACCGTTGCAATGAAACTGGCTAAGTGGGCCAGCGGCAAAGCTCTGCATACTATTTCACTGGAAAATGTGACGTTACACAATGCAAGCATGACATGAGTACTAATGGATGTCAGAGTGCAGGACTCATTTCTAAAACAAATCGCACAGCTCACTTCAATATTGGTCAGATTTTCTCTATTGCATTCAGTGAGTGGTCATTGAGGTTTAAGAAGCAAAAAAAAAAATCCTGGGGAGTCATAATGTATTATCTGCTTTGTAGCGAATTTGTGCGTTCATCGTCACAACAGTAAAGAGGAAATCAGAACTCACAAAGTACTTCTTCGGGACAAAATGATTTCTAACAAACCGTTTTAAGTTGAACCCGCCGCGATGGCTGAATGGCTAAGACGCTATGCTGCTGATCCCATGGACGCGCGTTCCATTTCCGGCCACGGCGGCCGCTTTTCTAATGGAGGTGAAAAGCGAAAATGCCCACGTGTTCAACATTTCGGCTCACTTTAAGGATCCCCAGGGGGTCAAAATTAATCTGGAGCCCTACATACGGCGCGCCTCATCGCCTACGATGCGTCGGCGATAAAACCTCATAATCAATCAAATCAATCAGTTTTAAATTGATCTGGAATACTTAGCCCACCGTCGGAAAACCCTTAAACAGACCGAATGTGTAGGTTGCTTGGCAATGGTTCATGCTAATGGTCGGGAGAATCAGCGACAAATAAGAATCAGATACGAGGCAAAAAAAAAAGTCTATGGGTTGTCTTTTCTTTGCCTCGTGTCTACGTCCTATCTTTCGCTCGTTTTGCCAATATTAGGCAAAAGCTACAACTGTCATTTGTGTCTTTTGGAAACTTCACATAGCTTTTTTCGCGCTACCCGCGACTCTCTGTTCCCGCTGCTTTTAACAAAATCGCTGTATACTGAATGTGTTTCGTGCCGTTGTTGGCATTGATATAACGACGCTTTCCAGGAACTCGTGCGTACATTGAGCTTCGTACTCTTACTTGACGCATATTCTGCTGGATATATAAAGGTGTGAATAGGGCTGTATAAACCTTAGGGCTGTACTTGCATTCCTTAAAATGTGTTCAACCATAAGCCTATGCGTGGAGCGATTTCGACAAGGGTAACGTATCCTGTTTCCACCTGATTAGGAAGCCATGTGTGAATCGTTTTTCGCGGCATGGGTGTGACGTCAGCAAAGTTTTCGGATGCGAAAACTTCCACTACCATTTGCTATAATGACATTAACGTGCGGGAAATGCATGGTTCACAGAATTACTATAGCAATTATACTGTACAGCGCGGTCTTCGAAGATTCGGTTTTCGTCGTGCTGCGTAGATTAGCGTGGAACAGCTCGCTAACCTACGAGGCACTACAGCTCCTGGATCAGTTTATCGAGCCTTGGTACGTTGAAAAGCTTCAATGAAGTCTGCGGGTTTTACTCGTACCCGCAACGTTATCCGTTCACAACAACTTCTTTCACAATTTCAGAAGTTATTAGACATTGCACGCAATGGCTACTGTATAGGCATTTTTCCTTCCTGGAACAGAACGACGAAAATACCTAGGCTGAATGGACGGTACGGAACTCACGGCAGACGGAGTGGTTGTGGTGTCCGTGGTGGTGGTGGTGGTGGTGGTGGGGGTGCTGGGAGTGCTCCCCTTGCTGTTCCTGGGCCTGTGGCTCTTCATCGTTTGCGTAGGCAACCGCGCAGATAAGGGCTAGGATGAAGACGGCCTTCATGGTGATTCTTGGTGGTGTGGACACTGTCCGGTAGAGAATGCCACGTCCCCTTCGGGGCTCGCTTATATACGGTGGCCAACCGGTACCCTGCCGTTGTCAGATGGCAAGGGAAGCACTGGCACACCCTTACCCCCAGCCCAGTGGGCGGTGTTTCTCGCACGAGAGAAGCAAAGGCAGGAAAAGAGAGGGTTATCCTAAACACAATGAGATGTCGTCGAGTCGCCACTGAGATTAAAAGCTCAGAACGGCTCATGCGGTGACGCTTGCTTGCCATGATGTAACGTTTCCGCCATCGGCATGTCGCTTGCCCTGCGCTGCGCGCGCGCTTGGCTCATTCTTGTCTTCTTGACGCTCTTAAGGAAAGCTAGACCGATATCGCGGCGTAATTCAACACCAAATCTTTCTCTAAAATATCAAGCTGTTACAAAACGGGATGAAGTGAGGTACCATATGGCCACTCCTATATCACAATCCGAGAGAAAGCCTTTCACTATTCAAGCATCTCCTTGTCCTCCCTGCGTTTTCGAGTTTTATCTGTTTCTTTCCACACTCTGCGACCTCATTTTTATCGGCTTTCTCGCCTGCTATTTCCCACCCTTGCTTAACTGTAGCATTGGGGCTTTCAAGAAGTCGAAATGATTTCGGTTCCGCCTAGTGGAATCCCGTGCGCCTTTATGGACAGGCATTACGTCGATGTGCTAGCACTCACGCTCTAACACGGATACCGTTTGTGGAGCAAGTGTGTTTAGAAATTCGGCTTTTGTGAGTCGCAGCTGGCGTTAGGAAGGTTATGATATTTCCTCAAAAGTAAATTTAGTGCGGTGTCATTACGTATTAAATGTGTGCCACAAGGCTGACTTATTGCACAGATTGAATTTTTTTTACAGCCGGCAATAATTTAGTCCCGCAAATCTACAGGCCAATTTCCATTACATGGACAGAGTGCAAAATGTTAGAACACATAATATCCAAGCATTTAGTTGAAGGAATTGAAAATAACTTATTCTACAGCAAGCAGCATGGTTTTCGCCATTGCTTCTCTACAGTGACGGTGATTTTTGAAGTTTGTCATGCTTTTGGCATCGCAATTAGCCAAAAGGAGCAAATCTCTGTCGGCGCAATTTCTTTTTCAATGGCTTTTGATCGGGTGTCCAACACTAAATTTTCTTCAGAAATCGTATAAACTTGGAGTTAGCACACAAATTGTGAAATGTATTCATGCATACCTTAAAACTAGACCTGTTTTCACTGGTGTGCTGCAAGGTTCGGTTTTAGGATTAATTTTATTTTATATGTATATACAAATGCTACAAATGACGGGCTGCCTAACATTGAACTATGCCTACTTGCGGATGATTGCGTTCTATACTGTAGCGTCAGCAATTATCAGGATGAAGTGTTGCTAAGCGAATGCCTGCAAGCAATGTACTGCTGGGGCATCACGTCGGACATGAAAATCAATTTTCATAAATCGTCTTGCATAACAGTATCTAACAAAATAATAGTGCTTAGGTTAATAAATATTAGCCCACTTTAACATGTACGTAAGCTTAAATGCCTCGGGTTCACCATCACGCTAATTCGATCGAACAGATTAAATGAATTATTTACTTATTACAGAGTAGCCTAAAATGCCCTGTGGGTAGGTGAGGTAAAATGGATTGGGGAAGGCATCACAAATCAGTTGTAATAAATCCAACGACGTTATATTCAGATTTTTCTTAATAAGGTAGTTGTCTCCAGAGGTCCCACCGGCGCCACACACACTTTGGCGTTCCTCTAAGGTAAAGGCGTTCTTTGAGGCACATTGTGGTTGGTGTGGCAAGATAGAAGCACGCCAGTGTTCATTTGTGACTGGATGACTGGTAAGGTAGCCGGTCAGCCATTAAATCATTTTTAGAGAGCATTTTTAGGGCAAATTCTTCGTGATTTTTTCTAGTATTTCGGGGTTGTGCCTCACATACTCGACGTGCTTTAACACCGATGTCGGAACCGTGGCGTTTGCGAGTAGATGTGCACGGCCGGCCCAGGAGGCTTAAAGGGATACTGACACAAAATTTTGAAGGCCAGATAACTTCGGAGATAGATTGGTGTAACCACACATACATCATCTGCAAAATATTTGCGGGGAATACGGCCTAGAACATATTTAAAATTAATTTTAAAGTGTGCGAAACGCAACCGAGCAGCCAGCAGAGGACCTCGCGCAATCGACATCCCCCGGTTATTTTGTAAATAAACAACATCCAAACACGTGACGAGTTTGTGTTTGTTGCTTCCTCACCGCCGGCGTTTTTCGCCTGCTCACCGCTCCAATCGGAGGGCGGGGCTTCTGCTGTCGAGAATGAACGACCCGATCACTGGCGGCGGAGGCGCCGTGATTTCGTCTGCTCATCGGGCAGCTGGCCGCGACCAATGTTCTACAGCGATTCCAGGCACTCTATTTTTATTACTTTTTATTTGCATGGAAAGCCCACTGAGCGAGCCGCACGGTCGCTGAGCAGACGGCGGCCACGGCCGCGAAGTGGCGCAGGCCGGCGCAGGTAGCTCCAGCGTTAGCTTGTTTCCGCTTCGCGAAAAGGCACTCAAGTCCCAAACAAGGCAGTACATACGAGAAAGGAGTTAATTATGCGATTGCGAATTGCATTAAAAATCGTCATCGGCACCGCTTACGAGAGCGGCAATCGAATATCCGCCGCAGTGCTAAGCCGAACACATCTGTAGTCGGACCTGTATACGCGGACCGGCTGGCTGCTCCCGACCCGCGTCTTGCCACCCATAGTCTCGAGCGTCGCGCGTCGTTCTCTAGCCCCGGCAGCATTTGCACTCGCACGCATGCGGGACGTCCACGGTCGCTGTTTTAATTAAGCGGCTCACGAGATCAGTACGTGGGGGCATTCGCAGAAACTGCAGGCGAGGCGGATTCGACAGTGCTACGGCAGCTCTGCTCTGTGACATCCGCCCGACGGTCACGTGGTCAGCTTTGTTCACACAAAATCCATCGTTTCGCGGAACCCGCTCTAACCGAAACTGCGACTGGCCGCATTGAAAATGCCTCTAATTAAACAACCGCCGTATACGCTGAAGCAAATGAGGTTTCTGCGGGTGATAAGTAGGTCACTAGCTACTTTTCGCAACAAAAAAAAAAAACAAGATGCAAAATTTTTGTGTGAGTGCCCCATTAAATTCACAAACAAGCACCAGGAGCCTACAACGCTTGACGGCAAGTCGTCAAAGAGAAAACAGTTTTTCGCCCTCTATTGACCATATTGTCACGAAGCCAAGGATGACGCAGTTGTCTTGCAGGAGAAACAAGTTTATTGGAGCGAACTTGTGCTCCCCTAACAACTCAAAAGAATATAGAGGCGGCGAAGCAGCGGTCAACAAAGTGACTTGCGTCAGCGAGCGTCACAGAATCGAATGCCCCGGCGTCTGCTCTGCAGGCTTTTTATCTTTCGGCGCGCGTGGTTCTGGAACCGTCGATTCGCATCGAGAACATTGTAGATGCAAGAAGATTATTCCGGGATGTTCACGTTAGATCGGAATGCTTTCCCTATCAGAACAGATAACACATGCGGCACAGAAAGAAAGAATGGAACATGCGCTTCCCTTGGCACGGAGACAAGACAGACCGGCGCAGCCGGCCGGTAAAAGCAAAACACAAATAAACAAACCCAATGCATGGTTCGAGGCAATATTACCACCGAGATACGACGGCGATTTGGACAGCCTGGCATGGAGCAGCCGTTCAGCCTCGAGCACATTTTGACTGGTGCCACTCGAGGTCCAAACTTCGCGGTAAACGATCTAAGAGATTTTAGGAGCCCACGCAGCACATTTTGACATCAGCAGGCCTTCAGCGCGACGCGTGAACCTTTCAATGCTCCTGCGTGACGAAGAACCGGCGGAAAGTGAACGCCGTTTACAGATTCAGCGGGGGAAGTGTGCAGATAAGAATAAGATGGCGGACCAGGTTCTCCTGTGCCTGCAACTCGTGTTTTCTGTGACTGCGTCACCTGTTTCAGGAGAGCGATCTTTCAGCGGTTTGAGGTGAGTAAAAATATGATTTGCGCCCCCTAACGACGCAGAAGAGCCTGACACACCTTCTCCTCCTCCGCGTGCACAAAAAGAGAGCCGGAGAACTTCATGCCGTTACGGAAGAGTTTGTGTCGAGACTGGTAGAACGAACAGCAACGTTCGGCTTCCTTTGACAACCTCTCCTGCCCAACGCCCTCTCGTCGTGCCAGCCACGAAGCCAGCATATCTGCGATAATGGCTTTGTAGCTAGCGCCTACCTTCTTGTCTACTTGTATCAATCGCAATTATGCACTTGTGTCAGTTCACATTCGCTTAACGGCGGGGGCGAATTTATAAACATTAATGATGATTTTTTAACATCGGAGGTGTTGAATCTGGCCTTAAAGGGACCCTAAATAGCCTCCTGAAGTACACCGTTTAAATCGCGCAATCGCTAGAGTACCCCTTCCCGACAAGGCATACCAAATCTGTATGCGTAAAGCAGGGGCCGCACAAACACGCAAAAAAAATCCCCGCACCTCCCCGAGGGGGATTGTGAGGATGCAGAAATGCATTGGGTGCACCGATGAGTGTGATGCGATTAATGGCGAAGAGAGAGGCGAGAGTGTGAGCGTAATCATTTATTTTTTTCGTTTCCCACACCCGTCATTTAGAAGCGTCTTCGAGACCGCGTTGAACGCAACCGCCAACTGCAGAGGATCGTTCACGTCAAAGTCGTCGGGATTCGTTTCGAACTCACCGTCAGCATCATCGACGTCGTCTTCCTGCGGTTCATCTCGTTCGCCGCCGTCATCGAAGTGATCGAGCCGACTCCAATCGACCCGAACGTTGATGGCGCGATACAGCGGGGTGTGTTCTAGGTGCTTGAGCCAAACCAGGATGTTGCTGCGCTTCACCAACCCGCGCTTGTACGTTGCCGGACTCATCAGCCTCCGCTTGATGTGACGTCGAACGGAACGTCCTCGGGCACCATGCGAGGAAGGCACCGCACAACCTTCGATACGTCGATGGGCACGTTCACCGCCTGTCCCTTGATTCCAAACTGCCCGTTGCCTCGAGTCAGCCGCCTGATGCTCACGAAGGGGAGTCGAGACGCGATGAGCCGCTCTTCGACCGGGTTCAGATCGGGAAGATGCGCCGGCCGAGGAGTATAACGGTAGCCAAAACTCACGCAGCCCTCCTCTTCGCAGCTTTGTCTTCTTCTCTTTCTTCTTCTTCAGCGGTTCCCCTACGGGAAGATGACGATGGTGGTTGAACGCGAAGCTATCTCGTGATGGATTGTTTGGTTGGCCAATCCCTAGGAGCATCATGTCACAATCATCATCAGACGCGCTGCGCACGCCGGCCAAGGGACGCACGACAACCCCCGACTATAATTCATTTCTGCATAAAAAACCGTTTATTTCTTTCTTTCTTTACCTGCCGCGCCTCGCTCTGACGTAGGTCTGTATCTGAAGCTGCCTCTATACCGCACGAAGCACTGAACCAACTCTACGGCGCAGCTTTGGTGGGTTCCTTCAAATGCTGTAGCCAGTCAGCGCTCCCGGCTCTGGGGGAAACGCGGGTGCGGTCCCAGCGAGTGGAGCTCTGCAACCGGCGGCACAACGTGTCTTAGTAGGGATGAATGTCGATCCTCGCTATCCGTTAAAAGAGCTTAGTTAAGTGGTGGATATAGCGCGTTCGTCCCTACTAAGACACGTTGTGCCGCAGGTTCCAGAGCTCCACTCGCCGGGACCGCACCCGCGTTTCCCCCAGAGCCGGGAACGCTGACTGGCTACAGCATCTCAAGTAACCCACCAAAGCCGCGCCGTAGAGTTGGTTCAGTGCGTCGTGCGGCATAGAGGCAGCTTCAGATACAGACCTACGTCAGAGCGAGGCTGTATGGCGGTGAGGAAGCGGTAGGTAAAGACAGAAAGAAATAAACGGCTTTTTTTGCGTGTTTGTGCGGCCCCTGCTTTACGCATAAGTGTAATATTTGGTATGCCTTGTCGGGAAGGGGTACTCTAGCGATTGCGCGATTTAAACGGTGTATTTCGGAAGGCTATTTAGGGTCCCTTTAAGGCCAGATTCAACACCTCCGATGTTAAAAAATCATCATTAATGTTTATAAATTCGCCCCCGCCGTTAAGCGAATGTGAACTGACACAAGTGCATAATTGCGATTGATACAAGTAGACAAGAAGGTAGGCGCTAGCTACAAAGCCATTATCGCAGATATGCTGGCTTCGTGGCTGGCACGACGAGAGGGCGTTGGGCAGGAGAGGTTGTCAAAGGAAGCCGAACGTTGCTGTTCGTTCTACCAGTCTCGACACAAACTCTTCCGTAACGGCATGAAGTTCTCCGGCTCTCTTTTTGTGCACGCGGAGGAGGAGAAGGTGTGTCAGGCTCTTCTGCGTCGTTAGGGGGCGCAAATCATATTTTTACTCACCTCAAACCGCTGAAAGATCGCTCTCCTGAAACAGGTGAAGCAGTCACAGAAAACACGAGTTGCAGGCACAGGAGAACCTGGTCCGCCATCTTATTCTTATCTGCACACTTCCCCCGCTGAATCTGTAAACGGCGTTCACTTTCCGCCGGTTCTTCGTCACGCAGGAGCATTGAAAGGTTCACGCGTCGCGCTGAAGGCCTGCTGATGTCAAAATGTGCAGCGTGGGCTCCTAAAAGCTCTTAGATCGTTTCCCGCGAAGTTTGGACCTCGAGTGGCGCCAGTCAAAATGTGCTCGAGGCTGAACGGCTGCTCCATGCCAGGCTGTCCAAATCGCCGTCGTATCTCGGTGGTAATATCGTCGATAGGGGCGAAAAACTGTTTTCTCTTTGACGACTTGCCGTCATGCGCTGTAGGCTCCTGGGGCTTGTTTGTGAATTTAATGGGGCACTGACACAAAAATTTTGCATCTTGTTTTTTTTGTTGCGAAAAGTAGCTAGTGACCTACTTATCACCCGCAGAAACCTCATTTGCTTCAGCGTATACGGCGGTTGTTTAATTAGAGGCATTTTCAATGCGGCCAGTCGCAGTTTCGGTTAGAGCGGGTTCCGCGAAACGATGGATTTTGTGTGAACAAAGCTGACCACGTGACCGTCGGGCGGATGTCACAGAGCAGAGCTGCCGTAGCACTGTCGAATCCGCCTCGCCTGCAGTTTCTGCGAATGCCCCCACGTACTGATCTCGTGAGCCGCTTAATTAAAACAGCGACCGTGGACGTCCCGCATGCGTGCGAGTGCAAATGCTGCCGGGGCTAGAGAACGACGCGCGACGCTCGAGACTATGGGTGGCAAGACGCGGGTCGGGAGCAGCCAGCCGGTCCGCGTATACAGGTCCGACTACAGATGTGTTCGGCTTAGCACTGCGGCGGATATTCGATTGCCGCTCTCGTAAGCGGTGCCGATGACGATTTTTAATGCAATTCGCAATCGCATAATTAACTCCTTTCTCGTATGTACTGCCTTGTTTGGGACTTGAGTGCCTTTTCGCGAAGCGGAAACAAGCTAACGCTGGAGCTACCTGCGCCGGCCTGCGCCACTTCGCGGCCGTGGCCGCCGTCTGCTCAGCGACCGTGCGGCTCGCTCAGTGGGCTTTCCATGCAAATAAAAAGTAATAAAAATAGAGTGCCTGGAATCGCTGTAGAACATTGGTCGCGGCCAGCTGCCCGATGAGCAGACGAAATCACGGCGCCTCCGCCGCCAGTGATCGGGTCGTTCATTCTCGACAGCAGAAGCCCCGCCCTCCGATTGGAGCGGTGAGCAGGCGAAAAACGCCGGCGGTGAGGAAGCAACAAACACAAACTCGTCACGTGTTTGGATGTTGTTTATTTACAAAATAACCGGGGGATGTCGATTGCGCGAGGTCCTCTGCTGGCTGCTCGGTTGCGTTTCGCACACTTTAAAATTAATTTTAAATATGTTCTAGGCCGTATTCCCCGCAAATATTTTGCAGATGATGTATGTGTGGTTACACCAATCTATCTCCGAAGTTATCTGGCCTTCAAAATTTTGTGTCAGTATCCCTTTAAGCCTCCTGGGCCGGCCGTGCACATCTACTCGCAAACGCCACGGTTCCGACATCGGTGTTAAAGCACGTCGAGTATGTGAGGCACAACCCCGAAATACTAGAAAAAATCACGAAGAATTTGCCCTAAAAATGCTCTCTAAAAATGATTTAATGGCTGACCGGCTACCTTTCCAGTCATCCAGTCACAAATGAACACTGGCGTGCTTCTATCTTGCCACACTAACCACAATGTGCCTCAAAGAACGCCTTTACCTTAGAGGAACGCCAAAGTGTGTGTGGCGCCGGTGGGACCTCTGGAGACAACTACCTTATTAAGAACACCTGAATATAACGTCGTTGGATTTATTACAACTGATTTGTGATGCCTTCCCCAATCCATTTTACCTCACCTACCCACAGGGCATTTTAGGCTACTCTGTATTAAGTAAATAATTCATTTAATGTGTTCGATCGAATTAGCGTGATGGTGAACCCGAGGCATTTAAGCTTACGTACATGTTAAAGTGGGCTAATATTTATTAACCTAAGCACTATTATTTTGTTAGATACTGTTATGCAAGACGATTTATGAAAATTGATTTTCATGTCCGACGTGATGCCCCAGCAGTACATTGCTTGCAGGCATTCGCTTAGCAACACTTCATCCTGATAATTGCTGACGCTACAGTATAGAACGCAATCATCCGCAAGTAGGCATAGTTCAATGTTAGGCAGCCCGTCATTTGTAGCATTTGTATATACATATAAAATAAAATTAATCCTAAAACCGAACCTTGCAGCACACCAGTGAAAACAGGTCTAGTTTTAAGGTATGCATGAATACATTTCACAATTTGTGTGCTAACTCCAAGTTTATACGATTTCTGAAGAAAATTTAGTGTTGGACACCCGATCAAAAGCCATTGAAAAAGAAATTGCGCCGACAGAGATTTGCTCCTTTTGGCTAATTGCGATGCCAAAAGCATGACAAACTTCAAAAATCAGCGTCACTGTAGAGAAGCAATGGCGAAAACCATGCTGCTTGCTGTAGATTAAGTTATTTTCAATTCATTCAACTAAATGCTTCGATATTATGTGTTCTAACATTTTGCACTCTGTCCATGTAATGGAAATTGGCCGGTAGATTTCCGGGACTAAATTATTGCCGGCTGTAAAAAAAATTCAATCTGAGCAATAAGTCAGCCTTCTGGCACACATTTAATACGTAATGACACCGCACTAAATTTACTTTTGAGGAAATATCATAACCTTCCTAACGCCAGCTGCGACTCACAAAAGCCGAATTTCTAAACACACTTGCTCCACAAACGGTATCCGTGTTAGAGCGTGAGTGCTAGCACATCGACGTAATGCCTGTCCATAAAGGCGCACGGGATTCCACTAGGCGGAACCGAAATCATTTCGACTTCTTGAAAGCCCCAATGCTACAGTTAAGCAAGGGTGGGAAATAGCAGGCGAGAAAGCCGATAAAAATGAGGTCGCAGAGTGTGGAAAGAAACAGATAAAACTCGAAAACGCAGGGAGGACAAGGAGATGCTTGAATAGTGAAAGGCTTTCTCTCGGATTGTGATATAGGAGTGGCCATATGGTACCTCACTTCATCCCGTTTTGTAACAGCTTGATATTTTAGAGAAAGATTTGGTGTTGAATTACGCCGCGATATCGGTCTAGCTTTCCTTAAGAGCGTCAAGAAGATAAGAATGAGCCAAGCGGGAAGCGCAGGGCAAGCGACATGCCGATGGCGGAAACGTTACATCACGGCAAGCAAGCGTCACCGCATGAGCCATTCTGAGCTTTTAATCTCAGTGGCGACTCGACGACATCTCATTGCGTTTAGGATAACCCTCTCTTTTCCTGCCTTTGCTTCTCTCGTGCGAGAAACACCGCCCACTGGGCTGGGGGGTAAGGGTGTGCCAGTGCTTCCCTTGCCATCTGACAACGGCAGGGTACCGGTTGGCCACCGTATATAAGCGAGCCCCGAAGGGGACGTGGCATTCTCTACCGGACAGTGTCCACACCACCAAGAATCACCATGAAGGCCGTCTTCATCCTAGCCCTTATCTGCGCGGTTGCCTACGCAAACGATGAAGAGCCACAGGCCCAGGAACAGCAAGGGGAGCACTCCCAGCACCCCCACCACCACCACCACCACCACCACGGACACCACAACCACTCCGTCTGCCGTGAGTTCCGTACCGTCCATTCAGCCTAGGTATTTTCGTCGTTCTGTTCAAGGAAGGAAAAATGCCCTATACAGTAGCCATTGCGCGCAATGTCTAATAACTTCTGAAATCGTGAAAGAAGTTGTTGTGAACGGATAACGTTGCGGGTACGAGTAAAACCCGCAGACTACATTTAAGCTTTTCAACGTACCAAGGCTCGATAAACTGATCCAGGAGCTGTAGTGCCTCGTAGGTTAGCGAGCTGTTCCACGCTAATCTACGCAGCACGACGAAAACCGAATCTTCGAAGACCGCGCTGTACAGTATAATTGCTATAGTAATTCTGTGAACCATGCATTTCCCGCACGTTAATGTCATTATAGCAAATGGTAGTGGAAGTTTTCGCATTCGAAAACTTTGCTGACGTCACACCCATGCCGCGAAAAACGATTCACACATGGCTTCCTAATCAGGTGGAAACAGGATACGTTACCCTTGTCGAAATCGCTCCACGCATAGGCTTATGGTTGAACACATTTTAAGGAATGCAAGTACAGCCCTAAGGTTTATGCATAATTCACACCTTTATATATCCAGCAGAATATGCGTCAAGTAAGAGTACGAAGCTCAATGTACGCACGAGTTCCTGGAAAGCGTCGTTATATCAATGCCAACAACGGCACGAAACACATTAAGTATACAGCGATTTTGTTAAAAGCAGCGGGAACAGAAAGTCGCGGGTAGCGCTAAAAAAAGCTATGTGAAGTTTCCAAAAGACACAAATGACAGTCGTAGCTTTTGCCTAATATTGGCAAAACGAGCGAAAGATAGGACGTAGACACGAGGCAAAAAAAAGACAACCCATAGACTTTTTTTTTTTTTGCCTCGTATCTGATTCTTATTTGTCGCTGATTCTCCCGACCATTAGCATGAACCATTGCCAAGCAACCTACACATTCGGTCTGTTTAAGGGTTTTCCGACGGTGGGCTAAGTATTCCGGATCAACTTAAAACTGATTGATTTGATTGATTATGAGGTTTTGTCGCCGACGCATCGTAGGCGATGAGGCGCGCCGTATGTAGGGCTCCAGATTAATTTTGACCCCCTGGGGATCCTTAAAGTGAGCCGAAATGTCGAACACGTGGGCATTTTCGCTTTTCACCTCCATTAGAAAAGCGGCCACCGTGGCCGGAAATGGAACGCGCGTCCTTGGGATCAGCAGCACAGCGTCTTAGCCACTCAGCCATCGCGGCGGGTTCAACTTAAAACGGTTTGTTAGAAATCATTTTGTCCCGAAGAAGTACTTTGTGAGTTCTGATTTCCTCTTTACTGTTGTGACGACGAACGCACAAATTCGCTAAAAGGCAGGTAATACATTATGATTCCCCAGGATGTTTTTTTTTTTTTTTTGCTTCTTAAACCTCAATGACCACTCACTGAATGCAATAGAGAAAATCTGACCAATATTGAAGTGAGCTGTGCGATTTGTTTTAGAAATGAGTCCTGCACTCTGACATCCATTAGTACTCATGTCATGCTTACATTGTGTAACGTCACATTTTCCAGTGAAATAGTATGCAGAGCTTTGCCGCTGGCCCACTTAGCCAGTTTCATTGCAACAGTTGGTCGTGCGTTTTGAGGACGCATACCCGCGGCCGCTTTTGATTGTGCACGCGGCGAACACACATGTCTCCCATAGCTCACGCAAATGGTAATTATGAACTAGGCTAACACTGAGTGACGATAAGACTGTGGTAGCATAGAAGTCCACTGCAAATAAGTGGGAGCGTCACTGTAAGGGGTTGTCGACGGAAGTACAAAGGAAGCTTTTAGACGGCTTTTCTTTCTAATTACTGAAGTACATTTGGCCACATTTTACGAATGTCATCACACGTACGATTCCCTAAGGGCTGTTTGTGGTTAACCGAAGCCCTGGTTATCCTCTCACCTTTTGCGGGCGACCAATCGCGCAACGGAAGCAACCAATCCTAAGCAGCTATTGTGATATCTCATGTGCAGATAGCTTTGTGAATCTGCTGCTACATAACGGCTGCTACATAACGACGCAACCTATTAATCTCTTTCATTCATTGAATGCACCCACCTTCAAAAAAAAAAAAAAGAAAACAAGGATCAATTTTTTGGTTTCATCAGTAGTGATCACTTTTGTGGAGGCGATTCCCTGCCGCGGCGGCCGCTTTTCGAATGCTGGCGAAAAGCAAAAACGCCCATGTGTTCGAGATTTCGGCGCGGGTTAAGGATCCCCAGGTGGTCAAAATTAATCCGGAGCCCTCCACTACGGCGCACCTCATCGCCTGCCTTGCGTCGCCGCGTTAAACCTTACAATAAATCAAAGCAAGCTGTTTAGAGATACAGGCTACGGATTGAAGTGCCTGCGCTACAAACGGATTCGAGGAAAAATTCGATGGCGGTGCCGCGCAAACTAAACCTTGAGCTCCCTTCTGCACAGCACTGGGTTATCACGCAGGAAATGTTGGTATACTCGAGAAGCAGAAGTGAAACTGTACGGCATGATTCTTCGACGCTGATTTGCCTCCCACGGTGGAAACGTAGGGAGTCTGGGAACGTTGCGTGATAAGCCAGTTTGTATCGATCCAAGATGATCTGACGGCTTACTCTTATCTTCATTGATTTGATTTATTCTAAGGTTTAACACGCTGATTCAACACAGGTGATGAGGCGCGCCGTAGTGGAGGGCTCCGGATTAATTTTGACAGCCTGGGGATCTTTAGCGTGAGCCGAAATCTCGTATACACGAGCGGTTTTGCTTTTCGCCTCCATCAGAAAAACGCCGCCGCGACCGGGAATCGAACTCGCGTCCTTGTGCTCAGCAGTACAACGCCTTAGCCACTAAGCCACGGCGGCGGGTGCTTACTCTTCATTGTAACCGGCGTTTGGCGAAACTGCAATTCCAATACGTTTCAAAACACCTGTCGTTCGGAAGACAGAAAAAGGACGGTACATTTCCGATTAACTTGTATGCCGTAGCCTGCATCTAGTCGATTTGTCATTGTGTAATATTCGCCACAACTAATAGTGGGTACGTATAACGATTGAGGTTGAAAATTTGGGCCCAGGGGCGGTATTCTGAAGTTTTTGCCCGTTTCGCGTCCATTTCAATAGCGTCCATTTTGAGCGAGCCATGATTGGTTAAAAGCGAACACTCGGATGTGGCGCAACCCAAACACTGCCAAGCTACTCCGCTGAACCGCAGTTTCTCGGAGCAGACGATTTTTCATCGCCTTATTGTTGGCTCGCTCGCAGAACAAGAGGTAAATAAGTAATGTTGACCCGTTCGAAGTTCCTGCACCAGCATTCCGCCTTTCGCATAGGACTGTGTGGTGGCTGTGTGACGAGCTGTGAGGCGAACTTGCCCGGCGGCACCATGATGTCAGTGTCGAGGACGAAGGGATATGCCCTTTGTTTCTTCGCTACCGGTAGCTTTCAGTCAGCCGTCGGTAACGAAGAAACTATATCGCTGTCGCAGCCCTCCGTCAGCCGGTGCATCTACGCCGTCGCTATCACAGAGTGAAATAAACGATCGTCTGCGAGCTTGATAGCTGCCGAACAGATGACCAAAATTTCACAAGAACTCAGCATTAAATTTATAAATTTTATTTGGTACTTTACGGATACGCATACCAGCTTAACGTTCGTAGACATGACGCGAAGTAGAGATACAAAAGAAACAAAAATTCCGACCACTCCCACATTTTTTCACTCAGAGAGTACCACAGGAATTCCGACGCCGTAACGAACCATTCGAGGGTCTGGTATAAGCTCGCGTCAGTATGCCGCAAGTGCGTCGATGCCGACATACGTAACAGGTTATTGTCTTGATACACAGTCGTTGTCACGGACATAAAAATCGTGGTCCAAGCGCGAAAAAAAAGAACAGTCGTAGCATTGTTTACGCTTTACTACCACAGGAAACAACTGCCTGCAGCATGCATCTTTTGGCATTCGTCGCCTTGTGGTAAACATTTTCAACTGCGTAATATAAAAATCTTGTCATGTTTAAGCTTTCAAACTACGTTCAAATAAACACATAAAAATAGTTTACATCTTTTTAGTTGTTTAAAGTATGTTTACGAAAACTGTTGCGCAAAATTTAACCCAGAGCCCCCTACAACCGTAAGCTTACGTCACGATGAAACGGACGCGAAACGCACGTTTTGCGTCCGTTTCGTCGTGACGTAAAACGCAAAACGCACGCAGACCAATCCCCTCACTTATTGTTTTGGCGGGCCTCCGAGCAGTACATGAACCAACGTCTTCGCCGCCATTGGATGGCGAATAAAGTTGCATTAATTTATTTAAGCATTCATTCATTCATTGATAGCAACTGCGAGTCACTTCATCTAGAAAAACGCGACACTTTACCCTTCGTGCTCCATACATATTATGCGTTTAGCAACGTTTCTCGTGCTGGCCAGCTGTGCTCGTATGTTGACCGAGGTTATAAGAATTTTCTGAAAGGCTTTGGCAATGATTTGATCTGTTAACTTCCATCCCCACTCAAACTTCTTTTGAAGTGAGCAGCACAATACTGCAGAGTTGGAAATCATGAAAAAAAAACAAGTACGACAAGCTCGACACGCCTGAAGACATTCGTTGTTCACACGAGCATTGATTACTCGACTGCTTGAAAAAGTACATTTGGCTTTATTATACTTATAGTGCGGGGAGTGCCGATTAGTGAGTCGAAGGGGGAACCCCGTTTCAAGCGATATCTAGGCGGGATATGTGTGCGTGTTGATATGACTTGGTTCTTATGGGCCAAAATAAAATTTAATGAAACAAGTGAGCTACAAACTTGTTATTCGATCCCATTTTGGGTAAAGTACCAGTAAGTCGTTCGTGGGGTGTTTTTACGACCACTAAAGTTCGTTTTTCTAGCGAGAAGTGGTCATTTGCAGCACATGTCGCCTTTACCCGCAAGCATGACTGCCCCGTCTTAAAAATCGGCTGGATTAAGTCGGAAGCATGCGAGCTGGAAGAGTACAGAAGCGCCGGTGGACGAGGCCACCATGACAAGGAGGACAGCGTGCCACGTAAGGCACGGAGGAGTGTGTTGTATAGCGGGGGAGTAGGCATGAAGTGATACACACGACGGCCAATGTGAAAGCTGGTGCGATTAAGAAATAAAACGCAAAAAAAAAAAAACAGAGAAACGCTCATCGCCCTCCCATCCTTTGAGAAGAACACGGGAATTAATGAACGCTGCCGAGTCAAGGCCGCGGCATGTACTCGGTCTCACCCGCCAAGGATTGCTCCTCACGGCATGGGACGAACAAAAACCCGCACCACCAATTGAGCTACCCATCCCCCTTGCACCCTGGTCGATATCAAACAACATCGAAAGCCACCTCAGCAAGCCAATCCCACGGGCTCTTCCAGCAACCCGATCTCAACGTATTCACTACCTGATGGCGTCTAAACTGCCAAATGAAATTGATATCTTCACGGATGCAAGCGTGACTCCCACACATATCGGTGCAGCATGGACATGCCCCGAAAATTCATCTTTTAACGGGCAGATATCTTTCAACCAAAACGATGGAACCGCATTAGAAGGAGAACTACACGCCATAAACAGCGCGATTAACCACATCTGCTACGAAATCGACTTTAAACCACCGCACAACGTGCGCATTTTGACAGATTCATTCGCAGCAATCCGAGAACTACGAAAACCCCTTTCACTCAACCCACTTGTTAACTCCATATTACTGCTTAAGGAACTACTAAAGAGCCAGAAAGTGAACATCCGAATCGACTGGACACCGGGTCATGAAGAGGCCAGCCCAGGAAACCAGGCCGCTCACGCAGCGGCGCAGGAGAGTCTTAACGTTACCCCTCCGCTGGTTTATACCTCGGCTACTTCACCTGCCCTACTCATCCAGCGACTCAAGAGGCGCAAGAAATGTCAGTACGAACAAGTGACACCATCTGGTTACCTTGCTAACATGCCCTCATTAACAAGAGCCGAAGAAGTATTCATCAACAAGATTTGCGCCAATGCAGCTTACACCCCACATATCATTCAGAAGTGGACAAAGGGCCCCACAACACCCTCACCCCCACATTGTCCCTACTGTAACACGAACACCAAAGCAGACCTTCACCACTTAGTATGTGTATGCCCATTCTTCGATGCACATCGTTCAGACAACATTCGACACATTGATCTAAACACCATACACCAAGAAGCACATACCGCACTAGATAAGTCTTTATTACACGAAATAGGCAAATTTGCAACCAAAAGTGGTCTGTCGCGAGTAGTCTGACGAAGGACGACCCCGGCGAAGCCTCCGAACAGTCAGTGAATAGAAGAAAAAGTGCTTGGAACTGAAGAAACCTGTGTAATCCCCTCCTTCATATCCCATTTTCCCCACCAAGTGGCTTTAGCCCTCCCTTCCCCAAATAAAAGCTTTACTACTACTACTACTCGGTAGATATATCCAGCTGCCAATCACGAGCACACCGCTGGTCGGGGTTTAGACGCAGCGAGTACCTGGCATGCGCTGAACAAAACCGCCAAAAGGGCGTTGGCTAGGCGTGCCCAGTTTCGCATGAGCATATATCCCGCGTTCACGAAGTGAAGCGTCAATATTATTTGTTTCAATTACAGAGCTGGAAGATGGACCTCTCAGTCATGTGCTGGAATGCGTGCAAACACATATAGGTGATGCGGTACGTTCTATTCACCTATTCAATGTACAACGAATATTCCGAAAACAGTGCAAGCAGCATGTGTTTTTCCTTGGTGAGGGGACATGTACTTCTGTCAGTCAGTATATATTCTTTGTCGTTAATACTACGGAAAGCTGCTGTTTTAGCCTAATAGCTACTGAACAACCCACACCACGTGCTGTGTTACTGCTGCATGGCCCCGATTGTGGCAGAAGTGGTGGGAACGTTCTCACTGGTTTTTACGCACACTTGTCATAACTTGTAATTTATTGGGAAGTCAGAGAAAGTTGAATAGTCACACGAGCTTAACCCTTTCAGTCACCGTGTCTCCATTAAGGAGACGCGACTTTCTTCGTCGTTTTCCTCGTGAACACGAAAAGAGTTCATGCCGCAGAGCGCTGCGGCTGATGTTCGAAACCAACGGAAGTGAAAGGTAGCACCATGTGATGTGGAATGGCGGAACCGCATTCATAAATATCGTTTCCAAATGGACGCCACCAAGTTTTGTGGGAGCTCCGGTGTGTTGCCGTCCTACGTTCTCTTGTACTGCGGCGTAAATCATTTATAAAGGCTAAAACACCTCTTTCATATCCAGAAATTATTATTTCACCTCCTTGTCTGTAAAGTGCCTCAGGATATTTATTATTTTTTATAGGGAAAAGCAGGATTGAGTAATGGTGTCTCCGTAAGAGGACGCGACGCCATTTGCGGAGAGAGACCACTTTTTTTTCTTACCTCTAGACACTTGACACTGCTAAACCTCCAAGTATGGAATTTTTCTGTCGTGAATATAATAATTCGTGACTGAAAGGGTTGATATGCCAAGCAGATATTGCAATTCAGTTCTTGCAATAGAGTCACGCGTTGCAGGATAACCTACGGTATCGTTATTACAGGTTTTATTCTCAAACCCATTCTACACGTACACAAATGGGTAATTTTCCAAGAATAGGTATATGCGGCACGCCGCGTCCTAAGAATATTGGATTGTTCACTTGATTGCTTGCCGTATTTCTTGCTGCCTTACTGAGTGGGACGGTCTGGGAGATGGCAGTTGCTGAAAATTACAGTATCCCTGTGAGGCCATCCCTAGATATTTTTACTCATCTCTGTTTGCATCTGAATTGATTTTTATTGCGAAAAGTTTGACTCATTGATTTCTGGTGGTACGTTATTCTGCATGGTAGAGCAGGAAGAAGGGAAGTAGAAGTTACTTTCTTATAACGCTCAAATCTGTCTCAGTATTGTATAGTTTGCTCTGGTGTACTTCCGTATCCCGTCTGACACAGTGGCTGTTCAGGGAACGACTATAAAAGGGTAATATTAGCCCACCTGGTTGTGAAATGCCATGCGCAGCAAGGTCTTCTAGTTACTAGCAAGCTTAAACACGCTATACGCAAGGAGTGCTCTCGGATTAACCTTGAGATTCAAACATGTTAGGGTGACAGGTTTTAAATTGTCTTTTCCCTCTTAGGTCAAGACAAAGCTGGATCAGGTCCGTGAGCATCTCGGCTGCGATTCTATCCTTTGCGGCGTCAGGAAGGTGTGCGAAAGCAATGGAGGCACCCTGGTAAGGACCAACGTAACACTGGGTGGTCGTCACTGAATGTTCCGCATAACAATAAACACCAATGAGTGAGTGAGTGAGTGAGTGAGTGAGTGAGTGAGTGAGTGAGTGAGTGAGTGAGTGAGTGAGTGAGTGAGTGAGTGAGTGAGTGAGTGAGTGAGTGAGTGAGTGAGTGAGTGAGTGTAAGCATTTGTCTATTGCAACTTCAATTGCAATCTGAATAATTATTGTTAATTCATTTACTGTGGATTCTTCCAGTAACTCCTGTATTTGACCTCGTACATTGTTTTGGCGTTTCGGTTTCAATATTCTTGCATACGAAACAGCCCCGGTTTGTTACCCTGCTTGAGCACCGATATTCGACAGTTTTGCACTTAATTCAGGTGCTAACCAACCTGCAATATTTACGGTCAGTCCCTCTATATGTGTAGTCAAAGTTGGAGAATGCCAAACATAGGAAAAGAGAAAGAAAAGTTTACCCCCAAAATGTTGCGGGTCACTCAGCTGGCAAAGAGAAGGTTGATGTCTCTACAGCATAAGAAAAATTGCACGAAAAGGCGGCTTTGTTGTTTTTTTCTGCATTGTTCGAGTTGCTCCTGCTGTTGTGGTCACTCAGAAAATAACATTCTCGAAAAGCGTTGGAACCCTTGCGCTGATGCTCTGTGGGAGGCGCCATTTTTTCAGCCATTTCGGTTTTCATACCACGGTCGCACAGCGAAAAAAATTCGGTGCTCTTCAAAACAAACAATGACAGAACTTATCACTACCCTGAGAAGGGCCGGAAAGGGCGGTGTGCCACTGTATGCCCAAATGCGTTCGCTTTACCTGGGTTTATTTATGTAAAGATAAGTTTGTTCTGAAGTCAAACAACCCAGACTTTCTAGTTAAAATAATCAAAAACCTATTTCTTGTGCATAAATAGAGCAGTATGTATCCCAAACTCTTAGTTAAGTTATCGAGCCCTTCCTGAGTTTCAAATGGTGGAAAAAAATATGAAGCTATTCTCCGTGTTACTATAAGCAACCTATGAGAAGTTTCACAGCCTGGGATGAATAAATTGCACGAAATGCCACGCCGGGATCTCATATAGCCAGTCCAGATTAATCTTTGAACGGTTGGCGCCAGGGAGCTTTTATTGCACTAACTGCAGAAAGTCGGTTCGGCTGCCAATGACGTTCAACCAAAACTGGCTCATACTTGAGTATATTCAGTCGCGCGGGAGTGTGAAAAGAGTCCGTGTAGCAAACAGTTCTTCGACCGAAGAGAGAGGCAAACCACCAAAACGGATGCCAGAGGTACTCTCTTGAAAGTTGGGGAAATATCAACATTTCTTCCTGAAAACGTGTGCTATGGTGTTACTGCTAATTACGCTGTTGTATCCCTCTCTCCGCAGGAAGGCAACCGTGGCAACCAGACTAGCGTTTTCACGGTGAGTGCTAGGAGATTACAGAATGGTATAACTTCCAAGCACTGCGCGTGTTTACCTTTCAGTTTTTACTACGGCGTTTTTTCCCAAAAATTACGAGCGCCCAACCACATGCCGTAAAAGAGAGAATATTTAAATCGTAGCATTCATAAAAGAAAGCTTTAGAACCACGGTAAATGTTTGGCGTTATGCGGAAGGAACTGTGTTTCTAAATAACGCAGTTTGATTGCGATGTTGCCCAAGGAAAGGCGCTGTTTCCAACGTCTAATATTGCCCATATTTTGGGAGTTTAGCGCGCCCAAGCTGCATGTGGCCTATGACGCCCGCCGTAGTGGAGGACGAAGGATGAATTTTGTCCACCTGGGGATCTTTACCGTGCGCCGAAATCTCGACGCAAGAGAGTTTTTTGTGTTCTCGCCTCCACCAGAAAAATTGACTTCGTAGCCGGTATCGACCTACGTCCGGGCTCAACAGCTCAACGCCTTAGCTACAGAGCGATTCCGGAGGGTAAATTACGCAAAACTTAAATGAATCAAACAGCTGTTCATCTGGGTCATATTACCAGTGTGGACTATTTTTCAGTACGTTGAAAATTTCTGTCTGCAAAATAAGTGTTTTCAGAGAAGGCAAACTAAATATGTGGGAGGACAATTCTATGCGCAACTGTCTCTCACACGGAGTCAGTGATTGTCCGCACCACGGTCAGAAGTAAAGGGTAGGGCACTGTCAGCGCGTTAGCTTATTTATTTATTAATACCTTAAGCATAGCGTTAGGCCTAGTACAAGGGACATACCACTTTCATTTCAAAATGAAACATTGTTATAAAGTTAGCTTTCAAACATTGTAGTGCTAGCCTTAATAGCAGGAGCGTTGAAAGGACGGTTTGCCGGGTGTATACTTGTGCAGTGCAGTAGCCCCGCAATCCGAGCTCAAATTTCTGTTGTTCGTCGTTATCAATGCAGAACCCTAGGATTGCCGAGAAAATCCACTAAAACATTTTCACGTAACTCATATGTGCAGGAACATTTCTGTAACTTGTGCAGGCTCAGTTCCAGCCCACCTTTGTCTTTTTTTACATACACACAAAGAACTTTCAGAGGGCATATTTTCACCACGAAAAATGGGTTAATTTGCTTTGAAAAGAAAAGTTGATTGCTTTCTCTAAATTTATATGAATATTTTACGTAACGCCACTCATAACTCTCTGACCTTACTCATCCAACCAGTAGAGTTCGCCATTTCACTTTTTCAGGCAGTCGCAAGACACATTACCCATTAACAGAGGACATCATTAACGGGGCGCAGGCTGAGTGCCTATACCACTAATGAACACATTCTTCACGTGGTCAAAAACGCCGGTATTTTTAGACTGGGATGGAACATGTTTTTTTAACCTTGAGGTAGATGCATTAGTTGCACTTCAAAACAAAAGAAGAATGACTCGAGATCGTTGAGAGTTCTTTGTCACAAGGGATAGCTTTGCAGCTGTAAGGCCTCATATGTTCTTTTTCTTATTTCTTATTCAGCCCGAAGAGAACGCAGAACTTCGCACAGCATTCTTCAGCTGCAGACCTTCTGATGAGGCCCATGCCCACCTCGGGGATGCTGCTCCTTCCACTGAAGCTCCCGCTCATGAGTGAACATTATAGTCCACGGAGCACCTTTAACCTTGATTGATAATGTGAATAAACTTTAAACACAAATACTGTTCCACTGCCTCTGCATTCACACCTGTGAGTTCTTAGCGAACTTGCCAGGAAGGAGCCTGTCCTCGGCTAATGGCCATCCAGCTCTGCCTCCCCTTTTACGTCCAGCCGCTACCAAACATGTTAAATTGTCGTTCAAAAAAGAAAAAAAAAGAAAGCTAAAAGCCTTGTCCAACGCCCCTGATAACATTAAATGTCGCCATAAGTCCGCAGCCTACGTTCTCTGCTTCTATCGGCCAAATTACACTTTTTGCGTCAAAACAGTGCTTAAGCGTATTGTTTCCCTTTCATCATTGTCCTGGTGGGTTTTGGAGACGTCTCTAACGCAGACACACCCGCAAGTCCACAGGATGTAATTCAACACATTGCGAACATGTATATCCACAGAAAGCGTACCTTTCTAAGAGTGGTTATTATAATAAAAATGGACGGGCAAACAGTAGAAGTCGGAAGAGGGGAAAATGCGGAAAGATCAAACCACACCGGACACCGGTGTACTAATATTGCTTCGGTTCAAGGCATAGCCATGAATACCACCTGTAATTATATATTCGTTCCAGCCAAATAATAAATGTTGCGTATACTTCATTCCGCAGTCAACCAAAATGTTACATGCGTTGAACGAAACAAAGCACCTGCAAGTAAGTGTTGAGTTGTCTTGTGCCCCAGTCCCCATAAATCGCTTTTCAATCAGAAATTCTGAACGATTCGTAGCCTATCACAATGTTGCCATGGGATTAGTGGGCAGACCACCTCGCTTGATTGGACCTAACCTCAAATTCACCAGTTTCGTACTCACTTACCCTACAGACTCTACATCACCAAACGGACTGAGGTCTCTCTAATGAAGCTCATCTCAACGTAATTTGAACATTGTTACATGACGGAGGCGAAGAAGCCGCCCCGCCCGGAGGACGACTAGTCACATGTGAAACTTAAACGATTTGGGGCAATGGAAGAAACAAGGACAGTACAGTCGCGTACTGGCGTGCGAAAACATTGCAACTGAAGCGGACAGAGTTCCGTCTTTCGACCGCACCTGAACAACGCACTGCTAGCTCTTCAAGAAGCCAGCCTCCTTATAGCTTTCACTCCAATGGTTCAGACACACCAAGACAAGCTTCAAAACTGACTTGAACACACTCAAGCGGATGCGCTCTGACCGAGTCACAGAGACATATATGGGCCGTATTATGAGTCCCTCCTCCACTCAATTGGCTCCCTCCACTCCACTAAGGGGAGGATTCCGGCTAAGGGGAGGATTCCGCAATGCTTATGCATGGGGAGATCCAGTTCGAGGACCTTCTTCACTGGAGGCTTGAGTGGAGGAGAGATTCAGAATACCACGGTAAGTGCAGCGCTTCTACTGCGTCTACAACACTGGTTTTGGGTCATAACCCCTCTTTCCCCCCACTACCCCCTTATCCCGAAGTAGCTTTTCCCCCACTACCCTCTTATCCCGAAGTAGCCAATGTGAATGTCGATCGAATAACAATTTCAGATTGTTTTCTTCCATACTGTGGAAATAGCTTTCGAAAATATTCACAGAAAAAAATCCGTATATTTAGTTCGTTTTTTTTTAATCTCATACCCCACACTCCACTCGAAGACATCTTACTTGCTATCTAGTATGGCAGAAACATTTTTTCAGGCGGCCGTAGCGTTGCTGCCGTAGCGCAGGTGCGCAGGTGTTGTACATTGATCAAAATGAACCGAGAAGAGAGTTGCAACCATCGACACATCTCGCGTTAGCGCCGCTCGTCTCAGCCCATGTAATCGGCAGTAGTTGAGGACTGTGTTTGCACACCTACTTGAGGTATAAATGATTGAATAGCTAGTGCTATCGCGAGCGGCTGCTGCCAAATTACATGGCCTACAATCAGTGCACTTGATTTGCAAACTGAGCGGGAGTGTTTTGTGCGGCAGTTGTTAGGGTTGGTGTCGTATTTAGATTATGTGATAAAGTTTCAGCTGTAAAGCTTAAAATGAGGGCTAAACATAATTAAACGACGTCAAAAATTTGTGTTATAATTTTATTGCAAGGCATATGCCATATAAAACTGCTTATTAGCCTTTTTAACGCGATTCTGAACCCCGGCGGCAGTTTCGTACACATGCAAAAACGTCACAAAATGGCGTATGTTGTGGATGAGACTGGTGAGCGCGGTCGCCTTTTCAGTAATATTAGCGTGCAACCACCGTGTTTTTTTTCTTTGCGATGACGCGCATCGTGTTTATTAGCAAGCGCGTCACCTGCGGGAAACGCAAGAACTTCTGCGCCGGCATATGTTCCAAGCTTTCATATCTCCGCACAAGGCGAAGTGACAAGTGTGCGGGTTTGTCTGGCCGCACTAAGAGGTAGGTACCTTTTTTTTTCCAATGAAACTGTGACGTGTGGTGCCGGATGCTTTTTAACATTGTAGATTTTAAAAAATTCACAGCATATCCACAGGGTGAATGATGATGAGTGGGCGAAGCTCCTGAGGGGAAATCATCGGTAAAGCCGTGACTCTCAGTGAAAGTTCGCCCACTACATCTGTGTCCGAACGTAACGTCTAGAAAGTCTCGCTTAAACCGCGCGTCGGCACCTTGGGGCTGAGCTCGCCTGATGCGTTTTGCAGACGCCTCACGAGCTCTCACTGCATCGGGGTCTGCCTGCCGATACGCGCGCTTTCTCGCCGCTTCCCGTTCTCTGACGTTTTGGAGATCCTCTTCGCGCCGCAGCCGTGCCGCTTCGCGTACGGCAGGGTCCTCGCGCCGTTGCCGTGACGCTTGGGCCTCTCGTTCTCGAACGCTGGGATCTTGGCGGCGTCGTCGCGCAGCCAGACGACACGCTTCGGCCTCCCGCTCTCGTACGGCAGGATCTTGGCGGCGGCGTCGCGCAGCTTCACGGAGCGCTTCTGCCTCGCGGGCTCGCACATCTGCAGCCTTATCCATCGGGCGACTCCGAGCGCGCGCCAACAGCGAACGGATTTTATTACAACGCTCCCCGCCATCTAGTAAACAATCCAAGAACTAAACTAGAGGTAGCCACGCCATCTAGTAAACAATCCAAGCGCATCTTTTCATCATATACAAGTACCGCCATCTAGTAAACAATCCAAGAACTAAACTAGAGGTGGCTACATACATACGTCGAGGATGGACAGACCCACGCCTTAAGGAGCTTCGCCCCTAAAATGAGGTTAACGAGCTGCGCTTTTATTAGTGTAAGCCACGTTTCGTGGCTCAAGTGAAGCACGTGCGTGCGGGAGCCGGTGTTTGCTGGCGCCTCGTAGTCCTTGTGAAATCTCCCCCCCTACCCGAGACTGTGAATTCCGTGCAGTGCGCCTCGCAGGTATTGTGCTCGCGAGACTGGCTGCCGCCGTCGTGATCTTCCACCTTGCGGCCCGAAGGCGGGCGTCGTATATGCGTGCCGTCCTCGTGAAACTCGGCACCCAAGGGCCAAGTCAGGCGCCGTGAAACTGCCGTACTCGCTCGCCAACGCGCCCCGGCAGCGTGCGCGTCGACCGGGTGCTGGCGGAGTTGTGCGGGAAGAAAAGTAGTCAAGAGATCAGGACGTAGTAGGTGTAGTTAAATAGATGGGAATTTACAAAGTGGAAGGACGATAAATTAATATGCGAGGGCAGGAGAAAGAGTTTGCGCCGTGCGCCGGCGAGCGAGTATGGCAATTTAACGACGCCTGACTTTGTTGACGAGCTTCACGATTACGGCACGCATACCGCGACGCCTGTCTTAGAGTTCACAGAGGCATAGAGTTCACAAACGTGGAAATTGAAGGAGAAATGCGCTCATGTGGCCTCGCGGGGAATTAATAGTCTAGGGGGGGCGGGGGGGGGCGGAAGGGGGGGGGGTGTAGATTTCACAACGCTTACTGGGCTTTGTGTTGTTTGTTGCATTTGTATTGCTACTAATTATTAAAAATTTGATGGTTATGCAACTTCTGGGACTCTGAAACTCTGAAGGTAAGGAGAGCGCGAGAAATTCGATAGCCCCGTGGAATACTTTTGTTCTGTTTTATAAAACTGATCAACGAGCATTCATATTTCTGCGGTTTTTGAGTGGCCATGCGACCACGTCGTCTTGGAAACTCTCTGATTTTTTGTAACGTGACCCAATAGATGCGATAGGCCAACATCCATTGCATCCCAGAAAGGATGGAATTCCAGCGAGATATTGTGGTGATTTTAGCTGGACAAACAATGTCTAGGTGAAAATAACACTGGAAAGTAGAATTTGTCAGTACGAAATTAAATAATTCCTGCTTGTAATCATGTTTGTCCTGCAAGAAAGAGACCAATTTTGTAGCTTGATGTGCAGCTAAAAATTCCAGCAATCCAGCTTGTGTTGCAAATTGTTCTATCTAGGATGCAGCTACTACTTCAGCTAGAAAAATTCTAGTTGAGATACTTCTAGACAAATTAACTTTCTCGTTCAATAATCAAGCTAGAAATGGGATTATTTTCATCTGTGTACAGACAGATTGGTGTACTATTTACACCTGTGAGGCATTAAATGCACTTGCTTTAAACTTGTTACCTTTTACAAAACTAAAAAGCAGCTTAGCCCTGAAAGAGTGGCTACAAGCATTGGTAAGCAGCAGCATTTTTTTTTCATGCAAAAATGTGCCTGATTATGCTTTCCTTTTTCTTTTTTGGGGGGGAACAGCGACCCACTGAGCAGTGAGAAGCAGAGCATTCATGAGACATTATGATACAATTTTTACGATGATTAGAAGGAAATGCATTAACAGCGGGACGAACTGCAATGTCTGGTGTGCCATTTCTTTCGGTTTGTCCTCTTGTTAGTGCATTCCTCCTAATCATGCCAGACCAACTAACCCTTTAGATTGCTTTGATCTTGTGTAACAGAAAATTCAGGACCTACGAGAAGGCAAGAAGTACCAGTTGTAATTTCTGATTGGGTGCCTAAAATAAATCGTGCAAACGTGTAAGCAAAACTGTGATTTTCTTCGCACCGAAGGCCTCCAGCATGCCACTATCAAGTGGTCCCACTTCCCAAGTGGTCCCACTTCCTTTAAAGTGGGATATCGAACAGGGACCACTTGGCAAGTGGGACCGCTTGCCAAGTGGGATATCCAACAAGGACCACTTGGCAAGTGGGACCACTTGCCCAAGTGGTCCCACTGGCCAAGTGGTCCCACTTGCCAAGTGGTCCCTGTTCGATATCCCACTTTAAAGTGGTCCCACTTCAAATTTTTGCCTGGGGTGTTAAACATTGCCAATAAATTACCAACAAATTGCCAATAAATTGTCAATCAATTGCCAATGAATAATTAAATTACCAATAAATTGCCGAGCGCTGGTGAGCACGTGCCTCGCGGCGACCGCCGAGCGTCCCCAGAACACGCAACACGCAAAGGCCGCGGCTTTAGCAAAAAAAAAAAAAACTGCGAAATCCTTCTAGAGCGAGCAAAAGACGAGCGCTCGTGTGCGCGTGCGTCGCGGCGACCGCTGAGCGTCCTTTGCTCGCGCCGTGGACAACAAAACTGGGTGCACACTACCGCTTAGAAAATTCCGCTCGAAAAATTTGATCTTGGGAAAATAGGCTACGGTAGAACAGCAGGCGACGAGCGGTAAGTGACCGATACACGGAATTACTACGTACGTTACTTGCGCTATATGGCGCTACGTGAAGGTTGTAACTCTCGCGGATCCCTTATTTCCTATAACAATTGGCAAACGAGAGAATGCGTAGTTCTTCCATAAAAGCCTACCGAACGTCCAAAATAAAAAGAAAACGCGGGCGCGCAAAGCACGAACGGCAGACACAAAATTCTACCCCCCCCCCCCCCCCCCCCCCCCGATAAAGTACGGGCTTACCGATGCAGTGCGCCTTAACTACCAGCAGGGAGGACTGCTCCGCGGCAAATACCGGGCTAGAAAATAGCTCACTTTTGGACCATTTTAGTTCTGCACATATTTCTCGTTTCGTGACAATGCATGCGATCTAGCTATAATATTACTGCGCACAGGGAAGTCGACACCTGCAAGCGACTTCACGCAGGGCTCGAGTCATGCTTCCGTTGATAAAGAAAAAAAAGACGTGTATGCTATTTCCGCGGTCGTCCTGGTATCATCTTTGTGCACAGTGTCAGCTAGCTTTGACGATTAGTAGAAATCTCCGCCGAGAAACGGGAACGGTCGGCCACGGGGCCCTTAGCTTCTCAACATCTCCGAATCTGCCGCCCAGACGCACAGAAGATGCGCAGAACGACCATAATTTACGGCCACGGCCGCGCTGAGAATCCGAGCTCCTCCAGAGCACGAACGTGCCCCTGACTCAACGCGACTGTTTATGTTCGTTCTCTCTCTCTTACGTGTGTGTGCTGTTCGCCCAGAGAGTCGCCCCACGCCTGTGCACCGCGTCAGACGTTTTCTACCCGTGCTCCTCTGTCCTGATCTACTGTAACCTCAGTTTTTCTCAATAATTAAACCTTTGAATTCTAAAACCCTAGTTTCTTCTATTAGATCTTCACTCGAGCCACGACCTAGCTGACAACAGCAAGTTACACGGCAGTATTTGGGCATCTTGGACAACGATAAATGCCGACGTGCGCGTCGCTAACCCCGGGCTATCATGAACACAGCGGTATCCGGAGATCCGGGAATCCCCCAACATGGCGGAAGCGCACGCTGTTCTCGCAAGAGGGTGCCAGTTGTGGGATATACGTGGGGTTCCTCTGGGACCTCAGCCAGTCCTGGCGTAAGCCACCACGCTAGCTCCCGGCGTGTCAACCACGCGGGCTCCCATGGCTACAGCAGCCCAGCGAGGTTCGCCGATACGAGAACACAGTAGACAGTAGTGCCGAAGCACAGCCGTTTATTTGGGGAATCCCAAAGCATGCGAGCACAGGGCTCGACGGCGTTCACGAATCACGCCGTCCGGGTCGTGACCGCGAACGGGAGGCAGGCACTCACGGCGCGCGACAAACAAAGCTCCCACCTGAGACACAAGTATCCATCACCGCCGCGTTCCGCCGATCTCGCCCCGACCGGGTCTCCGACGAGACTCCCCTTCTCCCGTGCGCGCACGCTCGCGCCGCCCGCGCCCGCGCGCCTATCCCCGCACACATCGGTGGCGCCATCTCTCGGGGGACGCCGACGAACCAGCGGAGCGCCGGACCGGTTCCAGCGCACAAGCGTCCCCTTGCACGTTCGCTTGCTCGCGGAATCACGAGTCCGGCAACTGTGCTCCAGCCCCCACCCCCGCCTGGAGGCAGCTCGCCTGACTATTACGGGTTGTCGGCATCGAAACGCCCGTCCGAGCTATTTCGGCCTGGTGCGTTGGTCGGCAAAGCAGCGTCAGCATCAAGCAGGCGGGCTCCTGCAACTCACTCGCAGCAATACAAGCTGCCGTAGAGCCAGCGCCAACCGCAATACCAGCGGCTTACGGGCGCACATCACCGGTATAGGTCGCCTGAGAGTCCGTCTCTTACTAAGACTGGCGATCTCTCGCGACCAACGAGCCCGCTGCCGAGCCGCGCGAAGCTCTTACTGCCTAAACGCAATCTCAAGCGGAGACTTCACGGCATCGAGACGCACGCACTCCGGAAGCGCGGAGACAACGGTCCCATTGCTCCCGCTTCCCCCCGCAGCGAGAGGAGACTGATTCTTCAGCGATCCCCCTCGCTCTTTGTCAGGCGTCAAATCGGCAAACACTCCGCCTCGGACTCGAAGCGCAGTAGCGGCGGGCTCATCGTGCGGCTTGCGAACTCCCAAACACCGCACCCTCGCTCGGTAGTGTCCGCCGCGCATGGGGGAAACTTCAACCGGCGCCGCCGGCGCGACTGCGCGGGGACGGCGCTACGAGGAAGGCGACCCGCCGCCATGTTGGAACAAGGCCTACGCACCTCCCGTCTCGCAAGCGGGCCGCGACTGCGGTGCTCGGAGGTATCCTACTGACTCACCGCCTGGTGCGTGTAGGAAGGTTTACGCATTTGCCGTCACGGCTGTATCGGGCATCATAACTGTCTGCCTGCAACCGACTGGCGCGAGGCGTTTCGTCCGAAGTCTTCCGGACAAAGGGTAGCGGGCTACGACTGCAGCAACGCATTTCTCGGAGAGCTAGCAACCTCGAATTCGTCCGAATACGAGACCCACGTTCGGGCGCCATGTGGGATATACGTGGGGTTCCTCTGGGACCTCAGCCAGTCCTGGCGTAAGCCACCACGCTAGCTCCCGGCGTGTCAACCACGCGGGCTCCCATGGCTACAGCAGCCCAGCGAGGTTCGCCGATACGAGAACACAGTAGACAGTAGTGCCGAAGCACAGCCGTTTATTTGGGGAATCCCAAAGCATGCGAGCACAGGGCTCGACGGCGTTCACGAATC